>NC_143013.1:244134903-244829903 GCF_055824585.1 Amblyomma mixtum
GTGTGTGTGTGTGTGTGTGTGTGTGTGTGTGTGTGTGTGTGTGTGTGTGTGTGTGTGTGTGTGTGTGTGTGTGTGTGTGTGTGTGTGTGTGTGTGTGTGTGTGTGTGTGTGTGTGTGTGTGTGTGTGTGTGTGTGTGTGTGTGTGTGTGTGTGTGTGTGTGTGTGTGTGTGTGTGTGTGTGTGTGTGTGTGTGTGTGTGTGTGTGTGTGTGTGTGTGTGTGTGTGTGTGTGTGTGTGTGTGTGTGTGTGTGTGTGTGTGTGTGTGTGTGTGTGTGTGTGTGTGTGTGTGTGTGTGTGTGTGTGTGTGTGTGTGTGTGTGTGTGTGTGTGTGTGTGTGTGTGTGTGTGTGTGTGTGTGTGTGTGTGTGTGTGTGTGTGTGTGTGTGTGTGTGTGTGTGTGTGTGTGTGTGTGTGTGTGTGTGTGTGTGTGTGTGTGTGTGTGTGTGTGTGTGTGTGTGTGTGTGTGTGTGTGTGTGTGTGTGTGTGTGTGTGTGTGTGTGTGTGTGTGTGTGTGTGTGTGTGTGTGTGTGTGTGTGTGTGTGTGTGTGTGTGTGTGTGTGTGTGTGTGTGTGTGTGTGTGTGTGTGTGTGTGTGTGTGTGTGTGTGTGTGTGTGTGTGTGTGTGTGTGTGTGTGTGTGTGTGTGTGTGTGTGTGTGTGTGTGTGTGTGTGTGTGTGTGTGTGTGTGTGTGTGTGTGTGTGTGTGTGTGTGTGTGTGTGTGTGTGTGTGTGTGTGTGTGTGTGTGTGTGTGTGTGTGTGTGTGTGTGTGTGTGTGTGTGTGTGTGTGTGTGTGTGTGTGTGTGTGTGTGTGTGTGTGTGTGTGTGTGTGTGTGTGTGTGTGTGTGTGTGTGTGTGTGTGTGTGTGTGTGTGTGTGTGTGTGTGTGTGTGTGTGTGTGTGTGTGTGTGTGTGTGTGTGTGTGTGTGTGTGTGTGTGTGTGTGTGTGTGTGTGTGTGTGTGTGTGTGTGTGTGTGTGTGTGTGTGTGTGTGTGTGTGTGTGTGTGTGTGTGTCGCGTAGAAAAGTTTACGCTTCTTGGAGAACCTTTTATGAAGTCCACGTTTCGAGCGAGGTTAACCGGCCATCGTTCCTGATAACGACCAGCTTCTGACCGAAACATTGACTTATCAAATATTCCTCGAAGCGTCTTCGCCTCCTTCACCCGTTCCTCCTTAGAAATTGTATATATATATATATATATATATATATATATATATATATATATATATATATCAGGAAATGAAAGGGAAATGAGCGTCGTGTAGATATGTATATCATATATACATGGTGCTGTACTTGAGATTTTTCACAATTTTTTAAATTAGTTTTTTTTTTGAGTTAGAACAGCGCTTTTTTCGGCATAGCATTTTTGCAGCGGAGTATCAGAATACACTAAGACGGGCTAAGTAGCAGGCTGGTTAACTAATATTTAAATAGGTAACTTTTTAATGGTACTGGTAGGCACCTCAGTTATTTAAAGGCGTGTAGCTCACCGTAATTAAAATCCATATCAGTTTTTAGAATTTCTTAAATGCGATTACGCTCGGCGCTGAGGCCCAAAAAATGTTGGCTATTTCGACGAGTTACGTGCACTGGAGAGGCTGCTTTGCCTGCAAGCTACTCGACGGCGCTGTATTTTGGCGCGATGTTGCCAGAATTTGTTAGGCCACAGCTCCGAGAGTAACAGCTTTTTTGAAACTATAAAACCTGATAAGGATATTAATTACATTGGGCCACACGCCCTTCAATAATTAAGAAGCCCAACAGAGCGAGAAAGTTAACTATTCAGTATTAGTTAACCACCCTGATATCTTGATTGTACTCTGATGTACGTGTAGATATGTAAATAGATTCATTGAAAGTGTACCCTTCCCCCTGTCCTTTCTACTGTCCCCTCACCACTTTTCTTTCACTTCTACTCTCTGCCTGCTATCCTTTATTTCGCTGCCCCAGCTCAGGTGCTTCCTGTCGCGATAGCAGATGCCGGGGCAGGAAAAATTATTTTACCTCCCATATCAAATGCAAATAAATAACCACTTACTACTACTACTGATGTACTACAGCGTCAACAATGCTATGCCGTAAAAAAAAACGCTCTTCTAACTCAAGAAGGCTATCTTTAAAAGTTGTGTAAAGTTTTCAGTGAAACGCCATGTATATATATTTCACGTTGCCCGTGGCTTACAGCGAGTAAATATCCTACGGTACAGCGCTCGCCTCAGCCCATTACTATCAGCAGTAGCAAAGTACTGACTGTGTTGTGACTTAAGAGGCAAGACCGAACAGGCTAGCTGTTAAGGATAAGGGCTGGACTCTGTTCTTCCGGTCACGACGTTAGCTCTCTTCCAGAACAGAGCTCAGTTCCACCAGCGCTTAATTGGGGGGAAAGGGGGGGGGGGAGATAAAGAAAGAGAAGAGAAATGTAAATCCGATGCGTGTGGCCTGTTTTCGTGAGCCGCACAATGCGGCTTCCAATGCAGCGCTTCTCGTCGCCGGCTGCTGAGAAAACAAGGGCCCGTGTTTGCACAGAATAGGAGGGAACGTGCCCTGTATTGTCCCTCTGTCTGGAGACCACCCTTAGCTACGCTCCCGTGAGCCCGCAAGCACACACTCAAACGCACACAAAGTTAATCGTTGCTGCTTAGCTAGACAGGCACGTGCGGCTTGCACTTCATGCTCGGCACTGTCCGACGTCCCGCCGTTTCCCAGGCAACCCCGCTCAAGGAAAGGCACACGGCGTGCAAGTCCTAGCTGCGCCTAAGCTTTTCGAAAGGGCCGATGATCAAACAACGCCGCCGCCAAGCAGCGGCACGTTCGGCCGACCACTGGTACGCGCACTCTTGCGAGTGCGCGGACAACAAGGCCTGAGCACTCCCGGAAACTCACAGGCTGCAGTGCGAGCAACTGGCCGTCGACCGTTGACGTCAGCAGGTCAGTGTTTCGGTACCGGTTGTGACAGAAGGACAAAGGTGCAAGTGACAATAAGAGAGATGCGAATACCTGAAGTAGCTGCTTGCCCTTTGTACAAAAAGAACTCTTAGTTTTTTTTCTCTCTCTTTCTCACTCTATCTTTCATACAGGACACACTACTTCAACAGAAACTAATTAAGGTGCGTTGAATTTCCTTTCTCCAATGCCGCGAGGACCGCCAGTGCTTTGCATGAAGTTTTTCGCCTTAAAAAAGGGTGAAAGGTGCATAATGTGAAGCTTTAGGCTAATCATTGACGGTAATACGTACTTTCCTAAAGTATGGAGAAATTGCATAAAGGCTACGGCATGGGTGAGAAATCAGTGGCCCTCTTTGTTACTTCCGTCCTGTGCGCTCAACGCGGTACTATAAACCAGACTCCCGTGGGTCACGTTTTTTCGGTGGTGTTTAACTTTGAACAACAAAAATTTAAAAAACACAGAGAGAAAATATGCACACAGAGAGAAAATATGGCTTGCGGTTTAGCATTTGTAAGCACCAAATATTGTGCGAATGCACAGATTTTTGCAGGTATCCACTCACCCAGAGAGCCAGTTATGCGTGTTTGAAACTTTTTCATCATCAGTGTCAATTTACCCAATGTGCGCTGGAGGCATATGCTCCAGTGCCGTGTTTCTGCTGCAATGTTTTCAACACCAACGCGTATTGCTCTAGCGCCTTGTTTCTGCCACATCTCCCTTCTACTACCGCCACAAAGCTCAAAGCGCGAATCCCAATCTGTTATATTTGTATGATTTATTTCATTTTTTTTTACTCAGCACAAACCCTAGAAGACCCAAAAACATCGCAAAATCTTGCTCAGGGTTTGCCATCGGAATAGTGCTTTCGCACCCTCACAGCCTGAGTCGCTTCGGGACGTTAAACTCCCATAAACCAAACCAAACTAATATGCCATATCAACAGATGTGGAAAATAAGTCTGTTTTGTTAATGAATACCACAGTCTATAAAGCCTCTAATATGCGTATTTTTTCTTGTTTTGGCCTCTTTCAGAGCGCCGGTTTAAATATCTAGCCACTGGAGTCAGAAACCGCATCTAAGATCACGAGATTAAGCTCTTTTAAGCACATACTCGCAAGCTGTTTTCAGCGTTGCCGTTTTTTTTTTCATGAACCTTTATAAAGGCAGGTAACTAGGGCCGAAGTACCGTAATTTGTAATTTTGATTTAAATATGCATTCTCTCGCGCAGGTACTTAACTAAATGCGCGCCAAAAAACGTGGTTGAACATAGTGAAAACTCACAAACCGTTGGACCTGAGGCTGCCAGATTTTTTGTGTACATTCACGGGACCACCGACACATGAAATATATATTTGGATACGCTTACAGGGGGAACTTTTGCTCGAGTCCGACAAACATATATGCCTACCCTTCGTACCCAATGCGTTATCCTTAGTAACTGTCGGCTATCCCTTTCCACCATGGCATGCCCTGTCCAAGCCCATTTCCTCTGATTGATCTCAGCAACGATATCATTAACACACGTTTGTTTTCCGAAAGGCTGGACTCTGTCATTCTCCTAACGTCACGCTTAACATTTCCTTTTCTTAGCTGGCTGCACTGACCTCAGGTTACTCTCAAGCCTTACCGTTAGCCTCCAAACTCATTCCTTCATTACCGTCACTCATTGTCTGGCTGGAAGTCTCACCAACAATTAAATCAACGCTCTTCGCAGGGAATTCGCGCATCTTTCATAACCCCTAATGCACCGTCCTCTTCATCCGCCGAGTGCAGACAAAGCCGCCGTGCTTGCGAAGCTCTCGAACTGGTCCCACGCCTGCATTCACTCGCGGCACACAAGACGGCGGTAACGGGGATTCCCCCAAGCGGCCCCGGTGACAGCGCCGCCAAATAAAGCAGGCTCCGCGACGAGACAGAGCGGCGAGACGGCACGCTAGGCAAACGGCGGTCGTGCTCCGAATCGCCGAGCCAGCGAAGCCTGCGAGGCGGCTGCCCACCGCCGCACACAATTCGAGCAAGACGGACGACCGACCAGATCCGTGCCTTTCATTATACGGCTCGCGGCGGCGGGCTGTGGCAAGGTCGACTGACTGTGCTGCTTCCCTTATTGTCCGGGAATACCCCCCCCCCTTATCTCGTTGTTCTTCACTCTTTCCCTTCTCTCTCTTCCACCGGATATTCCTTCTCTCTCTTCCTTTCTATCCCTCTTCGTTTCAGCCGCTTCCTTTCTTCCTCCCTATGTCCCTACGTACCTAGACCCTCTACTTGCACTGCATGTTTATTTCCCTATTCGTTCTTACTTCCAGTTCTAACCTTCCCCAATCTTCCCTAACCGCCACCAGATCTTTCTTTCTCTCTCCCTTTCTGACTCTTCACTTCTAACGCCACTCTTCTGTCCCCGTTTTTTCCCCTCTTCACTTCCCTCCCCTCTTCCACTAGGTGTTTCAATCTCTCATTCCTTCCCGTCACTTCCAGCGAAGTCTTATTTTTTGTCCCTAACGCCGGGTGGCGAAGAGTTGATAGGTGGCTGACAGCTCGCTGGCGCGATAAGGTGGGAGAGCGGCTGGTGACAGAACGGACCCGGTTTGACGAGAAGAGTGGCTAAGCTGGTGCGAAAGACAAAGCGGCGCCAAATGACCGCGAGAATTGACGTACGAGGCAGTGCAGTGCGGCTCCCCAAATTGGTGACGCATGGTTGCTGTTGGTTGTTGTTCTCGTCCACCTCGTTTGTCACAGCTCTCAATACAGAAGGCGCTGCTTGAAACAAAACGACGCTGACGCGAGCGAAGTGGACAGGGAAGATTGGAAGTAGTCACATCTGGTCTGGTGGCCTCTTTCCCTCTGAGCGATTTAAAAGTCTAAAAAGCTCACTTCCTGTCCAGTATATGTCCTTTTCTTATTAGAGCTACTTTTTGTTTAAACTGAACCCTTTGTTTTCACCGTAGACTTTAAGCCTTTCCCGGCCATTGGGCAGATTCACCTTTGATCAACTCTCCCTCCGCAATGCTCTCCATCAATGGAAGTCTTTACAGACCTTGCGCAATGGATCGAACCGAATCAGTCCTACTCACGCCAGTAGCTCAACTCGACCGGACGTGACGCAAGCTCAACCCGACTCGATATTCATTATACGTTCTCGAAGGTGTACAGGGTGCCCCTGACATGTGGCAAATATTATATAGGACAGACGGGAAGATGCCTAAATGAGAGGTTAGGTGAGCATAGTTACAACGTGGAAAACAAAAGAGGTGGGCACTTGAGTATCCATTGTCTGAAGTGCATTGTCTGAAAGCAAGAAAAGCAAGGAAGGCTGCCGTCCCGGTTTTTACAAGTGTGAGGTACTTTTTAAAAGTAGATGTCAAATAACGAGAGAGATTGGGGAGGCTCTTGAGATACCATGAGCGGGCGACGATTGCGTAAGCGCTCCGTCAATTTTGTTGTCGGATAAAGAGATGTCCTATCTTACATCGAACATGCCGGTTGTCTGAAAGAACGTGCCAGCTATCACTCGTTGGTAATGTTCTTGTAAGCGCTTTGTATGTCTTTCCTTTTCTGTCGTCCTTGTCCTTTTGAGCGCTCTCACTGTCAAGATGGAAAGCCAACTCGCCCACTCAATTCCATTATTCCATTGTTCTCGAAGGGCCAAATTCACTAAAACAAGCCGTCTGGATAAGCTTTTGACATGGTCACCTAAAGGGTTCATCTAAAAGAAGTGTCATCGACTTAAGCACAAGGGTTAAGACACCAAGCGATGATTCATGGCTCGATCTTTATGCTCAATGTTCACAATCACGGTGCCGGCATTCGGTGACAGTTGATCGCATGCATAAATTAAATGCGACACTTATCCGTGTGTTCCTTGGAAAAACTCCCATAAATGTCAAACGACGTACTCCAACTTGTCCAGGTTGTGAAGTAGACCATGTGGCCCGAAGAATTTTGACGAAGGCTGTACATGGGTACGACAATTTAAAAAAAAGTGGCGTGAATTCGACGCTTCCCCTGCGAGATTTCGCGGTTTTTATCGTGTTTATCAGGAATAGATTGGTAATCCTTCCAGTTCAGTTGGAATAAGTCGCTGGAATGCGTCAGGTACAAACAAAATGTTGGCCTAGTCCCGACGAGGTTTGGCAACCGGGCAGACAGGAGTGTTTTATTACTGCCGTCTACAGAGATGAAAATTGAGTGGCAGCTACCACCCTTCGTCGGCGCGGAGCTGACACTACGAACGCATTATTGAAATGAACGCTTCGATGGGACAAACGATGCGCCCTCTGACATTCCTAGTACGACACAGCGCGATTCATTAGTAATGAACAGTGGCAGAGAACTGACACTCGGGCAAGGCAGTGCGTTCTGTTTGGTCTTTCGCCAGCCGGAGGTGCTCCAAACAAACAAAAAAATATAGAGGGCACATAGTTACTCGACAGCCGCTTGTATATGTACTGTTGCTTCTCTACAGACAATTTGTTCTGCTTAAGATGTTGACGTGATGTGAAATCGCAGACAGTTACATTCGCTATTTATTGCCACTTTTGTGGCTGCGTCAAGATTCCTAAATGCCCTTTTGGCATCAAAGCGATCTGTAATTTATAACGCGTCGTTGGCGTTATGACAACCTGCTCGTTTCTGATAAAACGCGGTCATTTGCCAATGCAGAAAAACAGCTACAGAAAGGAAAACGAAGAATGCGAAGGAAGTAAAGGATACGTTAGATAGAAGAGTATAAATCACGACGGCAAGTATACAATGAGCACAGAGTAAAATAAATTGACAGATTGTAGCACGCTAACAAATTTGTTCGGCGCGGTGGTAAGTCTCTGACATAGTACATCTGTTGGTTTCCGACATGAGGAGAGGTTGAAAACAAGTTTGAACAACTGGTAGTCATGCACGAGGGTAGGACCATGTGACCCTATTGTAGTGTTGTATGTGACCATGTGACCCTTTTTGTAGCAGCTATGCATGCCGTCACTTCCTATACTGATCTTTCAGAAGTAAAGAGCTAATCAGCGGCCAATGCAACCGGCCCCTTCCCGGCAGTGCACGCGGCATGCCTCATGATGATGATGACATTGTCACAATGTAATGGGTTGTTCTGAGTTTCAGATCTTAGCTACGCAGAGTAGGAACTTTACACATTAATGAAGGATAAGCATGACAACGGAATAGTTGCATATAGCGGACAAATCACATGCATTCCAGAGGTAGAATAATTAGTACAAAGTAGGTAATACAATCTGGGATTTATTTATTTTCTTGCACATGTTTATTTTTATTTAGTAATTTATTTAGAAGTAACGTCTCGTCAGCGTCATAGGCTGATCAGGCAAGAGTGCAAAGAACTTTTTGTTCATATCGTGGGTGCAGTTAGAAGAACCTTCAGAGAGATCAAACTACGCAGCGAACATTCAAAAGGAGAACCAAACATTCAACTCAGAGCTGAGCATAGAGTAACAACGATGATAAGCACACACGAACCATTCTGTAAACTGGAATATATATACTGTAAGTAGGCTAAGTGCATATCTGGAACAATGCATGTGCGGTCTCTGAGGCTTATACAACTTTTTCCGAAAGTTCACTTACTCAGTTACTTGGATACCCCTTAGAATGTATAACAGCACGAGGAGAAAAAAAAATGGTTATCATAGCTTAAAAAAGGAACGCACATACGTAAAGAAACTTTGTGTATGTATACTATAAATTATGCGCTGAGTTCGGAAGGTCAGGCTAGAAAACTGGCGGGATGGGGTGGCAGCATCTGACGTAAAGCAGGGTTAATTGGAGATCAGTGGGGGAGGCGTTCGTCCAAGAGTGGAGGACGTAGCCGAGCCGATAATGATGACTACAATGATAATAAAAGTACTTATGAAGACATCAAAAAGGCTAAAGAAAACCCGTGATGCAGGTGACATTTCCAAAGCATGTACACGCCGAGGGGGCTCAGTTGTTACGGCACTTTCCTGCTGATCCCAAGATCAAGTGATCGAATTCCGGCCTGGAGGAGGAATTTCTGGCTAGTTTCGGTTCCAACTACTTCACTGCTCCTGGTGACTGAAGGTGAACTGATACTTAAAACTGAATGATTCCTGCGGGCGCGGGAAACCCGATAGGCTGTTACAGTGGCCGATTGGTATGAGGCACAGGGATACAAACCTGCTGTATTATCTCCGGCGGTGGTTCGTGCTCCGCTTCGGGGTGAAGTTTTTCTCTTCTAGATGATGATGTGATGACAACAATACGACGCGACGCACCAGTTGGCTTCCCTCCTGCCGCTATAGGAGAAATTGACACGAAGCCTGTACTGCATGGCCAATGGTTTGTAAGGGAGTCCCGTACCTCAGCGTGCTGCGCGTTACCAGTGTACGTTAAAGAACCCAGACGTCGAAATTATTCCAGAGCCTTCCAGTACAGCCTCTACCAAAGTCTATACGCAGCTTCAGAACGTTAAACCGTGCGTATATACCATCGTACCCGGATATACCACACTAGAAGGGAATCACGAAAGAGTTCGATATAATTAGATGTATAAAAATTGCAATAAACAAGATTATCTTAAGCTAGGAGCCGGAGTGCATTGCGCCAGCGCTAACAACGCGCTTCTTGCGGCAACGGACCACACACGGACGTGCTGGGAGCGCGTTGCTCGCTTGGCTTTGCTAGACCTAACATTCTTTGACACCACAGCTCGCAGTTCTTTGGAACAAGCCACTGTATATCATAGAATATCTAACCCTGTTACCAGTACACTATAAAATAGGGTGTACGCTTATTAAAATTAGGTCACAGGTGGCTTCCGCGACCCCCTCGGCGCGAGCGGAGCACGCCAGACGAAGGATGCCGCCAGGCGTAACTTACGTTGTCTTGACCGCATGATAGCGAGGCGGCACGAGAAATAAGTAAAAGAGATTGAAAGTCACCCTCAAGCACACACCCCGGTTACCACGTCACACGGTTTCAGTAGCGCTGTCATCAGGTTCCCAAGGCCACGTAGCCGACCTGTCTCGGCGGGGAAAGTGATCGAAGAACGTTGCTTAAAGGACTACTTGCAGGGACACGGCGCGCAGTTCTATACGTCGAACGACCGACGAAACTGTCGTTGGATATACTGCGCGACTTTCCTATACGCCCGAAAGCAGAAGACTGAGCAGCCGCTGCCGTACCTCAGTTGGTGTAGAGCACCGGAGGTGAAATTCAGATGTCGTCAGTTCGGATCCCGCCGGTGGATTGTGGTTGTTTTTTCTTTGGCTTTTATTAATCTCCAATTGATTAAAACTACAAATTAAAAAAAATACATCTCTTAATCTTCTTCGTCGTTTCTGTGACTGCTGGCTTCGTTCCTGTATGTTGTAACGAGCACCTGTTTCCATTCTTGTCTGCTGCACATATATATATATGCAGCAGAAGGAAGTAAATATATATATATATAAATATATATATATATATATTAAAAATAATTTTTTGGCAGCTGATTGATTAATATAAGATAAAGTCACCACAAATTGAAAAACATAAGCTTCAATTCACGACGTTCCGGCTGGAGGACCAGCGAAAAAGGCTGGGCCTCCAGCCGATACGTCGTGAATTAAATCTTGTTATGTTTTTCAAGTTCTGGTGACTTTCTATATATATATATATATATATATATATATATATATATATATATATATATATATATATATATATATAGTATTACGACAAACGCGACTGTTCTTTTAAGGTTTATTTTGCCAGCAGTATCGGGAATGGTATTCCCTTCGTCAGGGCAGGCTATATATATATATATATATATATGCTGGTCAGGCTAATTATGCTCATAAAATTCACACCTTTGCTACTGATTAAACAGAGTATAGATTAAAGCTCAATGAAGGGAGCCTCACCCTCACCACTAGTGCATCGCGATTTCAGTGATTAAAAAAATTAATTTCAGTGTAATAGAATGGATACGGACACATTTCACGGTGGAACTGTCTTAAAGTAAGGCGACGTTCTGTGCCCGTAACACGCGCTCTACTCGAAGAGCGCTCGAGAAAGTGAAGGAGTTGGAGCTGCTCGCTGGGTGCTATAGCAGCACGAAGTTTGTGGCAGCATAGCTATTACCGAGAGAGCGACCGCTAAGGAAGGCACGCTTAATCTAGGCCCTCGTGAGACGAAACAGTGCTGATGCTCTTATTGTGGGCTTCAAATAAAAAATAAATGCCTCGCATTGGCTATCAAATGATGTAAGCAAGTCAACAAACAGGTATTTAATTTAGTTCATTTTCCAAACACGAATTTAAAAACATCACGCTAAAAGGCTTGTTTTTCGAGACTCCTTCGCCAGCTACGTGAACAATAATTTGGCCTATAGCAAAGGAAAAAAAAAATTGTGAGTTACATTACATGGCTTCTCAGAAACACTCGTAAGGTCGGTGTTCTCAGAATCCGGAGTTTTTAAATACGGGAACTACTAAAACGGAACGTGACACAAAATGTAAATAACGCTAAACCTCGTTATGTGAAATGAGGTACCCGCATTTCAGCTCCCTTCTGAAACTAACGACCTCCAACATAAACTCAGTAAAGAAAAAATCTCATAGTCCCGTTTGGCCAGAACTGCGTCATTTGTTCAAACAAAACCTGTTTACCAACTGCAGCGCAGCGTAATTAGACTTTCATAGGACGCCCCGAGCAACCAGCTGTATTCATCTATATAAAACCGCATTTAAACGCATCGCTCTGGGGCTCGATAAATTAGAACGAACTAACTGACGACGTAGCTGGGTCACCCAGCCGTGTATGTCCACGCATTTCCTTTTATTCGAAAGATATTTACAGGAACAGGACGCTTCGTGCGCAAAGACGGCTGCGCGCTTCGGGCCCTAGGGGCCAGAGCACGGTGCGCCGGGACAGACAAGGAGACGTCCCTGCTTAATTAAGGAGCTCGCTAATGAATCCGGAAGCACTGCGTGGTCTGCTTTAGGGAAGGGAAGAAAAGGCTGGCCGCTCAGTCGGGACTCCCTTTTTCCCAGGAGCTCATCTTTTCCAGCAATGAGCTTCGGGTGTCTTTCTGCGCTGCACCTGTTATCGCTTCTCGGCGAAAAAGTGTATGCGGCGCTTTGCGGTTCGTTTGGTGCTACGTGGATTGAGGGCGTATGCGGAATTATGCGGATATGTTCAATAACTTTACTGAAATTATTTCGTAGCGTAGCGATCAGAAACGAAAGCCGTTACATTCTAATGAGATGTAGATTGAAAGGGAGCTGGGACGCCGCTAGGACGACCTCTGTGTGTTGTCATTTATATGTCGTTGTCCTAGCAGCTTTTCAACCGATAACATGCACGAAGCTAGCTCGACACTCTTCCATTCAAATGAGTATCTGAGATGTGCCTTTTCCCAGGAGCACTTTCCTTTATGATAAAGCTCCAGTATGATAGCCCGCTGAGGCTATATGCTCTTCATGCATGTTGTCATTTGTGTGTTGTTGTCCTGGCACCTTTTCAACCGATAAAATGCACCAAGCTAGCTCGACACTCTTCCATTCTAATGAGTATCTGAAATGTGCCTTTTCTCAAGAGCACTTTCCTTTATGATACAGCTCCAATATGGTGGCCCGCTGAGGCTATATGCTCTTCATGCCGTAGCAGAATGATAAAAGCGTCTTTTAAGCTTCATGCATATCACAGACCAAACTTCCCGCTGACAGACTTTTATCTCTTTTCTAAGAAGAAGGAACATCTGATGGGAGCACGCATCGTTTTCTACGAAGAGGTCACTAATGCAGCGTACCGCTGATGCCCCCAGTTTACGACTCAGAGGAGAGCAGTGCACCTGAGCAAAGTGTATGTCTTCGCAGGTGGTGACCATACAAAAAGTCGTTTAAACAAGACGGCTGGACTTCAGCGGTCAATGTGTTTCGTATAAGGCTGGCCCGCACACAGTAAATGCGGATATGTCCGCTGAAGTGTTAGAGGTAAACGATTTTTTGCAGATGTTTTAGTTATCTTGCCTTGATACTGGTCCTCTATCATTTGATGAGAGGTAAGGCGAGTATGAGATTTTTAAAAGCATGTATTCATCGTCATTCTAGTGAACTTTGTTGTGAGGAAAACTTCAGCTTTTTTATTTAAACAATTACGACTTGATTTATGCTCCACGCTCTGCCAAATAATTCGTTGACATTCATCGAAGTTTGTACAAAAAGTCAATGAAAGTCCATTAGAACGCGCATAAACCATTTATGAACACGTTATGAAGGTTCCAGCGCATACGATGTGGCATTTATGACCACAAAAAAGGGTAGAACGGTTCAGGATGCATAGCCTATTGTTTGCAAGGAGTAAATTTAAAAAAAGAAAACAATCCTTCGAACTACAGTACACTGTCGTTGCTTTAGCGATCGCGTCGTTGACGGCGGCGGTCCTTCCGTGCGCCTTGAGAGCTCCTCAGTCAGGCAGTACGCGCTTAGTTCAAAGGTCTACAACTGTTTCACTCAATGGTCGCTGCGTAGCATGCCTTATCGAAGGCGTGGGCTCATCACAGAACCCTCAAGTCTTTACGTATCAGTGCCTCTAGGGCGCGTACGTGACTGCGAGGGTGCTCCCGTATCTGACAATTCAGTTCAATGGGGTTAAGTAAGAGCAGCGTAACAATGAAACCTCAGTTAAGAGTAAAAACAATGCAGCGTTGAATACGCGTGGTGAAACCCGTACTCTCAGTATAGTACTTGAAGTGAGGGAGCACATGAGCTAGCTCGAGGGCTCACTTTCAGAGCAGCTTATCATCCCGACCCCAACATGCCCGCCTTGGTCAGGATGGACACCGTAATCACTTCACGCGATCTGCTCCAGCACTATCGTCTTTCTCGCCAACTCTATCCAGATCCACACCAAGAACTTACAAAGACAGAGGCCGTCATATGGCGCCAACTCCAGACGGACACTTTTCCCAATCCCAAAAGATTCCATAATATATTTCCTGAACGGTATATGCCGATGTGTAAACACTGCAATATCCCAGCAGACCTCCTTCATATGGTTTGGACTTGTCCACGACAACACATGGCAACACCCACACAACATACCTGGGAGGCTCGTCTACGCAGCTCTACCCTGGACGACCAACGAGCGCTCATCGGTCTCGCTCTAGAGGCTGCCAGATTGCAAGGAGTCTTGGCCGACCCCTAGATCTGGGCCTTCGGCCCCTTGACTGTTTTAATAAATGTTTACCAACCAACCAATTAAAGGATTATGGTCTTAGCCTTCATCGGATTGGTCTCAGCAGAGAGTGTCGCCTAAGTGACAGCTCTTGGGCGACTGCATACGCTGTTGGGACTGGGAGTCCGAGCCATGAAACGGTCGAGGCGACGGTGAGTCAAATGAACTTTATGTACAGTATGTACAAGGGCTTTTACATGATACAAGGGCCAAGAGCACCACGGGCGAGCACAAAGAAGAAGGGCGGCCCCGGCGGCGAGCGTAGCTCCGGTGTGATGGCTCTTCTGCTGCCCGTCTGCTGCTCGGGTTCAGCGCGGCTCCGTTTTTATAGCCGCTGGTAACGGTTACGGCAGCCAGCCGTTCAAATCCTCCAATCACTGGCCACCGTTCAAATTCGACCAATGGTCGAGAGCCGGCGAGCGTCGAAGAAGTTCGCACCGACGGAGAGGAGGACAGGAGGAAGGGTCCGTGTCGGCGCCGCGGCGGCGGGATGAGTCACGCTGCATGTCGCGACTTGTCCGAGAAAGTCTGGGCCTGCTTTGAGCGCCGGCGGACGCGCAGCGCTGGTTTAGACAGGCCCGCCAGCGAAATGTGGGCGCCGGCACGACAACGCGTACATGTTACTTTGTCGCTACCTCCAAATGTCCATGCATGAGTGGAAGACTTGTGCGCCGTCCACTCTCGCAGTTGTTTAACCCTATAGGACAAAAGAATTAACCTTGAAACTTGAAAAAAAAAAACACCTAGGCGCAAATAATTTCACAAGGACAAAAAGAGACGCGGAGACAACAGACAGGCGCCAGTTACGGCTGCGATAAGGCGCATGGTGTGAAAATGTGGGCGTTGCCTGAGGCTATAAGTGTATGTGTTTTTCGAGCAATAAACAGTTGGAAGTTGGCGCCTGTTCGTTGTCTCCTCGTCCGTTTTAGTCCTTGTGAAATTATTTGCGCCTAGGTGGTTTTTTCCAAGTTTCGAGATGCAAACCCAACTATCACGTCAACATGCCTTACAGAAGAATTAAGGATGTAAGTTTCATTCTTTCTTGCCACTTCTGAAACACTCTCGAATCCTGACCACTCTCTGTTGTAGATAGCATACTGAGCCGCTGACTGAAATATGGGAAAGCAGTGACAGCTGAATGGAATGCCTGGTAGGGTCTTCTCTTCGCTTGCACTGACATGTAGTATTTCAGCCATCCTCAAGTCTTTACATTTGTCATTCAACGCAGTCGGTGCTGGTCTGCGTGACGCATAAGATGCTGGCTCATGGCTCTTGAGAACTCTGAGACGTGAAAATATCTTATAAAAGTTCTAAACTTGCATGCGTTTGGCATTTCCTCATTTTGGAATACAATTAATGCTGCTCAAAAATGAGGCACCGGGGTAATTAAACATGAACATATAACATACAAAATTGCTTCTTAAACGTCTTGAGAAACTGAAGCTGGGCACTCACAGTTTAGTTAACATGACTAATTAATACCAAACAAGAGACATATCCAGCTATAAGACCAGTTCCTAGAGGCGTTCATTTTCTGACACTGAAAACTTAACTGACGTACTTTGTACATATCACTTATGATAAATTGCAGCATTGTTTCGCTGAACTTGGACAGTTCGAATTGTCCTTCAGAACATGAAACAGGAATTCCGGAAACAACGATAATTTCGTCGTTCCGGAAAACAGAATTCCAGCCTTTCTCCAGCTATGATTGCGACTATCCACGTCACCCTAATCCACATATAACATCCCGCAGTTTTGGAAGCGAAGGCATTGAGTTGCGAAGCTTCGCAAGCTCCGGAATTTCGAGGACATAAACTGCTGCAGTTCTCCCCGAAATTATGCATTTTTTCAACGCGAAATTCTTTACGGCTTTCCAAAATTCTCGCTGCGACTGCGAGTTGCAGTTCCCTACATTTCCTTCAAGTGAAACTCATTTGCGTTGGGCACGATAGCGTTTCGGCGCTGGGTTTTTCAAAAGTTCATTTATCTGAAAAGTTTGTTCCTGACGTTCATTCGAACCGCATTTCACTGTATCCGAAGGCTCCACTTATTGGGCATATTTAGTCAGTACGCTGCCTGATCTCACTGAGCAGTACGCTCTGCGCTGATGGCTTTACATATGAGCAACTGCGAGCGGTCACGTTGTTGCCAAAACGGCGTCGTTAGAAGACGCGTGCACTCCCCCCCCCCCCCCCCCCCCCCTCCCCCCGTGCGCAGCGTTGGAAGGCCCCGGAGGCTTATCAGCGCCGCACATAACATGCTGTCATTTGCAACCTTCGCAGGTTGCAAATGACGCGTCTCTTCTTTCTCTCTCTTCCCTTCTTTCTTCTTTTGTTTTCTTTCCTACCTCCCTTTTCCTCTGTTTGCTTTGTTTTTCTCTCCGTCGCAGCACGTCTCCGTTGAGGCCTCATTTATAGTCGCGGCTTTAAACTGCGGAATTTTCTCGCGGCGGATGTGGCGTGCTAAGAGGATATTACACTCCAGCAAGGAAGTAATTTTGCGGACGGCATTAGCGGGAAACGTGCTCTTTGCCTGCATTGAGCGAAAATCTGTCCCGTGAATGAAAGCGCGAAAAGACAGCGCCGAATCACAGGAAAACCTGCTGACTAAGCAGACAGCTGGAATCGAGCCAGGGTCTCCACGTATTCGACGCCGACGACGGTTATTCATTATAGCAATATCAGCTTTATCTGTTTTTAGAGTTTGTTGGTGTCCCGTTTGTTTTTAATTTTTCTTCTTTTCCTTTGCTTTCTTTCTTTTTTCTTTTTACTGTTCTTCATTCCTACCTTGCTTTTATTTCGTTTAATATCCACAACGCTAAGAAAATCACATTACATTGCGGTTAAATCTCAACACAGATGTGAAAGTACACAAAGAGAAGAGACGGTACAAGCTATGAATCCGTGACACAACACCGCTAATGCTACAAACAAAAGGCACTGATTTCCTGATATGGTTACGAAGAAAACAATCTATACTTCACCTCTTGATAGCACTATTGTTACCAAGCCATAACCTTTTCACTCTTCCGCTAGTAAGCGCATCAGCTTAGAAGGGCCTGGACGTAAAATCAGGAGGGATAACCAGTCTCTAGGTTTAGATCTCACCGCATGTACACATCGCTCCGAAGCTCACTGGCCTGTCGGAACAGAGACCTTGTACGTCGAACTTGGCGGTGTCGGCATGGAGGCTTCATCTTGCAGCTCTTCCAGGCACGGCCAAGTCATTCTGCCGAAGGGAATTTATATGTTGGGTTCTGAAATTATTTTCAAGAGTAGTAAACGGGTTTTACAGCGTTCTTTTATGAATGTCTGGCATTTGCTTCGCTTTAGCAGTTAGACTGACGCGCCTGTTTATAAAAGTTATACTTGGGACGCAACAGAAGAATAAAAAATGTGTTGGTAAAAATATGTCGAAAAAATAAGTGGTGCGGTTTTAATGTAGTTAAACTGAGTAGACGGGCGAAAGCAAGGGACCTTGAGGGTGCCAAGGGCATCCTCAAGGTCGCCCTTACATTGGCTACAGCTAGCACGACGCTCCTCCGAACTGACCTGAGCTTAAACGAGTTACTCCGAGGCTGTTCACATTCTACAAACAAAAAACAGTAAACAGCGTGAAAAAACTGAAATGCTCGTCTGCGGACATATTTTTAAAATGTGGCTCTCTTGGTCCGACCCGGCATCAACAGTCGGGCACCCATTGGCGGTAGTTTCCTTTCCGTTCACGTTCCTTACCAAGAAAGCGTGCTTTGCAAGTTCCTTCGTTGGAAGAAGTATAACGTAAGAGTTTTCCACGTCGGATAAATGGTTCCCTACTTCCCGAGAATAGGTGGACCATTTTCCCTAGAGTGATTTGTACCTTTTCGTCCTCGCAACGGAAGGAAGTGTTCATTACCCTTACAAAAACTTTTATAGACAATCTATACACTGACCATAGAACTCTGTCTATAAAGTCTACGGACTCTCTATAGACAAATCCTAGAGAACAGTATATAGGCATTACAAATGCTATAGACAGTCTATAGACAATCTAGATTTATGGCCATACACTTTTAGTAGTTGTTTGTCTATAGGCAATACAAATGCTATAGACAGTCTTTAGACACTCTAGATTTATAGCCGTACACTTTTAGCAGATGTTTGTCTATAGATTGTCTGTAGACTATCAATAGACTAAACGAATTATCTATAGGAAGGCAATAGAGTATGTAAGCAGTCTACAAACTTTCTATAGGCCATTTTTATAAGGGACAACGCCACGGCCTCCTTGACAGAACGCTAAGGGCGACAATCGATAAAGCTTGCGAGCTTTTAGAACATACAAAAGGAAAGAACAAATTGTAGTGGAAAATTTCCAATGTTTTTTTTTAGTACTTTTGCTTTCTGCTAGAGTTGGATCGTCACACGTGCGTGGGGAATTCCGACCAGGGCTCCGTGTTTCAACACACACGAATTGGCTTCTTACTGTTTCGTTCGTTGGAACTTTCTTCATGTATTTCTTTGGGCTTAGGCTATTTATTTACACGCCTAAGAGGGCGCCGTGACACCTGAAATCACTTAGAATTTATTATTTTATTTTTAAACCTGAAAGCGAAGGTATATCTTCAGATTGGGGATCTTTGCTATGATGGCAAACTCTGTCAAACCAACAAGCCGACGATGAAACTGGGCCTCTGCTGTTACATGTGGAACTGCTACCTGTAAATCGATAGCGGCAGCTATGCTCCAAACGAAAAGGAGTAAAAAAAAGTAAGCTGTCCTCTAACTCCCTTTTATAAAAGAGAGTGCACTGGAGCGCAGCTTGCTGCATTTTTACTTCCATATAGACGTATACGTGTTCAGAATGTACACCCGACCAAATCTTTAACTGGCTCGGGTGTTGCATCGCTAAATGCACTTTGTAAAAGGTTCTTTACGGCCACACCGCTGGCATATTCATGCTGTAATTTGACGCGTGAGATGGCACTTTGGGTTCCCTTTTGTTCATATAATGTCTAAGGGAGGTACTTGCGTGTTTCGATCAAAGCTATAAGAAATATCCATCGTCTGCCACTACAAAGAGCCGAAACAAGCGGAATACGCAGCAATGGTTCTGGTCCATATGGCCTGCTCTTCCGGGTAAACTATCATTTCTTTCATGGCGGACAAGTCTTTTACCCAGAGCAAGCGCAAATGCGCCACCAGAACCATTGCTGCGTATTCCGCTCGTTTCGGCTCTTCGCAGTGAGAGACGTTAAATATTTCTGATAACTTTGACCTAAACACGCAAGTACTCCACTCAAACATTATATGAACAAAAAGGAGCCACGAAATGCCATTTCACGTGTAAAATTACAGCAAGAAGATGTCAGCGGTGTACCCGAAAAAAAAATATTTTACAAGGTGCATTTAATGATGTAACACCCAAGTCAGTTAATGATTTGGCCGGGTGTACGTGTGACGCACTGTATACCGCTTGAGGAGCGTTGAGGAATTTTTGTTACTGACACATATGGGGTGAGAGATACGTGGCCTCCAAGCTTTCGACCAATCAACATGGCATGATATGAAATGTGCGGCATTTAAAAAGTAATGAAAATTGTAGGATTAAATATGGCTTCCGTGAAAACGCGACAAGCATAACACTCATATGAAACTGCTAGTAGAATAGAACTGAAAACAGAGTAAAGTCTCGTAAAAAGCATGAAGTGCGCTGAAAAAAAAGTAGGAATTGATCGAATAAAACAATGTACTATGCCGTAAACATCTTACCCAACTATTCTGGACAGCAGCATTGTTGAGCGGGAAACCTTTGATTAACATAATTTTGCATATAATGCAAGATTTCACTATAACAATCAATTTATCCGTAGATCACCCAACGGCAGTCTTGAATTCTTTTTTCTATTAACGTTTTTGCTATCGTCAAAAGCGTTCCTCAATGGTTTTTTAAGGCAGTCTGAGCAGTCAGAAGCGATCTGTGGAAACACTTTAAAAGAGACATTTTGTTGCATATCAAAAGAATGGACCATTACCTCCAATATTTCCTAAGGAGTATCTGACAACTTTCCAGTTTTCAAAATTTTTGTGCGAGAGTATTGGTCAAGAAAAAAATTTCTTCAGATGACATGAAATGGAAAGCAGCGCGAAAAACGATAGACAGCGAGGGACGAAAATACACGTACAGCTGTCTGCAACACTCCTCCGACGTTTATATACAGGCCGAGCGCGACTACAACAGAGGAGGCATAAGAACTAGAAAACAGTAAACGAAGAAAAGTAAACAATGAAAACAATGAAAACATTGAAACTTTATTCTCGACGGCGAAGCGAAAGGACGGGGGGAACCCTAGGTCCGCGTCTCTGCAAGACGCACCCAACGGTCCCTGCCACAACAAAACCGAAGGAAGAGCGTGACGATGAATGACAGGAAAGCGACGTGAAGGAACTGCAAGAAGGACGCCCCCGCCGTTGCTTCCGTCGCGTCTTCTTCCGCACAACCGTTGTCGATAAAACGCTAGATATTGATTTCATCTGACGCGGGACGGACGGACACCTTCCCCATATGAAAATGGTCTATAGACAGTCTATAGACTTCTTATTGACTCTATTGACTTTCTATAGATACTGCTTTTTGTCTATTCATAGTCTATAGACTGGCAATAGACAAAAGTGTACTAAAAGTGTATGGCCATAAATCTATAGATAGTCTATAGACTGTCTATGGCATTTGTATTGCCTATAGACTGTTGTCTAGGATTTGTCTATAGACAATTTATAGACTTTATAGACAGAAGTCTATAGCCATTCCATAGACTGTCTAAACCTTTTTTTGTAAGGGTCCCGCCCGCGGGAGCCCTCCTCCGATGGTTCAGCGTGACCCACGGCTGTCATTCTTGTCATGCGTATAACTCGTAGCAGGTTGTGTCCAGGACTGGAAAGGGTCCGCATTCTGGTGTACACTATACTTTCCGGTGGACCGCGATGGGGCTTCCGTGCGAGTAAAACAGTTATTACTTGCTCCAAACAATCATGCATGGGGTGGAATTTCCTCAGCCAAAGCGAAAAATTTTCTCAAGAAAGGTTTTAAAGGGGGTTGTTTGTGCACGAAGACGAGTTGAAGGTATCGAGAGCATATAACGTAGAGTAGGACAGGACACAAGGAGGAACGAACAACACGAACAACAGAGCTGTAAAGTGCTCTGCGGACAAACACGCGGATGCACTCAGGCACTGCAATGGCTTCTGCACTGCACAGGAATTGCCACACGTGGACCGAACGACGCGTGGAAGACACGTGTAGGACACGGGAAGAACACGTCAAGAACACGTACACATTTGGTTGCACGTGGCTTAGCAGTGTCTCCTAGGTGGAGCCTTATATGTAGCCTGCCCCTTTCTCGCTCAACTTCTTCCCGATTACTCTTCCCTCACCCCAACCTCATCCGATCTTTCCCGATAGTTCAGGGGATAGCCTTATTCCTAGACAGCTGCAGTGCGGGTCGCGAAGTTTGCCGTTAATTTGCAGCCCCCAACTGCCTACACTCACAGACACACACTCATGCGCACCATGCTCACCGGTGTGCGCATATGATTTCGAAAGTAGTGGCACACTTTCAGCTCAGCGAGAACAGTTAGGAACTTGTTTCCGATCATAACCCGCTTCCTCTTCTTCTTCAGGGCAAATTTACAGGCCAGAAGTACAAATTCTAGCTTTCAGTCCCAAAATTATCCAAACACTCCGCTCCTTGTACATGAGTGCGTTTGTATCCGCTATGCACCCTGGCCAATCCCCCGCCGTAGGAATGTGCCATTAAGACTGAGGACATCATAACCATCTTCCATGCCTAAGTCTCTGCTTTTCTCTTTCCCCCTCAGACTCAGCGGATGGGCACGTGATGTGTAACGCGTTTCAATAAACGTTTCGGACGACGAGCACTTCCTGTTCAACCGCTCGGCGAACGTATCACAAGAGAGAGTGATGCAACTCACACGTCGTTGCGCCCACGTGGAAGATATACCTATAGCATTTGTGCAAACGCCTTGCGATGTAGCCGCAGACGCACGTTATCTCTAGATAACTCGCAACTTTCATTTATTATTTTTTTTTTTGAAGTAATATAAACGCAGTTTGTCCACGTGAGTGATTCCAAATCCTAGGCGCAGCCCGCAAACTGCGCTACATTTATGGTAGTATCTTGGGGCTCTTCGTGCTTCGCAGGGTTCTTTAAACGTCGCTCTCCGCAAAAGCTTGATATCCTCTTACTCTGGTTAAAGCGGACCAACGCAATCCAGGGCGAGAAAATAGCTAAAGCAAAATGCAATGAGCACCATTTGCGCTGGCGAGCCGCTTGCTGTCTTCCGAGGTGTTTATTTTCCGTCTTCTCCACCTTCTTGTTCCAGCTTTACGTATACAGGCGACGCTGTTAGCGGGATTTCTTTCAGGTACGACACTAAAAGCGTCAGTGTGTGTGAGCTCGCTCGAATGGGTTGGAAAGCAGAGAGAAAAAAAATATATAAAAGGGGTGCTTTCCCAATAACGCAAGTCCTCTACACGAAATGTGCTGGTGGCATGATGTTTTCCACCGGGCTCTGATGGGGCTTGCTCTGGATATGTGAGATGGCATTCGTCCGCGCATGTATGTGAGGAAAAAACAACAACAAAACTCACTCACTTCCCTTTCACTCTGTAGGAAAAAGGAGAAAGAAGAAAAATGACGGGCTAAAGTGCTTATGGTCGTTGCCTTGCGCATTCCAGACGTCCATTAGAGGAGCCGTCTCGCAATACAAGAGAAATGGCCGCTCTGCATCTCTTCCTTTTTGTGCCTGTCTTGAGTACAGTAGTCCTAAGAGACACACACACTGACATACGCACACATTAACTCACGTGGACCCATAACGCGGAGCCTAACACATTAATGACGCAGAATATACACGCACTCACGCACGCACACACGAACGTGCGCGCGGACAGAGCGTCTTGGTATAACCGCCACTGAGACTCTACAGATGTTACTTTCTGTTCCATCTCAAAAAGACAGACGCACTTCAGCACGGCAAGGCATTATTACTGAATGCAGACCGATATGAAAACAAAACAGCGTTACTGGTGCCTTTTCTCCAAGAGGCTCAAAACGCCAGCTAATGTGCGCCGTCCTCGAAAGCAACATAAGAATGGTGCTTATTTAAAAGGTTGGCTCAGTCTTTGTTGCAATCGTTAGCTTGGTATTTTAGATTTTTTTGTTTCATAACTTGGCCTTAATGTCGTATATAGCATTTCTATTTGTATTTATTCTTGTGCGCATGTTAGTATGTGCAGTATGTTATTCTTGTGCCGCATTGCAGTACAGATAGCATGACGGGAGGCGCTGGAGTGCACGTTGTGCTGTATCAAAGCAAGAAACATGGGAATACCGGAAAAACAAGATTACGGGGACAAGCTCCGATGTCTCTTGCGGCTTCTGTGTAGCGCCGGGACTTGCAAACGCTGTCGCTGTGTTTGCGTAATGCTTGATCCGCTTTGGCAGGCGGGTCTTGTACGCACTCCTCTTCACGGATTTTAACACGTGAAATATATTACGCGGTTGCATTTTGACTCTCCCTTCTCCAATCTTCCATGTCCGGTTATTTTTGTCCGTAAGTACTTAGGAATTTTTGCCCAGTCATGCTCACTGACCGATGACTGCACGTACTGCCCATGCTGCCGTCGGACCGGGCATATTTAGAGGTGCCCCGCCGTGGTGGCTTAGTGGCTACGGCGCTCGGCTGCTGACCCGAAAGACGCGGGTTCGATCCCGGCCGCGGTGGTTGTGATCTCGATGGAGGCGAAATTCTAGAGGCCCGTGTACTGTGCGATGTTAGTGCACGTTAAAGAACCCCAGGCGGTCGAAATTCCCGGAGCCCTTCATTACGGCGTCCCTCATAGCCTGAGTTGCTATGGGACGTTAAACCCCAATAACTAAACCATATTGAGAGGTGGCTAAACTGATTTTGAACAATCTCTTAGCTTACATATGTGATGCTAGTGGCGAAGCGTTGAAATGTTTCATTATCATAAAACGCTGTACGGTCCACCGCAGTGTGTGTGTGTGTGTGGGGGGGGGGGGATGAGCCAACAAACAAAACCCTCCAGAAGAGTTAGTTTTGAATGCAACCATGCCATTAAGATTTAAAACCCTCTCGAACGTCGAAGAAGGTGCACATCAAAGGCATGCATCGTGAATAGCACTCGGCAGCTCAACAGACGTTCAGTCCATCTCAGGCAGTGCTCAGCCACACATATGGCACCAGAACACTTGCCGCTACCGGCTATATGCTCTATATCAGTCCGAATGTGACGCCATGAGCCAAATCACAAGCAAGTCGTCAGAGTGCAACAGAAGTCAGTCCAGTCGTCTCGCCTCGAGCGCATGAGCCAGGTAAGTCCAAAAATCGATCCTTTGCGCACTTATATTATATGCGGGCAAGCTTTGTGGCAAACCGTTTGCCCGGAGCCGTACGTGCCATAGCTGCGGGACAAAACATATACGAGGGGCAACAAGCCGCTGTTATCGAGTCCTCCGCCATTCACTCCAAGTCCTTTGTCCGGGAATGAGGAAGCGGGTATCCGGTGTGGTCTAATGGGTGCTGCTTTCAGCGCTCCACTGCGGCCGGTGTCAGCGTCCCCGCGGGCTATTTGAGGAATCGTCCCGTCGCACAGCATCCGTAGTGAGGCGTATTGGCTCAACCCACGCAGCTCCGATGTGGTCTTTGCAACATTTCTCGACGCGCTTGCTAAATCAGGAAATGTTTCCATCTGTGTGGTTTTTTCGGGGCTTCAGAGTGACAGGCATGTGCTGATCGCAAAACAGAAAAACGGATAGTCGTGGCGCGAAGTACTCGAAACGTTTCCCATATTGGAATGTTGTTTTCGTTTAGTCTTAGTTGTAGTTGTAGTTTTAGTTTATGGGGGTTTAACGTCTCAAAGCGACTCAGGCTATGAGGGACGCCGTAGAGAAGGTCTCCGTATATTTCGACCACCTGGGGTTTTTTAACGTGCTCTGACACCGCACAGTACACGAGCCTCTAGAATATCGCCTCCATTGAAATTCGACCGCCGCGGCCGGAATCGAACCCGCGTATTTTGAGCCAGCAACCGAGCGCCATGACCACTGAGCCACCGCGGCGGCTGGAATAATGTTTTGTCGTCGAAGTGTTTGGTGTTGATTTACAGCGATATCTGTATGAATGACCTACTCTGTTCGTTGATTCGTGTTGCCACCGGCAGCACCAGGGCGACAATACCAGAGAGACCCGGAACAAAAAACAAAAGCTCCGAAACAAAAGGAGAAACTGAAAAACCAAACGCATAATAGTAACGGGGCCAACCGATCATTGCATATAAAAGACACAATGTCACGAGGTAGCCTACTCTATACCGCAAGCCAAAAGTTCAAGGCCCAAAACTTCCCTTTTTCCTGCGCCCTGGGAATTTGTCTGGCACAGATCATAGTAGCCGGACGTGTGCATAGTGGGGGAGTGGATTCAGAGGGAAGGGAGACGGAGGAAGCCGAGTACCAGGTAGTGTGAGGAGGTCAATTAACTCTCAGTATTTCGCGGGAGGGTAGCGGCAGGGAAAGAGTCCAACTGCGTCCACTGCAAGCAAACGTCTCTTCCACTGGTCTCCAACTACCCCTATCCTAGATCAGCTGCGGCCACCTTATCCTCGGGGAACCTTGTCATCACATCTACCCAACTGACCTTCTGCCGTCTCCTGCTACGTTTACCTCTTCAAGGAATTCACGTCGTTAAGAATGAAGGGCGGTTTCTTGTCAAATGGACGCAATTATTTATACGCCGCCCGCTTTAAATCTAGACGAAGCTGGGCAGACGATGACCACGGCCATGATGATGCTGACGATAAAACTGATGGTGATTTCACACGTTCTATAGTTGCACGTGCGCGTATGTTACTGCTACTAGGTTTTGTAGGCGGAAGCTAATACAGCAATTCGCTGAACCCGCCCTTTCTTCGTTGCCTTATTAGCAACATTAGCTTTTCCCCTGGAGCAATAAACTATGGGGATCATGAAGGTTTGAGGTCTCTTTCACGCGGTTAGTTATTATCTCTACAAGCATAATCCGGTGGTCTCCCTCTAATGCATACTCTGAACTCAACCAAAAACGATTGATCACCTTCTGCTGTCGAAAAGCCATCTTCTATGTCGTCTTTAAGGAGATGTCTTTTAGAGATCCCTCTTTAACGAACGCTGACTTCTCATAGTGGCTTCAATTTTCCGCGACTCTCTTTTCTCATTCATTTTTATATCCCCCCACCCCCTTCGCCCCGTGTAGAGTAGCAAACCGATTAATCTTCCGGTTAACCTCCCTGCCTTTCCTCTTATTCCTCCTCCTCCTCCACCTCGAATAGTTTGGCTTGAGTTTTTTTCCTCTGGCTGTTCTTTACTTGAGGATTACTCTAAGGACTCCGAACTGGAGTTTTGACATTGATGGAGTCCTCCCAAGGTCAGAAATGAAAGGTTTACTAACAACAAATATAAGCTAAAGCCAGTTACAGGAATTAATGCTCAGCCTTGCAAAATTTCCTTTTAGAATCGAGACGCCTGCCTTGTTAAAATTTTCCTCTCTTAAGCTCATGTCTAGACTCACTGCTTAGTGGACCTTTGCATGCCGTATACGCAGAGCTCTCTTCCCTTACTGAATTACTCGTATCATCTCGAAAAATTCGATTCGCTAGTTACACATTGATAAGTCCTTCTCCTGCCTCGAATTCCATTATTATAAGACTTTGTGAGCAGTAGGATATCACTGCCAGAGTTTTAGCTCAGTTGTTATCTGCAATTTAGCGATGAAAGTAGCAACAGAATCTACAACTGTGTGCCGACAGAAACAAGCTACACTCCTGTGAGCAGGCTTGCAAAGTGCGGACAGCTCAAGATGCACCGTTGCGAGTACCACCTCTGTACGACGAAATATCTGTGTTCTTCGTGATGCAAATGCGTACGGACTTGCCGGTAAGTTCCAATGTTTTTTATAGTAAGATATGATGCTTCGCATTCGTGGTCTTCAGCAAAGCGATGCTGCAGTATCGATCGTTTCCCAAGCTGATGAACTTCGACCTTTCATTAGCCTCCTACTTGAGAAACGCCTGATTAACTCCCCTCGACAGAGCTACTACTTCAAGGGCAGTGAGCTAAAACCATTGATGAACACTGCACCCGTGTTTGCATTGTACGCCATGTTTGCCGGGCGAGCAGGCGTTGTTCCTACACCTTTGATTATGTTTGAACAGGCGCCATCGCAAGATGATTTCTATATATTGGGCTTCGCTTTTTTTGTATCCTCTGAAGATTGACAGCAGACAACGCAGACATCTCTAACGTCTCTTTGGTAAATTGCAGGTATACGCATCTACTTTCGAGAACTTTTACTGTACGAATTCAAGCCAGCTTGCATGCGCTCGTGTGAAGTATTCAGCAATTTCGAATCATATCGGCTACTTAGGAAGGCCTTAAGTATACAGTGCTTCAGGTGAACAAAGCGGTAGCATCTCATCATCACACTAACTACGTCCACAGCACGACGAAGCCCTCTCCCAGATTGATTGATTGATTGATTGATTGATTGATTGATTGATTGATTGATTGATTGATTGATTGATTGATTGATTGATTGATTGATTGATTGATTGATTGATTGATTGAGAAAAACCAAAGGCACAGATTTGAATTACTGTCTCACGTGAAAAAACACTTTTTGACCTGCTATCTTAAAGGACACCTATTCCTGCCAAAACAGGAAGGTGAAAGTGGTCCAGTAGGGCCTTTTCGTCTACTACCTTCAGAAGAACGATGTACCGCAAGTTGAACCCTTAAATGGAAGAATGAGGCCGACACATTCGGTTTTTAGTCTGAGTAAACTCTGAAAACAGAGTTTTCAACTGCTCTGTTGACATTTGTTAGGCAAGAGAGATCGCTTTCGTAGCAGCAATTAGGAGTAAAGGTTGAAATACTTTTTCCGACAATCCGATTCAGAGTGGTGATGTCGGTGACGACTTCGACTGTCGTCGGTTTTTATTTTCCACGTTTAATCGTCGCGGCTTTCGTTTTCCTTGCGTGATAAAATGCACTAGCGATAGCGGCGCAAACGTCGCCTTAAAACTCGAGTGTGTAATCCATCGTTTTCTGCCTACGCAACAAGAAAAACAAAGTTTCGCGTCGCGCCACCACAGTACACTTGCGGAAACGGCCAGCGGGCCGGACAACTGTCTTTCATTATTCGCTCTTTTCTAGCTTATCGGAGCGCATGTTTTTAGATAATGTCGCTTCTTTGTTATCTCTTTGTTGTTAGTTATTGCGAAGCAGAAATTCCTTTAGCCAGGCCAACTTCAGTCTATCCTCGTTGATTCTTTAGAAACAGTATGTGCCCGACATGACGTGGGCAGTTTTTTCGGTTCTATACGACTGGTCGGACAATGCCGGCGGCATCATCTATTTCGAGTATAACTGCTTCCCGAGCGAAGTTGTCGAAGGCCAGCCGTAGAATAGGTAGGAAAGGAACTCCGAACGGAAGTGCTCTTACACACGTGCTACAAGATAGGCGCGAAATACCGCAAAAAAAAAAGAGAAAAACACAATAATAAGTAAATGCGTAGTTAGTGACGAGGCATGCCAACCGAACCGCTTTGTCCTCCCTCTCCATTCACGGTCCGGTAGCCCGTTTTAATGAGACGCCCCCTGAAGGAAAATGGACCTCACAGGGCACACAGCCTCCCACTCGTAAGAAGAACGATTTTCAGGAACTGAGCGAGAGAGGGTTGTGCTCGAGATCTCGTTTCGCCGAGATCCCGCTGTACCAAAAGGCTTGAGTGAATTTCCAGCGTGATTGCGATCTAAATGGATATCCGCTCCCGCGCGGTGATGGCTTCTGGAAGGAGCTCGGTCCCTTCTGTTTTTTCTATGAAATTCACTGTGAGACGACGAAAATGAACTCCTTCCAAATGAGGGCCGGGGAGGGGGGGGGGGGGGGAATTCAAGTTCGCAGCTGTCCATATATACGCGAACGTCCAATCTTCGTCGAAACACACAATTTGCGCATTGATTATTCGATTTCCTGGTACGCCCTTCTGAAGCCTCTGTTCCCTGTCTTGAGCTGGCAGCATTTGTCACCCTTTTATACGGTCACGCTTTTTCATATACAAAAAAATACCATGAGTTACTTCGCTGAGTGACAAGGTTGCGCTCTCTCTTTAACACGTTGGACCGCGCTTAAGCGAGGTCACATTTCAGCGAAACACAGACAAATAATTATTGTTGGAGGTGGGTCTTTTCTCACTAGTTCTATAGTACGCCTATCTTGCCTTTGGAGAAAGGTTAAGGCCGTGGCTGTCCACGTTACAAATAATTATTAACCGGATAATGCGTGCCAACGGTGTTTCTGACCCTCAATACAACATTTTTTTTTTTTTTTGAGAGAAGAAGCTTGGTTCTCGACTCTCTGCCCCTCCCCGAATGTGACGTCTTTAAGATTTCCTTTGAGGGACGATAAATATTGATAAAGATGATGGACACACACTGACATCAAATCACGAGAGCCAAACTGAGCCCGCAAGAAATCGTTTATGCGACCACTCTTATACCGATACGAATACCGCCGCGATCGGATACATGTCCAGCATTCTTAGAAAAAATTTGAAGATTAGAACAGTGCCAGGCAATGTTATTAAAATATGGAAGGTTAATGATCCATTCTTCCGATGCGTAACGAAATCGTTCTCTTAACGTTTTTCCATCGCTCGCATCGAGCAGTTAAAACAACGTAGGTTAAAACTGACATAGAAAGCCAATTGGGGAACGTTTTTGACGAGAGCAAGAACGTTAAAAATCCAAGCCTGCTGACGGAAGATCTGCGGATATATTGATTATTATGATGAAATATTACAATTTGTAAAAAAAATTCGCATTCATTTACTCTTTCCCGTTGACAAATGCTTTCGGCCATAATGGTGGGGTATGTACAGGACGCGTATCGGATCCAGTAGCGTGGATTCCCTTGTGTGTATTCCGGTGGTCATAGACTCTAGGTTCATGCTTTTTTTTTATACAGTAACGTAACCAACGTGAACAACCTGTTTCTAAGCTCTAACAATGATGTAACGAGCAAAATTACACCTTAATCAAGCCGAAACTATGCTGCTTATGTCTCGTAGAACACGCGGTTCCATCAAAACCTTCTGATTTAAATCTCACAGTTGTTGCACCTTAAAATTCCAAATTTTTATTCGCAGTACCTCTAGTTTTTTATATATTTTTTAGTTTGTCCTCCTTTTACCTTGAAATGCGCTCTCCTCTAGACGAGAACAATGATAGAGGCAATTAGCCCAGTCTTTATGCAGGGAACGAACAGAGCGCGAGACGATGACTTCGGAAGCGAAGTAAAGCAGGAAATGCGCTGGCTTGCAGCAGAACTTCATTTAAAATGATGCCCTATACATACCTTAGCCAGGGATTGGAAAAAAGAAGTACGCGAAATGCGGAGGCAACTCAATTTTTTTCAAACTACGTCATTTGGACAGTCCATAGTAGACAACTAAATTATTAAATAATAGACGCTTTCATAGCACATGTCATTAGAACAGGTGCCTCATACAGCTTGTCTATTACTATCTGAACAAATGAAGAGCTCAGAAATCTTGAATTCCTGCGGTGTCCAGGTCTAGCATGCTTTTTTGTGTGTTTGAAGAAGTTACGAAACGTTGCTGTGAATTTTCTCTGAGTGTATCGTATGTGCTATATGTTAAACGCTGCACAGTATATGGCCTGCGTAACCTTAAACTTGAGATGTTAGTCAGAAATTGTCATGTCGTTTGCAGCCCTAGCCTTTCAGTTTCGCGCCTTGAGTTTCTGAGGATGTCTATCCCAAAGGTAGTTATTATGGAGTCCGAAATTCAGTATACAAGCAAGTAAACAAAGGATGGAAACATCATCTCGGCACACTTTGAACAGTAAACATTTGTAGTCGGTCCGCGAATAATTAAGAAGTCAACTGTTTTCCACACCTACTACTGCAAGAGCTGACAGTGCAGAGCTCACTAATCTTCCTTAACCCTGCCTAGTCTTCCTACGTCACAACCGCTCTCCATCAAGGGCGCTGCCTGATTACGCGCGCTAAATCCTCGCTGAACTCAGCGCGCCAACACACGTCCCGCACAGTAGGGCCGGAAATGTGCGCGCACCTGATTCGCAAGGACGCGGCAAGGGCTCATGCAAATCCAACGCGCTCGATTAATGCGTCATCTCCCACGTCAACGAACAGCTCCCTCTGACGGCGGACCCCGCGACACAAGCGCCACGCCGCTCCTAAGTAATGAACGAGGAGCCGCTTTCGAAGATTAACGGAGCCCCTCCACATTCCTTCCGCAAACACGCTGCAGGTGTACGCGATACCGATACTCTCCCGGTACGTACTCGCGCATCCAGCGCCCTCTGGCTACCGTTTCGCCGCGAGGCAGATCCATATGCACCGGTTTCGGTGCTCCACTATAGTTTTACGCAGCACTGCCCGTACTCCGCCTCACTACTTGCAGTAGAGAGGATGATATGAACGCAAGTTGACCGCTTCTGAATGTTTTCTATTCTCACGCGCGCTCAAGGCTCAACACACGTCCGGAAGCTCCAGCCTCGTCTTCGTAGATTCTGCACCACTCAATTATGCAGTGAGCCGAACGCAGGAAATTCGCCTCTGCGGAGTTCCTCTTATGCAAGATTGATATTTGAGACTCAGCCTCGAGTAATTTCTTCTGTTCTTTTTTTGTTTTTTTCAAACTCGACTGCTGGCTTATAAGTTCATTTTCAAGTCGCTCTCAGTTTTCAAACAAGCAGCGCAGATATTTACGGCTAAGTAAGTTTCAGGCACCAGATTTTTTTCTTCATTCAGCCTTTAAACAATTCATTAATTAATTCAGCTCGAAATTCTGATTCCCAGGGTAGTCGTTGTACTGTCTCGGCGGCAACGTTTAGTCTCCAGTCAAGGCGTTGTAAGAGGAAGCGATGCACCTCTCGTCGAGACGACATACGAACCGTCGGCCCCTATCTCTCGATATATAAGAAACCTTTCTATGCTTAGCGAGGGCCTCGGTTCTGGCAGCCTTGATGCCATAGGAAGCATAAGAGGGTTCTCACACAGCTTCCGCCCTCGCCGTTCGATGGCGTTCTACGTCACACCAGCGGTAACTAAGGACGTTCCACGTCCGCCGCTTACGAACGTGGGTGGCGCTGATGAACACTCTCAAGGTTAGGTTATTTGTAAACATAAATACCCCCGAAAGCAGAAGGTTTGACAGCCGTCGCCGTAGCTCAGAGGTAGAGCACCGGACGCGTAATTCGGAGGTCGTGGGTTCGGATCCCACCGGCGACATGTGGTTGTTTTTTCTTCTGCTTTTCTAATCAATTAGCTTTAAGCGACAGTAATATTCTCACTTGATCAACACCACAAAAAATAAAATAAAATAAAAAAAAATCCCCTGTGCTCCTTAGTTTCTGTGGCTGTTGGCTTCTCTCACCTTTCTATGCTAGGTGATACATATGACAGCCCGCGGGCGACTCGGTGGAAATAACTCTACATGTAGAAATCACGATGAAAATATGTTTGAACTTGGCCCATAGCGAGACAGTTATTACGACAATGATTACGCAAGCTTCTTTTATGACAGCAAGTATTTATTTACTTAATTATGTGTTCATTTGTTCATCTGTTCTTTTAACTTTTTCTTTACTCCTTTGTTTGTTTGTTTGTTTGTTTGTTTGTTTGTTTGTTTGTTTGTTTGTTTGTTTGTTTGTTTGTTTGTTTGTTTGTTTGTTTGTTTGTTTGTTTGTTTGTTGTGTCTATGTTACGCACCTTAGTCGTACACCCTCACATCGAAGGTTTGGTGGTTGTAGTATGTCGCTGCGTAGCCCACCTTAGCGAGTACGGCGGTATTGCGATGCAGACCGAGAACAAAAAAAAATATACGCAGAGTAAATATTGCTCTCACCAAGTTTCAAAGGCGTTCTGTGTTCTGGATACCGGGAAATTGGTTCTCGAGATGTTATCGAAGAGTGGATCGAATCGACCGGAGTATATCGATACTTATTAAGGTGCTGTGCGGTAGTACTAAGTAAGGTGTAACATCCCGAATTTCGGCCAGAGGGAGTTGAACGCCAAAGGGAGTTGAATTCAGAGGGAGTTGAACGTGCCCTGACACCGCAGAGCACATGGCTGCTTCTTACATTTTGCCTTTACCAAAATGTGGCCTCCTGGACCGGGAGTTGTACCCGTGACCTTGTGTTCAACAGCCGAACGCCAAAACCACAGTGCCATTGTGGACCTGGTGCAGGACAAGACTAAACTGAAGATAGAGGGAATGGCGATTCTGTTGATTGTAATGAGTAAGGCGACAACGATGAGGCTGCTCTTTCTGCTGATGATGATGACGATGACGTTTATAAAGGAGCATCAGTTCGCACTGGCAGTACCTCTGCCTCGCAATCTACAGTACAGGCCGGCTGAAGCGTCTACAACGCTGCATAGACTCCCGAAGGGGAGGTGCATAGGATGACGTGGCTGCAAATGCGCAAGATTAGTCTCTCGCTTACCGGTATGCCACTCTGTTTCGGCGCAACTCTCGGACAACTTTTGGCTGTAAAGCATACGAGTTCCAAGCACGAACCCCCGAACGCTGCCTTTTACACTATTCGAGCTTTGTGCTTGGTCATGCTATCTCTTTCGCAACTCTGTAGTATACAGCTGCTGATGTAGTTCGGTAAAATTGCTTGCTGCACTAGTTAGTTTTCAAATATTGTCTCTGCATCGTAGGCGAGAGGAGGATGTAAGAAACAGGGACCGACAAAAAATTTTTGCACGTTCAGCGCCACGTGTCTGTCTTCTTATGTTACGTTGTTGTCTTTTATGCGCTGAGAAAATAATGGCTCGACGTAAGTCCGCTCCTCCCATCGCCACATTTATATCCTTCAATATATACAGTTTGGTCTGCCTAGACCTGGCTATGGCGGAGTCCCGTCACCGCGGCCGCGGGGGGGGGGGGGGGGGGGGGGGGGCTTTCACGTTCTGTTAGAAAACATTACTACTCTTGGGTACCTTGCGCAACATTACCCTCAGAGGACGCATGCCACGGAATGAATAACACAACGAGAAACAAACATTGCCGCCGCGGTGGCTCAGTGGCTATGGTGCTCGGCTGCTGACCCAAAAGACGCGGGTTCGATCCCGGCCGCGGCGGCTGGAATTTCTTTGGAGGAGAAATTCTAGAGGCCCGTGTACTGCGCGATGTCAGTGCACGTTAAAGAACCCCAGGTGGTCGAAATTTCCGGAGCCCTTCACTACGGCGTCTCTCATAGCCTGAGTCGCTTTGGGACGTTAAACCCCATAAACCAAACCAAACCAGAAACAAACATTTATGCGCATCTAGCAACTATGATCTCGAAACGAATGATGATGAACACTTGCCTGCAGATAAGTTCTTAGCCTCTCTCTATCGCTTGATTTCCTTCTTTCTTTCATCGCCGAGGTACTCCTGAGGCCACTACATGAGCACGGACATACAATAGACATTTCCGTCTTGTAAGGCCCAGGGGACAAGCACTATACGTCACAGCTATACGTCACAGCTATTAGGCTTGGAAAGTAAAACAGCTTCTGCATTAATGCCCGAGAAACGGTCATCACCAACTCGCTGAACGTCGTCAGTGTGTAAAAGGCCTCCGACTACCCTCTGGCCGAAAATATTTTATACTTCAGTGGTTCTCAGGCATCGCCTCTGGCACCCGCGGCCGTAAAAACGTTTTGAAAAGTCTCATTAACTGCACATTTGCAGCCTTTCGCAAATAAGCGATTTCGCGGGTTCAATCCCGGCCGCGGCGGACGAATTTCAGAGGAGGCGAAATTCTAGAGGCCCGTGCACTGTGCGATGTCAGTGCACGTTAAAGAACTCCAGGTGGTCTAAATTTCCGGAGCCCTTCACTACGGCGTCCCTCGTAGTCTGAGTCGCTTTGGGACGTTAAATACCCATAAACCAAACCGATTTCGCTACCTTCTCTCTTCTGTTTCCGAATGTTTCCGAGTCGATTTTTCTCACCCCGTGCGGGCACCAAGACTCTTCGAGCGAATTTTCCCTTTCTCGATCCACCGCTTTTATATGGTGCTGTGCAGTACGTCAGATGCTTACGTCATGACCTTTCCTCGCCAGGCATTTCTTTCATGCTCTCCGCTTCCGTGCACTTGCCAGTCTGAACCTATCGTCACGAGAGGGCGCCTCGTGGTGCATTGCCGTACACTGTAAACACGTATACGCCTATATAAGAGTTAACAGGGAGTAAACTGTGCTTTAGCGCACACTCTGTTATAAAAGAGAGTATGCTCGAGGAAAGTTTACTCCCTTATTACTCCTTTTTTTTAAGGTGTGCGCATGAAACACGATTACCAATGCTGGAGCGCGGGAGCATGAAAACGTTTCAGAACCTTTCTGCTGACGCGGAGCGCCCGCGTCCAGGATAAAATAAAAAAGGAATGAATAAAGTGAACGATAAACGAAGGGCAGAGTAGCACCCATAGCACACAGAAAACAGATCAGAGGGAAAAACTAGGACGCATGTATTTTTTGTTTTGTTTTTGTGTGTTCTTGTATAACAGTTAACGAACGCCATGACGAGGGTAACTAGCAGTGTCAGCAGACAAAGAACGTCGTTTCTCATTCGCATTTGAATTAGGATGGCGCACTAATGAAACGCAGTTCTCTGTACCGTCACACCAAAGCCTTGGGTGCCAGCGTATAGAAGTTAGAGGGGTTATCTTCAAAGAAAGAGAGCTCGAACGAGCTGTAATTTGAATTTTCACCGCCTTTTAGGACACGCATGGCTCTAATGTTTTGCGCAGAGGATAGCGACGCCCTGATTATGCAGTGGGCAAGAATTTCGAAATATACAAAGCTGGTCAGGGGCCCTCTAAACCTTTTCATTTTTCGACGCAGTACACTGATGTACGCCAGAAGAGGAAGGACCCAAGAGATGTCATTTCTTAAAGCAATTTCAGTGCGAGTTACAACAGTTCTAAGTCGCGAGCCTTTCGCATGCCCACAAAACCGCACAAGACACTGCAGGTTGGCAAGTACGAAAGCGTGTAGCATCAAGATCCTCGTGGCTTGAAATGGAGCTACAGGAGACTGAACAAAGGGTAGAAATTTTAGCGGCACCTTCTGTCGCTGCTGCGCACAGCAGCGACCAGCCGCCAAATGCGCATGCGCACCCGGAAGTGGTTGCACCGTAACGACTTCCGGTAACGCTGAAGTGATCTAGTTCCGCACACCTTCCCGCAAACGCTCTACCACCAACGCTCCCGCAGTACACTAGCTACTCAAATGTGCCGCACGCGTGCGCACTTTCTAGGAATCTCGGTAACGCTAGCTGCAAAGCAGTAAAAGTAACCGTAAACTTGATGCGCTCAGCACACGCGCGTAGCAAACTACCGACGCTCGGAGTGGCCACCTTAGTGGTCGGTATGCGGCAACGGAGCGATAAAAACTCTAATGTCGGCCATTTCTTTATATGGGCCAGCGTGTGTGTGCCTGTAGAGCCAGACGGTGAAATCGCTAAATCGGACTCAGTGCAGGCCGCCACTTTACGTCGCATTTTAGCCGCCGTGCACTTGCAAAACAACGAGACAAACAACAAAAACAAAAAAGCGATGGAAACACAGAAATGCGAACCGGCGCTGCGAGGCGCTGCTAACGAATACCCTGGCTCGAACTTTGCTCCGGCAAAAATATTGCCGGCACCCAAAAAATAGTCATTATTTAAAGAAACTCTTATTACTAAAACAGCATAATGAGGCAAAAGCCCGCAGGCAGCCGCGTCTCCGCACGGGCAGACAAATTGTAACGGCAGGGGTGGCAACATTGTATGTATAGCGTGGGTGTGTGTCATAGAGTTTCTTACTATTACCTAGAGGGAAAGCTGGCAGCCCGTCTATGGGAGTTTGCATGGCGACCCCTCGAGACCACTTCAGCCACCATGGGCGCTCAAAGCATCATGGGGCGGTGAGCTACTTGTTGCGGAACTGCAACTTTTGGCCAAAAAATAATAGAAAAATTAAGCTGTTTGATAACTACAAACGTCCTAATATTCAATATCTTGTCTAATGATTGCAACAAACGAGCAGAAAAGCATTTAAGTGCAAAGTTTGCCCAAAATAAGAGACGACTCGCTCTCCTATTGGCCTAGTAATGAACACTATAAAAACTAATATTTCGTAATTAACAGGCGCACTTTTAAAAGTAAATATGTTTTCAAAAAAGATGCTGTTCCTTAAATACTATAAGAGCTTTTTTAATGGCATTTCAGAAAAGTGAAACCTTTTATTGGCGTCGTGTGTCGTCGCGTTTTCACTACTATGGGTTTTGCACACTGCGTTCGCGCGAAAGTCGTCTGCGCACACACGAAGAGAGTTTTCGGAATGAAACATCTTAGTAGTGCCACTCCATGTTTCTGAAAAATTACGACTGTGCCGCAACAAGTAGCTCACCTCCACACTATGTTTTGGGCGTCCATGGTGGCTGAAGTGCAGCGCCGCCAGCTTTCCCTCTAGGTAATAGTAAGAAACTCTATGGTGTGTGTGTGTGTGTGTGCGTGTGTGCGTGCGTGCGTGTGTGTGTGCGTGTGTGCGTGCGTGTGTCTGTGTGTCTGTGTGTGTGTGTGTGTGTGTGTGTGTGTGTGTGTGTGTGTGTGTGTGTGTGTGTGTGTGTGTGTGTGTGTGTGTGTGTGTGTGTGTGTGTGTGTGTGTGTGTGTGTGTGTGTGTGTGTGTGTGTGTGTGTGTGTGTGTGTGTGTGTGTGTGTGTGTGTGTGTGTGTGTGTGTGTGTGTGTGTGTGTGTGTGTGTGTGTGTTTGCATATGTATGTGGGTTAGTGCGTGCGTGAGTGCGAGAGTGCGCGAGTGCGTGCGTGCCTGCCCGCTAGTAGAGACGCAGAGGGGCAATTTCTGCCACCTCGAGCTGCAGATTCTCCCGCTTTCGCCTTTTTCCTCGAGGTCCCAGCTCCACACCGCTGCAGCCGAAGCGGCTTTTTCCGACTCGTCTGTTCGCTTTCAGCCGCTTCCCCTTCAAACGAAGTTTATTGTGCGCCATCTCGCGGTATTCTTCGTCGCTGCCCGACAGTTCTGTGAATCGGTTCTCTCTAGTCCTTATTTAACTGCTCCTCATGGATGGCCGGGACATCCTTTCGTCTTCTCAGGCTCTGATGTTGACTTCCCTTTCTTCACTGTTCTGTTTCCTTTTTTTTTCTTTCAGCACAGAACTCTACAGAAGACGCTTCATTTCGCGTATTTGGATTGCACGGATTGCGGAGCCGGTAGAGAGTGTTACAGCGCACAGCTGGTTTGCGGGAGCGTAGAAGCAAAGCATGCATCGGCTCTTTCATCTGTGCCTTTTCTGGCCCCTTTCGCTTTCTTGCTTCCTCCCTATATGCTTTCTTTTCTCTGTGTTTCCTGCAGTAAGATGAACAGCTGTACAGCTTTCCCGTCATTTTTTACCCGGCTTGTTTTCCGGGAAAAAAGGGGGAAAGGTGTAAACCGATGACTCCGCGTGTGTATGCGACGTATTTCGCATTTACGCTTCGCAAGAGCGGGGTGTAAATGAAGGAAACGAGGGGAGAAACTAATATTCCCTTCTAAGCTGGCGTTTTGGGCCTCGTCCTCTTTTTTTTTCCCCTCTCGAAACACCATCGCAGTTGTGCCGTCTGTCGATTTTTATTTTCTCCTGCTGTATTCTCTGCTCTAAAAGCGGAGTTGAATGAGACAAAATTTTGCTTGGGGATTTTTGTCGTCGCGGAAAATCGGAATGGCGAATTGTTCCGCGAAATACCCCACTCGCGCCTTCTACGGACGCTGCTTTTTCTTAGTTCCCATGAGTCCCTATATTGCATCTTCGCTCGAATTCTTTGCGAGAACTAGGAAGCTGAGGGAAATAGGGGCGGGGGAATGAAACGAAAGGTAGGGTGGAGAGCGTACTTGCTGACTGGTCTAGAAACAAGCGCTTCGCTTTCAGTCACCAGAAGACCATATTTTAAGCATGAAATGCTTTTAGCTCCCGTTGTCGGCAGTGTGGTGGCGTCACGCCGAGACCGAGAGCCATCATCCGGGCACTGAAATCCACTCATCCGGGCACTGAATTCCAGTCATCCGGGCACTGAAATCCACTCATCCGGGCACTGAAATCCAGTCATTCGGGCACTGAATTCCAGTCATCCGGGCTCTGAAACTAGAACATCCGGGCACCGTACGAGACTTAACGAGATTTAACGAGACTCTCTAAGCCCTCCTACGCGACCGGCATGCAAGCGCCGGTTGGTCTCCAAATGAGACAAAAAATAACTGCTGCCAGTGCCTTCTCAATGTTTATCAAGATATCAGTGGAGCTGTGGGTTTGATAATGCACGGAATTATAATTTCCGATTTCTAATAACGCGTGCAAAAAGCACATAAATGCCACGTTACACTTCGTTGTCATACGTGATCCGGGGGAGAAGCGCTGCGTTCAAAGGGCAAGGCATCGCGCCGAACGGGTGGTGGCGTTCCTCCCTTCCTTTACGGTGCGGTTCGGGTGTCCACCAAGATGGCAGAGAATTACTGCGCCATTTCCTTTCCTCAAAAAACATTGCGTTCAAATGGCAAGGCATTGCGCTGAACGGGTGGTGGCGTTCCTCCCTTCCTGTACGGTGCGGTTCGGGTGTCCACCGAGATGACATTAGGCCCGTAAACATTTCATGCTTACTCTACTCTCGTTTACGGGAGAGGCAGAGATTTTTAACATACTGGCAACATTGTTTGTTTGATTGATTGATTGATTGATTGATTGATTGATTGATTGATTGATTGATTGATTGATTGATTGATTGATTGATTGATTGATTGATTGATTGATTGATTGATTGATTGATTGATTGATTGATTGATTGATTGATTGATTGCGGCATCAGATATGTGCCTTTAGGCTGCCTTTCTGGAGACCATCCATGCTCAGACAGATTGGATTTGGGCAAGATAGAAAGACCTGTCTCAAGTGCCACCCCTTCATTATAATTAAATATTCCTTGTTTCTTCCCTTCAAGGGAAAAAAAGAAACAAAAAATTTAGCTGATTCCATCACACATTTCAAGCCGAGAAAAGAACAAGGACTACTTCGGCGCTTGTGAAAAGGGCTGCAGTTGAGAGTGCTGGCAGCAAGTTGGGACCGAGAGATAGAGGAACGCGCATGGCGCCAAAACTGAGTCTACGAAATCCCGGAGATTGACGTGCGAGTACAGTTCATCCCTTCAAAGCACACCTTCCGAGAACATCTGCGCATTGGTATGGTTTTCGTGTATGCTTCCTAATAAAACTAGTACTTGAGACGCACTCCTAAGTGTAAAACATACGTAGGACCATTCCAAAATTTCAGCTGTCAAGCATGTTAGCGGCAAGAAAAGAAAAGAAAGGAACCAATTAATGTCCTCATGTGAAATCATCGAGGAGGCGTGTTGTCAACAGAGTGTGGTTAAAGTACGCTGAGTCTTAACGGCAGGCGCAACAGAGCCTGATTACTTTTTCATTTGTTCGTTTATTTACCGCTATATATATAACATGCGGGCTCGACGGGGTCAACCAATATGTCCGCAGAGTGTGACCGGCGTCGCAGGTAATACGTGGTCACTGCTCTAATTGCCCTCTATGCGAGATATAGGTCCGCGGCCGCCCACATAAAACGGAACAGAAAAGGAGACAGACGGTACGAGCTACGGCGGGGGATGAGCCTGCAGACGTGTCCCCGCACTAGTGACAAAAGATACCTATTTTCTGATATATGGAGATATGAGCAGTTGTCGTTATATTTACAACCGAAGAAAGAACGGCTGGAAAAAAATTGTGAATCTCTAGGATGTAGCTGATGTAGCCAAAATATTAGATGGAGAGCGTGAGCGCTCTCCCCTGTCTGCGTCAGGCTCCTCTGAAGACAACAATTAAGCTTGTGTACAACTAGTATTACGAGTCAGCTTTGCTTCCTTGCAGCAAGGTTTAGTGAAGCATATAATGGCGTCCTTCTGAACTTAAAACAAGCTTCGCCCCCGTGTAATATACCCAGGAAGAATAAACCGAAGCCGGCCTAGATTGACGCATTAGCCCCTTAGAATGAGTGATAGAAGGCTGCTTTCACAAAAGAAATAAGGTCTCATAATTAAGATAAGAGTGCAAAATTTCAGACAGGTGTCGCCTCCACCTATTTTCGCAAGCGAGCTACGATTACGTCTAAAGAGAATTTTTTCCTTGTGCTCTTTCGTCGCACAACTGGTATGAATGAATGTTCATGAGAGCTAAAAAAAACAGAGCGCCAATTCCGTTGTGTTTTTTTTTTCTTTCCGTGCTTGTCTGAAGAATTAGCGTCTGAGCTGCGAATCAAAACATTAGGTCTTCCTCCAAAATCTCCATTCATTTTTGTGCTATGGGTCACGCTGCACATTCACCCTGCGATAAAGTGCGAACTGCAGTACGATCTCGTTGCCATACTTAGGACGGCAGTAGATCACCAGGAACGGAGACTTCATGATCAAAGAAAAGATCTCGATGTTCTTTTTTTTTCCTGAAGTTAAGCTTCTTCCGAGCAGTTTAGAACGTCACCGACATCCCCGTAGCTAAAGTGGTTTCCAGGGTCTTCCATTAGCGAGAAATTAGGGAACCTGTGAGAACAAGAAACGCAGCTAAAAACACAGTACCGTGAAGAAGCGGTGAAGGGCATCACGGTCCCCTGTAAAAATTGTCTGTAGACTTTTTATAGACTTCTTATCGATATTTCTTTTCGTCTAATCAAAGGCTATAGACTCTCTGTGAAAGTCAACTAAAATGTATGGCCATAAATCTATAGATTCTCCATAGACTGTCTGGAGGGTTTCGATTGCCCATAGACTGGTCTGTAAAATTTGTCTATAGAAAGTCTATAGACTTCATAGACAAAAGTAAATGAACAGTCCATAGGCTGATTAAAGAAATTTTTGTATGGGGCATGTCGTCCACTCCTTTCTCACCCTACATTTTGCGCTGCTTCTTACTCTTAACGTTGTACCAAGTCGCCCAAGTCTCTGCCTTGACTTACGATGGCTTATCTCTTCGTGCGACCGCCATTGTAACCCACCGCGACACGAGCTTCTATAACGCCGAACAATGCACGGCAACGGCGTCCTATCGAAAAATGCGACTTACGCTTTCTTGTTCGTGTACGGGGTAATGACGGCCGTAAAAAGGTCCCGTCGATGTCGGGCGGCGTCTCCGCTGCGCTTTTTTGCGCTTTATGTTGTCGCGAATCAGAGGGTTGTATACGGCTGACACGCGCGGGCCGCAGTGTTTCATCGAATAACGCAGTACCTATACACAATGGAGGAGGCCGTAGCGCTACTGCTATGCGGCTGCTGAGATGGCAGTGCCCAAGTACAGGTATAAGGTCAAAGCTTGCCAAGCCGCGTCTCTTTATACGGCACCGATATCAGAACCGCTAAGAAACGGGAATATCACGGCACTGGTTGCACTGATAGGGATTCGAAACAGCACGCATCACCCAACAAGAAAACAAGGATTACTTTGAGCCGCGGACGCGATAGCCCCGCACTAGCCCAAGCATGGAACTTAGAAAGCGTTCGTCACGACAGCTGCCTATAAAGGGAGACCTTTAGGCCATATCTTGACTTCATGGCCTTAACCGAAACACTTGCGGGTGGTACAGCGAGAAACAGACGAAAGAACAAAAGAAAGAGACACCACAGACGAGCGCTTTTGTTCTTTCTTCTGTTTCGCGTGCTACCACCCACAGTGAGCTATTACCAGCTCTCCCAGCTATCCATCCTTCTTCAGCAGAAACATTGTAACGAACAGCTTGGACAAGGGAGTACAGACCATCCAGACATGGCCTCCGAGATCACCCGCACGCGAGAAACCAGCGTGCGCGGGTGTTCTCGGAGGCCATGATCCAGATGACCCGGTTTGTCCGCACGACACGGTGACGCTGTTGTTCACCAAGATATATGAGACGAACGAATCGGCTGATGGTGGAGAGTTTTAAAATGCGCCACTTTTTTTTTTTCTGCAGTACCGTTTTTGCAGACCTCTCCATCGTTGCTCTGCTCTCTGTCTTCTTAAAACCGGCGCCCTGTCACAGCTCTCTGGGCACGTTGCACGACATTTCGAGAGGAATATACTGAGACATAGTGGTTTAGGTTTATATAGTGTGTCCAATTTCGTAAGTAGAAGTGGACATTTCAGAAAATTGCCTTGCCATACATCACCCTGTTCTCGGTCTTTCTGGCAGTCATACATCGCCGGTTCTCCCGTCGTACGCGGTCGTGTGAAAGCGGAGGTCTATTCGTGTTCACAGTGCGAGGAAGCCGAGTAATTGTATGGCCAGACGTTTACATTCGGAAGATTAAAATGCGCAAATATTTATACAGTCTTGCTCAATGCAGAAGGGTTTGGTGATGGATTGGATAAATATTAGCATACTTCAGCACAGAGAGAGTTGCACAGCGAAGGATCGCGTCTGCATTGTCGAAACAGCGAAGGGTCTGAAAAACCACGTTACAGAGCTTTTGATCAAGTTTAGTGGGCACAATGCATTTTTGTTTTCCTGCAAGTTTTTATTTCATTCCCAACTGTTTTCCTAGTTTGCATATGGTTCAGTGATTGATAGCCCGTCGCGTACAGTAGTCGGGTTTGCACACAAAGTGATATTAGAACGCGCCGAGAGTTTAAGATGTAGCCCCGAATACGCAATCCATCATCGTCCCCTTCATGCAACCTTCGGCTGTGGCGTGCCACTAATGAGTTGGAAGTCAAATGTTAATCATATTAAAGGGCTGACATATGCTGGTTCAAAAAAAATATTAAGGAATGAAGTATAGGGGCTCTTAAAAAGAATTGTTTCGGAAAAAAAAATGAGAACGATGGGAAACGCGCACAAGCACATGGAAAGTACATGGTGGGAGGTACGTGGATTGTTGACACGGATAATTAGCTGGCTTCCCTGTTGTGGCTGCTTCCATTAAGTTCTTACTTCTGCTTTGGCTAGCATCTGGTTGACTTGTTTCTCGAACGACGATGTGAGATTTTTCTTTCTACCCATCTTAATGTTTACGCGAGTGACGTTGTTTCCTCTGCTATGAATTTGGCTTCGTTACTTATGTGGGCTTGGGTCTAGCATATTTGTGCTCATATGCAGCTCATAGTGCGATCTGTCGTCCCATATATTGAGTGTGACCGTGGACCTGATAATTCTGAGTTTAATGACACGTTCGATACGAAATTTAAAAAAAATGAAATCGGTAGTGTTTATTCTTGGTGGGTAAGACGCGGAACTTAGCGAGAGCTGATTGTCGCTGCGGCTGTTGTTGGTGTTTAATAGTTGCAACATGAGTGACAATAGCGTCACTGTTGTGCCATGTAACTACGCCTTCTCCTGCAATATTTTCTCCCGCCAAATCTGACGTCACGCATGACGCCACGAGTCACGTGGTGTGTCGCGTCACAAGTCGCGTCCCAAAGAGGGTGGGGCGGTGTTGCTTCAGTTCAAAGATGCCCACGAGAGAGCTCTTGCTGTAAAAAAAAGAGACAGCAACTCGTGCTTTGATTGCGGGGGGGGGGGGGGGGGGGGGGGGGGGGGGGTCTGTTGTTGCGTGTCCTTTGTTTCCACCGCTGTCACTCGTAAGCTGCGCGCGCTTCAGCTTTCAAAAACTAGACCGGTCTCATGAACGCTGTTCTCGCGCTCTTCTCACCCCACATAGACCAATGGACGCAGTGGCATGACATAATCAACCAGGACATAACCATCGCATAGTTTCACATCGGAGCTCTTTGTTACCGACGCTTCAGCGCTGCTTAACTTGGCGTAATCAGAGAGCAAAAAAAGTCGGATGAGAAAAGAATACAGGATGGTTGAACCTCGTTACAGCGAAGTTGAAGGCGATTACTTCGTTATAGCCGTAGCTTCGTTCTAACCCATGTTGACCGAGCTCCCAAGAGGAATCGTCATTCTTTCGTTATATCCACTATTTTGTTATAAACCGTTTCTTTATAAAGAGGTTCGACTTAGTTCTGCGCTTAATGTAGGGTGCAGCTGTGTTCAGTTTTCAATCACTTTGGACATCATGCATGTACAATTGGATAGCTGGCCGCCTTGGCGCATGTCATGTATTTAATGAATGGGTTTCATCTTTCGAGCCATCGAAAGACGCGGGTTCCACCGCGGCTGCCGCGGCTGGATTTCGATGCAGCCAAATTCCAGAGGCCCATATATTGTGCGAAGTCAGTGCACGTTAAAGAACCTCAGGTGGTCGAAATTTCCTGAGCCCTTCACTACGGCGTCTCTCATAGCCTGAGTCGCTTTGGGACGTTAAACCACAATAAACCAAACCAAAGCAAACCTTTGAGCCACTGCATAGAAAATAGCAATGATTCCCTCTGCCCGCTCTGCAGGCCGCAGAAAGTTCAAGAAGCGTACTTTTCAATTACTCTTAACCTCAGCTAGGTCCTATACAAAGTCATAAAGCATCCCCATTACCCCAACTCCTAACTGCTTTCCTCCGAGGTCGACATGCCTCTTCTATTGCCCCATCGCTCTCACCTCTCCCCACACTCCCATTCCCCCGCCTCCTATATATCTGGGTCACCTGGATGGCGGACCCCAGTGAGGGCCTATAGCGAGATGTAGTCCGGCTCGCCATTCTTAGATTGCGACGGCGCATAAAAGTTTTTCCTCCTCCTCTAATAAAGCGTTGGCATTTTAAGGGTATTAAGGGTTTCATTCTCCTGTTAATTCTGACAAATAAAACATCACCTCTCAGCTCAGATCCCATTGCTTTCGTTGAATGGTGAAACAACTTTGCCCAGCAAAGCTTACAGCGGGGGCAGCGAGGGCGGTTATGCATGTTGGCGTCAGAGGTCACAGGGCAATAAATTAGTTTGAGCTTTCCGGATGTAAGGAGGTTTGTGGCTCTATGTTTGGGGAAGCAGGTCACTTGTCTCCAGTGTTTAAGGGTGCATGGCTTCCTCGTTTTCGTGAAATATTTCGTCCAAATAGAGAATCGCTCGGCGAAGTGTCGCAAATGAGGGCATGGCGACATTCGTGCTGCTGCACGAATAACATAGAGCACTAGTTACACTCCTCATACTCTAAACCTCTGCATGGCGAGAAGAACTCTTGGCATCACCTTTAGGGAACTACCGGCTTTTAAAGCCACTCTAAATGCTCCGCTGTTAGGCTCAAGAAAGAACCGAACGGTTGAAGTTTTTATTCCGCTAGCAGTACTAATTCCAATTCGCAAATCCCAGCGTAGTTGGTGTTTGAAGTTCTGAGAAAGTGGAGGGGAGAAAATAGTGCAAAGGAGGACGCAGTTTAGAAGAGGGAGGAAAGCGAGGAGCAACATGGAGGGGAGGAAGCTGCATGCCCAGTCAGAGTAGAGTGGAAAGAAGGCATGTGGAGAAAAGGAATGAAGAGGGGAAAAGAGCAGCCGGAGTGTACAAATCTCTCACACAACCGCAGTAGCACTACTAGCGCAGACTCCGCCGGATCATTCGGAATGATGTACTGTAAAATTCATTACCTACAGTGTGTACGCACATGCTTTGCCAAAAATATGCAATCCATCGTACTTGCTTCTGAACCATGTTGCGTGGCTATTTATGCATCTTCAACTGTTCTAAATCCCTTCGAGACGATTGGAACTCTCTTTTGCACCCCTCTGTAGCTTACGACCCCCACGGGTGTTAGAGCCCCCCACTTAGAAGGAAACCTGTTGGCCTGTTAACTTTTGACACAGGCTTTAAATGTGTGTTACGCTGGAAAGTTGTTAGTGCAAATACAGATTGAAGTGAATCCATTAGGACTGCAACAGCGTCAGAGTCATGCGGCAATTGACAGGAAGTTAGCAGTTACGCGCAACACAAAATAAGCTCAGCAGTGGTTGAAGATTTCCGCAAGATGTCACTACTATAATTACAGCTGTCGGCTATGCCAGTCGGCACAAAAACATTGGGTTATCTCTACACGTGTTCCAAGTTATTTAACGCCATTTCACAAAAACGCAGTCCTGAAAGCATGTCGTCTTCTCGCCCCCTTGAGCCGGCGCAACGTAACAGGATGTAGCTAAGTCCAGCGTAAGCCGATTAGATCGCCGGATTTTCTCCCTCGGTTACTGTCTCCTTCAGCGTTCAGGTTGGGCAGGCTACTCAAGTAAAAGCTCCTAGCAAAGTCCTGAGGTGCAGTAAGCGTGCACTCTGATAATTTCGCTCTTACTGTCATAACGACGTTAACCTGAGTTGTAAATGGCATCATGACCTACTTTTCGAATAAAAGTTAATTCCTCGTTCAAAGTTTTTCCCGACACGGTTTACAACAAACACAATTTCTTTTTTGTGTGATGTTGTACACCCGATGCCGTGCAGGCCGCTGCTGTTGCCCCTCCTGTGACACCAGTCACAGTAGAAGTGGCACGAACTGAAGAAACACAGGAGCTAACGGTAAAGCGGCGACTCAGAAACGACAGAAGCACTTTCTCTACCGCCGGAACAGTGCTACAGTCAGATACAACTCGAGAACGAAGCAGCTTTCCCCCGTCAAAGCAACCCCTTCCAGCTAACGGCGTCGGCTGATTCTCATGAACCTGCAAGCATGACAATGTAGGGAGCGGCAGATGAAAGGGAATAGTCCTCTCCTTGCATTGGCACGCTAGCAGCCTCACGACAATCGGCCGACGCCACTGGCTGGATGGGGGGTTCTTTGACGGGCTAAAAGCCGCTTCGTTCTCGAGTTGTATCCGAGTACAGTAAAAATTTAAACGCCCTCGCGTCGCAAAAAAAAAACAAAAAAAAAACACGGTGGACGGCTACGGCTGAACGACTCCTCCAAGGACTGAAACAAGGGCCTCGAGGCATCATAAGACTTCATCGTTTCGAGCGTTTCCCTCTTCCGGCGTTTCCTGTTTTCCGTATTCCTCTCTTTTTCGCTGTCCACTTGGCCGGCGACGTGAACGCCCGAAGCGTCGGCAAACTGGCTCGACTCCCATCTATCTCGACGCTTCTTTATAAGCCCTTGAACTCTAAGAACGGGAAGGAAGATAAGCGAAAGTATAAACAAAAGGCCGATATTGATAGGCAGCAAGCTGCTCCTCGCCGCGTCATAAGCGCGATCGAATCGTTTCCTCTCCGGCGAGCGAGTGCGATCGGAAAGAGGGCGCGCTCAGGCGCCTATGGTGAAGCGAAGCGCGACAAAATATCTCGATTGACGTCTACAAACAGCCTCGTGCTGGAAGTCACGAGTTTGGAGCAACGAGGCGCGAGTGGTTAAAATTAGAAGTGCGAAGTACCCGAGCGCTGTTTTTCAGACCATCCGCTGCAAGTATTTGTGCAGTTCACTGAAAGCACTTCAGTGCACAGATGGTTAGCAACTTAGTAAGCACTGACGAGGGCTGCAAAGGGTAAATGTTGCATCACTTAGCCTGCACCCGGGTATTGCGGCGTTAGCTGAGCTAAGAGCCTACCCGCGTCCTTACTTCCCTTCGACCTTCTTGATATAAACTTGGCGATGTCAGTTACAAAAAAAAAAAGAGGGGTGTCTTCTGCATACAGTCCGCAGAGGATTCCTTGCTTGAATGTGGAACGAAAAAATTCAAACGCATAGTAATATTGCGAAAGGTTATGTAAGTTTTATACAACATTGCGAAACAGTTTAATTTTTTTTTCTCCTTTAGATGACGCAGTTGAGTAAGCAGTATGTTCTTCTTCGCAAAAAAAAAAGGAATGTCAACAAGTTTCTGGCCTCTCCTTAAAGGGCGACGGAAGCGGTTTTCGAATTCGATGAGTTTAAGGTTGCCGAATGTGCGAAATGTGCAGGTAAAGCCTGCGAAATCGTTTTGCTCTAGCCTTTGAAATGGTGGTGCAATCGCCGAATAGAGTCGTCGTCGGCGTTCAGGCTTCTCTGAAGTGCACAGCGACGGGCAAAGCCCCGATAATGACGTCAAATAGGACGATACGGCGTTTCCAGTGAAGAAACGGTTATCCCATGGAAGAAACACGACGCCATCGCAGGTGGAGCTCACGATGCGTTGTTTGGCGCCATCTGACGACGCACAGCAGTACGCAGGCTTAAGCCGCGGACATCTGGAATTTCGGCAACAATGACGTCACTGCCGAGTTTCCGCGCACTCCTTCAGCGTAGTGAGGAGAAGCCTAAACATCGTCGCGGTTTTAATCGACGGTTATGTCACCATTTTAAATTCTAGTACAAAAATACTGTGCATGCTTTATCTAGAAGCTTGATAGATAGCTTGATAGCCTGCTTCTCCCTTCCCTTTAATGCTGCACCCAAGTTGTTCGACCGTGTACGCAGATGTTTCAAGTGAGCGGACGGTGGATGGAAACTCAGCTGAGAGGCAGCTTTTCTAGACCGTATGGGCGAGGCAAAACAACGCGACGTGCCGCTTATGAAGGCAGGATGAAGAGCTACAAGAAAAACAAAAATGTGCCGAGTCAAAAAAAAATTGTGGCAGTGTACAAGACGGATTCGACAAGAGCCACATTAAAGTCGCGACAGCACGAGGTAGACGTCACGGCAAAAGACAAGCGCACCAGTCTCTGAATTTGATATTAGGGCCAGCTCGTCGACGAGAAGAAGGTTATAAGACGGGGAAAAAACGGGGGGGGGATATACGCACGCACCAGCATGTCGAGCGTGGTCCTACACGGGCGCGCGCCGCTCGCTTCACCGCTCACTTATTGGCAGTGTTCGAAGGAATGCGTGGAAGAAATTGCATGGGAACGCGTTTTGGCGGCTGCTGCGTGCTTTTCTTCCTTTATTATTTCCTTTTTTACTCGATATCCACGGAAGAGGGGCGCATTATTTTACCTTTATTAATTGCTAACGGAAGGCATTCAGATGGCGCTTCTTTTGCGTTCCGCTCGATATAGGAACAGCTCTTGGTTAGTTAGTCGCATAGTAGCGCATTCGTTGCGTTACTGGCGACCCGAATGCTCTGTGCTCCTATACTGTCATGACTTTAATGTAGAGGCAATATTCACTTAATTGTCCTGGTTATAGCGCAGGTTATATGCTCTTATTATTCCCTCCTTATTCGTTATTCGCCTTTTGTTTGACTACTTTACGCGTTTTCTGTCCCAGTCTTCTTACGCCCATACGCCGAGTAGCACTTCGGCGGGTTAAACACGCTGGCTAAAACCTTTGCTTTTTATTTGAAGAGATGGCTCTCTCTGTCTCCATGCAAATTCCGATCTTACGCAATTAATCATTCGTACTTTTACCGCGACAAGTAAGTAGCCTGAGATCACCTCAAACGGACGTCTGCGCTCATTGAACGAAGAAAAGGAAGAATTAACAGCCTTCAGCTGTTCTTTTTTTTTTTTTAGCGAAGCTCTTCGAAAAGCCGCGACTTTTGATCATTTGCCATATCTGCCGCCGTAGGCCAAACCGGCCGCTAGAAAGTATTTCTTTTCTCATTTCTTTATATGCTGTTTTTTCCCATTAATGGAGGGTAGCGAATATGTATTAGGAACATGCGGGCTAGCGGCATCACATGGGCCGAAGAGCAGACGATCTACACATCTTAGCTTACCGTCTGTGGTCACGTATAGTCTTTGAGGTGTGCAGTTTTTTGGCCATTATTCGGGAGAGAGAACAATCGGTTATGTATTTTTTCTTCCTCTCTAGGTTGAAATCTCTCTTAAAAAACCAAGTAAGTGGCTTACCTTTTGTTCTGCTCATTCGTTTCATACTTGGAGGTAGTAGCACTCGCCCTGAAACGAAGAATCGCTGCGTCGAATGCGGATTATTGGCGCGCCCTGTTAGGAGACCTTCAATGGCACAATCTATCGGAGCGCGTCGATGAAGTCTCTTAGTGTATCGCGCCGTCCGCTTTATATCACACCGAAAACACTCTCCTCATACCACAGACAACGATCGATCTCGACACAGACGATCGCAAACGCAGACTGCCAGAATGTGCCAGCGAAGTAACTCGCGCCAAACGTTACCTCGGAGTTCCTTCGCAGACCGCCGGGAAGGTTGAGCAAATCTCGGCGAAAACAAAGCGAGCACGGTAGTACTTTATCGATCCCGCCTGCCTATGGGCTCCGCGGATTTGCCGTGGCACGCGAAAATGCCTGACTTCTGCCGAGAAGGGGGAAAGGGCAACGCTGGCAGAGAAGAGAGAGTTTTGTGTCAGCGTACGCATCATTAATCTTCAAGTACTTCAACGCCTATATCAGCCCGTAGGCTTCGCTCTATCTCAGCCTGGTTCTTTTTTTTTTCTTCTGAAAATAGGCATACATTGTTTTTGCGTATAGTCTTTAAAACAAACTCTGCTCCTTTTCTGTCGAAATTTTCGAATTCAAGTTTGCAGTAGCCTTGCGCAACGCTCCGTCTGGAGGGCGGCCTAAGGTTGGGTTTAGCCGAGCATTTTTTTTTCTCTGTTCCTTTTCTTGGTATAAATACAATCTTGACTCAGACAGCGAGATCAAGACAAACTATCTTCGGCCGCGCACTCTGTACCCAGAGAGCGCCACGTTAAGTAAACCTATCCAGATATAACTACTCAACAAAACAAAACAGGAGCAGAACGACGAAGACGAAAAATACAAGAATGCAAACTAAACTAAAAACCCATAAAAGAAAGTTTGAGGCGATTTCAGAGTATGCATTATGAACATCGCACAAAGTTGTGCAATGCGTAGCCTATATTCCCGCATCTCGCAGGGACACCCTTTCCGTTTGTTTGCCGGCATTTACGACGTCGGTTATTTTTACGAGCCGTCAGGACGAAATATGCATGAGCTAGGCGTACAGCAGGCAAGACTGACGCGAACCTATCGCAGTGTTCACACATGCGTGAATGCACCTGAGCGACCTTGCCTCGATGTGGTGCAGTAACTCCTTTTCATGCTTGTGCTTTCTTTTCTCTCCCTTCTTTCGTTCATCGAATCCTCCATCGCACCGATCAAAAGCAGACCACGTCTCTGCTCGCTGACCTTGTCGCGGAGTCATGCAATTCTGCTTTTGAAGCTTGTTTTGTTGTGTTGGGTCTTGAAGCACATAGGCGACTAAGGCCATCATGCGCCAAGCTCAATTTTGAAAATAATAATAATAAAACACACCTTGAAGCACGTTTTTTCTTTCATTTTTTTTATGCGAAGCATACTACTTTAGCTACCACTTCAGCCCTTCACCGTGGTTATGCGCCTCCAAATCACGTGATACATGACGTCACACCACGTGACACGATGACGTCACGACAGTGGAGAAACGGGGGCCCACCTCGCGCCGTCGCTGTGGTTGTGCGCCTCCAAATCACGTGATACATGACGTCACACCACGTGACACGATGACGTCACGACAGTGGAGAAACGGGGGCCCACCTCGCGCCGTCGCAGTGGTTGTGCGCCTCCAAATCACGTGATACATGACGTCACACCACGTGACTTGATGACATCACGACAGTGGAGAAACGGGGGCGCACCTGGCGCCGTCGCTGTGGTTGTGCGCCTCCAAATTACGCGACACGATGATGCTTCGCATTCTCCAGGCTTAACCAAGTTAAGTCTCAGCCATTTTTTTTTTTCATTTTAATGCGATACCAGTAGTAGGGTTATGAAGGCGAAAACTGACCGGCGTAGGCGTCTCTGTGAAGCCATGACCTGCCAATCGTGGCGGATGGCAGGTGGTGTTTAGGGGATTTCCCTCTCCCCATTTAGCACCTGTCAACCGCGACAGGTTATAGATGGAGAGAGGAAAATCACTCTCCCCACTTGTAGGGGACAGGAAGGAGAGGCCGGGCTAAGAATATCTAAGCAAAAATGAATAAAAGAAGTGATTACGAATAGAAATGGAATAAGAATAGAATAAGAATGGGAATGTGATGACAATTGGAATACAGTGGTTAGTGAAAGACAGTGGAATCAGAATTAGAAGAAATTGGCGAGTGAAAGAGAAATGCTGAACAGAAATCGAATAAGAATGAAATAAGAATTGGACTAAATCACAATTGGAACACAGTGGCGAATGAAAGACAGTGGATGCAGAGTTAGAATTAATTGGCGAGTGAAAGATAAATGCTATCGTATTATCTCCGCATCAATCCAACTGGTCGCCCCTAAATTTTTTTCTTCACCAAACCATTGTCTCCATGACGCACCGGGGAAAAGTACAATGTGGCGTTCCTGAGCGACCTTGCCGTTGACGATTATAATTCTCCTTTTGAGTCTCGTGTTCCCTTTTTTTTCTTTGTGAAATGTTCCGTCGCGCCGCTAAAAAGAGCTGGATTAAGAATTGAAAACCGGGAGCTAGAGAAGCGTGCGATAGGCTGATCCCTCGGACAGGCCCGATTCTCGCGGCTCTCAAGTGACGCTTAATTACGGCGCACTCCGCCGGCCTCCTTATTCGGAGCTCGCCTTAGTGCAATCGGCAGAGGGATTACGGAACAGCTTGCTCTCGCTCTCTCGAGCTGGTATTTGGGCGGCAATAATGACTGCTCGGTCCGGATCCTAGTGCACGCGTGTGTTAGCTCGAATGAGGAGTGTCGTATAGTGAGCATTCCGCCTGTCGCCGCTCTGTTTAGGCTATCTAGTTCTTTTTTCCTATTTAATTGTTTGTTTTGTTGTTGCTGCGAAGTGTCGGATGATGGGAAGAACTTAACTTAATGCGAAACTCCAGAATGGTAAAAAAAAAAAAGATGTATAGTATTTCTACCCATTAATGCTTGATTGAAACAAAAAAAGACGAGTTACTTTCGCGCACCCCCTGTCGGTAGCACACATAGTTCGAAGAGTAGTCTTTTTATCGATTACGGAAAGACAAAGGTGAACGTCGTTAGATTACGAAACAGTTCGATATACTAAGAGTTCGATACATAAAAACGGCAATAAATACGATGGTCGATTTGCGTAGTTAGGCCCAATGCGAATTAGATGCGCTAGCAGTTCGGGTAACCCTTCGGTTCCGGTGTTCAGATACAGTGTTCACGCATGGCAGTTGTTCGGATAGCAACAATGGATTAATGTCCATATATGCGCCCCTCGTTGGGCAGGTGAGCAGCATGCCAGAAAACAGGCTTCAGACAAACACACTACGGCTAAATGCGGGGAATGACCATTATAAGTGTCAGCGCACTAAAACAAAACTATACGATGAATATTGTACCTTTATGCTTCGATTTTGGAACTTTCTGCGGGACTGTTTTCATTTAGAGATAATGGCTGTAATGTGGAGGAACTTTTTATGTTATTGCTCCCGTTCTTTCTCTCTCACTCTTCTTTTGTACAAACGTCCGCTTCTTTACTCTTGTCGTAAAGTGCATATTTCATTCTTCGCGTCTCAAGTTGTCTTTAGGCCCCCCTAACCGGTACTCAGCCCTGGGCACTGATTTCTCATCAACGCTCTTTTATCACTAATGCTAGCGATTGATTGATTGATTGATTGATTGATTGATTGATTGATTGATTGATTGATGGATTGATTAATTGATTGATTGATTGATTGATTGATTGATTGATTGATTGATTGATTGATTGATTGATTGATTGATTGATTGATTGATTGATTGATTGATTGATTGATTGATTGATTGATTGATTGATTGATTGATTGATTGATTGATTGATTGATTTATTTGCCTTCTTTCAACTCTGCGATTACTAAGACCTTACAGCTGTTCGTCAGTATAACAGATATACTTGATAAGAACAGTTGTCATTCTCCGTGCCGTCTTTTCAAACTTTAAAACCTAGGAGACCAGCGAAAAAAAAAAAAGAAGTGGGAAAGGAACACAGCAGACAGCACGACCGCTGTCTTCCCTTCTTTTGAGTTGTTCTCATGTTTCAAGTATGACCCAATTGGCACAAACAGTTCATGAAATTTTGATCAAACGTCAAAGCCCCAGATACGCAGGACTGCGAGACCGAAAAGGAAGCAGGGAATTATTCTCGGCTCTTCAGTGTAAATAGCAAAACATTCAGGTCATTTTGGCGTCGGTATTAGTGAAAGAAGGCCTCCTCTGTACTTCGACCCGTATGCAAACTGCTGGATACGTGATTAGCATTTATAAAGGAATTTCACGTCGACGCACGGCACTGTCATGTTATCCGCCCAAAATACAGTTCGCGGGCAATTTACTTCCACTCATCCCGCACGCGTGAAGTAGACGCGGTCATTATACGCTGGCGACGTGCCTCCCGTTCTACACAGCAGTGGAGAACGTCCGCGTTGGCTTTTGACGCTGAGGTTCGCGCTTTTGAGGTCCCTCTCGACCTTTGCGCAGCTTCACTTCATTATCGCTTTACACCGCACCTCCGTGTTCGGCTTTTTCAAGAGGCGCATCGCTGAAGGGGTCTCCCTAGCAGGACTTTTGACATCGCGGGCAGGGACGCATAATGACTGCTTCCTTGCTGCTCGCTCTTGAAAACAGGAGGAGGAGAAGGCAGTGGCGGTCACCTTTGTCTGAATTTGTCGTGTTTCTTCGTGCGTGATTTTCCTTGCTGCGATGGCTGAACTTGTGAAAATTCGGGCGCTCAGCGCGCTTTGATGCGATAGGTAGTGGCTTTATTTCAAAAAAGAAGAAAAACGCAAGTGCACGCTGCAGTAACTGCGGCATTCAAATTGTGAACATGAATGGCAGCCGGTTGACGTGAAAGAAATTCAGAGGAATAATAGGGAGGGTTCTATACACTACTTAATTACGTACTGCGTAGAAGAAAACATGTACACAAGCACATGCACAGAAAAGTGCAATAGTAAACTGCAACCCCATAAGTGCTGTAACGCTGCCGCCCCAGTTTAATGCAAAAATATGTACACGACGTACATATACACTTTTACGCGCCACTAACATGTGAACTCCTGTCCATCCGAGTTCGATCTGCGGATACCTTCTTAGCCCAGAATAGGCGAAAAGAAGTTTTAATTCTGTAGAATTCGAAACTCTATGGGTCAAAATGCGTCGCCGGTGATAAAATTCGCGCATTGGAAGGAGATAAGTGACGTCACATTCGTTAAAGGCATCAAATGCTGCAAATACTGTTGTATTAACAATGCGTAATGGAATTTAGCTGTCCCTGTGACTTTCTTCTCTGTAGGCTACGATAGTTTTCTGCCAGTTTGTATTGTTCGGTACTCATTGTTATATTAAATGTATCTTATTCTCCTTGCTGCCATTATAAGCTTTTGCATACGCACAAACGGGATTGACTTCAAAGCTTTACTAATTTATGATTTTAGCTGCTGAGTTCCGTTGTAATTGATCTGTTTTTTTTTTTGTTACAGAAATAAAGACCAGCACAAAAATGTTTCGATACGACTCACTGTTTTTCAGTAAGCTCAAGCTTCCTAAAAGTCTTTAGTTCTTAACTTATCAGCGCAAAGGAAAGATTTGAAGTCCTGCTTCAAATTTTCATGCCGCCTTCTCTGCCGGATACGCTTTCGGGCGCTTACTCAGGACCGCGCTAATGGGAACCGTGAGTGCTCATCGCGCTTTAAATAGCCAAAGTCTGTGTATGCCGACTCAGCTGAGTGAGCCGTTGCGACCCCGTTAATGGAACGGCCAGCCCCACCTCTGAGGGTTCGCTGAGCTTAGGGTTTCTTCATTTCGTATGGGAGATTACACGTGCGCTCTCTTCAGCCGACCCACGCGTTCGGGGAATTATTTCGGCCAGTCATAACTTCAAAGAAAGCTGCTGCGCCAGCAGCATAGCCTCGGCTATATCTTGCTAGGCAGATATCTTCCGCAATCGACAAACACAAAACTCCAAGTTACTGTTAGCAAGAACTAGCTCGAGAATGAAGCGAAAAAAAAAATGGACATGCCCTGATTCTGCGCATATCTGTGGACATTACGTGCTTAGTGTAAAGAAGGAGACGGGCATACGCGCGAGCCGCATGGCTCTGTTCCTCTTACGAAGCTTCTCCAAAGAAACCGCACCTTGCTTTAGCATTGTTTTTCTAGTAACTAGAATGAAACATAAATACACGCTGTGGAATATGCCTCTTTAACGTATTGGATCAGTGTGTTGGGCCCTTTCGGTTGTCACATTGCCTGCGCACGAAGTTAGTGCTATACAAAACGAATATTAGCGTAGTTACTAAGCGCAATAGCAAAGCTCTATCAACACTTACTTTAATCACCGCCTTGCCCTCCGTTCTTTTCTAGTGTTTGTGCTGTGTAAAGGCAACTCCAACCCAACAAATTCACCTACTGGCGCAGGAGCGAGTTTTACTCTGCCACAGATCACATAGATGACGACGGCAAATGGATGAGCAGTTATGGCATCGTCCACATGCACGCATCGAACACTAAAGTATACGGTACAGTCCTACCTGTTGGAAATCGTTGGTGTTATACCGCGCTAGCCTTTGAGCTCCCCCTTTCTCTGCGTTAGATCAAACTTCCTGAAGAAGTCGCGGTTTAAACGTCCTTCGTATGAGCAACGATTACCGCCTTTCACTCGTGTTTTCATAAGCAACCCATACTAATTGTTTAGAGTAGCCATGCATCTTCTTCTGGTGATGTCGATATACCCGTCTCCCCCATGGCGGTGCGCCTAGCCAGCCTCGGGTTAGATTATGGACCAGTTGGTTTTGTTCACTCTGGTGCAGGATATTCTCTCGACGCTTAATGCTGCGTCGAAATAAATTTCTCTCTCTCACTCTAGTTTTCTTTCGTCTATTCAAGACAGTCGGTCTTTACCTCATTGTCGAGGTGAAAAACCTATTCCACCGTCAAGGATGCAGACTTGCAAAATAGGAAACAACAGATACCAGAAAGGGGCAGGCCGCGCTTAAAGCGATGCTTTCTACTAAAGCGGTTTTTGAGAGAAAAAAAAATGCGCAGTATCTGTCTCGCATATCTCCGTGGACACCTGAACCGCGGCGTAAGAGAAGGAGGAAGATGGGAGTGAAAGAAGGAAGAGAGAAAGAGGCACCGTAGTGGAGAGGTCGGGAGTTACTTGACCACCTGGAGACCTTTAACGCGCACATTTCTTTTATTGTCATTTACAAACCACGACTGGTGGTACTGAAAGGAGGTTACGAAGATAAAGGCGTGGTAGCCGTCTCGTTGGGGTGGGCAGCTCAACCACGCCGTGAGGGAATGGATGAAGGGATACAGAGCTTGAAAACTGCTGCTTGCGGTCGTCATTCACGTGTAACCTTAATCGCGCTCTGCAATTTTCGGCGACTTATGCTTTGGTCTCTTCGCTCGTGTTCCAGGACGAGCGAGCACGCGTACTTCCTCATGTGTCTACCAATCACCACTGCGCCTTTTGTCGCCTAATGAAATCACCTGAGATGGACATGCTTACGTTTACAACGAGTCGAGAAAAGATTCATTCTAATATACAGGTCTGCGTGGAACTATGCGGCGAGATATGTCTTCATAAATATAGTGTAATACAGTCTAGCCCGTTTATAACGAAGCCACTTATAGCGAAATAGCGGTTATAACGAAGGGATTTCAATTTCCCATTCCCATTTTTGCATTTTCAATACATTTTGGGTCCGGTTTTAACGAAGTAAATAAGAGCGCGTCAGCGGATATAACGAAGAGATTTAATACCAACCGAAAAATAATCTGCCAATCAACACATTTTCGCGTCCTTGAGGCGATTTTTTCCGCGAAAATAAGAGCAAAATTCAGCTGACGGCGTCCTTTCGTGGCGTCGTCTGCTCTCCTGCGGAGCGAAAGGTTGCTTCACTGCATTGTATGGCACGCCGGTCTCGTGTTGCGCCGTCCTTGAATGGCGTCACGGCGTAGAGCGGTAGAGCACGCCGCGCAGGGGAAAAATGTAAAAAAGAACAGAGACGATTTTTTTTTTCGATGACGTCGCAGAGAGCGGCCGTCTTGGCCAATCTCGGTTCTCTATTTCTCCCAGGCAGTCGGCGCCACGGCTGGACTGCAGTCTGCAGGAGGTGTGGCAGCGCGCGCTTTGTTAAATGTCGGTGCCGCGGTGCGCAAGGCAGGGAGAAAGCGCGGCAGCATTGTGCATGTTGGAAGCGTGGCTCATTTTTATTGTTATCGCGTTATCGCGGAGTTCGACCCGATCTTTGGTTCGCAGTTGGATGGTATGGAAGCCGCAATCCTGAAGTCCGCACTCGCGAAACGTGTTCAGGGGACGCTGGACGACTTCTTTCAGCGGCAATAAATCGGTATGCCGATGTTTGCATTTTTTTTCGTAGTCCACATATAACGAAATAGCGGATATAGCGAAGTGATCTCCGATTCCCGCCGACTTCGTTATAACCGGGCTAGACTGTACTACTTGCAGACTATTTCCTTCATATAGCTATTACCTTTTTCCTATTTATATTCTATAGACTGCCTGTAGACAGAATTGAAGTAGATGTGTATGGTCTTGAATGTTGGTTTGGTTTGTTTTGGTTTGGTTTGGTTTGGTTTATGTGGTTTAACGTCCCAAAGCGACTAAGGCTATGAGAGACGCCGTAGTGGAGGGCTCCGGAAATTTAGACCACCTGGGGTTCTTTAACGTGCACTGACATCGCACAGTACACGGCCCTCTAGAATTTCTCCTCCAATGAAATTCAATGTATAAACTACCTACAAGATTTGTATTTTCTATGAATTAGTCTTTAGGATTTGTCCATTTACACCCCAGCGGCTTAGTTGACAAAGGTATATATGAACAGTGTACAGATTAACTAAAGAAATTTTTTAAAGGTTGGAAATCACTATAGCGTGTCCACCGCTTCACACTCAAGCATGCCGTCCTGGATGACACGTAGATCTCATTCGGTACTGGAGAAGTCGTCCTCCACACCTTCCTTCTCTAGGCCATGCCAACAGCAGATCCCCAACAACAACTCTAAAGCTCACGCACCACATCAGCTTCGAAGTGACACACCCAGACACATATCTTCACGCATATGTCGGTCGATCTCTCTCAGCTGAAAGCCGTTCTTTCGAGGTAGTGCTTCTATTCCTCTTCGTTTCTTTGTCTCCTCTTCCCTGGGGAATGACGCGGTGATGGATGGGGCGCCAGCCATGATACCCGAGTAAACACGGCTATGCAGGATGCAGCCACGCGTCCGCGCGAAGGCCTCTAGGTGCCTCGCAAGACGGACGACTCGCGCCTCCCTCCATGCGTACCTGGGGTGCGTTCTCGTTAGACTTCGACGATACGGTACAAACATACTCGGAGACGCGCACAGCGTAATTGTGCTATCTCGGTTTTCCTGCTGTTTGGCTCCGGTATACGATACGCGGCTCCCGACCGACCAGAGCTGTTTCCGGTGGTGTGGTGTACAGCACTCTCCGCGCTCTGTGACGCGTGATCGTTCTTCGTCGCAATTGAGCAGAGTGGGTGCCGATCTGCCACTCTGCTCTCCCGCACTATCTGAACGTGAGCTTGCCGGTCCGCCCGACAGCATGCAACATTACTTGGATGGAGGCGACGATTCTCCAACGCTATATAGGATTTCAGCTTACGCGTTGAAAGGACGCTATGGACAATTTGAAGGTGTGTGTGTGTGTGTGTGTGTGTGTGTGTGTGTGTGTGTGTGTGTGTGTGTGTGTGTGTGTGTGTGTGTGTGTGTGTGTGTGTGTGTGTGTGTGTGTGTGTGTGTGTGTGTGTGTGTGTGTGTGTGTGTGTGTGTGTGTGTGTGTGTGTGTGTGTGTGTGTGTGTGTGTGTGTGTGTGTGTGTGTGTGTGTGTGTGTGTGTGTGTGTGTGTGTGTGTGTGTGTGTGTGTGTGTGTGTGTGTGTGTGTGTGTGTGTGTGTGTGTGTGTGTGTGTGTGTGTGTGTGTGTGTGTGTGTGTGTGTGTGTGTGTGTGTGTGTGTGTGTGTGTGTGTGTGTGTGTGTGTGTGTGTGTGTGTGTGTGTGTGTGTGTGTGTGTGTGTGTGTGTGTGTGTGTGTGTGTGTGTGTGTGTGTGTGTGTGTGTGTGTGTGTGTGTGTGTGTGTGTGTGTGTGTGTGTGTGTGTGTGTGTGTGTGTGTGTGTGTGTGTGTGTGTGTGTGTGTGTGTGTGTGTGTGTGTGTGTGTGTGTGTGTGTGTGTGTGTGTGTGTGTGTGTGTGTGTGTGTGTGTGTGTGTGTGTGTGTGTGTGTGTGTGTGTGTGTGTGTGTGTGTGTGTGTGTGTGTGTGTGTGTGTGTGTGTGTGTGTGTGTGTGTGTGTGTGTGTGTGTGTGTGTGTGTGTGTGTGTGTGTGTGTGTGTGTGTGTGTGTGTGTGTGTGTGTGTGTGTGTGTGTGTGTGTGTGTGTGTGTGTGTGTGTGTGTGTGTGTGTGTGTGTGTGTGTGTGTGTGTGTGTGTGTGTGTGTGTGTGTGTGTGTGTGTGTGTGTGTGTGTGTGTGTGTGTGTGTGTGTGTGTGTGTGTGTGTGTGTGTGTGTGTGTGTGTGTGTGTGTGTGTGTGTGTGTGTGTGTGTGTGTGTGTGTGTGTGTGTGTGTGTGTGTGTGTGTGTGTGTGTGTGTGTGTGTGTGTGTGTGTGTGTGTGTGTGTGTGTGTGTGTGTGTGTGTGTGTGTGTGTGTGTGTGTGTGTGTGTGTGTGTGTGTGTGTGTGTGTGTGTGTGTGTGTGTGTGTGTGTGTGTGTGTGTGTGTGTGTGTGTGTGTGTGTGTGTGTGTGTGTGTGTGTGTGTGTGTGTGTGTGTGTGTGTGTGTGTGTGTGTGTGTGTGTGTGTGTGTGTGTGTGTGTGTGTGTGTGTGTGTGTGTGTGTGTGTGTGTGTGTGTGTGTGTGTGTGTGTGTGTGTGTGTGTGTGTGTGTGTGTGTGTGTGTGTGTGTGTGTGTGTGTGTGTGTGTGTGTGTGTGTGTGTGTGTGTGTGTGTGTGTGTGTGTGTGTGTGTGTGTGTGTGTGTGTGTGTGTGTGTGTGTGTGTGTGTGTGTGTGTGTGTGTGTGTGTGTGTGTGTGTGTGTGTGTGTGTGTGTGTGTGTGTGTGTGTGTGTGTGTGTGTGTGTGTGTGTGTGTGTGTGTGTGTGTGTGTGTGTGTGTGTGTGTGTGTGTGTGTGTGTGTGTGTGTGTGTGTGTGTGTGTGTGTGTGTGTGTGTGTGTGTGTGTGTGTGTGTGTAATCTCTGAGGCGAGGTCAAAGTCTCATTCACTGCGATCAGGGATTACGGAGACCTTTTCTATTGACGTCAGAAGTTTGAATCGAATGACAGGAAGAAAAAGTTAAATTTTTAAAAGCAGTTTTCTCAGGAATAGACGCGTGTTTTGCAGGTCCACAAACACCAGCTCGGCCACAAGTGACCAAACAATCTAATGTTATTAATATCAAAATTTTCATGGATAATTAGCACGATATAATCCAAAGGGTAACCCCGAAGTCCGAGTATAACTCAGGCGAAGCGCCTGCGTTGTGCACTTGCTTAGCGGTAATGTTTCGATGCGCTCACGTTGCTGGAGTTAAAGCTTGAGTTCGAAGAATGATGCAAGGCTTGGCAAGTTGACACTGTTTTGCTGTGCTTAAACAGAGCGACATTGCGTCGGAAGCTCTCATATAGCCTGATTTGAAATTCTTTCACGCGATAGCGTAAGGCTTCTCTTGTGCAGAAAATCCGGCGCCGGATTTTCGAAAAATATGTATTGCTCAAAAAGGTTGCTACGTCGCTCGTGAAGCGGCGGATTTAAAAAGTTACCCGGCGCGATTAAAGCGATTTTAAGCTTTCCTGGTAGTAATTTGCACCGTCAGCATCCCATAACGAGCGCCTCGTAACTCAGTGGGAACATTTTAAGGGGCAATTACGAGAAAACTAACAGGTGCGGTAAAATGGTACGCGAACATGTTAATAGTGATGCCCTACTCTTGCTAAGTGCTGAAAAAGTTGACGCGTAAAATAGGGTTTGGGTTGGGGGGGTTAAACGTCCCAAAGCGACTCAGGCTGTGAGAGACGCGTAGTGGAGGGCTCCGGATAATTTCGACCACTTGGGGCTCTTTAACGTGCACTGACGTCGCACACTACACGGGCCTCTAGAATTTCACCTTCATCGAAATTCGACCGCCGCGGTCGGGATCGAACCGGCGTCTTTTGGGTCAGCAGCCGAGCACCATTACCACTGAGCCACCGCGGCTGCACGCGCAAAATAGTTCCCGCGCTTGCAGCGACCAGTTTTGACGGACGTAGAGAAAAATTAGAAGGGCATCTCAAAGATTCGAAATTCCCGGGGTAATTTTGGATGTTTTGCGGCGACACGCAACACGTGGGGCGGCCGAGTAAATAAAAGAGTTTGTGGAGAATTTTGCGGGCTTCAACGTCACTGCTATGTTTCGCTTCGCAGTTGTTTAAGGGCACCCTTCACTGTGCTCCATCACCGTTCGGCCCCGGCGTCTCCATACGCACACGCAACTAGTCTGCTCTCGGTTTTGTTGCGAAAGCAACACTGCGCTAGTCGCCGAGGAAAGGCCATACGCACACGCAACTAGTCTGCTCTCGGTTTTGTTGCGAAAGCAACACTGCGCTAGTCGCCGAGGAAAGCCCATACTGCGCATGCGCGGACAGCAGTGACGTCACACGGCGCACAGCTGGCGCGCCGCCGCCGTCGCTTCGCGGGTGAGAGGTACCGCCGCCGCGCTCGCCAGTTGCGCATGCGCAGTAGCGGCGCATAGCTAGCGTGCCGGGGCCGCCGCCGCTGCCGCGCGCTCTCCCCCGCCTCTCTCTCTCTCTCCTCGTTGCTTTCGCAATCCTCCAGGTTTAACCAGAGCTAAACCACTGCCAACTCTCTTTTCGTTACTGCTAGGACGTGATGTGCCGCCAATGGCAGCAGCTTGTATTTGGGACTTTCACGCAATCAGCGAGGCTCGATCTGAAGCCGGATAAGCAAAATGAACGCCGAAAGTAGTTTTCAAGATGAACACATCTGCGTTTTGTGGAGCTCCAGTGAATGCATGCTTCTGTTATCTTGTTTTCCAAGCATGAAAGACTCAAAGCGCCTAAAGTTCGCTGATTAACTTCTTAAGCAATAAAGTGTGCGCGTCCATTATCTTGCTTTTCAATCTTGAGAGCCTTAAAAGGCCTAAAGTTCGTTGATTTATTTACATAAATTCTTATGGCATAAATCATTCACAAAAATCATAATTGAGACTCTGAAAGCAGAAACAATGCTGGGTCAGGGGACGTATATATGAGAGCGCCAAAGCAATCGCATAATTAATCATCAGGAGGTTGGGAATTTTTTCTTCTCGTCTTTGGGATGTTCCTTGAAAAAATTTTAATTTAAGAAAAAATTCTTCCCGCAGGATAATATTTCATGAATGAAGTAAGGTAGCTGCCGGGGTAATTTAGTGACCGTGTTTAAAGTATGCAAACAGACCGCTGCAAAAAGACGAGAATCATTAGAAACACAACCGGACAGGCGGATTTTGTAGCGCTGCACTTCTATGCTTTGGGTGCGCGCTGTTTACGTTGATAAAGTGCCTGCGCTCTGTGACAGTTCACTGCATCGCGAAACTATTTCTCTTACGCAGGCAGACGTGGAACTTACCTTCGGGACGCCGAACAATTTAAAACATCCTCCCCCCCCCCCCCCCTCCCCCTCCTGCCAGTCCCAGTGAAATCTTGTAGAGCTCTTGGTTTCCGCATTCTTTCTTCGCCCGAGCGTTAATTCATCGACGTCGCCTAACCTTGCTCGACCTCTAATCTGGGAGGCAGGCAACGCCCTGTCTTGCGCCCACCGGTGCACTGGATAGCGACAGAAACGAAAATAAAAAAAAAACATTGAGGATCGAGCTTGCGGCACGGCCGCTTTGATCGGTTAATTTTTTTTTTTTTGTCACATTAAATCAAGAAGAAACGATAGCAACACCACGCCTCGAGATTAAGAAAAAAAAAGCCAGAACTAGATAACAACGAAGCGAACTGAATATCAAAAAAAAAATAAAAGTAAAGGCTTATGTTTGGGGCCCGTCAGGGGTGGTCTCTCCCTAATCTGAATACTGAACATAGCAGCGTTTCGTTTTTAGTTTCTCGTTTTTGTACAGCATATTATTCTACGCACGTCGGCGCTGTGTGTGTGCGTGTGTGTGGCCTACTTCTAGCCTGATAACAGCGTTGCGCGTTTAAACCGATTAACTACTAATAGAAAGAAAAGCTATCTCGTTGTCTCTCCTGCGACCTTGTTGTAGATCCTGAAAGCAGAGGGGTTCAGCTATGCATTGCACTAGCATGGCGAGGTACGTGATCTAACAAATGGAAAGAGAGAAATGCGGGGTCCGGGAGAGGATGGGCAGGGGGGGAGAGACTAAAAGGATGTTGCCACAGCCGCGACGCAGGGCGGGCGCGCAGTCCCGGAACGTGATCGAATGCAACGCGGCAGCGGGTACCGGATGGTCTTGCGCGTGGTTATATTATACACTGCGGCCTGGCATCCTGTCCAGGCTGCATTGCGCAAGGTCTATGAATGATAAACAAGCCTGCTGCATGCCTCAGGCCACCCCGTTGGTTTCCTTGTTGTTGCTGTTGTGCGCGGGGGCCGGCACATTGTGCGCACGGCTCTATCGCGACTGAGACGAATCGCATATCGCTCTAAGCGAAACGCTCGGACGCGTTACGACGTAGTCGTCGAGGGGGTAATGAATTCCTTAGTTCGTTAGGTGGGTGTTTTACCAGATTAGGAGGCTTCATATCTACACTAGAAGAATAAGAATGGGGTGGAGCGCATATGGCAGGTTCTCTTCTCAGATCATGAATGGCAGATTGCCAATATCCCTCAAGAGAAAAGTATGCAAGAGCTGTATCTTACCGGTACTCACCTATGCGCAGAAACGTGGAGGCTAACAAAGAGGGTTCAGCTTAAGTTAAGAGCAACGCAGCGAGCTATGGAAAGAAAAATGATAGGGGCAACGTTAAGAGATCGGAAACGGGCGGAGTGGGCGAGGGAACAAACGCGGCTTAGTGACATCCTAGTCGAAATGAAAAGGAAGAAATGGACTTGGGCAGGGCATGTAATGCGAAGGCAAGATAACCGCTGGTCCTTAAAGGTAACGGAGGGGATTCCAAGAGAAGGCACACGTAGCAGGGGGCGCCACAAAGTTAGGTGGGCGGATGAGATTAAGGAGTTTGCGGGGATACGGTAGCCACAACTGGCAAAGGACAGGGTTAACTGGAGAGACATGGGAGAGGCCTTTGCCCAGCAGTGATAGTAGTCAGGATGATGATGATGACGATGATATCTACAGCTGATCAGCTCCGTTCTTTTCCAGATGTGAAGATCTTTATTCTTTATTCAATTTTACCCCGCTTAGCCCGAAGGCGCTACAGCAGGGGGGTTACAATGATGAAAAAAAACACATCTTCATTCATACAGCACACTTGCTGACCTGAAAGGCGATTCCATTCACTGATAGAACGCACAAAAAATGAATTTGCATACATATTAGTTCTGGTACGGTATTCCAAAATCTTAAAGCATTGATCAATACGAGGAGAGACATAATGGGACCAGTGTAAATATTTTTCCTTTTCAATGTCGGTTTTATCATGAAATATTTGATACAGCAGTTTAAGGCGCAATTTCCTTCTTCGAGAAGAAAGACTTTCCCACCCTAATTCGTTTTTCATGTCGGTGCAGCTATCACCTCTGGAATATCGACGTAGGACGAACCTTGCAGCTCTGTTGTGGATTTTTTCAAGCTTATTGCACAATGCTGTTTGCCATGGACCCCACACCGCACATGCATATTCGAGCATAGGTCGAACGTATGGGACAAAAGCAGTTTATTATAGGTGAGGCGGCGCGTGACCCAGATTTCGTTCTAAAAAGTTTAGGGTCTCTGCAGCCTTCGTGACCACCGTGTCAATATGAGCATTCCAAGAACAATCGGCCGAGAATGTCTCACCCAAATATTTATACTACGATTTTTGCATCACTGTATTGTTGTTGATCGTGTTCTGAGATGTTAACTTTGTTTTCTTTACGTGTAAAGGTGACATGAACACACTTTTTGCTGTTCAGATGCATTTTATATCTCGAGCACCATTCAAGAGCACATTATAAATCACATTGTAACTGGGCAACATCACATTCATTGCTAATTATTCTCTATAAAACACAATCATCGGCAAACAACTGTATATTAGACCCGATCCCTGAAGAGATATCTTTTATGTAAACTAAAAATTTCGCTGTGGCTTAGCTTGGTTAAGCCCGGTAATTGCGAAAGCAATATTCGTACCTACGCCATGGTTCAGCTGGTAGTGTAGCTGGTGGTGGTGCTTGTGGTGATGCATCGATTATACAATCCAATCCAATCCAATCGAATGTAATGTAATCTATTCTATTCTAATCTAATCCAATCCAATCCAATCCAATCCAATCCAATCTGATCTGATCTAATCTAATCCAATTTAGTCCAATCTAATGCAATCTAATGTAATGTAATCTAATCCAATCTAATCTAAGAACGCCACTACTCGCAGACGGCGCGAGATGGTCGCCCAGCTCTTCGGCGTGACGTCACACAGAGGTCATGCGAAAGGTCATTTCATGTGCACCGCCGTCGCACGCAAAGGCTTTAAAGTGCAAGTAGTAAAGCTTTCGCTTTAAAAACAAAAGTGGCCCCAGAACTGAGCTCTGTGGGACACCCTATGCAACGTCGAAGTTATTGGCGTAACTTCATTTGTTGGTTCACTGGTTGGCTAGTACTCGGAGGCCCTGGCGGGATGTACGAGTCGTGATTTTAGTAAGACAGTTAGCTGGCAAATCACTACTTACAGATTCAGGGAATACGTCTTGAGCTTATTCGCCCTAGCATTTATTTAATGGTTAGCAAGCTTCTCGTACCTTTTATTTGGTCGGCTCATGGCTCCGTTTTAGCGAGCTATTGTTCACTTAAACTTGTCCTAATTCCTGCTGCAGAACTTAAATACTAGATAGCCTTGGGGAGCGGGCAGGTCTGTGAGTCTATGGTAATAACCTCCTCGCTCTTGAAGAGCACTTTGCGGCTAATCTATTCAAATATTTAAAGTGCGAGCCAGTTTACTGCGTACCTTGCGTTTGATGTGCATTTTATGTTCAGATGCATGCCAGGAGTTTTTGTGCGATGCATTTTATCACTGATTTATTAATCTGACTACTTAGTCACTTTTTACGTGTTATTAGTCGCTCGCGAGTACTTCGTCGTTTTTTTTTTTTGTGAATGTGACTGTTTTTTATTAGCTGGAGAGTAGATAATGAACATGAATCGTTACCTGGAATTAGGGACAGCCATCCAGTTCACGTGCATCATAAGAACGTAATGAGTGCATTTTTTTCTGTAAAACCAACGCACGAAGGTAGCGAAAATTCGATATGAGAACTTCCTTATTTGCGCAGTGAAGCGTTAGACGTGTGGACGCATTAGCTTATAGGCATGCAGCGTTAGGTCAGGTTGGTTTGGTTTATGGGGTTTAACGTCCCGAAGCGACTCAGGCTATTAGACACGTTGTAGTGAAGGGCTCCGGAAATTTGCACCACATGGGGTTATTTAGCGTGCACTGACATCGCACAGCACACGGCTCTCTTGCAATTTCGCCACCATCGAAATTCGACCGCCGCGGCCGGGATCGAACCCGCGTCTTTCGGGTCAGCAGCAGAGCGCCATAACTACTGAGCCACCGCGGCGGCGTCTCACCTGACTTTACACAATTTTTAAATATAGGCTTCTTGAGCTAGAAGAGCGCTCTTTTCGGCATTGCATTGTCACTGGGGTAGTATATCGGAAAACGGCTAAAACGTGCTAACTAGCCGGCTTATTAACTAATATTTAATAGGGAACTTTTTACTATTACTGTTAGGCTCCTTAATTATTGAGATGCGTGTAAGCCACCGCAATTAATATCCATATCAGTCTTTAAAATTCCGAAAACCTTGGTACTCTCGGCAGTGTAGCCTATTCTGGATGTTTCGACGAAATATGTGCAGTGGAGGGCTTGTTTTTCCTACGAGTTTTTTGAAAGCACATGTATTTTGGCGCGATGTAGCCAAAATTTGTTGGGCTACACAGCACGGAGGGTAACCCGGTTTCCAAATTCTAAAGACTGTTATCGACATTACTTATGGGAGGTTACGTGCCTCTTAATACCTGAGGAGCCTAACAGGAATAATTAAAAAGTTAACCATTCATTATTATTTAACAACCCTGCTATTTAGCCCGTCTTAGCTGTATTTTGATGTACTACACCGCTGGCAATGCTAAGCCGAAAAAATCTCTCCTCTAACGCAAGAGGCCCAGTTTTAAAAGCTATGTAAAGGCTTAGGCGAAACACCCTGTATATATCAGTGCAACAACCTGTTTTGCGTCTAACAATACTTGTTGGGCAGCGCGCTGCCAGCGTTTCGTGGAGAAGGACCGTGACATCCCTGCCAGCGTGCATGCATTTTTGCACTAAAGCATTATTAGAAAGAAAATTAGTCGAGCGCTATATATTCCAGCTCACTGATCCCGCACTGATTCTTAAGCGCCATCCAGCGCTTTTGCGGTGTACGGAACGTTCAGTCAAGAGACTTCCATCAAAGAGACAGAACTGCAGGTCACATAAGCAACCGCTATGCAGCAACAGCGTCCGACGAGCTTCGATGTCAGATTTGAAAACTAGGTTTTTCTGTCCGTTCGTATACTATTGAGGACTAAGTCGGAAATTCTGCCGAAATATTCAGAGTTAGACTCATAATAAGGAGTATTTTCTCTTAGTCCGTGGTTTTACATCGCAAGCTTTATAAAGGAGGGAATCGATAACTCAGCAAAGGAATTGTGTGAGGGGTCTGTAAATTAATCGAAGTAAACACTTAATAAGCGATCCTCCAGATTCAACTTGTGCACAGTAAAGAGCAAACAACAACTAAGGACAATAATTCAGTTCCATTTAACCAATCAGTCAACGGAAACTGTGAATTAGTCAGCCAACAAATCAGTTCATTCAATTAATTGCTGTACTTGGGCCCCTATAACTCCCTCATTAGATTCTCTCGCACAACTGGCTGCACGTTACCCTAACCGTCGGTCCTGAGCTCCCATAGCACTACAGAAATCGTCGCTTCTTTTGGGTGGCCTTTTTTTCTCCTCGCTACTCTGCTTTTTTTGTCCTGTGGTGTGACAAACGCCATTGCCCGCCAGCTATTCTCAAACATGAATTCCCTCTCCACTTAACCTTCTTTCCTCGTCTGTAGGCAGCCACTCCGTTACGCAATGGCCGTTGCCCAAAACGGCGACTGCACCGTATGTGGACTTTGATCAAGCGAGTGGCGAGTTTGCTCCGAGGTATTCCATTTTTTTTTTCCTCCGCGCCCTTGAACGCTTTCGCTGTCGGGCAACCTCCAGGGATTCCTACTGAACGTTAGGCAAGTTCCGAGCTCTTCTTTGCCTCCACTCGCTAAAACCTTGCAGTATTTTTATTTCCTTCACCGTAGTGTGTATGTGCGAACACACTGTTACTTTTGAGCACTTCCCGCGGAGTTTGCTTATAGCATGGCGGAGCTCCATCTTTCGGAAACGCCACCTATGAGAAATAGTTGCGTCGTCGCGCTTTACGTAAAACGTCTATGGCATTGTGCAGCCGTGCACCTTAACTTTCCATACTTGGATATTGAAAGGTCGGTTGAGGGCGGTGTTTATGAAACCGCAGCTGCAAATACATTTGGGTTCTTCCGTTTCGGGTGGGCGACTAAATTCCGTATAGGCCATTTGTTACGCAGAAGCCTCGGTCCAAGAGTCTTTGCAGTCTGCCGCTTTAACAGCGGTAGACTGCAAATTCAGGACTGGAGACGAGGCGCACTCCCTGGTACAACTTTGGAAACTAGGGCTTTCAATCACAACTGCCGCGGTTTTCAAGTCATGGCGAACGAAAAGAACGCAAAAAACACAAGTAAAGAATCACGTTAAAATGGTTTGCGGATAAATGCTGCTGACTATGTATTTTAGTTTTTTCGGGGAAATATTTAGGGCGCAGCTTATTATCAATGAGAAAGAAGCGAAGAACGCAGCGGGCATGAAGTTTCGGCTCCACTGCTGTGCCACAGAGCTGCAGCGGTCTAGTTGTGAATGATTGGAAGCGGCCTAACTGCTCAGTTATATTACTCGATACTTTTCTGGATCTAGGAAATGAAGTAGTGGGGAGGAATGGTTCCCATAGGCAAGCGATATGGAAAAAAAAAAAGAAGTAGTTATTTCACACCGATGGCTTAAAATGTTCGTTACGTCTGAATCAGCTAGCATATAGGAAAACTAAAACGAAGGCTGTGCGTCCAGAAACAAAAAGGCATTCTCAGAAAAAGCTAAAAGCATGTTTATTGTGAGTGCTTTGGAAGAGTCGACTTGATGCAAGTTATAAAGCCGTTCGCGTTCGTATTTCCGGTACCTGAGCGCCTTACGTAGTCGAAGTATCGGCAAACACCTTGGCACCACGTTTGTCAGTCAGCTTTCTTTGTCCAAAAAACTCCCTATTCATCATCATTTTGCTCTCTCTTTTTGAAAGGCGTTCTTAGATTATATCTACAAAACCAATATTAAAAAATTAGTTCAAGACCAACAGGTCATAGTTCAGTTTTTTTTCTTTTTCTGAATACATGGTCTTGTCTTTGTATAAAAATTGTGCAGCGTGAAATTTAGGCTTTGGTGCTTGCGCACTGCTTCTTTCTGCGTAAAACCTGCATATGCAATACTACTTTATTTGAATATTTTATTTAGGCGCGTATAGATATAACGTGAAATATTTAATTCATGCTTATCTGTTCTGTATTGGCAATAGAGGTGTGTGCGCTGCTCTCTGTATAAGGGAGCATAGCCAAATCATTCCCACCGCCTTTTGCTTTAGCTTCGCTTTTCTTTTCTAAAGAAACAAACAGCAATTTCAGTTCCGATCAGTGTGCCGGATATCGACGACCTCGAGAATTCGATTCATATTCCAAACTTAAACGGTGTTCGTGAATTCAGCATACATATAATCAGCGGCAGGAAGGGAATTTGGCTCCCAGGAATAAAGTCCCCATTTTGCGTCTTTTTAACGTTCCATTTGTACCCCCAATAAACGATCGACAAACTGAACTGTAAGTTTGCTTCTAATATTTACGGAAGCAGTCCTATTTAGTTAGACATGTTGTATTCTTTTCTGTCATCTGAAATGTAGCAAAAAGATTTCAGCACCTTTTAAGTAGGTCTCATTAAATGCACCTCAATAAAGGTTATCTCTGGATATATTCCATCGATGTTACGACTGTAAAAACAAACAAATAACGAGATGCTCAATTTTGTCGGCTATAAAAAGCCCTCGTGAATGGGGCTTATTGTCTCTTTTTTCTACCCCTTTGTTTCATATCCTTCACGCTCGCTTTTCCAACAAAAATCTGAAGTTTAAATGCATTGACCTTTCAAAAATATGTAGTATATTTTTTACTCTTCATTCCTCCCAAAAAGTATTTCAGCGTTGTACATGATACCCCCGAACTCCATCATTCTCATTTAACTTCGTTTATTTCCTTCGAAGAGCCGCAATTTCATTACACACACACACAAAAATGCAGCTATTGCGCTTCCGTGCGGTGATACTCATTTTATACGTGACCGCAAAGCGGTTATGGTCCTCGCCTTACGCTTTGTTGGATGATAGCGTGGGGTGGGCACCGGAAAATAACAAAGTAAAAGAGTCGCTCAAGAGCGGGAGCTTCAAAGTGAGTTCAGACTTTTTATAGGGACCCGGGTATGCCACGTTCCACAAAGCCATATTTGTTTTTATTTTGTGTGTATGCTCAAAAATGGGCGTATTTACAATTGACCTCTGAGGTCAAGTGAAAAGTGACGTCATAAGATTGCATTGCTCTGACGAGAGATGTTTTGCAATTTAATTAGCAGGCGTACTGCGTGTGCAAGCGTTTCAGCCAACATACTAATCATTGAATTGCAAATGCCCCGAACGCAGGCGCGCCTTGATTATGTGATCATATTTTGTGTATAGTTTTGAAGCTTCTACTACCTACGCACTCCCTAGACAGTGAAGGAGTGGCCGACAAATCTGGCATCTTTGTTGAATGATCGTACGTTAAGTTCTGAGTGAGTGTGGTACAGAACTTGATTCTGTACTTATATATGAGTCCGTGATCTTGTTTCGTGTTTTTTTTTTCTTTTCACGAAAAAAAAAATGGGCACACGGTTAACGTTCTGGTGTCTGGGCTTTGAATCTTAAGGTGGGCGGTTCAACACCGGTTCGACCAGCGCTGCACAGTCTCTCTTCATATAATTTTCTTTTGCTTTGTTTCGCCACCTGCAACTAACGTGTTTCGATGAGACACCGGACTATGGGAATTCAACGAGATAATTGCTGGAACCTGCTTGATTTTGCCTGTGGGCATTTCTCGCCAAACAACAAGCGTGCCGTGTGGAGGATGTGAGGAAAACTGGGGAAGCCGGCACAAATTCCCATCATGCATATACTAGAGTTTTCACTGAATTGGAAGAGAGGCGCACTTGCTTGTGTCAGAGGAGAATGACGTTGTATAATTATTGCTGAGGTATACGAAGTGGCCAAAACCTGTACGTATCGGTCAGATCGTATTGCATTTTAAGGCGACAGCCTTTAATGGCTCATACTTTCGTCCGTTAAAAAAGCGTGCAACACGCGTTTAACTCGAGAACTAAAAAAGATACAAGAAAACCAATGGTTGCTACAGATAGGGGAGGAAAAAATGAACCTAGAACTTAAGTTTGATGACTGTAGAGAAATTAGTTAATTAATTATAGGCAAAAATGTCGAAAATGCGTCGTATTAGAGTGGACGTCGATATAGCTACGGGAACGGTGTGACGTCACATACACCGGAAATCGTCACGGCATAGTGAAAATTGTCACAGAATGGTCGGAAAAACGTCAGATTTGTGTCAAATTAGATGGAAACGTGTAATTAATCGTAATTAAAACTCAAGACCCCCGAAAGGTGTATAATTTGGGTATCGATTTAGCCACGGGAATGGTGTGACGTCACATCTACCGGAAGTCGTCACGGCATAGTGTCTTCGTCTTTCGCCTCTCACCATTTTAGTTGCCAAAGTGCCCTCGCAATTTGGTTAGCTACTTTGAAAAACACGGAAATCCGGTGCATGAAGGAAGCGTTGTCTCATGCCGTCCCCGTTTTCACCAAATGCTGCGTACGTGGACTCATCCGAGACGAGAAGGCGCCGTCCAGTCTGGCGAATGGCTATTCGTCAGCATACCCACTGTTGCTTAGTGGAATAATAAACAAGTGTTTTTACACATGGCGGACAGTTACTGAAACCGTTAGCCACACTCAGTCCACTTTCACGACATTTTAAATTTAAAAAAAAAATGCCCTTCCCGGTCTAATTTAATAGTGTGTGCATCATCATCATCGTCATCAACCTAGCTACGTAAGCGGCAGGACAAAGGCCTCTACCCTATCTCTAGAATAACGATGTCCTCTGCCAGCTGCGGCCACCTAATCCCAAAATAACTCCTGATCACATCACTGCGTATATCTCTGCTTCAGTTCATTATATTACAGCGCCTTGTTCCTGTCCACATCTGGCTTTTGAATGCGGTCCTTTTCGTGCCTTACTGCTTCACAGAAAAGCCATTACTTCTACGCAGCGCCGCACGCTTGGCAGGGAATCCAAAACATATAATAATATTTACGTAGTTTAGTCAATATCGACGAATTCCTTCCTCGCGATACAGCCAGCTCTAATCACCGCATGGCAAGCACGCAGTAATTATATTGTTCCTTTTCTGATATCTAGTACAAGTCGTTCAAATTAAAAACGCAAATGCGAATAACGTAATGAACCGACGGAAGTACATTAAGCGAAAAAGAAGGGTCGTTCCAGAGCTCGATCCAACTCGACATTCATTTTTTTCCTATTTCACAGACATCTCATTATACGTTCTCGTGCCTTAGTAGCTGCAGAGAACTTGCTGCAGATTCTAATGGGCAATTAGGCGCATAAATGCGTTATTGGTGTTTGTCTGGTGTACCCAAAAGTTGATTTCAGACGCTTTCTATTCCAATCGGCAAAAGAAAAGTAGAGAGCAAATAATCATGGTCTGAACTCGAATATCTCTTGCTTCTTCTCCCTTTCCCCACCTAAAAATCAACAAGTATTAGAACAGTATGCTGCTAAGTGCGCAAGTATCCAATCGTATAAAGAAATACACTGTCAATGTGCCAATAGGCATTAGCGACGCCAAATGCTAGCTCGTAATAACGACGCGTAACATTATGTAGAGCATGGAATTCCTAGCTGCCACGTTAGAGCTTTCAATTTCTTCTACGCTGCATATGAGGCTCTTCTAGTGGAACAAGTCTGCGACCGAAAACCATTGCACTAAATTTAGCTTGCATACAATTCCGCTTAGGACGTTTATCAAAGCAGTCTATTTTGCCCTCTGTTGATGCAGAATCCCAAGAAGGCTTTCTCAATTTCTGCGCACGCGTCTGCGCTCTATCCCTTGAGAATCCTCCCGCACTCAGTTTGCACGCAGTTCCGTATCGGCGCCGCCACGACAGCGCTATACCGCGCTATTGACACCTATGTATCGGCTCCCATAGCTTCCTTTTGAGTAGAGCGCTTCGGAGGCACCCACTATCTCGCCGCTGAACGCTGACAACACTTCTTCTCCGCTCTTCAAGGAAGAGTGTTTTCCGGATTGTTTTTTTTATTTACTTTCCTGCCTTCCATTCGCCCAGTTCCTTGCTCTCGCCCCCCACTCCGTTCGGGCGGCCCTGTTCCAAGACGGTCGACGTCTATCCCACGCCACTCTGAGGGCGGCATCTCGATGCCGCCACGCTCTGCCAAACTCTTGAGCCGCTGAACGAAGAAGCCGCAGTTGCTCGCTGGGACCTTTCTTGTTTCTTTTTGCGTCTTTTTTCCGCGCACTTCTTCTTCAATCTCGCGTGGTGCCTGCCACTCGGAGGTCCAAAATCGGGACGGCTTCGGCAGGAGTCGGTGCTTCTCCGTGGGCAGACCACTCTGTCTTGAGCGAATATCGGCGGTTGCATTGTTGCCACCGGAAAAGGTATATATATATAGGGTTGTTTTTTTTCGGTTTGCCCCTCTCTTCCTCAACTTCTTTTTCTTTATTCTCGACAGCAGTTCTCTTCTCTGTCGTCCGACCGTCGTGCTTAAGAGGTTTCGACAATCGTGCTATATTGACGTATTGAAATGGAAATTTCTGCCTGTTTGTCTTTATTTTATTTTTGTCGTTGTTGAGCACGCCACACAGATGCGAGTTGAGTTTCCTTACTCTTCCTTTTTTTTCTGTCTTCCTTTCTTTCTTTCTTTCTTTCTTTCTTTCTTTCTTTCTTTCTTTCTTTCTTGCTTTCTTTTTTCTTCATTTCTTTTCTCTTGCTTTCCTTCCTTCTTTCTTCCTTTCTTTTCGCTTTCTTTCTTTCTTTTCTCTTTCCTCCTGTCTTTCTCTTTTTCTCGTTCTTTCTTTCCTTCCTTGTATTTCTTTCTTTCTGGTCGCTTTCCTTCTTCCTTCCTTTATTGTTTTTCTGTTTCCTCCCTTTTCCTTTCTTACTTTTTCTCCTTCTTTCTTTCTACCTCTCTTCCTCTTCTTCTTTCACTTTTTCCAACTTTCTTCAAACACACTTCTCTCTCGCTTCGTTTCAGCTGTCTTTATTCTTTGAAGTCATTAACCTTTCTTCGCCTTCTTTCTTATTCCTGCCATGGCCTTTCCTTCTTTCCCTTCCCTACCAAAGACACTCATTTAAGAGGCCATTAAATTGTGTATAATTCCGAAATTCGGCTCTTTTAATTATCTGGATACTAAAGAGAGACGGCTAGAAATGAATCGTTGCTCTTCAAGAAATGCGACGCGTGGAAATGAGCGGTAAATGGGTTTCTCCGAGGAATTCCTCGAGGGTAATCTAATGCAGAGCAGCCTGGGTGGCGCACAGTCCCTCTTCATTTGATTAAGAGAGATTAAGGTTCAAAAAATGGCGCGCTTGCGACTGTGAGCAATATAGAAGTACGCCAGCGAAAGTTTAATCAGAAGTCAAGCCGGACGGGGAAGTGTCAGATAGCACACAGCCGGAAGGAAGACGTATATGCGTACCAGAGCCAGAAGAATAGCCTGTTCAATTCACGGTGCAGAAATTATCCTGAGCTAAGTGGAAAACGGCCGCGCACGCTTTCTTTTTTTTTTTTTACGGTGGAACCTCATTCTCATATCTCATTCCCACGCAGCACTGAAATGCGAAGTTAGTCAAGGCCACCTGGTATGATTCTTAAGTCGCGGAGAGCGCTGCCGGTGGGAATTTTCAAGGCGCAATACTTTTATATGGAGTAAAGCGCAGTCTGTTCTGCAAGTTGCAGGTTCCAACCGCCCTAGTAGAAAAAAAGCAGCGCTTAGAAAGTCACTTTTAACTAGCTCTGACGTTCTGAGGGGGCTGTGGTTGCGATTCAAGCCGCGGTCTCTGAAAAATGTGCGGAGAGACGTTAGGCCTAACGGACTGGATAAGTTTCGCGTGCATCGTAGCGAGAATATCCTTGACGCAGCCCTTGCAGTCTGCATCTCGGAGAGCCCTGCTGCCCCTTCATCAATGAATCATGTCAGTGGCTTCTGAGTAAATAAACAAGTATGTACAACGCCACAACTAATCTTTGAGTTTATATTGTGTGCCCCATGTGCTCATTCCGATACTTTGGCGGCACCCAGGCAAGAGTATATGGTGATGCAGGAAAAAAAAACAACAACACCGGGGCGCCTAATTTCGTTCTATTCGACAGCATTCGAATCTGCTGATGTCTTTGCCGGAAGCGACTTGTGGGGCGTGTGAGAACCGCGTTGCTCTTACCGAGCTCTCCTCCTAAACCACCTGCCACGGATTGCAGGCGGAGTCTCCACGCAGACGATTGCGTCCTGGCGACGTCACTGCCCGTCTTGTGACGTCATTGCTTGCCATCCAATCAGGATTTTTCTGGACGACGCCGTGCTGAGCCGGGCTCTTGCTTTGGTGAGGGTTCTATACGACAGAGCTATTAGTCCGGACTCATTTGGACGCTTTAAACCAAGATCAGTGGCGGCGACAGTTACACGTGCAATCGTCGGTGTCGGAAAGCCCTCTGCGGTCGGCCGCACGCCATTGAAATATGAGCAGGAAGTTGAATAAAAATTGTGCGCCTGCAAAATCGAGAGCAGCCCCGAACGTCGTAGAATCTGTCGCGCGGGATCGAAATTCTTTCCCAGTGATCTACGGCCGCATTTTTAATTATCTGTATAACTTTCCGATCTTTGGTCGTCTGTCATTGGCTGCTGCTCCTAGTGACGTAGCCGTTATAGAAGACGTCACGCTGGACGGGACAGAAACACGTCCATGATGTCATTTATTTGCATCAACGCGTCCTGCGCCCACGTCGCATTGGAGAGCCGGCGCCGACGCCGACGAATGACTCAGCGCGATGACGTGTTTAACAGGTCTTAGGATTTTTGCCGGCGCAAATCCAGTCTCGGCTAAGAAAGTTGATGTCGGTTGTGCGACAAGTTGGCGCAGCGTGGTCGTTGTCAATTAGCCGAACTGGTTGCCGCCTCAGGAGAGGGTCTAGCCGCAGCTCCACGACCAAACAGGCCGTGTTTGTTAATGGCCGTTTGTCTCCCAACCTGCTGTTGTTTTGTCACGATTGACGTCATGGCGAAATGAAATGGCTCATTAGAGTATACTGTTGGTCAAATGTTTAGGGGAAGCCCCCAAGGTGGAGTAGATTTGTAATAAGGGAGTAATTACTCATTGGCATCCACCCAAGCGCAGCCATACGGCTACAAAGGAAAGCTATACAGCTTTCTCAGAAACTTCGTAGTTAAAGAAAAATTCATACCCCGGACCAGGACGAATTTTTCTTTAACTACGAAGTTTCTGAGAAAGCTGTATAGCTTTCCTTTGTAGCCGTATGGCTGCGCTTGGGTGGATGCCAATGAGTAATTACTCCCTTATTATTAGAGTATACTCTCCGTGGTCGCGTTTAGTGAGCACGACAATGATAACTTGTCTCAGGTGATAAACAAGAAAAGATGAGGTCTCACGCTGGTGATGATAAACAGAATAGCAGTAAAACATAACTAATTTTTTGGTAATATTTTTCGGTGAGGTACATGAAACCACTGTGCGGTGGGAGTGCTCTGCGACTGTTCAGTGCTTGTGTGAACTTACCAATCACGATAGGCCAACTGTGGTAACTTAGACGTGTACAGTAGGCGCTAGTCACGATGCTCAAGGAAACGACAGTTAAGCCTTGTGCATTAAAAAAGCGATTACTGGGTACGAAGCATAGTCAACAGTTGCGTGATTCTGGACGGCCGCAGAACTCATTTTAGAATAGAACACTGCTCACTGTTTCGGTTGGCCGGTGCAGTGCACCAGTTGTGCATCTGTTGCATCTGTCAAGCCCCAGCTCTCCTTTACTGATCCCTCTCTGATACTCTAGAGGGTTGTAGTGTGCTTCAGTATTGTTTGAAGTTCAGAATGGCGCAGAAGACACACACACACAGGAAAGATAGGGGATGACACAAAGAGCGCCTTTGTATTTATCGAAAAATGATATGGATGGACCTGGTGTGTTATCGCAACCCCACATCAGTGTCGGATAGCACTTTGGTTACCCTGGAGCCAGGCGGTATTCACTGGGCAGTCACCATGAGTTCAGGAAAGCTGCATGAATTTTTTCTGCAGATGACAATGAAGAACGGCTATGGCCCTGTAAGGGAAGGAGAGGAGGAAGGGAAGGGAGGCGGGGCGATCTGGGCGGTCATTTCGGCTTAGCAAGTCCAATGACAGAAGTAAGAGCGGGGTCAACGATGGCAAGAAATTGCGTTTCTTCAGTAGCATCCGTGTGTGTGTGTGTGTGGGGGGGGGGGGGGGGGGGGACGTTATTTATCATTTACGCAAGGCGGTTACTCCCCCCCCCCCCCCCCCCCCCCCCCCCTACATCGCTTCAGCCTCGACACCTTATTTCTTACGCCAGCATTATAAAAGACGCTTATCTAAGAGGCTTTGAATCGCTTGTTTACCCCAAGTCTAAGTGTTAATGCGCGTTAAATTCCTGGCGCGTGGCGAGCACTTTCTCAATAAGCTGATTTCGAGAGTGCGCAAAAGCGAAAAAGAAATGTTTGTTATCCGAGTACCCGTGAACTGAATTTGCGCGCGTTCGTGCTTGTTCATGCGTGTTCGTGCGAGTTTTTCATTTTCACGACGAAGCACTGTACTCCTGCACACACGGTATGTTTCACGCACCGTAAAGACTCACTGAAGGCGCGTCTTTGTATTCATGGTTCCCGGATCTCTCACGTTGTGGCGACTTCTGTCCAGAAAGATGCGGCGAACGAAGCGGCCACAACCGATGCCAAAAAGCACTCGGAGTTGGCGCAAACATGTCTTTGCACTTACCGGCCGAGAGTCCCACAACTAGATGTATACAGTTTTGCCGCTTCTCCATTTCCTGGCCTTTTCTGCGCTTCTGAGCCGGCCCAATAGGTAGCGCCATGCTACTCACCTTCGATAGACGGAATCGGAGCAGATTGGCGTTTATAAAAGACGTATAATACTGAAAAAAAGTGGTTGAAGAGAAATCAGACATGAGGCCTCCGTTCTAAAGTGCTTCGCACTGCATTTTCTGGTCCACGGTGCTGATAGCTCGTACGTGAGCAGTACTTGATGCGAATGGGCAGATATCACCTATTCAGGCCCAATACTTTGCTGTATGAAAAGTTGAGTGGTTTTCTCGAAGTCGATATACTGGAGGTCTTGCCTCAACGAAGCTGTCGAAAGAAATAGTCTCGTATAGTGACAACATTGAAGAGCTCTAAATCATGGAAAAGAAAAAAAGGAAAGCTTCGAGATCAGCCTCCCACTGAATCAGCTGCCGTCATTTCACTCGGACGCGGATATAGATACTCCATCGGTGTGTGTAAAAAAGAAAAGGGCATGAACGCTAGCCACCATCGGTTAGTTGGTACGACGCAGGATGGACGGCTCCTCTGAAAATATCCGCAGACATACAAGAAGTCGAGGTCAGCTGGGTACCGTGCATATTATTCGTGAAGTTGTCAACACAATAAGCAGCATAACAGTGTAACTGAAGCAGCGAGTAGAAATCACTATCATGATAGACACAAAAGGTGTAAAGGTACGGGCACACTGGCGGCAAAACCCGCGCGGCACGCCGCCGGCGGCAAGCCGCTTGCCGCGAAACCTGCCGCGGCGGCGGGTTGATCGGCCGCGCAGCGAATGGGTCGAGGAGCCATTTTCGGCGGCTTGCCGCGGAGCGGGGAGACCAATGAGGGGCGCCCGGCTTTGTGACGTAGGAGCGTCTGTGTCGCCACCTCTTGGCTCCTACTAAAGTTACATGCCAGTGGCAGCGGCGGTGCCGCGCAATCGCGGAGCTCAACCGGTTTGTCACGAAGGGAGCTTTGCGCGGCGGCGACTCTTTGCCGCCGAGTGTGGCCGTCCGTTTCGCGGCGGGGGTGGCGCCGCCAGAAGCATGGCGCGCGTTTTGCCGCTAGTGTGTTCGTACCTTAATGCCACCCGTGGCACATTTAAGAAGAATGGTTCTAGAGGCCAGTAATGGGCAAGAGAAAGAGGTTTTCATGTGCGTATGAGTATTTGTAACGTGACCGGTCGCCACTGAAACGCTAGAGGTCACGTTTGAAATGCTCTTGAAACTAAGGCGTCGCTTACACCCCCCCCTCCCCCCCCCCCCCCCCTCCCACGCATTATTGGGACGGTAAACCACAACACGAAACTTTCGGCACGTGTTCCAGGGATAATTGTAGGAGCAACTTTCTTCGGTCCGTTCCTGCGTCGCCGTCGGCGCGTTGCAGGTTGTGGCTATGAACTCCCACGGTCACCTGAAGGTAATATCGTCCAGGTTAATGAAACTCTACAGGACGTGTGGCCGGGCTGCAGTGGACTCTGTCGATAATTTGCTACTTGAGACTATCGGTGTACCTCGGCGTGAGAACAAATGCACACATCACAGGAAAGGTGGTGGGCCTATGTAAGCCACCAGTGCACTTCATACGCCCGGAGGAGGTCTGATCGGTTTACCTCAGTGGTTACTATAGAACTGTTAACCTCATCAACGAGCAGGCATCAATGTGAATTTTTATGGAAAACAACTGCAATAATCATGCAGTCTCGCAGTTTTGCCCCTTCCCTGCTTTGTCAGACATTTGCTCATTCTTCAGTTCTATCACTTCCACCACTCTCTCTCGCAGTCACTAGCGCGCACTCATCCATTTATGAATGAGCTAAATCAGATGTTTCATGTGCGTAGCGCGGGATTTGACCCCTTTGTGCGCCGTCTAACCCAGCAATTTCTCGACGGGCACGAGCTTTAACCCGGCCTGGTGCTCCCCTTTCTCTGGTGCAAAAATTCTTGGGAGCATAGGTCTTCGACCACACTCCAAGGAGACCTAAAAAACATTAGCCATGGCGCTCTTTGCCAAAAGTGGCCCTGCGCGATGCAAATCAAACTGACATCAAGTCACTAAATTCCTCGCTCAATTCTGCCCTCGCTGCGGTACCCGTTCACGGTATCGCTAACTCACTGATTTCCTTTAGAAAAAGAAATTTATACAGTCTATAGAGTGTCCATAGACTTCTGTCTATAAAGTCTATAGACTCTCGCAGACAAATCCTAGAGAACAGTCTATAGACAATACAAATGCTATAGACAGTCTACAAACAATCTATAGATTTATGGCCATACACTTTTAATAGAATTTTGTCTATAGACACCCTATGGACTGTGAATAGACTAAAAGAAATATCTATAGGAAGGCAATAGAGTCTATAAGAAGGCTATAGCTTGTCTATAGACCATTTTTATAAGGGTTAGCCAAGCACTGCCCATTTCACGCTCTCGCCTTATTACTTATACTTCCGACCGCTAACCGCCTCGCGTAAAGAAATCCTCTCACCGTTTCCTTAGGCACAGCGCACAAGTCTCGCGTCGGCTCTCCCTTCAACTGTTTGCCCCCCACTGCCCATATAATTTCGCCAGCAGCCAGGGAGGAGCACGTCCGCTCTCGTATAACCTGCCCAGTCGTTTCTATGCGCTCTGTTTCACTTCGTGCCGTCTTCGTTCTGCTTGTCCGCAGCTTGGAATGAGCGCAGCGCCCGCCACTTTACTTGAGCAGTCGTCTTTTGTTCCGCCGACGTGAAATTGATTCGGCTCGCTCCAACTCTTCTTCCTAATGTCGTTGTTTTCCCTCTGATTGCACCCTCTGGCCACGCGGGCTCTCGCGTTTCTCCAACTAGAGTGCCCGGATTATCCGACGCCCTCCTGTTCTCCCCTCTCTTCCCTTGCCCTTCCCAGGTCCAATCCACCTGCCAACGCTCCTTCCATTCTCCGGCTGAACTGCGGTGATTACACTTCAGCAGTGTCTTCTTTCGAGCTCTGGTCTCTCCTTCGTTTGTTTCGGGGTCCGGTGAGAAGAAATTCGTCACTGCTGTTTCTTCCTTAACTGCGCGGCTCTTTTTCTTCGCTTGGGCGAAGAAAAAGCCTCCCCTTTAGTCCTATGCCTCCCCTTTAGTCCTATACGAGCCTGCTCAACTCGGTGTTCTTGTATTGATCATTTTGTTAACCTTCTCTCTCTTTCTTTCTATGGGTGTGCTGATGTTACTTGCAAGCTGGAACTCCAGAATTAAATCACTTTTAAGAGTTTTACCTCTCATTTCCTCTCCTCCCAGTTTTTCAAGTGATTCCTTTTCTTGGTTCATCAGGCGAGGAAGACGCCAAATCACATTTCTATCATTGCTACTCGCAACGAAAGAGCTTACATTCCTTTAAAAGCATGTAAGTTGACTTGAAATTTTCGGAAATGTAGAATGCTGGGCGCTCGATTTTATCGACATTCCATCCTTTAAATCCAGGTGTAGTCCCTGTGCAAAACACGTAGCAGGGCTAGTTGGTAAAGCATGGTTTGTTGAAGTTTTTTCAGCAGTACAAAAGTTAGTTGGAGTCAGCGCCCGTCCTGTGTACTTATTTCTTTCTGTGTCCTCGTTTTTAGTAGTGCTGAAAAAAACTTATTCAGGAAACCATATAGTCCCTTTGGCGTCTTCCTTCCCTCGTGCGTTCCATCTGGTTTGGGGTGTTTATCACCCGTCTTCCTCATTTCGCAGTTTTTTTTCTTTAACTTCAAGATGTTTTGTAACCTGCGTTTGTTTGAAGCAAGTAGCCGTTCTTGGCGAACAAACGTAACACTCCTTGACAGAGATTTGCTTCTTTCCAAGCGCTTATTTTCATGTAGCCTCCAGGTCAGGAAGGATAATGATAACTAAACGCTTGAACTTGCTCTCATCTCAGCCGTGAACTCGTACCGAGTATCCAGCATGTTTATATTTGGCAGCACCTTCAACAACCTACGAACAGTTACATTACAAAGTGGAGATAATGATCTCTCTCTCTCTCTCTCTCTCTATTTTGTATTTTTGGAACCACTCCTGCATTCGTGCACAGCATTACAACACGGCAAGGATGGTCAAAGTTAACGTTGGGCAGCTTTCCGGCCTTTCTCTGCACTTAATGAGAGCACGCAAGCCGGACGCCTCGCATGTTTTGCGCGATGCACTGGCTCCCTTAATTAAAACCGTGTATAGCAGCAAGTCCAGAACCAGCGCTGTGGCACTGCTGCTCACGAATCCCGTTGCGGTTCACGGGGCCGCATGTCTGGTTCTCGGCGGTAATTGCCAGGCTCTGAATAAGCGCAGCAGAGTAGGATATACTGGGTGCCCCAGTTTAAAATAACCAATGTAAAAAAAAGACGAAGCGTCGTAGCCAGGTGTCATATGAATGCTGTTCAGAGTCGCGTGGCCTAGTATGCATAATTGGCAAGGACTACTTTTCAAACTATTAAAAAACTGCCTTCTGGATTAGTGTCAATTCTGAAGTTGTAGATCGCTTTGATAAAGAGATGACTAATATGATTTCACAAACGCACCATTTATGCAGCTTTTCTTGCCCGGCCACAAAAGAAAGCCCACGAGATTGAAAGCTTGCCACGTCACAGCAGCTGGAGCGCACAGTATATACAAACAAAAGACGACATATATATATATATATATATATATACACATATATAATGTAGACTGACACATGCTTAAAGAAAAGGTTTTACTGACGTTACGACTTCCCCCAGTCCCCTGCACATGATATATATATATATGTATATATATATATATATATATATATATATATATATATATATATATATATATATATAGGACATCGATCACGAAACCGGTGAGGGTCCTATAAACGCCTTCAAGAAATAACGGTCTAATAGTTGTATATTGCGGTTCGAGGGGGACGCTGAGGCCCTTGCGCGGTGGTCTTCCATAATGGATAGCCATTGCTGCAGATGCACGAGAGCTTAGTTGGGCGGCCGGGACGGGTCAAAACAGCGAGCTCGGCGATTCTGAAATGAGGATTCAGTGGCAATCCTAATGCGCGACTCTGAAACAAAGAATGAACCGGAACGTTCATCCTCCGCTGAGTGCGGTAATCGAGTATTGCACGCAGCCTGTCGGTATCGCTGAAACGAAATGATGTCGCAGGAAGGGAAAGTGATTAGCATATCGACGTGCCAACGTCTAGATACGTGCTTGGTCCGGAATGATCGATTGTGCGCGCGACATGGTAGAGCGCATGCATCAGTGGTACATGTGCGTGTCTTCGCCGGTGTATCATATTAGTGAGCAGATATGTCATACATGCCTTCGGAGTTGCGATCACGATCGATGCCGACGTTTTTGGGCATAGGCAGCCAGTTCATCATCAATACACCGCAGCACCACCGCGATCGTCACCATCATCGGCCCTTACTGCGTCTAATGCAAAACAAAAGCCTCTCCCTTTGACCGGCAGTCAGCCTTGTCTTCACTGGCCTTGGCCACTTTGGTCGATCGAATTTGCTTACCTCGTCCACTCACTTTACCCGTCTATGTTTTGCTACCACTTTAAAATCCACTCCGTTAACCTAAATGACAATTAATTATAAAGCCTTGTAACCACTCTGTATGGGACGCACCACGGTGAGGCGTTGTTCTTGTAGCTATTTTTAGATTCATGCGTATGATGATTAGCGTGCTTAGTTTTGTTTGTAAATTTTAGTGTATTAAAAAAACTTACTTATATAACTATATATCTATAACTACAACTAAAACTATAACTGATCATGTGGCCATAAGTTCTCACTAACGCTTCCACTGTGTGCCTCCTTTTTTTTTTGTACTGTCTCTCCGCGCCTTAAATTATGAATTATCTAACTGGCTGTAGTTTGATATCGTTTATAGTCTGATTTCTCACCATTATTTCGGTTAATATATTGTTAAGTCAAGTTCGTTCTCTACTCCACGGTCCTCTTTTTCCGTCTCTTAACTCAACGTGACCCACATCGTCCTCCTTTTCCTGCCTCACTGCTCTCTCCCTTTTTTACTTCCAAGCGAAGTCGTTAGCCTCCAAGTACCAGCGCGATTGCCGTTTCTTGCACAAAGTTATAAGCGGTGGAAGCTTGTGCCCACAGTAGTTAACCCTTTCGGCCCTGGCGGTGGCAGAGAGGAGGTCGAGGTCGCTAGCTGTGCCCGTGTGCTTCTATATACGCCAACAATCTCGGGGTGCCGCCTCGAAAGCTGCGTCCATCGCCTTCTTTTTTCTCTTGCATACCGGGAAGGGCAAATATTTCGAGCGAGGAAGTCCCGCCTCTTGTTTTCATCTCTCGCTGAACACTTCTGACAGCTCTTTATTGAAGCGAAACTTCAAATTTCCCGAACCTCTGTACCTGACGCTTTCCGTGTTTGTCGACGGCTACAGCTTGTGCGCCTCAACGCAGCTGGTAGTCCGGCTTCAATTGCGCGCATCGCAGCCGAACCAGAAAATACAGTACCATAATTTCCAGTATACAGTCCCCTGACTATACACGCTGAACCGCTAACATTTTAAGCAATACGAACTGTCTACAGGTGTGGACTATACAAAATTTTCATGCTAAGAACCGTCTATTACAACATTCCAGCTGCAACTCGATTGTACTATCACGAAGACTGCTGCCATATCTTTGCTGTGCTTCCACTTCCATCGCAATACTCAGTGATGTCAGCTTCTATCTCAGTATTGACAGTACAGCTAATGCGTGGAGTGTAGTACAGGTGTCTGCGAACTCTGCACTCGGTGGGGATAATCTAGCAATTTTTTTTAAAAAAAACGACCGAACTACGCGCCTGGTGCACACTATAGTCCGGAAAATACCGGTATATGTGCACGAAGGGGAACTTATTCCTTCCGTTTGCTCTGCCGAGATGCACCTGCGCTCTAGACTCAGCAAAAGCATGCAGCATCGCGGCATATAATACTAGTGTCAGCCAGTCACAGGCCTAGTTCGGAGGTCGGATCGGTTGCCATTGGACAGAGTCCCCTGCGCGGTCCAATCACGATTACCGAAGATACGACGGCAGAGGTGCCAACCAATCAGGCGGCGCTCTGAAGCGCAAACAGCTTCAACAGCGCTGCGTGCTTTTATTGAGACGAGAGCGTAAGGTGCGTTCCGCACTCACAGGAGCCGCAGTTTCAGACGCGACGCTGGAGAATTGCTTTTCAGCGCTCTCTGGAAAAATGGCCCTGCCTTTGCGGATGGACTGTTAGAGTTAGTACTTTCTTTGCACTTAGTTACTTTGTCTCCCGCCCTTCAGCCGTTCGTCTCTCGGGCCCAGCTCGGTGCTTCTCCGCTTATCTTTAGGCACCCAGAAAGGATAGCGAGGTTTTGTTTTTGTTTTTCTTCCGAGTTAGATGAACAAAGACAACGACGCAGGAGAGGTGCTCTTTAAGACAGGCCTGCTTTCGTAATGTAAATGCTGTTGTTGTGGCGACTATTGTATTTCTACAGTGTGTTTTCTGGACGGCAGAAAGGGAAAAGCGCAGGAACCCTGGCAAATTGAAATTGGGTGTACTGTAAGTAGAGCGTAAGGAACGTAAAGTAAAAAGTTGAACACACGAAACTGTGATGATAGCTAGAGGAAGACGGAGGCAGAGCGGATGACACTCAATTTTATCCCGAAAGCGAAAGCAGCAGAGGCAGTTCTGTTTGAAATACAGCTTAAAGAAAATTACTTTCACCGTAACGCCTCGCAGAAGCGCTCAAGTAGCAGAAGTACTCCAGTGGAACGACGCAGGCGACGAGACCGAATTTTGATCCGCTTGTGAAATAGCAATGAAATTTTCAGTGCGCACTGGCTGCCCGCGTTTGTTCGAAGTTTTCATCTTTAGAGAGCAAGAGAGGAAGAAATAATACGTCTTGGAAGAAAAAACGTTGTCTCAGTTGAGAGTTATTGTTTTCGAAATGCCACCAGTTTTCGCATTTTTAAACGTGAGCCCTACAGTGCTGCAAGAATTATATCGGTCCTTGAATATTTCCGGTTTTTTTTTTTTGCGCAAAAACACTGCTCCAACAGGTCTTTGTTCTTTAACAGTTTTACATTTTAAATACTGCACAAAAACGAGTAAATATTGAGTATGAACAAGCAAACAGGCTTGTTTATACTAAAACTTGAAATGTACGTCACTAACTCTGTACGATCATGCTAGTCTTCCTAAACCAGCGACTGATCGCAAGAAAGCCCGGACACAGGTTCAAGTATGCGTCAGCTCTAATGCACACCTAATTCATTTCTTTTAGAGAGATTTCCATATGTCGAGTACATTGCTCCGGGCCCTGAAAACGGTCGTTCTGGTCGATTAGGCAGGTACGAAACTCCAAATGAAGTGCCTCGCGATGGCGCCTAAAGTTATTCCAGATTGTACTTTCCTTCAAAAGCAAATCAGAGCACTCGGTTCACCGTTTTTCGAGTTAGTATATAAGTTCGTCCCTCATTCTCGCATGCTCTAACATGAAAATGCGCACTCCCGTTTAAAAATTCGCGAAAAGTTTCGCTAATGAGGGCATGCAATCTTTGTTAAGTATTTTATAGCTCTTCGCAAGTTCCGTGAAACATCAATTTAGGACTCTATTAGCGGGCACGTAATAGCGGGTTCGCCACCTCTTTATCTGCAGCGCATTCGAGAAAACCTATTATTAGGCATTAGTTCCGCTATCATTAACGCCGTCACTCTTGCTCTAACACGATTTGGTCTCTAATCGATTGCGTTCTGGACAGCCTGTCCTGAAATTGAAGAAAGGAACAAAAAGTAAAGATTTGTGAGGGGTAATTAATGAGGCGAAGCCGAATCGAACGACAGTCGGAAGCAGAACGGTGTTAGTGCAGCGGGTTAGGGGAATGTCTACACCCGAAATACATTAAAGCTCACTTTACCTTTTCGCCGCGCAGGCACTCACGCACACGCACGCACGCACGCACACATACACACACAGACACACACACACATACACACCCTTCACTACGGGTGCGATGTCAGTGCACGTTAAAGAACCCCAGGTGGTCGAAATTTCCGGAGCCCTTCACTACGGCGTCTCCCATAGCCTCAGTCGCTTTGGGACGTTAAACCCCAATAAACCAACCAACCAACCTTCACTACGGCGTCCCTCATAGCCTTAGTTGCTTTGCTAGCCGATTTACGCACAGGCGCCTCCGTATTGCTTGCTAACGAAGACGATGGTCGAAAAATCATGTTACAACTTCCATGTTCTTTTTTTTGGCTATCTAGTAAGGTAGTCTAAAAAATTTTCTTGGTAACCAGTTTCTTAAACCAGCCAGTGCGCCCTACGCTTCTGCATCATAACTAAACCACCTAAATTTGACGCAGTCGTTTTTTTTCCTTGTTTTCTTTTCCAGTCGGGAAGAAATGGAAGTTTTCGAGCTATAGGTGGCAATTACCAGAAGCAAAAATAACCTCACCAGACGCCTCAGGAGATGCAATGCAGCTAAAACAAAAACTTTACAAAGCACCTTTTCCTCTTTTTCCTATCCCCAGATTTTATTGCGCTGCTGCGTGAGAGGGAAACATTTACCAACCGTTCCCCATTACCACCGACACGCCCTCTTATTCGCTTTTCTTTTCTTTCGCTGCACCGTTTTGTTGCTCCTTTTGTACGAACCTGGATGGCGCGAAACACTGCCCGATGATGGCGCCGAACGACCGGAGTAGCGGCAGTTCATTTCGCGAAGAAGGCGGCGTTGATTAATGGTACTTCGTGGCGCCCTGATTTATAGCCGTCGCCCAGACGCTCACGCTTCGAAGCGGCGCAACGGTTCGCCTCCCAGTGTTGCGCCTGTACACAGCAAATGCGCTACAGTCGGTGCTTGCACTACAAAGCTTGCACCAGTCGCTGAGGCTTTCTATTTTTGCCTTTGCACTGTGTCTGCATTGTTGTTTTTTTCTTTCTCCTTGGTTGAAGAAATGAAAGGAGCTTCGATTGGACAAGTTTGTATTCGTTAACCAATGCGTTACTGCGCTTTGGTGGTATATATTTGTTGTTATTCAGTGCCATGTCGTTTTCGCCTCTTTCATTGTGGTCCTTTTCGAGCTGTTTTACGGTTAATAAAAGAGAGCTTCGGCGTTTAGGTTGATTAAAATGTACGTGAAATGCGACGTTAAGGCCATGTTTTGAAGCATTACTTTCCCTTTCAAGTCTCGCCTCTTCATCACTGGTCAGTTCAGCCTTTGATGCCGGAGCCGGCGAAAGGCATTGCTTACTGGCTATCAGGCCCGACGCCACAAGTCTCCGCTGCAGCGCCTTTTACTGCACGTCAGCTGACGCCTGTGACGTCAGTGATAAGGGGATAACGAATGAATACGGAGATGAATCGCCGGGAAACACGGTGCATGGATCCCATTAGCGGTCTGTCTTAAGAATACGCCATACTTGTTCATAGATTGTCGAGGTTAACGTGGAAACAGGTGCACTCAACGAATTGGTGGACTTGATTCGGCGTGTTGTAGCGGTACCGCGCCGAATAATGCACTGCAACTGCAGGAGAATTACAGTTCAACAGCCACGTGATTACAGACACACAATAGTTGAGGGGGGCCTCAGACTTTTCTCCATCACATTTTTGTGGTTGATAAGTTAGTTGTGAATCAGAGACTTCCCCTTCGACTACAGTTATTTCAGAAATGCGTGCATAGCTTTCCTCTGTAATAGTGCAGCCAGGCTGGTGTAAATGTTTTTAAAACTTCTTCATTCATTTTTCATATCATTTTCACTTGCAAGGAAATACAAGAAAGGGAATGGTGAATATACAGCGGAAGGCCCAAGACAAGGGACAGAAACAGGGAAAGACACACGCCGGCGCTGTAGTCATGCGAAACTAACTGGCCCGTCAACTCGCTCTTTTCAGTAAGGGAAATTTATGTGTGATTACCAAGGTTTGTTGAGCATTGCCGATGAGCTTCAGTAATTGCGCAGAGTCTAATCGCAACTGTCAATGTAAGCTAAGAGTGACCATGCAGCCACCACTCTACAGGTAAGTGTTCTAGTCTTGGCCCATAAGCGCAAAGATTTTATGATCACAATTGTAAACATAGGGTAAACGTGTTAGGTACATGTAAGGGATCGGCAGTGTACGTGGGGTCATTGGAACGCGGCTAGGGGCGCTCAAAGCGGAGCGTCTCCTTTCTTGGAACGCGACCGCTCGCGAACGCGCCGGGGACTACGGGCGTCCACCGTCCCGCGGTACCGATTCGCACACGTGCTGGCATGAATGTATATTTGTGTTTGTTTTTATTTTATTTTGTGGCGGAGAGAATGTTCCGACTCCGCACGTGCTGGCACGACCGTGCGTTTTTTTTTTGTGGAAAGGGCGTTTTGCCCTGCGGAACCTGGAGGGCTGGCCATGCTCTTGGTAAACCAATCATGTGAGCAGTGCAACATGATTGGAAGCGACCAAATGTGGGCCGGGCCTTTAAGGCTTTAAAACCGGGCCCCGGAGCCGGAAGCGGGGTTCTGCGCTAAGGAGAGATGCTATGCATCTTCGGCAACGCCGAGTAGGGGCCTCCCCTAGTATAAGCCAGTTCCGCCTTTTTGATGTTTTGTCTCTTTTTGCCGTTGCATCTAACTTGTATATTCTGTAAATATTTGTATATAAATCTTCAGTTATTGCCTTTTTTATCCCTGCGTGTCAACTGATCACAAGACCGTCTCTGACGGGGCACCTCTGGTGCGAGGAAGGAGAGTAGAAGAACCTGAAATTTACTGGCGCAGTCGACGAGGATCCTGCGGCCATCGGAAGACGGCGCAGGAAGAAGATTCAGGGAGAAAGGCGACGATCAGGCAACAGCAGCGTTCGAGAAAGGACCTGCGGAGAGACGGCGGCAAGGACGCAACGATCACGGCAGAAGTCCAGCGACGCGAGACTGCATCCGGTCAAGGAAGGCAGCGCGTCTAGAACTCGACGTTCACCGGCGGGTCGCAACAAGTGACGACAACGTGCACAGGACCAGCGGGGTGCGACAGCTCATCGCAACGTCCGGTGAACGTGGCGGTGGACTGCGACACCAAGGAGCTGGCAATGCGGATCGACACATCGAAACTGTGAGTTTCCTTCGTCGCATTGTTAGCGTCCCTGTGCATGTGTTCGAGCCGGTAGGACAGTTGAGGAGTACAGACGGCGGTATGGAGGGCTATCCATGCCGGCCCTCACTCGATGTGAGGTACCAGGTTGAGTTAGCGAAGGCGCGCTTAGCGGACCTTCAGGCTCAACTCGCGAAAGTGAATGGCGGAAAGGCGCTGCTTCGTGAGGAAGAACCTCAGGAGGTTAAGTATGTCTTGAAGGTAATCGAAGCCAGACGCCAGCAGGTAGAGCTCCAGATTTCTAAGATCAAGGAGTCTAGGAGAGCTAGCCAACTAGCCAGGGAGAACTGCTCCGAGTCCCGAGCAGAGAGGTCGCCAGTGCTGGAAGGCAAAGGCATATGCCTGTCAAGCACAGGAAAAGAAAACAGCCAGAGAGAAGTAAAAAGAGAGCCAGCTTTCCGCGAAACTGGAATCTCTCGTGAAGAAAGTATCCTGACGGAACGCAGCGTCGCGGTGTTAGAGGCGGTGAACGCGCACTCCGACGATCCAGCTGCGCAAGTTAGCTCTACCCCAAATGACACCAGGGACGCGGACGCGAGTTCAGGATTGTTGGAAATCACTCTAATTCCAAAAACGCGGTCTCAAGCGGGCTGCGAAAAAGAGCAGTCGGTTCAGCGTGAAACGACCAGCGACGACAGACGTCAGACTGGCGAGCTAGGGATAGGAGGAGGTCAAACGTTGCCGCAACGGCACACTGTGCAAGGCATGTGGCATGAAGCGCCACGTAGCACTATTGATGGCAAAGTCCTTTCATTTGAGGACAGGGAAATTCGTGGCGACTTGCCACAAGGCAAATTAGGATTAAGTGGCTGCGAAAGAGCGCAGGTAGCCTCAGAGTTATATGATGCCACGAAATCGGCAAGCGCCTATAATACAGGGAGCGTAAATTTCATTGCATGCCCGTGCAGGAACGGGGCAAATGGCTCCAAGCGAGGCGAAGCAACAGGAGGCAGGGGCGTGGCTTTCAAATTGAAAGTCGGTTCGAGGAACAGTACGCTCCGGGCTGCGGTATGTCAAATTAGATGTAGCAAAGCCGGCCGCACTGTTATAGTTAGACTGGACAAGGCTAATGTTCCTTACGCAGTACGCTGTTCGTACTGGTGCGCCGGAGAGAGCGTTCCCTTAGGGGCGTCGCATGGTCAAAGATTTGGACTTATCGAGGATCAGGACGTTGTTTTCGATCCTGGAGGGCAGCATTTTTGAATTCTTGCCCCGCTGTGGCACCAGCCTAATGAGCCGAGTGGCAGTTAGGCGTTGTGTTGAGACGCGTAGTGGCTCGAACGCACACAAGGACGCTCGGTGCGACTAAGGAGCCTCATGTGGCCACTTACGGACGTCGTGCGAGTGCTACTGAACGCTCTAGTTGCGAGTGTCGGTGTGTGTGTCGAGCAGGACGCGGGTGTGCATGCTGGTGAACTGGGTGCAACGCACCAACTTGGACGCTGTGTTACGGCGCACGGCAGGCATGCCACTGTGCGTATTTAAGTGTGCATTTTGCGTGATGTTGTGTTGGTGCCCGTGTGCATTTTGTTGTTTTTGGTTTTGTTGGTGCAACTGGTCGCAGCGCGACAGCTTGGACTTCGGTGAATGCGCTGGTTTTACAGGTGTGAAACGCGCATTTGAATGTGTACGTTTTGTTTATGTTATGTCACCCGAAGGGTAGTTTCGTGTCAGACACCGATCCCTTTTGTTTGTAATTCTAAAAGTGGCATTTGAGCCCTTTGTAGAATCTTGAGAAGGGCGTGTAAGGGATCGGCAGTGTACGTGGGGTCATTGGAACGCGGCTAGGGGCGCTCAAAGCGGAGCGTCTCCTTTCTTGGAACGCGACCGCTCGCGAACGCGCCGGGGACTACGGGTGTCCACCGTCCCGCGGTACCGATTCGCACACGTGCTGGCATGAATGTATATTTGTGTTTGTTTTTATTTTATTTTGTGGCGGAGAGAATGTTCCGACTCCGCACGTGCTGGCACGACCGTGCGTTTTTTTTTTTTTGTGGAAAGGGCGTTTTGCCCTGCGGAACCTGGAGCGCTGGCCATGCTCTTGGTAAACCAATCATGTCAGCAGTGCAACATGATTGGAAGCGACCAAATGTGGGCCGGGCCTTTAAGGCTTTAAAACCGGGCCCCGGAGCCGGAAGCGGTGTTCTGCGCTAAGGAGAGATGCTATGCATCTTCGGCAACGCCGAGTAGGGGCCTCCCCTAGTATAAGCCAGTTCCGCCTTTTTGATGTTTTATCTCTTTTTGCCGTTGCATCTAACTTGTATATTCTGTAAATATTTGTATATAAATCTTCAGTTATTGCCTTTTTTATCCCTGCGTGTCAACTGATCACAAGACCGTCTCTGACGGGGCACCTCTGGTGCGAGGAAGGAGAGTAGAAGAACCTGAAATTTACTGTACACTTAGTACAGTTTAATAACTAATCGTGATTCGCCCTCTCTAGTTTTATACGCGACACAGGTATGTGTGGCTCGTGCGAACGAATTTAACCATGCGCCGTCCACTGGTCAGTGCAGCTGGCTTTGACGTCACCTAACTGCTTGTAATCGACGTCGCGTCATCGGTGCTTGGGGGTCCATCAGGATGTTTTGTTGTGTCCTTCACTTCCTCTCGCAAAATACTGCAATCTAAATCATCGGTCCGATCGCAAAAGTCTGCATTGCACTTTGGATTCAATCAGCAGTAGATCGTAACGGTTTTAGTACTCGCTGAATTGTAGGCTCCGAAAGGGCTCATTACGCATCATTAGTTACAATTAATTACATCCTGCAACACTTTTCCGCGTACAGAAGAGCTAGGTGGGACCACGACAGCCGCCACAGCAAGCGTTATTGTGCTGATCATGCAGTAATAAGGATTCATGTCGGGTCCGGTTACGTGCTTTCCGGATGCGACCGAAGACGCCGGAGATGTCCGTGGTTAATTTCGTCCACCCCTGGTTCTTTAACGTGCGCTGACATCCCACAGCACGCGGGTGTCTGCATTTTGCCGCCAAGGGAATGCGGCGGCCGCGGCTGAGATCGAACCCCCGCCACCTTAGGATCAGCAGCTGAACGCCAAAGCCACTGAGCTACCAAGGCGAATCTATTCTCCAAATAATTTTTTCTGCGCACTGGGGAAAGTGCCCTCTGCTTTCAGTTAAATATTTCTTTCCCCTCTGCCTCTCGATGCAGGACACAGTTAAGCAAAAGCAGAATGCAGGTTAAAAATGTAGGTTAAGCAGGTTAAAAATGTGTTAGGTATAGTTGATTACGCGCCGCGAAGAATTGGTCATTAGCATGCTTTTATGTGAATACTTATTAAGACAGATATTTTATTTCTTTCCTTACACTAACAGCACATTGTTTTACAAGACACTCTCCGTGTCACCTGAGATGCCAGCGGCTGTTCGTTAGCTCACAAACACTGAAAGATGGAATGAACAGTAGTGCCCGGTGACTGCAAGATAAAAAATAATAGAAAATAGTTCGAAGCGCTATGCAGACGGTGCGGATCCAGGGCAGTAAACTATGTCACGCTTCTGCTGTCGGATACATGTTCTCTTTGTGTTCTCCGCTTCTGCGATGTACTTAAAAGAACTGGCGCTAAACCATCTATAGAGTAACGAATTCGCGACCAGTGGCAGTACTGTGACTACACTTTTTACAATCTGTGATGCCGTGCAATGGACCACTTTAAAGAGCAGTATACTCGTAGGACATGAAAATACGCAAGGTTTGTTGATGAGCTTTTAAACGCGTAACCGTAGTCCTGTACTGCACGCAACTTAATCATGTTTTATCTTTAGTGGCTCCCCGTGTGTGTGATCGCTGGACCCGCATTATTCAGTTGAAGTTAGGGACGTTCCTGCGCCCGTATTTGCCGCTGGGGCGCATTTCGCAAATCATAACTTCTTCGCGTTGACATAACGTTAGGGCACATTGCACATACCCTCCCACAGAGCATGGAGGAGGCCGGAGGAGGGGGGGGGGGCACTATTCTGAGAAATTTGCACGAACGAGATCATTGTGCAAATACGCGCTATATGTTTACCCACAGCCACTGACGTATAAGCACGGTCAAATCCAAACACGCGTGTTTGCTTCTGTGTTTACCTAGGTATGAAAGTGTAAACACGGGATCATTGTTTGCGCTGCTTTGTGCAGCACGATCACGGAACGACCCGACTCAGTTCGTTCAGCACAGCAAGGACTCTTCTGATCTCTGTTCGAAACTCGGGCCTGGATCAGACTTGATACCGCATCTCTTATGTGCCTCTGTATCGGTGACCGCGATGCAATTAATTTATTCACTGCCTGTCGAGCTAGATTCCTGGCAAGGCTGGCGCCGTACGAAAGCTGAACAGCAGACGAAAGGTGCCACTTATTTCGAACTTTCTGTAAAGTACCAAACAAATCTGTGAAAGCCTCTTGCAGAAGGTGCCTGCGGCCGTGCGTTCAAAAAGTTTCAAGAACATAACTTGAAATTAAAGTTACTTTATTCAAAAAAACTACTTTATTAATTTCTGCTGGTTTGTCCGCTTTCAATATCCTTACAAACCGAGAGAGAGAGAGAGAATAAACAGAGAGGTATTGCATATGCGGGGAAACAAGATATTTTATTCTGCGGGCAATGGACATTTCGTCCAGTTTACCCCTTGGCTCAAAGAGATGGTTTTCATGAGCACGTGTTCATAGGCACGTCTCAGATGGCACTGCAAGGCCAATTAAAAGCTCAGTACTAGCTTATAACAGAACACGATCTCGCGACTAGCTTCAGCACAGGATCGAGTAGATCACCTGAACGCAATCATGTACATGATGCCCAGCTTAAATCCTGTGGCGCTGATAAGGGCTCTTTGCTATTATAAAGTAACGCGAGACTAAGCGACAGGCGCTTTACAAATTCAAGCTTCTCCCGTCTTTTGCACCGGTATGGTTGTCGAATTGGGGAGTCATATCTTCTTCAGATTGTGTCTTCCTAGGATACTAGAGAGTTTTAGTATTGCGGGCTTTGCGTAATTGCGTGCATAGCGGAATAGCGGGTCCAGAGTGCGCATGCGCAGAACGCTAACGGGAAAATAGCGTTAGCGGACGCACGCAATTTTCAGAAGTTAGCGGTGCGGCTTTTGCGTGTTTAGCGGGAAAACATGGCGGCGTCCTCCCAAGCGAGAGCCGCCCGCTTCAGCCGATTCAGCAGTCCTTGCGATTGCGGTCGGCACGTTTACCGGCAACTACTGGTGTAGTTGCTTTTCGCTATGACTTACCTTGCTTCGACGATAAAGTATAAGCTGCCATTCCGTTCAGTTTTTGAGCTACGCTCTCGATTCTGGAGCGCGCAAGCCTAATGGGACCTCCAGCTGCACTGTTACCGTCTGCAACTGCCCGAAAGGCAGCCGAAACCTAACACAAACGTCCGGAACGAAACAAAAATAGATATGGAGCTTTTTCGCAGTGTTTTATGGACTTAAATGATGTAAAGCGAGTTTATATTAAACTTAAATAGTTTTTTTGACATTACACGTCAAGTGATGGCAAATATTCTTGCTCGAACGGCTTGTAGTTAACATAGCCTTGACTAGATAGCGCCACTGCCTTACGTTTGTTTTTTCATTTTATTTAAATTTCGGGGTCATTTTGCAGACGAAAATAAGCACTACAGTAATAATTCGTTTAAAAGCTCGAAAATATTATATTTTGGCAAGGTAGCGACAGTGTCGACCATTTTAGAAGGACCGTTCGCATCCATGTCAAGCAGGTGGCGTTTAACGTTTTCAGAACGCTATACTAAAACTGTCTGTGGGGATAAGTTGCTTGCGGCACGCTAACGTAATTTCCCTTAGGTCCGCTATCGCGCTAACGCTATACTAAAACTCTCTACTATTTCGAAATGGGTACTGACACAAAACACACACACACACACACACACACACACACACACACACACACACACACACACATATATATATATATATATATATATATATATATATATATATATATATTATTGGGTTCAAAGAGATGCCTTCTGCCAAGCCTTAGTTAGAGTCGTTGAGTGTAGCCGTATTTAATATGATTTTAAATGTTAACTTCCACCCACATAGAGTGACGTCAGGATGCACTTGCCTCAATTATTGTACCGTCGTCTAACCCATCGGTTATTCTCGGGAACAACCAGTGCTTGTCGGCGACTCCGCCGTCATCAGTATTGTGGGAGTCCATGCAGTTTGGACGGTCGACCGTGACGACATGGTGCACTTCCTGCTGACGCCGTCCGAGGCCTAAACTGCCGGCACAAAAACATTGGCAGTTGGTTATTAACGCTGCGCACTAGTGTTTTGAGCCCATTTTCATGATTGCTAGGCCCGTAGGCCTCTCTCATGGCCTAAAAACACACCCAAAATCTTTGTGTCCGTACCCCCTTCAACATTCCCTGCGCTTAAAAAGTCTCGCTTGAGGAATTCTCAAATGCGCCTACTAGCAATCACAGCTTTGGGCTTGCGAAGCTTGTGCCTCGTACTGTTGGCGGATAGTTCTTCAGGAGTAACAATGCGTTGTCTCCCATAAGTTGCCTGAAGGAACGAGAGTTGCCAACGTACAACAAGAGGCAAACTCCTGTGCAGTATCAGTATAGCAATAAAATGTACCCTGTGGAGCGGATAACGGAGTAATCCCAGACATAGTTCATGCCAACATAACGCATCTCAGACCTGCACAACACTTACGAAAGGGCGAAGAACGTGCAGCGGCGGCTTTCTGCAAGACCCTTTCAAAACACTTGGAGCGACAGAGCGGCTCCTAACGATGAATATTCCATGTCCTGCCGTTGACAAGGACGCTCGTTCAGAGTGGGGTGAGAAAAACAGGCGTTTCGAAAGCGGATTCTGACTCGGTGCATTTGAATCGACGCGCTAACAGATGAGAGGTTGCACCGGCTTCACCTCGCAACGTCATAAACCTCGAAACGTCGTGGCTTCACCGCCGGGACAAGGCACGGCTTTCCGCATGTTGGTTCCCAGAACGCGCAATCCCGACAACTCCTATGGGGAGATGTGCTTCGACGAACAATAGCTAAGCAATGCGATTCCGTGGTGGACAGACGCATTTGGGAACTGCATGCGGCATAATGTCGGTCTATACAGCGCAACAACGATGCATTGCGTCACGTGTTTCATCACAAAGGGTGGTATACCCCGATCGCTGGTTAATAAATTATGCGGGGAGCTTCGTGTGCTCATCAACGGCTTTCTTTGTCATTCAATGCCTTTCTTTGTGTGGTCATGGGTTATCTATTTCCAAAGGACGCAGAATGGCACGTGATTGAAACGTTTCGTAACGTCTCTTTGCAGTGCCTAGAGCCTAAACGTGATCAAGCAACTCAGCCGTTTCGCCTCAATGATTTATTCATAAAACAACCGCTGTGAAACACATCGAAGTAATTCAGTAGTTTGGGCGTACAAAGCCTTGAGAGGTTGGTCTCTCAGTACAGCGAACCTTTTTAAGATTTGTACTCTGCAAACCTTTCAAAGGTAGGGTACGCACCGTTGAAATATTTGTATGAGCCTTACCAAGGAAGTCTGCGAACCATTGAAAGGTTTCTACAGTAGGAGACAAAAGTGTCTGGACCACGTGATCCGCAAACGAAGCGTATAGGTCTATTATTTGCCACCTGCTGATGACCGCACATGTGGATATGAAAGTCACAATCCTTTTCTTTTACTTGCACAAGTCTGTAGTCTAGCCGGCGGTTAATAATAGAACTATCGGATTCGTTTTGTGATCGCGTGGTCCAGAGACTTTTCTCCCCGACTGTACATATTATGCCAAACTCTGAAGAAATACGCCTCGTAACTTTACGATACGCTGAGCATTTATGTACCAGTGTCTCTCCTTCTAACCACGTAAACAAACTGAGAAGCAAAATGCGAGTAGCGTAAAAGGTGTTACCTGCACCTGAACACTTCCGTGCGGTTTTTGCTTCTTTTCGACGAGCTATAGTCGGGTATAAGTCAAGAAAAAAGCGGCTTTTCCCCGTCAAGGAGCCCCTCCCAGCCAACGGCGTCGGCCGATTCACATTAACCTGCTAGCGTGACAATGCAGGCGGTGGCAAATGAAAGGGGATAGTTCCCTGCTTGCATCGTCCGAGATAATACCCTTCTTGCATTGTAACCACTCCTTGGATTCTCACGCTGAGGTTCATGAGAATCGGCCGACGCCATTGGCTGGAAGGTGGTTCTTTGACAGGGAAAAGCAGCTTTTTTCTTGACTTCTATCCGACTAGGTGCCGCCACTTTCGCGGTTTCGATCCCGGCCGCGGCGGTCGAATTCCGATGGAGGCGAAATTCTAGAGGCCCGTGTACTGTGCGATGTCAGTGCACGTTAAAGAACCCCAGGCGATCAAAATTTCCGGAGACCTTCACTATACGGCGTCCCCCATAGCCTAAGTCGCTTTGGGATTTTAAGCCCCCATCATCATCATCATCATCATCATCAGCCTGACTACACCCACTGCAGGCCAAAGGCCTCTCCCATGTCTCTCCAATTAACCCTGTCCTTCGTCAGTTGCCGCCACTGTATCCCCGCAAACTTCTTAATCTCATCCGCCCACCTAACTTTCTGCCGTCCCCTGCTACGTTTGCTTTCTCTTGAAATCCACTCCGTTACCCTTAAGGACCAGCGGTTATCTTGCCTTCGCATTACATGTCCTGCCCAAGCCCATTTCTTCCTCTTGATTTCAACTAAGATGTCATTAACCCGCGTTTGTTCTCTCACCCACTCCGCCCTCTTCCGATCTCTTAACGTTACACCTATCATTTTCCTTTCCATAACTCTCTGCGTTGTTCTTAACTTAAGCTTAACCCTATTTGTTAGCCTCCACGTTTCTGCCCCATAGGTGAGTACCGGTAGGATACAGCTGTTGTATACTTTTCTTTTCAGGGATATTGGTAAGCTACCATTCATGATCTGAGAAAACCTGCCATATGCGCTCCACCCCATTCTTATTCTTCTAGTTATTTCCCTCTCATGATCCAGATATGCGGGCACTACCTGCCCTAAGTAGACATATTCTCTTACTACTTCCAGCACCTCGCTACCAACTGCGAACTGCTGTTCCCTTGCTGGGCTGTTGAACATTACTTTGGTTTTCTGCACGTTAATTCTTAGCCTCACCGTTCTGCTCTGCCTGTCTAATTGATTGATCATGCTTTGCAGTTCTCGTCCTGAGTGGCTTAGCAAGGCAATGTCATCAGCGAATCGCAAATTACTCAGGTATTCTCCATTAACTCCCCCATAAGCCCCCATAAACCAAACCAAACAAAAAACTTGTATCCGACTACAGCTAGTTAAGGGTGGGGTGCACACCGTGCTCTCACGATGGACAGGCTTCGCCCAAAGTGCAATTTCAGGGCTTCAGCGCAGGGTATCCCCTGCTGACTCCAGTATAAATGACAAGGTTAGGGCCCGAAAGTGGCGGCACGTACGCCTTTTCGCTTTTCTGCCAAATGACGCTGCCGTTTCCTCCGAGCTCTGCTGAGACTCCACTTTACGAAACGTCCATTAAGCTATTGCACGCAGTCCCCGACGCGTTTCCGTTGTAACCTGTTATCCGCGGTGTCTCGTCGTCGAAACGGCGCATTATCCCTACACGGTGACATAGCCCATTGGGCCGCCTCGCAATCACGCTGACTGTAGTGCCGCTTAAAGAAGCCTTCCACCTGCCACGGAAAGGAGATTCTTGCGATTGCGAGAAGCGCCCGGAAGAGTGCGTCCCGCTATTCTGCCGTAGTGCCATCGTTTCCCTTCGGCTCAGGATGTCGGAGACGCTATTATGGGCATTGAAAGGGCTTCATTATTTCTACCGTAAGGAACTACAAGGATTCGAAATCCTCGAGGGAAGCTGACTTTGCTGAGCACGGTGGATGTTCTAGCTCTTCCGTTTAGAGAAAGGACCGTATAATGTCCACTTTCTTGTACAGCTGAAGTCGCTTAGGGATTTGATGCGGGTAGTTAGTGGATGAGACAGTGACTAAGTGAGCGCTCTGCCGAATGAATGAATTAATAAATCGTTGGTTTTGAACTAGTACTTTTTGCTTCACTGCTGTCGCTAAACCGAGCTTTAGGCTAGTCAAGTTGCCGTGAGCAACTTTATCCAGTTCAATTCAATAAATTAATGCGTTGTAATCGAGTTCGAAAGCCAAGCAGTACCGTGCATGAGCCCACTTTTCGCTGCTCAGACCTTCCATAAGAGTACCTAATTCACTGCTCGTAAGTGTCACACGGGGTTTTCAGAGACTTTCCTCCGGCTAGAGTTAGCTGAGTTCTCCTTCTTCGAACGTAATCTGAGTGTAAGGTCATGCGGCGGCAACGTCTGCGCTGTTCCTCAGTTATAAATGTGTTCATAATCACCCCCATTACTTATTCCGCGTCAAGTGAGTTCTCTCTCTCTCTTACATACCCAATGTGTGACGCGTCGATTAAACTGTTCAGCAGAGAAAGCTGGTAAAGGTGTGCTTTTGCGCTTCCTTGAGCCCCAGTCACATCTACTTTAACGGTGTGGACATATAGCTGTTTCTGTGATACTCTGCAAGTACCAGAAATGGCAGCGTTAATACTAAAGATCGAAACAAAAATGGCTGTGGCTCAACTTGGTTAAGCCGGGAAATTGCGAAAGCACGTCTTTTCCTCTTGCGTTCGTTATATTTAATCCGCGATGGGCGTTCCTTCTGAAGCCGCTCCTGTCGTTCTTCCTGGGTTTCATGGGCTCGTCGAAGTCGTTTAGTCAAGTTCCAACGTTCGTCACTGCTAAGACTACAGCTGGCTCCATCTTCACTGTCGACAACACTGAGCGAATCAGTCCCATCATCCACAGAAGAGCTCGCACGTTCTCGCCGAGCCGCATACTGGGCACGTCGCTTAGCGAGTCTTGTTTCACGCTCTTCCTCTGTCTCTTTAGCTCGCCACTCTCTTTTACGCGCATTACGACGAGCTTCCCTAGTGGTAGGCGGCATCGCCGCGAAGCAATGTTAAGCCGCTGGTGGTTGGCACAGCTACTGCTTTCTAGCGACGTGAGTCGAGCCTCATCTCTTCAGCGTAACGCCACAATCGCGCTCCTAGCGGAGAGCGCAGGAGTTAGGCGCCGGTGCTGGCACCGCCGCGGCTTCCGACGGCGCGAGTCGGTCGCCCTTCTCTTCGGCGTGACATCACAGATGACGTCTCACAGAGGTCAACTAAAGGTCAATGGTGGCACCGCCGCGCCACGGCAAAGGCTGAAAGTGCAAGTAGTATTGCTTTCGCAATAAAAAACATTTGCTCAAAGTGTGTTTCTGGTTTTAAGGGAGCAGCAGTATAAGATGACGAGTATTGTCTTGGCCGTTCCTGTAATCATTTTCTCGTTTATTCTGCAAACGCAACCAAATGCTCATTCTAATTCGATGGCAACGCAGTTAATTAGTCACTTTTGTTAGTGGTTTCAATGAACCTTGAGCTACCGCGACACTTATCGACCACCCTATTGAGTATTCAACCTGGACGACTGGTATAGGCAGGTCTCTTGCGAAGCCGCTGCTAAAAATACAACCTGAGGAGCTTGTTAGTCCGTCCTCTTGCGGAAGTAAGTGCAAAATACCTAGGACAGTTAGGGAAAACGGAGTATGTGTTCCTGACGTGTGTCATGGTCCAGACGGGAGGAATCGATCAAGTTACGCTCGACTTGGGCTTGAGGCCCCTAGTTTCATACGATGGGGCCAAAAACGGCTGCAGCATGACGAAAACCGCCAGCAATATGGGCTGAGACAGCTGTCTAATGAAGCATGCTATATGTAGCGAGCAAAGAAGAGCAGAAGCGCTTTTCCTAACTGTCATCGCCTGCTCTCTTCTCCCAGGCTTTACGTGGGCGTTCTATTCAAATACCTGCTTCGGTCTCACTGGAAAATAAAAAAAAACTGCAGACAGCACGCAGATATTAAGATTCTGCTTTCGCTTTCTTCTACTTGTGTGCCCGCTCAGCTTCTCCTCACAACTTACGGTTCTCATCTGCACAAGTTCATTATTAGCTTTATTTTTGTCTTGTTCATCCGTCTTGCAAGGTTCTGCCCTTTTCTTGAAATCCACTTTGTGCACATTCCGTTCTGTCCTCGGAAAGCTCATAGTAAGGGGGCATTTTTATCAGACACGTGTGCTTGAGCCAAAGGCCAGACTTGCTTCACCTTCGAAAGCGAATTCTGCAACAACGAAAATGATCGGCGACAAGCGATAACGCTACTTCTGTTGCTCGCACGTCAAGCCCGTTTTCTATACCGAGAAGCTATATCCGAGCCCTCTCCGTTTCAAAATTAGGTACACGCCAGGCGCTGCAGTGGCGCCGCGCATGCGCGGACTCGGGCAATTTTGATCACGGGCGATAAATGCTTGCTCGCATGCCCCCTCCCCCTTTCCGCTTACACCATGTGTGAACCGTCGGGCGTTCGCTTAAGTGTGTATTTTTTTTGGTTATGCGTTTATTCAGCGAAGGCTAGGTAAGTATACACGGCGCAAGAGCTGAATGACGCGTCAGGGAGGAAAAAAAAAGAAACGGCAGTGCTACTACATCTTGGTGTGTCGTGTGTTGGACGGCGCACTCACTAAAGAGGAAAGCGTGGTAGTGAGTGGATGCAACGCGTAATTTCTTTTCGCGGAATTAGCCATTAGGTTTCGCAAGTGTGACGGAATGGCATAGGCTCGAGATAATGAAAAAGAATGAAACATGTAAGCCATGAAGAAGAGAGATAAAGGGAAAGAAGAAATGATGAAGCAACAGAGATGAAAAAATGAAATGAAAAAAAGGAAGAAAGAAAGAAATGGAGGTAGAAAGACAGGAAGAAAGAAAGGAAGAAAGAAATTAAGAAAGAAAGAAGGAAGGAAAGAAAGGAAGGAAGAAGGAAAGGAAGGAAGAAAGAAAGAAAGAAAGAGAGAGAGAAAGAAAGAAAGAAAGGAAGAAAGAAAGAAAGAAAGAAAGAAAGAAAGAAAGAAAGAAAGAAAGAAAGAAAGAAAGAAAGAAGGAAAGAAACAAGAAGGAAAGAAAGGAAGAAGGAAGGAAGGAGCGGAGGAAAGAAGGAAAGAAAGAAAGAAGGAAAGAAAGAAAGAAGGAAAGAAAGGAAGAAAGGAAAGAAAGAAGGGAAGAAAGGAAGAAGGAAAGAAAGAAGGAAAGAAAGAAGGGAAGAAAGAAAGAAAGGAAGGAAGAAAGAAAGAAAGAAAGAAGGAAAGAGACAAAGAAAGAAAGGAAGAAAGAAAGAAACAAAGAAAGGAACAAAGAAAGAAAGAAAGAAAGGAAGAAAGAAAGAAAGGAAGAAAGAAAGAAAGAAAGAAAGAAAGAGAGAAAGAAAGGAACAAAGAAAGAAAGAAAGAAGGAAAGAAAGGAAGAAAGAAGGAAAGAAGGAAAGAAAGAAAGAAAGAAAGAGAGAAGGAAAGAAGGAAGGAAAGAAAGAAAGAAAGAAAGAAAGAAAGGAAGAAAGAAAGAAAGAAAGAAAGAAAGAAAGAAAGAAGGAAGGAAAGAAAGAAAGAAAGCCTAGCAGGAGAGACAAGACTGGGAGTATCTTGCATTCGCCGTCTGCTTCACCAGCCTGATCGTGCGCGCTTAGTTTCATATTCGCAGGGTCTTTCGTGGCGGCAGCGCATTATTTCACCAGGGAATGGCGTCCCCGGCGAGACAAAAGAAAGAAACAAAAAAAAAACGCTCGCCCGTTCTTTCCGGGCGGAACCGAATGCGGGTAGGAACAAAGGAATTTTCAATTTCAGCACGGTGACGCAAGCGCGTTCCAGCGACGTGGCCCTATACACTGTCTACGTTCCCTTCAAAGTTACTTCCCTTTCCTCCCTCCTTCCTACCCCGAGTCGTTGCCGACACGTACTACGCGCAAAATGAAGGCTGTGAATTGAACTTTGCCGAGGTAGACCGACCCTGTCCCATTCCAGCAGCTTAGACAAGGCTTCCGAGTGTACTGTTGCCATGATATTCGTAGTTCCTTCTTCCGGTGAATACGCGCTCCCGCTTTTCCGCACACTGTATACGTCCGTTTCTTACTTCCCGTAGAAACAGTTAATCCTGACCTCAAGCCCGGTACCGCAACGCCCTAGTAAAATTTGGTGTGATTCATAGACAGTGTCTCTTTCCGTGTATCCAGGGTTGTTTCGGAATTACCGTTCGCCTTGATTCTGCTTGACCCTCAGTGACTGAGCAGCAACCGTTTTGCTCAGAAAGTTTGCGCTCTACGATTAAATTTACAGGAACCCGTGAGGTTGCCAAGCTGCGTTGATTTACCTTTGTTATTTAGTTTCTTTAGTTAATATTGAGCATTAGATGAAGATTTTCGGGCATTTAAGCTCGTGTTATCGATTCTTCGCTAACACGAGCGATTGATGTCGGAGAAACGCGCCTATAGGGGAGCGCGCACATCGAGGCGCGCCTGTTGCTCCCGTCCAGTCAATCCTGAAGAAAGCGTTGAATCGGCCCCGAAATATCGTTTCCCTTATGAGACTTTACTCGAAGTGTCGTGGTCTTTTCTCTCTAGAGCGAAAAGCTCATGTTTTGTCGTTGTAAAATGGTAAACACCCACGGTGTGGGGACGAGCATTTCAGAGTTTTAAGACCTAACATCATCGAGAAGGTTTTTTTTTTTTTTTTAAGTCGAGAAGACGGACATAAGGCATGCGGCGAAATGTGGAAGGGAATGTAGCGGAAAGTTATAAGGTATGAAGACTAGATTTTCTCAGATTGCTGGTGTAGCTTTTGTCCAGCAGATTGCGGGTGACAAAAGAAACAAAAAAAGCGGCATAAATTGTCCAACCCGAACTACAACCGCATTGCGTGCTTAGAATGAAGAGAGAAAGAATGAGTGGTGCAAGAAAAGACCGTAGAGTGATCGGCGTCCCTAGCAAGAAGTTTTAATGTACCATAGCTTTGTTTCCTTTTCCTTCTTGCTTCGCATTTTCAGAGTCCGGAAAAGTATTTTTAGCGGATCAGTCAATATTAACATATTGAAGCAAGCATGCTCGCGCTCTTGAAATTTTGTTTACCACCAATAGTTACCTCGCATAAACGTGAAGGGTGTGCGAGTAGAGAGAGTAAAAAATTTAGGGGCGATCAATTGGATTGGCGCGGGGTAAATGCTTAGCATTTTTCTTTCGCTTGCCAGTCTATACTGAGTATGATTCTATTTCAATTCTGGTTCCATTGTCCTTCACGCACCGGCCTATTCCAGTTCGAATTCATTTCAAGTATGTTCTATTCCAGTTCTTATTCTATTCTCATTTCATTTCTATTCGTAATTGCTGCGTTTATCATTTATGCTGAGTCATTCCTAGTCCGGCCTCTCCCTTCTCTCCCCTGTGAGTAGAGAGGGTATCTCCTTCTCTCCATCTACCATCTGCTACAGCTGGCAGGTCGAGGCTTCACACAGACGCAGACGCCGTGCAGTTTTGGTCTGAAAGCATTCATACGCTCACCAACACCGGCCATGAACTTGTCTCGATCTTTCTTGACCCGTTGCCTAGCAACAGCGACGCCATATTAAGTTTTTAAAAAAATCAAATAAATATCCACGAGTGGGAGTCCAACCCTCGACGGCGCGAACAAATCAGTTTCACCGGTGCCGCGTGAGAGCACTAGGATATCGCCGTAGATTTTTTTCTTTACTGCATGGACATAGTGCCGAAAAGAAAATTTGAGTGCGTGTATTCCCAAAGCACCAGGCTGTGTAATACGAGTTCATTCTGATCAATTCGCGCTAAAAGGCACATACACACGAAAACACAAACGGACGAAGTTAACGAGTTCATTATACCCCTCCACGTCCTTACCTAGGCCATTACCGTAGTTTTTTTTTTTCTTTATTGCATAGAAAACAAACCTGCTCAGCTACCAAATGCTTCAGGTACACATACTATTCCACGATGCAGACGCATTCTCATGTCTTCGTACACTGCACTCCACCAGCACATCAAAACTGCGGGAGACATACACCGAACACACCTCGCGTTAAACTGCAACATACCACTCGCGCTGTGCATTGCACATCGCCGTCTCCATCAACTTCCATCTGCAACACGAACAGATCAGATCAGCTTAACCTTGATCAGAGCTTAACCTGAGTGTGATAGCGCCGTGAGACGTGCCGAAGGCCCATCAAAGCAAAACCATGAGCTAACCAGGCTAAACAGATGATTTGCTTTCGCACGTCTACTCGGCTTAACTACATTAAATCCATACCAATTTTTTCGCCTTCATGAACCTTCTAAAGCTATCGCATTAGAAAAGATGTAATTCTCGACGCATACACAACTGCTGCTATTTTATTCATTAATTTTATGCCCTGACACGGAAAGCGGCACGCAAGGAACTGCAAGCGCGGAGGCATGTTTTATTCAGCGGGAGCTCGAATGCGTTCGTCCGTGGGAAATAACGCTGCACGAAAAGTGCTTCTCTTTTAAAGATTAAGCATTAAAAGGGGCGAGTAGCTAATGTTTCATCTCGCATGTGTAAATAGCAGATTGCTGCTTACTCGAAACCCGTGTTTATTATAGAAGCTTCGCACAAAAATTATGTGGGCGTCCTTGCTCTGGCAGCGTCGCGTTCTGAGTGGCCAAAGGCTAGGTGTTTACATATTTAAGATACAACTACTTGGCAATGGCATAGAACACACGATCTTTGGAACCCTCGTGTTTTACGGGTCTGCGGAAACTTTCATCGTAGTGAGCTGTCATCGCATACTGAAAGACCCGCATTCTGTTCTGATCATACAAAACCCAGGGTGCACCTGAATGTTAAATTCACGCTACTTCTTTGTCTCAGTCAATTATGAATACGTTGTTCTTAATGTCATGTTTAAAGCATCCGTGGAATGTCGCAAATTAGCGTTGGTAAAATGTATCCCTAACAATAGGTTGTAATAACAATTCAACAACTTTAAAATAAAGTTAAAATAAGAATTTTGAAGGAGCAGACGAAGCAGTTGTGGCATTATGCACAAGCACGCCAGCAGCTTATATCAACTCTGCGTGAAGAACACTACTGCCGCGAGATAGAAGTGTAACACAGGACAACTATAAGGCATTCCGCACCAATGCACTCACCTGTTCTGTCGCAAGCAATACAGCTAATCGGCCCAATATTGGTAATGTAGTGGCAAAACTGTTCCTGCAAAGGACCAGAGTGAAACCATCCCTTTTCCAATATTAGTCTGATTGACTGTGCTGTTTGGGGCGTGGTTACCCCGAGTGAATGCTCATATCCTAAGCGTGAGTAGCACCCCTAGGAGTGTTAGTGATCAGTTGTTAGTTACTGAAGTTTTCTAAAATAGTTTTGGCAGTTTGTGTATAATCCTGATATCCCTCAAGAGAAAAGTATACAACAGCTGTATCTTACCGGTACTCACCTATGGGGCAGAAACGTGGAGGCTGACGAAGAGGATTCAGCTTAAGGACAACACGAGCTATGGACACAAAAATGGTGTAACGTCAAGAGACCGTAAGCGGGCGGAGCGGGTGAGGAAACAGGCGCAGGTTAATCACATCCTAGTCGAAATCAAGAGGAAGAAATGGGCTTTGGGCAGGGCATGTAATGCGAAGGCAAGGTAACCGCTGGTTCTTAAGGGTAACGGAGTGGATTCCAAGAGAAGGCAAGAGTAGCAGGAGGCGGCAGAAAGTGAGGTAGGCGGATGAGATTAAGAAGTTTGTGGGGATATGGTGGCCGCGGCTTGTAAAGGACAGTGTTATTGGAGAGAAATGGGAGAGGCCTTTTTCTGCAGTGGGCGTGGTCGGGCTGATGGTGATAAGGATGATGATGATGTATATAATCTATGGCTGTCACAAACCAAGAACTTGAACTGCAAATTTGTCACTTGAAGTTCATTGTTACTACCTCGAATGTGAAAGAGGCCCTGGAAGAGTGATAAATTTTTTGCTTGAAGTAAGCTTGTGATGGTCAGGAACATTATATTAATGTTAAAGTAACGTTTTCCTAATGTAATATGTGCCACTTCCACAAACATTAGTAAAACATACTTTCAATGCCAGGAAGGAGTTTTTCCCTAGCCTCCAATATAACTGCTCGCTGTTTTAATGGTGAGCATAAATTCTTAATGCTGCAACAAGGTTCATATGCACTGCAATTACATGTTACACCTGTGCTTCTTTCTAATGCTGATTTGCAGTTATATATGAAACATTACATAAATGCTTCGAACATAAAAATACATTATATGCCAAATTACAATGTTTTACTAATTATCTATTACTAACTTTGGAATTTGTTTTTTTGAAACGGTGTATCAACGTTCTGAGCCACACAAATACGTTATATGATGAATTTTAACGTTAGGTTAACGTTATTTCACAACACATAACGTTACTGTGACAATCATAACCAATATATCAAGTATTATAATGTTTTATGCTACTTGTAAATAAACCTCCCTGCTGTCTCTGTTTTGGAAGTGCATCGAATATTGTGTAGTCAGCAAGGAAATAATAAAAGTAAAGAAAAAGCACTTCCAGCCTTAGGCTGCCAATGAAATCCCACTCCCAAAATACTCCAGTAAAAGCACTTTCTGTAACACATTTTGCCAAATAGAAGTCTCGTAACACATGCACTTTTTTTTTTACTTAACTTCGTTGTAGACACGGAAGACGACCAGGAAAAACTTTTGTCGATGCAATCTTTCGGCGCTGTTTTTATGATGTCGCTTCTATACTCACGATGAGTATGTCCCGATATTCATATACATGCCTTTAACGTGCCTTCAGAACGTGCCAAACAAAAATCGGCTTGTTTGCATTCTTCTCGGAGTATATATAAATGGAAATTCTGGAGTCCTTCCGTCCAGCCAGAGACTTTCGAATGCTGCTTGCCCGCTATGCATATATGCAACTCCTCTATACATCACGGTGCACACATATATGCATATACCGAGCGTTTCACTTAAGGTGCTCTGCAATGTTTAAAAAAAAAGCAGGCTTCTTAAGTTTGTAAAACACTTTTTTTGCGCATAGCATTTTCAGTTGTTTAGCTGATCAGAATATACAGCTATGACGTGCTAACTAGTGGGCTGGTTAACTAGTCTTGAATAGTTAACTTTTTAACTACGACTGTTGGTCTCCTTTATTTATTGTGAGGCGCGTAGCCCACCGTCAGTAATATCCGCATCTGTTTGTAGAATTTTGAAAACGCGGCTGCTCTCAGCGCTGTGGCCTAACAAATTTTGACTGCATCGCGCCAAACTAAATGTGCATCCGAGAAATTCGCAGGCACAGCAACCCCTCCAGTGCACATAACTGGTCAAGGTAGCCAAAATTTGTTGGGCCACAGCGCCGATGGTAATCGCGTTTTCGAAATTCTAAAAACGGATGTAGATATTAATTACGGTGCGCTACACGCTTCTCAATAAATATATTTACGTGAGATAAATAAGCAGAGTAACAGTAAAAGATAAAAAGCCAGCTATTCAGTATTATTTAACCAACCTACTAGTTAGCACGTCTTAGCTGTATTCTGAAGCGCTACACCGCTGAAAAACATATGCTCAGAAAAGCGGTCTTCTAACTCAAAAATCCTCCTTTAAAATTGCCGAACATCTTAGGTTAAACACGCGTTATATACCCATATTACTCTGATAAACAGGCTGACACATGCGTATAAAATAACAAGGCTTTACTGACTTTCGACTGAGGACCAGTGCATATATATATATATATATATATATATATATATATATATATATATATATATATATTGTATTCAGTAGGGGTTCCAATGGCCCAGTTTACTAGTTTAGGTACAGTATTACGACAAACGCGACTGTTCTTTTAACGTTTATTTCGCCAACAGTTTCGGGAATGGTATTCCCTTCGAGGAAGGGAATATATATATATATATATATATATATATATATATGCCAGGCGGTTTGCAATCCCATGAACAACGTCGAGCACATGTATTAAACAGAGGCCTCCCTGCTTTGCATACTTAGTTCCAAGACCTGTGAGCTCTGTCTCGGGAAGCGTCGCAGTCTTTTCACTAGCGTCCTCTTGGAATGAGTTGGTGAGCTGCTATGAGCCTCTTTATCTATGCGGACTCTTTTTTATAAACCGTAACGTCAAGTGTGGCGGAGATCCTTTTGAGTGAAAAAAAAACTTTAAAAAAGCGAATCACTGCCTCTTCCCGCAAACCACCATGACAGTTATATCCGTACAACAGCGGCTTCAAACCAGTCACGGCTCTGAAAAGGACAGGTTTGTACGCAGTCATCGCTCATTATTATGGTCCTCTTTATTATGCACGGCTAGAGGCACGCACAAGCTTCGCAGAGACCCCGTTTTTATTCCCGTATACGAAAACACGAAGGTTAGAGAAAACATAAGAAATGCATGCAGCGGCGCAGGTTTTTCTGCCATGTTCATATAAACCTATGTCGGCCTGAAGCGGTGTCGGAGTTTTCAAAGCGAACAATTTTAGGCTTGTATTTTGGGCAGTTAACACTTTAGAATAACAAGCGCGGGCGTTGATTTTTTCCCGTACATTTGTTTACGTCGACCTGACGAGAGCGAATCGAGTAAGAAATGTGATCCGCCTATAGTCCTATACCTAACCATGATACACCCAGACTGCAAAGCCGGGTTAACTTGCACAGGCTGTAGATAGCCGCCTCTCTTTTATAAAACGGATTTCGATGGAGGACAACTCACTCCTTTTTTACACCCATAAGGGCATTCGTGTTTACAGTGCAGCCCCCACACACGATAGAAAATGCATGATTTAAACGAAAAGCCAACAAGTTTAACTGAGCAGCTCCTGCCAAATTCATGCAAACGCGACCGATGGCTCTATCGGGAAGGGTAATCCGGAAAACGCGCGTTTTTAGTGGCGACGAGGGATTTCGCAAAACGACATCGCGATCGCACTACAACACGAACGAAGGATAAAACTGTGCGTCAGGAATTTTCGCAACTTGTATTTTAACAACCGAGTTCGACAATAGCTGCCTGGATACAAATAGTCCTTCACGATACACTAACTTCGAAGCAATTTCTTTGTTGCATTCAAGCTGGCACAGTTCGGGTGAACACGGTCTCCGCTCCGCACCTGAGTCTTCCCATCGCTATTGCTAAATGTCCGTAGTCTGTAGCCGTTGGGTTTTTTCTTTACATTAATGCATTCTCCTGAGATGAAAGAAAACCTCGAGATAAGAAAGGCTGGAATCTCCAGTTGCGCCTTACTACACGGCAATAGCCCTCTTGAGCATAATGGCAAGCAATTTTTCCAAGTTGAGGTAGCTCATACATTGTCGACTATTCCGCTCACAAAACACAACATTGCGCAGAAACGCACTCTCTTACAATGTCGGTCAAGTTATTTCTTTTCACGAAACTTTATAACTGTAAGGATGATTTGCTTTATTCACTACTTTTCTGGCTGGGAACCGAAGTGTCCCTATATTAATCAGGCATACCTGACTGCCGTGTCTAAGTGATTTCACTGCGGATGAGCACAAAGTCCTAAATATTAACGAGCTCTTTAATAATTCTACAGATTGCGATGATGACTTTACCGGTGAAAGCTTGCTTGTCTTCTTTTGAAATTTTCCAGTGCCTCTACAATCCTTGGTTCCGCTTTCCCTTTCCCTTCATTATTTATTTTCGCTTAGAGGAAGAGGAGAGGGCATGAGCGCGATTCGTAAAAGAAAACACAGTGCTACAGTACAGACCCGATTGTTCATGATGAAAAATTTCATTTCACGGACCGCACTTAAACATGAGAAAGATTTAAAAATGGCTTGCCCTAGATGTATATAGTGCGGTATATTAAAGTCTTTGTGGGACAGGTAATGGATTGGGGTAAGACTCCAGTTAAAAACGAGACACTGTTTCATCGTTAATCAAGTGCTGAACATTTTTGCCGCGCCCATCTAGCAACACTGTGGAATCGAGTCCTTTCTTTCGTTTGCTAAGCATAGCTAACTGAAACTGCAGGTTTAGTGCACGCGAGATTAATCGTCATCGAGCGCATGGCCTGGGAAAATATTTAATGCGATCATGTACTAAAAATAAATTTTAGTGTCTTATTGATGACAAGTAATAAATTTACAATATTTTAAACACGGACAAGAGCTTTAGAAGGGTGTTCACCGACTTAGGACGGCAATATCTACCTGGAGAATTATTTTACGTCCAGCATTCTTCGACAAACATTTTATATACTGGAATATTTTTAAGGTAGTATTACGAAAATATTGAAGATAATGGTTCATTTTTCCGATGTATAGCAAAACCTTTCTTTCCGAATGTTTTCATCACTCGCATTAAGTAGTTAAGACTGCTACTGAAAACCAATAGGGATCACTTTTGCCTATAGCAAGAACATTAATGCCATAAAATGCAAATCTGCGGATATATATTATTATACCGAAATCTTGCAATATATAAAAACACTGCATTCATAAACTGGTTCTGGTTTAAAAATGTTTGTCCAAAATCTTTGGTTGCGATCATGCAAGGAACTTGTGAGTCAGCAGCAGACTGAGGAAGAGCTTCATCCGGAGTGCTTGTAAAAAAGGTTCGTGATGCGGATACATTCCGTCTGCATGAGGCAGGTTACAAGTGTTTGCAAAACTAAATTTTCTCGGTCGAGCACTTCATTCTGCATGTTTTTGTGCTGCTGTTGACGACTTATAGCGCACAGAAAAGACAAAAAAAATTTGGTATTCACCGTTCAAATAAGACCGTTTCGCAGCGCTGTCAACAGTGTCGTGGGGCACGAATGCAGTCAACCAGAACGCATGTTGCAGACATCGGTACTGTGCTTCGATACACGCGAAATACATTTTCACGACGATATGAACATTATACTATAAGCGCAGACCGATGGCGCTCTGCTACACAGATCTATTCGGATCGACAGTTGTGTGTATATCTAACAACGCCCTAAAATTACATGTTATGAACGTCGCCGCTTGAGGACAGTTTGACACTAAATACCTTACAAGATGGCAAAAACCCGCCGCTCACTTCACTAAACGTTACTTCACTTCATGGCCCCACCAAAGCATAACTTTGCGCCTTGGAAGGTACTTTGGGCGCCGCTAAATGCCTAAATATTTTCCCTAGTATTGAGCATAATCAATGCAGACACACCTTCGGCGAGATATCATCCCCATTGGCCGCAGTAACTAGTTTCCCATTTAGAAAAAAATTTATTTACATATGTACACATGCCAAGGTTACCAGGTACAGTGACATTTTCAAGAACACATGACAATAAGCATGTAAGGCGAGCCAATTAAACAGCTACCATAAACATCTCTAGGTAAATAATAGGAATTGCTTATGGGCGATGTAAAACAGGATAGAATACCTATTGACACAAGGGTGAAAAGGCAATAATTTGACATTGAAGTATTTAAAAGGAGACCTTAGAGCCAGTTTGGCCTAAAAACCAGGACAGGACGACTATTATTCACAGAAATGAATGGGCATGACCATTGCCGGAGAAACTCTTCCTCACCCAAGAAAAAGAGTTCCTCGGACAAAAAACTGATGAGCTCCCGTCGGAGACGGCCGAGAATCGGCCACACAGCGCGGCGTCGAAAGCCACCAGCGACCGCGGCGCATCGACTGCGCCATGAACTAAAAAGACCCGCAACAATTAACAGGCGAGCAAAACGGCCGCTGGGGAATCGGCCGCGGGAGACGAAGCACGAAATGCCCTGCCCACGGAATCCCGCATGAACCGCGCGCCAAAAGACACGCGCTACCACGCAGGTGACTAGCGTGGCGATTAGATTCTGGGAGCGGGCAATTCGGACAGGTACTGGAGCGTAAAACACCCAATCGCTCTAACCGATCACAAGTAGGGAGCACTGCCCAGCCAAGTTTCTAGACAAAGTCGCGTAGATGGTCTGGGAGAGGTGTCGACGCTAAGCGTGCCCACTGAACGCGGCGCATAAGTGAGCGGCGAGCCGCCGGCACAACAGGCAACAATAGCGAGCCCATAATGTCCACCACACGGTCTGCGACGATGTTGACATCAGGTGCTACTGCTGTTACATGCCTGTAAAAGGCCACTGACGAGGCATAGAAAGCGGAAGGTTGCTCTGACTGAGGTCCATGATTAACAGGGGCCGCGGGATCCAAAAAGCGTAAAGAAGAACCCAAAAGGTACCGAGTCAGGGTTCGCGCCGGAGACGCGTTTCCTAGCAGGATACGCAAAATACCCTTTAAAGCTAACAGCGAGGACGTAACAGACAAATTTGGAAAGGAAAAACCTCCTCTCTCCCGTGGTTGTCCAAGAATAGCCCGAGCCACAAGCTCGGTACCGCCTGACCAAAAAAAGAGAAAAAACTGTAGTCTGCACCAGCCTTATGACACGGAGGGGTCGTTTAACAGTATAGCAAAGGTACCAGAAGGCACCGAGAATGACTGACTGAGCCAGGTAGCGCCTCTCAAGCAGAGGCAGGTCGAATATCTGCGCCCTTCGCACACGAGCTGTAATGTCGTTGACGACCGAAGACCACACACCATCCCATATTCCAGCACAGTCGTAGGTCACACCTAAAATGCGCATCTGCGCGTACCACTGCAAAGGTATTGCAGATGTAATACAAGTCTGGGTAGACCCCACAAAAAAGTAACGACTCTTCGAGTAATTAAGAGCAGCTCCAGACAAGGAGGCGAACTCACGAAAGACATTTAGAGTTTCAAGCAGGCTGCGTTCATCAGCTAAGTACAGAGTGATGTCATCTGCATAAGCAGTGACGCGCACCGCTTCGCTCCCTGGCAAAGCCAGACCTCTAATAAGGGAGTGGCGATTGACTGCCAAGAGGAAAGGCTCTAATGCTAAGACAAACAAAAGGGGGGAGAGCGGACAACCTTGACGGACGCCACGGCGAACATCAAACGCGGTACTTTCCCGGCCATCGAGGAACAGAATGCTTGAAATATCTCTGTACATCTCTCTAATGAGAAGCACGAAAGAAGCTGGGAAACCGAAAGCATCCAGCGTCCCGTAAATATACTCGTGCTCTAAAAAGTCGAACGCCTTCTCTTGATCAAGGGAAACAAGAAGACCCTGTGCGCGCCGCCGTAATGTATACGCTAGGATGTCTCGCGTTACAGAAGATAAACTATGCATTTCACGGCCTGGGATGGAGCAAACCTGGTGGCAGGAAATAAGTAACGGGAGGAGACGACGAACGAGTAATTTTGCTAGTACTTTGTAATCTGAATTTAGTAGGGTGATAGGGCGCCAATCTGCCGGACATGTCGAGAAATGAGACTTTTTAGGAATTAGGACAATGCGGCCTCTTTTGAATGATTCAGGGAAGACTTGCTGAGTGAAGCATAATTTTATCACTTCCGAGAAAATGGGGCCTACAATATCCCAGAATTGTAAATAGAACTCCACAGGAAGGCCGTCTGGTCCAGGTGCTGAGCCTCGTTTCATGGAGTCCAACGCCTCCATGATTTCCCTTGTTGTTGGCAGAGCCATAAGGCTGTCATGGAGTTCAGTCGAAACCTGAGGCAAGCCTGCTAAAAATGGGTTTGCGGAAACTGCATTGCGATCAAGTAGAAGGAGCGACTGAGCAATACTCCTGAAATGGTTATAAAACGCACTGAAATTCCTGCCACCTGGTTGGGACGTAGCCCCGGCGGAAGATGTAAACGCACGGGCCCCTTGAGTGTACAACAGCTCTTGACGCGCAAAGCGAAGTATCTCGGGATGAGCAGTTGGACTGCGTCGACAACGCCATGCAGAAGCTGTCAAAGAGGAGGCACGTAAAAGGCGCTGTAGGCGCTCCGAAAGCTCCTCTTTCCATGCGCACATAAGCGACGAAGGCGACGGGGTGCGTTGAGCAATACGCAGCTTCGCCGTCACCACGCGCACCTCATCTGACACGCGAGCCCTAAGGGCTCGACCAGATGCGGCGCAATGGTGACGCCACTGCTCCTTCAGACGGTCCCAGTCACCAGGCACGGCCCCAACAACCGAAAAGCGCAAGACGCGCGTGAGCCCTTCTTTAGTGCTGGCGTCGTGAAGGATGCGTGCATCCAACCGCCATGGTCTCTGAGGAGATCCTGCAGCCGCCGGAACCGCGAGTGATAGAAGAAAAGGGTGGTGGTCTGATATGTGCACCGGCAAGGATGGTAGCGTCATTACATTGGCTGCACACACTGTCCGCGAAAGGCTCGTCGGAACATACGCCCTGTCTAACCGACTCGCCGATAACCCGCGACGCCAAGTCCACACAAAGACGTTGCCATAGAGGAGCTCATAAGCGTCTGTGAGCCTAAAATGGCTGACTAGGCGGCGCAACTCGCGCGCATTCCAGCCTGGCCTACACCTACCAGGGCCTTGCACATCAGCGACCGTATCGAGCACGCAGTTGAAATCGCCCAACATCACAACATTACGCCCTCCAAGAAAATACACATCTAAATCTTTAAAGAATGCGTTTACCAAATTAGAATGCGCAGGCGCATAAATGCAAAGAATTCTCAGCTGAAGTGCGTTAAACGTGCAGTCGAACGCCAGCACGCGTCCAAGCGCATCGTAGATAACATGATGATCTTGCAAGAGTGAGCGGTTCAAAACGAGGACGCCAACGCCGCTAGAACGCGTGCTGGCGTACGAAAAGAAGGCATCGACGCCAAACCTACGCTTGAATTTCAACACGTCACTGAGGCGAAAAAAATTGGTTTCCTGCAGGCAGACAATATCGCAACCCGAGGAACGAGCGAATGCGACCACCGCTGCCTGCTTCAAAACACTGCGGAACCCCTGTACGTTAAGAGTAATAATTTGAAGATGAGTCATTTTGGAAATTAAAAATGAAACCTGAACAGTCGTGATGTTTAGGCAATACAAAGCGCGCCGCGAACGGCGCTAAACCATCTCACTTTTTGCGGAGGGTCGGACCAGAGGAGGCACGAGGCCTCCTTGGCCGACCGGCAGAATTGTCCGAGTCCGTATAGTTGACGCATGTGGACGCTTTAGGCTTGAACTCAAAGCGACCATCTCAACATCGGACGACTGTGCGCTGGAAGTGCTGGCGCTGGTCCTCGATGTCGAAGAGGATGGCGATTGCACAGGGTCAGCGTCTGGAGATGATCTTGGCTCCTCTCCAAGCGATGTCGACGACGACGACGGCGGCGTCGGGTCCTCCTCAGGCGTGATGACAGTCTCGTCAATGACGAGGTTGACTGAAGAGGCTGAGGATGGCAAGCTGCTGTCGTCACCGTCAACCTCAGCTATGTCGGCGTCCCTGCTCAAATCCGCAACGCTGGCCGCGGGCTGTAGCACGGGCTCCGAGAGGGGCACGTTCTCAGCATCAGGGTTTTCCAGGGCCACAGTAGGCTCCACCCCAATGGCATCAGGGACGCACGGAGAGACGGAGGCTGACGCAGCACGCACATTTACTGTCTGCTCACTTGGTGCAGTATTGGACGCATCAAGAGCAGACTCCGGTTCTTCAACGCAGTGAGGCTGGGACGCAGCGGAAGCAACCGTAACGGCGTCGGTGTCGGATGCGCCGGGCTCCTTGATGGTTTCAGCGGCTCCCTGAGCGGCCTGCGGGGGCGCAGGACGGGCCGCAGCCTCTGAGTACGAGGGCTTGATGGCGCACGCCACGGTAGCGTGTGGATCGCCACAACGACGACATGGGAGCACGCAACCTTGGCCTTGGTGCCCAAAGACCCCACAGCGGGCGCAGAAAGGAGCCGTGCACTGTGCCCTGAAGTGCGCAGTGGACCCACAACGCCGGCAAACGCGCTGCATGCCCTTGTAGTCACACGTCACGCGGTGGCCCGCGACCTTGATGTAGTTTGGTACGGGTGACTCCGGCTTCATTTCAATTCGCACATAGCGGGTCCCGGTGGTGACAGTGGGACGCGACCCCATGACACCGCGACTTATGTGCAGCACCTTGCCATAAGGGGAGAGAGCCTTGGCAAGGGCGTCACTAGGTACACGGGCGGGCAGAAAGAGGACAGTCACCTGGGTCACCTGCGGTCTCAGGGGAACGATGGCGACGCGTTCCTTGCCGATGATGAGGCAGGAAGCTTCAACGATTTTAGCCATGGCGGCTTCACTTTTCACAGTGACTTGGTAGTTGCGTCCACCGAAGTGCTGGACGCAGTACACTTCTTCCAATCCAACAACGGAGGCTGTCGCATCGACGACATCCTCCGGACTAGCCCCCTCAGGGACGACAACATCAAAGGCAAGAGCCTTTGTAGGTGGCTGGCTCACCATATTGAGGCGCCCGCCAGCCGAAGGACACCTTAACAAAAGGGCACGTCCAAAGGTCGAACACCGGCCACCGACGCAAGCCGGCGGCCGGAACACACACCGAAGCGTCCACCAGCTTGCAGAAGCACGACTACGACTACAAAAAAGCCAGATATCAACCACACAACGGATTTGCTTTCCTCTTTTCCAAGAGACAAAAGTTATATGCAGGCATAGGGAAAAATTAACTGGCATGGAAGGCATAGATCTGCGCCATGGCGACTTGAGACATACGCGAGGGGACTGACAATGGCTTCAAACTCTGCTCAAACGCGTGCGCTACTTAGCAAACGCGAGGACACAAAGACATAGGACGTCTGCGCGAACGTTTGGGAACATGACAGTTCCAAAAAGGATTGTTAACTTCCTTTAAAATTTCTATTAAATTTCTTTTGATCCTATGAACAGTATAATAACTTTTGCATTCAATCAACGTTTGTTATTACAAAGTGGGTAAAAAGTTGCTTCTTTGTAAGCACTCCTGTCAGTAAAAAGCTACTAGAAAATCACTTTCACAATTAACCAACTGGCCTCAGTGTTAGCACTGATAGGTACTATTTCAAATTCTGGTTCGATGCCAGAAAGCTGTGACGCTAGCTTCCTCGCCGAGGCTTTGTTGTGGCGGGAGTAGACTGGCCTTCAAGCACTGGCCGGTCGATAACTCGGCCGCGAGGTGAGCGTCGATCGCTCGTTGTGCGCTGTTTGGCGGCGGCTGCAAAATCTCTACGTGTGGCCCTCAGCACCGCCCACGGAGAGCGGACCAAGCTCAGGCCGCTACTTCAATAAGCATTCATCCTTGTCAGGGCGCACGAAAGAGCTCGTCATTTTTCTCTCCTAAACTCATACCAGACGTCGACCGCATAGAAGCCGGTCTTCGTATATCTTGCGCACATATAGTGCGTGTGTGCAGGTGTACATGTGTTCGCGTGCTTTTGCAAGTATAGTAATAGGCAAAAGTTAGCGAGATGCGAGACTGCAAAAAAAAAAGTTATTTCATTGCCTCGCTCTCTTCGTTCCAGGTGTTGGAGCGTTCAAGTCTCTTATGCTTCCAGACTTTCCTGCAAACCGGCTTGTTTGAGCACAGTTATAAATTATTTTCCGCTAATCTGCGTCCCGTAAATTTCTCTCCATGTCTGCACGTGCGTTTGCGCTCAACAGTTGCCAGCTTCCGCTGAAAAACGGCAAGACTTCGGAGTTATCCGATTCATTTTCAGTGTTTGAAGTGCTCTCCCACAATTTGTAGTGCCGGGCACAAATTTAGGCTTTCTTAGCCAATGAAAAAATTTCATACTTTTTAAGGTGTTGTTTTTATTAGAGGCCCAACATTATCTTCTGCACACATGCCGGAGGGTATAACTTTGTTAGACCTCGCATTTTATTTACACCTAGTGCATGTATGTCCAAGAAACTGGGCTCTATGAGCCCGTGCTTCTTTAAAGCTACTTTCCCTTCCGAGTTGGCAGAGAGAACTTTTCGGCTGTGGACTGTTTATCTTTGAATAAACCTCTCCCACGTGACTGTGTTCATACTTCTTGGATATTTCTATCAAGCACTGTTGCACAGCGCAGTAAAAGTTGAAAGTAATGTTTACCTACGCGTGCTAAACTACAGGTAGTACGCGGCTGGAAGATTGATGGCGAAAACCAGGGGATCGTCATAAATTGATAATTGTAAACGTAAAATTGTCTTGTAGCCTACGGGTATCTCTAATGTTTTTAAGGCAGTCCTGGAAGGTTATGTCGTAAAAATTAAGAATTGAAAGGACGGCGAGTTGCAGGGTAGCGATTGTTAAATTTAAATAACATTTTCTTCTGAGAAAACCGAATAATTGATCCTGATGGCCGCCGCCACCAGCGCTTTCCTAAATAGACGCTCTTAGATTCCATCTGTCTACCTCTACATATCTGCAAAACAATATAACAACGTGCTCTAATCACATAAAACACTAAAAAAAGATCCCACGCCGGCGTCTGGATAAATCATTTGCGTGTAAAATTGACGGCGGAGATGCCACCAGTGTGGTCTGTTCGCCAAGTGGACACACGTTTGAACTTTGATAAACACTTGCCCTATTTTGTTTTCATAACCTATAAGCACAACCCGTCGAATTCTTCAAAAGAGCCACTTTAGTAAGAAACATTGCATCATATATCTCACACCATACGAAACACGCCTCATCCAAAAAGCGTCCTCTGTACTCTGGATGCATATATTTCTACCAAATGTGAAAATATAAACGAAATCAAGCTTGTGGCTTATGCAACAGTGCAATCATTCAGTGAGATCGACACAGATACAGATAGATAGCGATGAAGAACAATGCACTCTTACACATATCAATGCAGGCTTATGCATAAAGTTCAGGTGCGATATTTTTTTGTGCGGATGATAGACCTTGCTGCACCCGTTGGGCAACCAGGCAAATAATCCGCAAATAGCTATCTGCGCTTTTAGAAACACCGCGTAGCAGCGCATTTTTTTTATATACAAGCTCGAAGTCCTGTTTAAAGGTGAAGTGAAAGAAATCACGTGATCAATGTGCACATGGTTACCAACACAAATGTAGCTATCTCTTAGAAATAAGCACCAAGATTTCGGGGCGTTTGTTTCACTGCGTTTTTCATAGAGACTGCAAGGGCCTGAAAGCAAGTTGTGCGAATCTGGCAACGTTGAGCTGTGGTCACTGTCTCTTTTTCTCAACTATATGCTTTCCGTGTCTGGTTATTCGCTTAGATTTATTTGTATACTTTTTTATAGCGAGCTCGCAGCTCACCTAAGAAAGATGCAAAATGCTTCAAGTGATAATGACAAAAGTAAGTATATTCTAAAGGCACAATTTCTGCTTTTCTCTCTGTCTCATTTCTTTCGCAGGTGGTGTTGTGAACGAAGTTTGCTAAGGTCGTCAGCGCACGTAATGTACAGGGCTGCGGAAGTCCAACATGAGAGGCTGCGACGAAGTCGGTGCTGTGCTGTCCGTTAGACTGCTTGGACATCGACTCTGCTGCACACTCCGGCGGGTGGATATGTGAAACGTGTGCGCTAAGTGGCTGCTATGCCTAGTCCTCTTAAATATATCGAAGCACGAGTATCAACGTTTTATTTTCTGCTCATTAAGCCATGTGATGTCTACGCTGCTTGCGTTAGTAAAGTAGTCAGCCACTAAGCTGTTAATCTTTTTTTGGCATTAACTGGTCCTGCTAAGTCATTTATGCGCTGATGAGGAGAGTAGAATATATCCCTAAGGAGATCGACAAGTTATTGCCAGTATGATAGTTATCTTACGACAGCGTTCTGCTCAAACTATGATAAGTGTGTGTTACAAACGCGTGTGTTGGAAGTGATCACAGTTCGGGAAATAGTTAGATTTGCGTGTACACCTGCTGTGAACTCGCTTCAACGCTGCTTCCAAGATTAACGGGTGGCGAAGTTAACAGACAATTGCTGTTATAGCCCATAGAAATGTCACAAGACAGGTCTGCGAACACTCAGCGCTTTTAAAGGAATTTTTCGTGTTCCGTCACTTTATCGCCTCCGCCATTAACCTGAGTTCAAACGAATAACGTTCATAAAGACAGCAATGGCCTTATTTCCGTGTTCCCGGTTGCTGAAAAGAAACGAACTTTTATGTCAGAGGTAATTGGGAATACAAAGTGTGTTGTTTCCCCTAACAAGCATTCAGTCCGTTTAACTGGCGCTTCCGTTCTCCGGCTCCGCGCATTTCACTTAGTTCGCGGACAGGTTTATGAACACTGGCCTTTTACCCCACGAAGCATGAACAACGTCCTCAGAACGTTATATGCAGACGCAGCTTGTTTTGTGCACTTTGCTGACACAGATCAGCATTCGCGGTGCATGAAGACTGTCTCCAGCGACCAATGAAGCAGCTGTCACCGTGAGCGAATTTGTGCCACAGCGCTACTGCTAGTACCTTCAATGGGATGACAGAGCGGCACTGAGCATACGACTGAAGATTATGATGAAGTCAACCCGGCCATGGGCCCGAACAGACTGTTCCTAGGGATCTGGCCAGTGCTTATTTGTGACATCCTCGTCGATCAAACGTTCAGAAAGTTAGGCATAATTGCCAGTATTTGATCGCCTTTGAAAAAGCCTTCGAAGAGCACATCATAAAAAGGAAGTCTGCTGTGTGTAGATCCTGCGGTCTCTGCTTCAGTGTCCGCAGTGTAAATTCGTGGCGAAACCTTCCTGCATTGAACGATCAGCAGTTATTCCAGTGCGCTTATCTAATCTTCTTTCTGGATCACCTGTGGGCGAGCACTTACACAAGGGACACTGCTAAGGAGTACTCCTGTGTCCAGAACTAAGAAGCTCAGAAGTAACCAGATCCGTCGGCCAAATAGCTGGACTAGGGGGTACTGCACATTTTATATAAGACAGTCGGACTGAATGCTGGAGGCCGAGACCGACAATGTGGGCAACGCCGATGTGGGCTCACACAACTCGATTTATGCGGACAGACCACGAGTTCACAGAGCAGACACGAACGCAGCCAAGTGTGTTTGTTTTCCCCACAAGCTAATCCGCAGACCCTGCAACGGAATAACTGTGCCATTGCTTAATACGCGGGTGACTCGGGTCTCTAAGCTGAACAGTACCACAGTTCACTGAAGCTGCAAGACTGAACCTCCAGCGTGCGTCGCGTTCCGTTGCTCCTGTCCTGGTTGTCACGACATGACAGAAACGGGACCCATGGCAGAGGCCATCCAGCTCCTCCTGCTCTCTCCGCTCTCCACGTTCTCTGTGCTGGTGTGGCTGGCAGCGCTGGTCCTTCACGCGCTGTCGCCGCGGCTAGAACCCCGAGGCTCGAGGCCGAGGCTGGTGGCCCGTGAGTCTGACTTCTCGCGGTTCCTGGCCACGGCGATCCCTGCGCTGACGCAGGCCTACGCGCCCCCACCGTGGGCGCGACATCCCACAGTCCAGTCGCTCCTGGCGGCCACCGTGCTTCGCCGGTCCACGGACGTGCCTTTCTTCAGGTGAGCTGCAAGCCCGACTGGGAGGAAATACGATTGGAGCAGTGAGAGCGAGATTGGTTGTGCTGCACGGTTTCATTAGTGTCTCCGTCTGTCCTCTGGTCTGTATGCCCGACTGCATTATCCACTTGCTGCAAAGGCTCACAGTTTATCGCACTCTGTTCGCCAAGGACTCCGTTTCAGCGTACAGAGGGCAAGAACGACCTAACTGTGTGTTCCGCAGCTCCCAAAGCCGCTGCCAGCAGGAAGTGAAAAAATGACGATGAAGTTTTATGACTTAACTGCACATGCTGACGTCCAGACCATCTTTAACCAAATGTCATGGCTAGATGTCGCATGTTCAGCCTGAAAAACGCCCAGAACGTGTTCTAGACGAGCGTTTTTTTCCTCTGTACTCTTTCTACAGGCGTGCAGTCCTGGGAACTTCTGTTGCAAGTGATACGTCGATCATGCGCATGATCGTCAATAATTATCCATGACCACACGCTTGTCTCTCCACGCGTTTGAGGCTTCTGCATTTCTGTCCCCTAGTTTGTCCTCCTGTCTATGACTGCCCATCTAAACCTGGGGCCAGTCAGAGAGATAATTTGACGTAAGTACCGCATAGTTGCGCCTTTCTAGCTGAATTTCAATCTAAAGCAAGCAAGGTGGTCGCTGTATTTGCTTCTCCTCAAATGCGTTGCGAGTGTAGCTTCGAAATAGCTGCGATCGGCTTCATTGCCATGCGAGTATCCAGACATTCACTGCATTCCACTGTGCTGCGGTGGTGCGTGCAGGACGCACCTGCAGCTCCGCGACCGCGGCCTGGTGGCCCTGGACTGGGCGGGCAGCACCCCCTCGGCCCAGCCGGCCAACCCGGACGAGCTGCTGCTCATCGTTCTCGTGCTGCCCGACCTGGGGCGGGACCCGTGCAGCGTGGGAGACACATGCCGAGCCATCCTGGCCAGGGGCATGAGGCCCGTGGTGCTCACCCAGCGGGGGCACGCCGGCTGCCCGCTCACCACGCCCAGGCTGCAGGTGGGTGCGGAATCTGAGCTAGAAAAAAGGAACTTGCATTGGGTTTGATGGCAGTGCGTGCTTAAAGCAGCTAAGGCAAGAAGAGGCAGTGAAAAAGAAAGTACACGGCGCTTAGCTTGCAACTGTAGATATCGAGGGGCGCTTCAGAGTACGTTTCGCAGCCAATCCGAAGGGTCGCATGACCGCCACGACCCCATCAACTGGCAGCTTCCAGCAAGTTAGCTACTTTTCATGATTGTGATATGGGCCAAGAACTAATGCCAGAATTTCAACTTTTCTCTGCGTCTTCCCTATCAACAATCTCGCGTGATATATGACAGTGGTTTTTCGACGACGGCACCACAGCCTCGTAAAACTGACACGCATCCCAGGCCCCTGCAATGTAAAGCAAGATTCCTGCCACAGATGCCATTTACGCTGTATAAATCATGTGTAACAACCAGCGAGCCCAGCACATAACTTTCGTGGCGGGGCAAGTGCCTACATTAAGCTGAAAGGATAACCTGGCTTTAATATTAGTTTTCTGAGAACGTACAGGAGTAGTGTATGCTGCGAAGTGAGAGAGAGAAAAAGTTACTGTATTAAAGAGCGGCATATTAAGCACTCAAAATACCCTGGGCATAGAGCACCTGAGCATTCTGGTGGTCCAGTTGATCCAACTCCAGCCAGGTATTTCAGGTAGGAGGAAGAAGAGAGGAAAAGGGGGTTCGTAGATCTACTGGGCACTGAAGAGACAGTGCTGAAGGTTGGAATAAGGTGAGGGGCAAATGGCGTTGGAGCGGCTATACCTAATGCGGAAGAGGTGCATTCGAGCTCGGCTAAGAAGGGCATCGGAATGAAACTTGCGGTGAATATTTGTCAGGGTGACTCTGTGTTGAGAGTGGGGTTTGGAGGATGTCTGAGAGCAGTCATGCAGCTGTGTGTAGTGTGCATCGGTGATGCTTTTGTAGCACGGAGCCTCATCATTGGTTGGAGGGCTTGACCAGGGGACCGCAGGCACCCAGATAAGAGTTTTTTGGACGAGTTTGTGTACCAGCTTTTTTCCTATGATCCCAGCATAGCGGCATTACAGTATTACTGGCATGACACTCCGGGATGGTTCTAGTGAAGAAGTCCGCAGGCTTTATGTTCCTAACCATGCATTCGAATTTCTTACTTCAATCCAGCTCTTTCACACTATTTGACCTGCCAAGCCTCGAACTTATGGCCGTGTACACAGTAGCAGATCTGAGGCCTTTATCGCTTAGTCGCCAAAGCGTTACAAGCAAGCAAAATGAATCGGTTCGTGAAAACATACGTCAGCTGTCAGCGCCATCAATGCACAGATGGCTACGAAATCACAAAAAAAAAGCCAAAGTTGGCCATATTTCAAATGCCTTTTTAAGATAGTGATGATTGAAAGAAAACCTCTCCCACCATCACTATAGCAAAGGCATTCTCATCTTAAGCCAGGCATAGCAGGGATGGTTTGCCTATCATCATCATCAACATCATCGGTCAGGCCAGGTTACGTCAAGTGGAAGGCAAAGGCATCTGCGACGCCGCTTTTATTCATTACTTCATTACTTCAACTCACAGGATGAGAGTCTGGGAGGTATTTTTTTTTCTTTACAACACAGCGAATAGCGGAATTCGTGCGGAGTTCATTAGTGAGGATTTGTTGAATGTACGCTCATATAGGGAGCTTTTAGCTCAGAGGAGACATAGTAGCGTAGACTTATACCAGAACAAACAGGAGCCTGCTGTAGTGCACAAGTGGCCGCACGCTAAGTACCACATGCCTTCTTTGCTAAACGTATGCGCTAGTATACACATAATTAGTTTCTTTACCTCCAAGGCGCATTGGTTGAGGCTCAATGAGGCACTGTATAATTCGCACAGTCACAGTTAGGCTGCTTACATCTTTTCAGGGACGCATAAAATGAGGGCGATTAAGTTAAATTTTTTCGCTGATATCACCTTCGATTAACTTTTAACTGCGGGTGTACTTCTCTGCTATGATATTTCAACCGGGTCGACAATGTGTGCACTCTCACCGCAGGCGTACGGCGACCCCGGTGACCTGCGGCAGGCAGTGCGTTTCTTGCGCGCCCACTATGGACGCTGCCGCGTGGCCGTGCTGGGCTTCGGGACGGGGGCGGACCTGCTGCTGGCCTACCTGGGGGACACGGGCTCCTCGTCGGGCCTGCTGGCCGCCGTGGCCGTGTCGCCGCTCTACGAGCCGGAGAAGCTGCTCGAACAGTCCCCCTGGCCCATCGGTACGCACTGCCCGTGCTCGGGCTGGAATGCCGGCGGTCACTTTGTGTCTCTAATGCTATGCAGGTCAAGTAAATTTGAAGAGTTGCACTTCAATCATTTCGGTGTTTGGAGTGCACTGGCTGATAATGTGAAAGCTGGTTTATAGAGGTCTTCATAATTAAATTCAAAGGCGCCAAACCATACGCACACACACACACACACACACACACACACACACACACACACACACACACACACACACACACACACACACACACACACACACACACACACACACACACACACACACACACACACACACAGGAGAAGAAAGAAAGACGAGACTGTGTGTGTGTGTGCGTATGGTTTGGCGCCTTTGAATTTAATTATGAATAACTACCAACTAGCCCAACAACAAGTTCTTCTAATTTATAGAGGTCTGGCTGTTTTTTATTTTTATTTTTTTCAGAAGTAGTGCCTTGTTTTTCTCAGAAGTACTGATGCTCAGAAAAACGGCGCTGGTGATGACTAATCCTTAAGTTTGACGAAAGAGGAAAACTGGTCTGACGATGTCGGGCGAGGGAAAATCGTGACTCTAAAACAAACACTCGCCGAAAGGAATAAAGATGTGCTAGAACAACTGACGTTTCGGGACCCAATTCCAACAGTATCGGACAAAAGTATTGAAAATTAATTATAAAATTGTAAGATATTGTTACGGAAATATTGAAGGTAATGGTCAATTCTTTTGATATGAAGCAAAATCATTCGTTTTAAGTGTTTCCATCGATCGCATCGAGCAGTCAAGACTGCCATAGAAAACCAATGGGGAACGCTTTTGACAATAACAAAAACGTTAATGGAAAAAAAAAAGAAAATACAAGACTGCCGTCGGGTGATCTCCGGATATATTGATTGCTATAGTGAAATCTTACATTGCATGAAAAAATTGCGGTCGTCAGCAGTTTTTCGCTCAAAAGTGTTTTTGTCCTGAATTGTTGGGCATGTGCGAATTGTTCACACATCAAATGAAAAACAGGCTGGCCGGATTTATACGCATGATGCACTCAGTCGGGCAAGTGAGCCCATGCCTGAGACATACGCACGTTCATTGCGACAATAATTCTGCTAATAAGCATTGCCAACCCCATTTTCTTGCGACTCGTACGGGTCCCGAAACGTAATTTGTTTTAGAGCATTTTTCTTCTTTGTGGCGAGTGTTTGTTCTACGATGATGACTCAGAAGGGCTCGTTCGGACAAACTATACACGGTTTCCGCTACCTCTAGTTGTCTGAAAACGAGATGAACAACCAAGGCGAAATCGAGAGGGAGCAAAGAAAATCGCGAAGCTCGTATGAGCGCGGGCTACATAGCAGTCATTAGTTGAGGTTCTTCGAAAATAGGCCACACCTCAACAAAGAAGTTTTTTTAATATTTTCAATCAGCGTCTGCTAACGAAGTCAAGAATTGCACCCAAAGCATGCACGAAAATCACAGTTATTTTTTGTGCAGTTTCCTCATGGGGCGTGATTGCTTTAAGCCACTTGAAGCTGGACGCAGAAGCCGCGATCAGTTTGTTCTAAAGTGCGAACTAAGTGTTCGCTTACATGCTGATCGTACTTGCTCTTATAATAGCGCTGGAAGCGTTACAGCGCATTTACGTTGTTACGGATTTGCTACACCTTTGGTCCTTTCGTTTAGCGCCGATGCTTGCATAGTAACAGCGAGTTGAGTTCGAAGCGTTACTGACATACCGTCACATAGCTCTGTGCAGCACTGTTGGCAACAACTCATCAGTTACACAAGGCAGGCTGCCGTGTCTCGGTTATTGCGTCGTCCTTTCGGTCCGCTGGCAGTGTTACGTGGGTGCTGCCTACAGTGATGAAGTAGGAAGCTCTTGGCGTGGCTGATCTCTGTGTAATTACATCTCCTATCTTTCAAAAGCGTGGCCTGTCATGGAGCAGTTGTGATGCTTGGAGGCTATTATGTAACCTTTTGAAATCAAATATGGCAATCTAGGCAGTATAGGTGCTGGCGTTGCTCGCTCATCCAGTATCTAAGGCGCCACCTATCGGGGTTTGTAGACACCAGTAGCAAGTGTACGCCGACGAAAAGAACGACCGGCTGACAGTGAATTGAAATGGCAGGGTCCATTTGTTCTTTTTTTGTTGGAATCGATGGAGCTGGTGGAAATGAGGCTTACAGATGCGCTATGGAAGAGAAGTGGACTTACAGAGCGATTTTTTGCTGAGTCTTTTGACAGGTCATGCTCATTCAGCGGGTCTCGCAACTGGAACGACAAGCAGAAATGCATTCAGCATCATGCTGCGCACATTTCCAGTGATGTCCAAAGATGTCACGCCGGCTTGGTGCCGCATGGAATCCAGAAAACTTCGTTCCTAAATATTGGTCACGCCATGTGCAAATGCCACCCACAACAAGCCAGCGCAACTCAATGGCCTTTCTTTGAAGGCATTTCTTGAAGGCCATTTCCTTAACAGTATCACTCGAGTGTCGAACGGTCGTGCACCACTCTCTGGCAAATCGGAGCGGCAAAAACAGATGAAAACGGCCAGCCCTTCGGGCGCAAGTGCGTATTCTCAGCTGTTCCACCGCCTGCGATTGGGATTCCAACCTGCGACAACAGCCAGAGCAGCTTCGCTGGCCACTGCAGGAGAGCACTATGCTATCGCCGCAGCCGATCACCCCTGGTGTTCAGCTGCAACAAATTCTCGTGCTGTGCATTGCACATTGTCGTCTTCTTTAACTAATACTACGATCGATCTAATATCGTCACTAAAAGTGCCGATGACCAAGCAAAGCAAAACAATGAGCCTACAGACACTGAGAGCATTAGGCTAACGCCGCTGCCCATACCGCCTCTTGTTAAACTGCAACACATTCTGGCGCTGTGCGTTGCACATTGTCGTCTTCAACAACTAATACCGAACTAATGTCGATCTAATATCGTCGCCAGACATGCCGATGACCCAGCAAAGCAAAACCATGAGCGAACCAGGCTGTACTCTTGCTTTCGGATGTCTACTCTGTTTAACGACCCTAAAACCTTACCACTGTCGGTCGCTTTCTAAGCTTAGCAAAATTTACAGTACCCTTTAAAAGATTGATTGATTGATTGATTGATTGATTGATTGATTGATTGATTGATTGATTGATTGATTGATTGATTGATTGATTGATTGATTGATTGATTGATTGATTGATTGATTGATTGATTGATTGATTGATTGATTGATTGATTGATCTGGGCGCGCAGGCGTCCTCCGCCGCCGCGCTCTGCAGCGCGTGGTGTCCGAGCACTGCGGCGTCCTGTGCCGGGCGGAGGTGTCCCCGGTGGACGTGGACGGGGCGCTGTCGGCCTCCAGCTGGCAGGACGTGGAGCAGAAGGTGCTGTGGCCCGCGTGCGGCGCCACCAGCGCGGCACAGTACTGGGAGCGCAACGCGCCGCTGCGGGACGCCGACGACATGGCCACGCCCCTGCTCTGCGTGTCCAGCGCCGACGACCCCGCGGTGCCGGAGTGGGCACTGCCCATGGACATCTTCCAGGTCAGCAGAGAGGTCCTCGCCGTGCGTACTGGGCCTAGATATGGTTCGCTTACAGAGGACATAGCAGTCGTTTCTTTATATGCTATAGCTGTGTGGCCTACACTTTCGGGAGTTCGCGTCGGACAGGCCCGCGCAAAATCGCCGTGCCCCTAGCGGTCGAGCAACAAAACAGCTACATATACAAGACGAAGAGGAGAGGAAGAGGGCCCGATGCACCTGCAATAAAGGGTCCACAACATGTATGCAAGCGAATGGCATGGCCTAATGACATAGGAGGACCCTCAAGCGGGCCCCTAATGACGTGGAGGACCCGTCATTTTTTTGCTGTCCTTATCACCATAATTCACCCCTCGTCTTCCTTCCTCTGTATAAGCGTATAGTGCACCAGGCTTCAATGCAGGCTGGCTGAGGCCTGCTTCTGGGCTCATAGTTTCACAGTACAGCACAACAAAATGAGTCCACAAGAACTAAATTGGGTTTTATTTTATTACCATGTACATGCGCTGGAAACACAGAGAACAGAATGTAGCAAAAAGGTAGACCACAAGGACCTGTAATACATGAACTTAGCCAACCTTCTAGCTGCGATACATAGTGCCAGGTCACGCAGGTGTCTTTCTTTTTGCAAATCGTTGGTCCTTGCATGTTTCTTCCGCATTTATTGTCCCTTATATCGTTGGAAAGTTTACCTCCGTGTTATTATAGCACGCCAGTTTAGCGCTATATTTCTCACCGTGGAAAAAATAAACCAATTCGCCCAGCTCTCCACGCTGTTCCGTTCGTCTTTCGGATTGGTTTGCAGGAGGAAATAATTTCACTTTCTGTTGTCGCTCTCACTCAACACGAAATTTACATCGCATGGCACTGGAAAGAGAACAGTCGTCAGAAACCTTTGGAATTATGGTTCGTAGGTGTTTCGGCGCCTGGCCGAATAGCTCTAAGCTTTGTTCACTACATTATGCACACAATCGTACAGTTTTGTTCACGATGTTACGAGTTCGCGTGGTCATATAAATTTTGCATCATTACTCAATACTTTCTTCTGTGTGTGGATGCGTGTGTGCGTGCGTGCGTGCGTGCGTGCGTGCGTGCGTGCGTGCGTGCGTGCGTGCGTGCGTGCGTGCGTGCGTGCGCGCACGCTTCATGTCAGGGGCAGCCACCTCACCAATCCAGTGCTTTTAATTAGATTTGTGTGGCTTCACTTTCTTCGGTTTATTGGTGCGATAACATCTACAGAATTTAGTGTATTGGTCATCAACAGCAGCAGCAGCAGAACTACCATTGCCTGCACGACAAAGGCTTCCCCCATATCCCACCATTTAACCCTGTCCGTGTCAGATTCGGTCACCTTACCGCTACAAACTTCCTAATATGATCCTTCCACATGGCTCTCTTCCGTTCTCTTGGTATACACTCCGTAGCCTTAAGCGACCATCGGCTATCTTGCCTTCGCATTACATGCCCTGCCCAAGCCCATTTGTTCCTCTTGGTTTCAACTAGGATGTCATTAACCCGCGTATGTTCCCTCACCCACTCTGCCCGCTTCCGGTCTCTTAACTTTACACTGATCATTTTCCTTTCCATAGCCCTCTGCGTTTTCCTCAATTTAAGTTGAACCTGTTTTGTTCGCCTTCACGTTTCCGCCTCATTAGTGAGTGCCGGTAGGATAAAGCTGTTGTATATTTTTCTCTTGAGTTATATTGGTAAACTGCCATTCATGATCTGAAAGAACCTGCCAAGTGGCCTCCACCCCATTCTTATTCTCCTGGTTATTTCACTCTCGTGGTCCGTATCGGCGGTTGCTACATGCCTTAAGTGAATGTATTCGCTTACCGCTTCCAATGCTTCCATACCTATGATAAACTGTTGTTCCCTTCCGAGGGCTCTGAAACATTAATTTACATTTTTGCATATTAAATTTTAGGCCCACTCCTTTGCCTCTCCAGCTCCTCAAATATGGCCTGGACTTTGTTCCTTCAGTCATTTAGCAAGGAAATGCCATCAGCGAATCGCAGATTACTAAGGTATTCTCTATGAACTTTTAGCTTCATGTCTTCCCAGTCCAGTTCTCTGAATACATCTAACAAACACGCGGTGAACAGTAATGGGGTGATCCTTTCTGCCTTCCTGGCACCCTTCCTGGTAGAGAGATTATATCGCTTCCCCTGCGCTTCGTCTTCACCCTTATCACACAGTTCTTGCATGAGCCCCGCCACGCTGGATCAGTGGTTACGGCGCTCGGCTGCTGACCCGAAAGACGCGGGTTCGATCCCGGCCGCGGCGGTTTAATTTCTTTGGAGGAGAAATTCTAGAGGCCCGTGTGCTGTGCGATGTCAGTGCACGTTGAGGAACCCCGGGTGGTCGAAATTTCTGGAGGCCTGCACTACGGCGTCCCTCATAGCCTGAGTTGCTTCGGAACGTTAAACCCTAAAAAACCAAACCAGTTCCTGCATGACTACTGAGGATTCGACCGAGTGAAATGCTTTCTGGTAACCTTTGAGGGTCATACAGGGTGTGTCACGTAACTTGAACGAAGAATTTTAAAAAGCTACAAGTCGGAGCTGGGTTAGATGAACGGCATATTGCTTCCCGCCGTGTGGCGCTCCTCGGAGTGTTTTTGAATTCCGCGAGGGAATTTTGACGCGCAGGCTACCTTCCAACACGGTGCATCCCTGGAGAGCCGAGCGCTGGGCCGGTGGACCACATGCTCCCATTGGCTTGATCGGCTGGGTAGACCGGCGGCCATGGAACTCGAACCCCCGACCTCCCGATGCCGGAGCGAGCGCTCAAACTCGAGGCTACAACTGCGGTTAAAAACGGCCACAACGGGCCTTATCGTGCAAACTAGACTTCGATCCCTCGCGGATAGATATTTTGTCGCGGGAGCCCCGAGGTGACCAAAGGCCCTTTTCCAAGCGTTTCACTCCAGAAGAGCGAAGCACCAGACCGGGGGAAATCTTATACCCATTAAAACTAGTGGGTACCTTGCGGCACTGAAAATCACACCCAGCACCTCCCAAATGCGAGGTCGATGCCCTATTATAGGACCACAGCTAAGCACTCAACTAACGTATGAGCACATTTCAAAAGCAAACAGTTTTGCGCATGACTCTCAGAGTAATTGCAGGCCTTATTACGCCACGCACGTAAGGTGATGACACGCTTTGCTATTCAGGATTAACGAGTTGGGGGCCAATTTAATCCGAATTCAGTTTAGCTGCAGTGATTTTTGCACCTCGCTATTGCTAGAATCAGGCAGAGAGACTGATGGACAGGGAAATTCGAATTGAATTGGATGAAAAGAGTTGTATAATAGCAGTTTTAAATTTATCACATATTTCCTTGTACAGCGTAAGAACAATCGAAAACACAAGACAATATTAACTGCAAGGAGAAGACAAAGCAAAGAAAAGTGGGATCTCAGTGTTCTCGTTTACCACATGTACACAATTAGAAATCCATAATTGTACTTAAAGAATCACATGGTTAATAAAATCTGCGAGCATGAAAAAACGAACGAGGTTGCAGCTCTATCACTTAAACCTCGAGATAGTGACTTTCAAAGATTTCTAGCTTGTTTTGTGCGAAGAAGCGGGATGGATCGACAATTGCTATGTCCTTACCTTACGTTCTGGTTTTGTCATTCATGCAGTGTATAGCTGTCTTAATCGCCGGTGCCATTAATTATAAATTATTTCCAAAGCTCTCTCAAGCCTTCTACCGACTCTCTTTCATGGCAGCTGTTTCCAAGCGCCAAACAACGATTTCTTCATCGTATCTTCTTAATTCATTTACAGCTTCGGGAAGAGTGACTATTTAGCTACGAGGCTTCCATCATCGACAAACAAGTGCTAGTTTATTTTGAAACGTTAGAACAGGCGCGATTAAACCTATGCTGCTCCCGAAGCACCCCAGAGCAGTCCTTCATAATGACGCCTCCCTCCCAAGGTCATGAAAATGGCTAATACCGCGTGACAAGTCTTTCTAGCACAATGACGTCATCGTCATTCAAAAACTCTCCAGGCAACTGATCTTGCTTTCTTGTAAAAGCTTTGTCTACTTACTCTTTCGTTCCCCTGCAGGACGTCGAATGCCTCTACAGTAGTGGATTCTTCGTTGCCATTTTGATTATTTCGGCCACTGTGCAGATTTGTGCAGAATTCCTCGGCTGCTCTATCTTACCCATATTGGTAATAGCATTGCCCTCGCAGTCCCTTAGTCTGCACATCTGAGGGTGCCCACTCCAAATTTCCTTTAGGCTGCTTTTATGTTAGCTGTGCTTGGATTGCATCATCATGGTTAGCTGGTCCTCTAGCTGTGGCGGCGGTTATCACGAATTAAGGGGTATTAGGAAGATTGAGAGGGTATATCCACTGGGTGCGTTAAAGGTGGGTTACGACGAGCGGACTGGATCGCGGACGATCCATGCTGACTGCCTACCATGTGACGCTAACGTCACTACTCTGAGTGACATTCAGCTTGCTGCATCTAGTGCTGCACCTAATCGGACTGGGCTCAGGACACCCACGGTTACTCAGAGGAAGTACGCTTGCATCATGGGGTAGGTGGTTAGGCGGGGTAGGCGGACGTGGATCGTCGGCTATCTGGTCCGCTCGTCTATACAAACCTTAAGAGACAATGCTCTAGGTTCATGGTAGAGAGAGGGTGTGGTAGATGGTCCTTTGCGATCACAAAATGAACAAGGGAGGGGAAAACCTCAGGTTGCTTCAGCCAACGTTTCGACAAGGGGACTTGTCTTCGTCTGGGCAAAGCGTTCATCTTTGGCAGGGATTAAATAGGGCCTTCGCTCCGAGGAGGAAGGCCCCGGGGGTGGGGAAGGAAACATATATCCCGGGATATATGTTTTTTTCACTATTTCAGCTTAACGAATCAAGATTAACCTCCCTCCCCTTCCTGACACGCTTCCCCTCTCACACCACTTTCCTTCCCCACCCCCGGGGCCTTCCTCCTCGGAGCGAAGGCCCTATTTAATCCCTGCCGATGATGAACGCTTTGCCCAGACGAAGACAAGTCCCCTTGTCGAAACGTTGGCTCAAGCAACCTGAGGTTTTCCCCTCCCTTGTTCATTTTGTGATCGAATGCTCTAGGTTGTAGTATTGGGAGGGGCAGCGCGTATAAAGAAGGCGTTGGACCTGATTTTAATGTGCGTCTTATGTATTATTTGCTGCAGAGCGACCCTCAGCTGTTGCTGCTACTGACCGAACACGGGGGCCACTGCGGCTTCGTGGCAGGGCTCGGCTGTTCCTCGCCCACAGTGCCGCGTTCTTGGGCGGACGGCGTCGCCCTGGACTTCATCGCAGCCACCCTGGACTTCACCACCCGCGATGGACCGCTGCGCAAGTGCGCCACCCGATGAACCAACGCACCCATGCCAGCTTCATCCATCCTCTCTGCACAAATGCTTGCACGTGGTGCTCTACTCCGTCATCCGTGCTGGTGTGCCTGGCACCAAGTTTTTGCGCTCACCACCGAGGGTGCAGTGGTGGTAATTTGTGCAGACTCCGGTAACAGTCCTTCAGGACTCGTCCAAGAATCTCCAGGAATTTCATGAGAGCCGTGAAAACTTCACTGTGACACTGCGAGCGCCCTGTGATTAGCCTACTAGCCGTAATTTTCCTGAGGGATCACCCTCTGAGGACACACCAACAAGAGCTCTGCGAGCTCCGTGGGTGTTGTGTAGGCCCTACAGTCAGCTTCATCGAGTTTTGTAGTAAGAGATGACATCTTCTTGAGGTAGGTTTATGTGAGTTTGTGAACTCAAAACGAAGGTCCCAACGATCATATATCACCCGCTCTGTCTACAGCGTACAGTGCACAAACTTCGGCTTCCGCAAGCAGAAATCCTTGCGAGGTAACCGTTTGGCATCTCCCTGAAAGCAGCTTTGCTCCTGTGCAGCTTTGTGTGTGCAGTCGCATGGTTTATTGAGGCAGCTATTTATTATCCTCTTGTGGGAAGCTGCTGAGTTGTTGGCATTTATCCTTCACGTTCTGAGCTGAAAGCTCCATGGAGCCCGGTGACCTTGGTTGAGGATCACCGACACGTCTCTCTCCGCCGCTTACGGCGAATTTCGCTCTCTCGTTTGGGAGTCCAGGAACGACGTGTTGCCAAACGAGCTCAACGATATTCAAATATGGTTCTGCAGTGAACTGAGGGTGAGGGTGACATATGGTTCTGCAGTGAAGCATTCCAGATCATGGCCCTGCGGACCCTTCAGCTGCTCAGACACGCTGGACATACCAAAGCGTATTTACTAGTCCTCCAAAGCGAAGCCTTGAAGAACGTTCAAAGGTGATCTATTGAAGCGCGAATGTCGAACGCTAAAAAGACTTGTATTGGGTCGAAAACAAAGCGTAATTTTTTAGTTTCCTCCTAAAACCAATGTGGTGGTCTTCTAGCGTCATTAAATGAGTTAACAACTAAGTTTCGCGAAAGCGATCAGTGACGCCGTTTTTTGCATTCGTGGTCCCCTTTTACCTGCCACATTCATTGCCGTGCCCAGCAGTCATTACGTTTTGCGCAGAGCTTATAGCGTTTACGGGTGTGTAAGATAGCGTGGACGTGGCATAACTATACACCAAATTGTCTTCCTGAATCTGAGAGAAAGTAAACGCGCGTGGAAAGTTGCGAGCCCTGCCTTTGCGAAGCAGCACAAAACAGCAACGTATGGCGAGGGGTTCCACGAGGTATGCCGAACTGATAGTCAGTTCTCGACGCATCGTGTTTCAATTCTCGCTGTCGCAACCTGCAGGACATTTTTATTGGGGGCGTCAGAAATGCTTTTACTTACGCTGTTGAATGTACAGAAGAGTTCCGATCAGTTTGTAGCCTGGAAGGCGAAAACGTAGCTGAGTATATGCTTCAAAGGGAATAAACAGCAGCGGACCTCTTTCGAGCGGCTTCGTTATTTACACGATTGCACACATACCTTGCCAGGTCACTGAGTCCGACAAATTTACTTCAAGGCTCCAGTCTGACGAAATACGTCGAAAGCTGGCGTCGTAGTGTCACCTGTTAATGGTAAAGCCGCTGAAGTTAAAAGACCACTAACGCTGGGCGTCCGTGACCTTAGTATAGACGCAGCAGGGATATATATTCTAGTGCCACGAACACGGTACACGCTTCCCAGCTGTTTCTCTTCTTGGATGAAGCAACAGATCCACTGTAACAGCTCTGTGTTCGAGAAGTTTGACAGTGTTGTTGCCATCCACTCTATTTAAAATAGGCAAGAGTTCTTATTCTTCAGAATATTTCAAACGGCGCCATTCTTTGTAGTTTAGAGCAAATAGCTAAACACTCGTTGCTGCGTTATGACTCGGAGAGTCTCGCAATTGAGTTCTGAAGACAAGGGGGGCATAAAGCGGCAGTACAGAGTCGAAGCTTCCCGCCCGGTAGTTTGTGTTCCGTTCTGTCGTCGTCACTTACTCGCTGATAGGCGAGACGCGTCTCTGCGTCTCCATATTGTACAGAAGGAAAAAGCAAGAGGATGACTGTCCACCTGAGGTAACGCAAGGTCAGAACCTTAACCACCTCAGTACTACACGTTTAAAATATCAAGAAGGCATCAGGAAAGAAAAGTGTTGGGTGATCAACCCTCCTTGCCTAACATGTCAGGAGGTGGAATGAGGGGCTCGTTATAAATATGAAAGAAGCCAACAGCCACAGAAACCAAGGGGCACAGGGGATTTTTTTAATTAATTTATTTATTTTGTGGTGTTGATGAATTTTGAATATTACTGAATATGTTATCGCTTTAAGCTAATTGATTAGAAAAGCAGAAGAAAAAACAACCACATGCCGCCGGTGGGATCTGAACCCACGACCAGAAGAAAAAACAACAACATGCCGCCGGTGGGATCCGAACCCACGACCTTCGGAGGTCGTGGGTTCGGATCCCACCGGCGGCATGTGGTTGTTTTTTCTTCTGCTTTCTAATCAATTACCTTTAAGCGATAACATATTCAGTAATATTCTAAATTCATCAACACCACAAAATAAATAAATTAATTTTAAAAATCCCCTGTGCCCCTTGATTTCTGTGGCTGTTGGCTTCTTTCATGTTAGGAGGTGTCACAGACCTGTTCTAGCAAGCGTGAATGCAGTCAACATTGATCATTGCGCGGTAATCATCAATAGCTATTTTTCTTTTCTTCACGAATGAAATGACATTTTGGCGCCGTCCATTTTACCAGGTCGCTGTCTAAAATAGCCTTCCCTTAATCATCCAATGATGCGCTTATCCACCCTTGTGTCGGCACCGACGTGACAAAGCTGTGAGATTCTTCAGAAAACTTGAGTTTACTGCGGCACTGCATGCTTGAAGAAAGTTTCAGAGCTTTTCACCCTCTCACTGCCTTGTCGTGAGCGTAAAAAAATCCTTAAATTCAGTGGATTGGAAGCGAAATGGCAGGTCAGTCTTTTATTGTCGCCTTCCCATACGTGACAACTTCATCTTTGGAACTTCGTCTAGCTAAGCTCGGACTGCTTGGTCTTAAATTCGTGGGTTTACGAAAGTCTCACCCTGTTTAAAAACCTACTTTAAGGTCGTGTGGTGTATCGCACTGACCATTAGCACACACAGGTGTTGCTACTGACCAACAAATCTTTCAATATGAAACGGCTTTCACTTCGCGAAAGCGATCATACGAGTGCTCACTCTGAAACGCATGAACAGCTGCCGCCATAAAAACATTTTAGAGAAAAATGTGTGTCACTGATACATTAACGAAGAAGAGTCGTAACCGATATGTCAGAGCCCAGTAACGTGTCTTGTTGAAACGAAAAACTTTCTTTGCGGAAATCAAAGAGCTGCTTTTCGAGGAATAAAATGACTTGCCTTGTACAATTCGCTGCTTTCAGAGAGCGAAAATGGCAGAGATTTACCCTATTCATCGTTCGAGCTGTAGCTCTGAGGTTGTTAAATTTCGTCGCTGTGTCGTCTTGTACCGTCTGTACAGCTGTTTGTTATTGTTGTGATTTACTGGACTGCCAAAAGCTAGTTACGTACATTTTGGTGCAAATGTGTGGTTTCTTGTTGAAATAAATTTTAAAGAACCGCTCTGTCAGTGACTCTGTCTGTTATTCCTTAGCTTATTGGTGTCATTGTTCTTGTGTCCCGTTCGCGCCTTTTGTCCTGCCTAAACCGAAGCACTTCACGATTCAACGCGATGTCAGTATCAGGGAAGGCGTATTTACTGCGGGTGCCCCATGGTTCTCTCAACACGTTATTTTCCCGTCCACAGGGAGACTGGACTATTAGGAAATATGCTTCCCGTTTTCCTCTAAGGAAGACGCGGACGAACAATGGCGACTTTTGTAGAAAAAATCTAATTTCTAGTTTTGCTTCTTTTAATTTTGTGCAGCCACATGTCTGAATAGAGAAGCGGAATAACCAAAAACGGCAACGTAAACACGCCAAGCGACAGACAGATGAGCACAAATGAGCTACTTTCACAACGGTAACAAATTTAAAAATGGCATTTCCCGTCACTGAGGTGCAGCAGGTAGGCCTTCTTGTTTCAGACGCATCCTCTAGCAGTTTCGTAACTCAGAAAAGAAAATAGAATTTTTTTATCACCAGAATCTGCGTCTCCGCTGTTTATTGGTAAGCACTTGGTGAGCATTTTTTTTTCGTTTATTATTTTCATGCTACCTCAGTGCTAGGGCAAACTATTAATGCTCTTACTTTTGACTCATCACAATGGAATTTTGCATGCATACGCTGTACTATAAAAAAATGCAGCTATAATTTTTTATTCCAGTTTAAGGTTTCAAATGGGGTTCATTTTGGTTGAAACCATTGTAGTCCCATCAAAAAGAGACATTCTAAAAAGTACTATTTTTTATTCACAAATTTTTTACACGGCACAACTTCTCCTCGCTGCATGAAAGAATCATAATGAGCAAAATGAATTTATCTCCTGTGCTGCCGTATGTATCAATTGACTACAAATAGATGCACAAAAAACCCCTACATTCAAAAACTTGCCTTGCAAAAATTGCACCAATCAAGGTGGATGAAAAGTGACAACTTATTTAAAAAGAACTCTTGAAAAATTCTCTACTGCGAGTTTTTTTAGTCACCTGGCACAAATATTAACAAACATTTTCCTTCTAGAGCCGGTTCTCTTAAAATACAACCTTCACGAGATTGAACTAGACTGCAGATGGTGCCAGTGTCAGCTAGAGACCTTTCTCGGAGCTTATGCAAATGGTAACAGAGGATTGCTATATAGTTACAGAATTATGCGACAAATGTTTCGACCTGAACTCACTATCTAAGTACCGCTAGGATGCATAAATTGCCGGCATTATTGTGTAAGACTAATCTTGCCTGTACACCATGCAACAAATAATATCTCTCAAGCCGAGCAGGCTGCTGAAATCCTTTTCATCCCAGCCGCAATAAATGGAGCAGCAAGCAGCTCTCAGGGTTTTGGTCGGGTTTATGGCCCCCCGTAAGCATGCTAGCTTAGCGCTGTGTGAGCAACAGCACAAGCCGTTTCATAACGACTGCCAAAACACTGAAAAGAAGACTTCCGGCGAAGCACCGCGGAAATTATGCGCATTTTCATTTTTGCTCACTTGTTTGCGTCGTGCACCCTTCGTAGCCGGCCAGGTCAGCTGGGCGAGCGTGACCTTATGCAACGGCGGGGCGCATGGATCCGCGCAGAGCCATAGGCACGTGTCGAAGTATTAGGGAGAGTTATCATGACGTATTTACGCAATAACGGTATTTTATGTGTGTACTGCGCCATGTCCCGAGGCATAGCCAGGAGCACTAGTGTTTAGTCATCGCGGCTTGTGAAGTTGTGCAGAAGTAAAGTATGCTAGAGTAAAGTTCAGGTTCTTCTTCTTCTTCTTTGCACCATAGGTGCCCCGCCAGAGACGGGTGGTTTCAACTTGAAGACACAGGGATAACAAAAAGGGATACTTGAAGTTTTATATACAAATATTTACAGCGTATAGAAGTTTAGACACTCGAGACAAATTAACGGCACAAGGACAAACAACAAAAAGGGCGGAACTGGCTAATACTAGGGGAGGCCCCTACTCGGCGTTGGCGAAGATGCGTCGCATCTCACCTTAGCCCAGAACCCCGCTTCCAGCTCCGGGGCCCGGTTTTAAAGCCCTAAAGGCCCGGCCCACATTCGGTAACTTCCAATCATGTTGAGCTCTTAACATGGTTGGTTCATCCAGGGCATGGCCAGCCCTCCAGCTTCCGTAAGGTAGAGCGCTCTCTCCACCACAAAATAAAACAAAAACACAAATATACATTCGTGCCAGAACGTGCTCTAATCGGTTCCGCGGGGCGGGTGGACACCCGTACTTCCCGGCGCGTTCGCGAGCGGCCGCGTTCCAAGAAAGGAGACGCTCCGCTTTGAGTGCCCCCAGCCGCGTTCCAATGACCCCCGCGAACGCTACCGATACCTTACACGCCCTTCCTAAGATTCTACAAAGGGCTCAAATGCCACTTTTAGAATTACAAACAAAAGGGATCGGTGTCTGACACGAAACTACCCTTCGGGTGACATAACATAAACAAAACGTACACATTCAACTGCGCGTTTCACACCTGTAAAACCAGCGCATTCACCGAAGTCCAAGCTGTCGCGCTGCGACCAGTTGCACGAACAAAACCAAAAACAACAAAATGCACACGGGCACCAACACAACATCACGCAAAATGCACACTTAAATACACACAGTGGCATGCCTGCCGTGCGCCGTAACACAGCGTCCAAGTTGGTGCGTTGCACCCAGTTCGCCTGCATGCACGCCGTCGTCCTGCTCGCGAATGAGCACACAGACACAGACACTCGCGACTGGAGCGTTCACAGCACTCGCACAATGCCCACGTGAGCCTCCTTAATCGCACCGAGCCTCCCTGTGTACATTCGAGCCACCACGTGTTGTCAGTAACACAATTAACGCCTAAACGGTAACTCACTCATTAGGCTGGCGCCACAACGGGGCGCGAACTGAAAAGATGGTGCCCTCCAGGATCAAAAACGTCCCGGGTTTTGATGGGTCCAAACCCCTCACTACACGACGCACCTGAGGGCCCGCTCTCTCTGGCGCGCCGGTACGAACCGCGTGCTGCGTAAGGAACATCTCTCTTGCCGAGTTCAGCTGTTACAGTGCGGCCGGCTTTGCTGAACATAATTTGGCGTACCGCAGCACGGAACGTACTGTTCCACGCGCCGACATTCACTGTGAAGGCTATGCGCCTGTCCCCTGGTACTTTGGAGCGTTTGGAGCTATTTGCACCGTTCCTGCACGGGCAAACATTTAAATCGCCGCTCCCTGCTTGATAGACGCTGACCGGCTTCGTGGCATCGTCTGCTGCACGAGCTGACTCGCCGTCGCTTGACCCGAGCTTGCCTTGCGGCAAGTCGCCACTCATTTCTGGGTACTCAAATGACCTGGCCAGACACACATCGGGTGCGTTCCACAACTGTGTGGCGCTCTGCCCGGTCGGCCCAGCAAGCCCGCCTCCGTTCCCTGGCTCGCATGGAACGCTCTTTTCATCAATGACGCTACGGGGCCCTTCATGCCCTATGACCGACACAGTGTGCGGTTCCAGCAACGCTAGACTTTCTCCTGTCACTAGGTCCGCGATCTGACATCTGTCGTCGCTGGCCGTTCGCTGCTGAGCTAAATGCTCTTTTCCGCAGCTTGCTTGAGACTGCGTTTTTGGAATTGTGAGACTCACTTCCAACAATCCTGAGCACGCGTCCGCGTCCCTGGTGTCATTTGGGATTGAGCTAACCTGGGCGGCCGTGTCGTCGGCGTGCGCGTTCACCGCCTCTGATACCGCGACGCTGCGTTCCGTCAGGCTGCTTTCTTGAACTGCGACTCCAGCTTCGCAGAAATCTGGCTCACCCTTTACCTCTGCCCGGCTGTCCTCTTGACCTGCGCCCGGCAGGCATATGCCGTTGCCTTCCCGCACTGGCGACCTCTCTGCTCGTGACTCGGAGCAGTTCTCCCTGGCTAGTTGGCTAGCTCTCCTAGACTCCTTGATCTTAGAAATCTCGAGCTCTACCTGCTGGCGTCTCGCTTCTAATACCCCCAAGACATACTTAACATCCTGAGGTTCTTCCTCGCGAAGCAGCGCCTTTCCGCCATTTACTTTCGCAAGTTGAGCCTGAAGGTCCGCTAAGCGCGCCTTCGCTAACTCAACTTGGTACTTCACATCAAGTGAGGGCCGGATTGGATAACTCTCCATACCGCCTTCCGTACCCCCCAGCTGTCCTACCGGCTCGAACACAGGGACGTGAACAATGCGACCAAAGAAACTCACGGTTTCGATGCGTCGATCCGCATTGCCAGCTCCTTGGCGTCGGAGTACACCGCCTTTCCCCGGACGCTGCGATGAGCTGTCGCACGCCGCTGCTCCGCCGCCGGTGACCGTCAAGTTATCGACGCGCTGCTTTTCTGGACCGTATGCAGTCCCGCGTCGCTGGACTACTGCCGTGGTCCTTGCATCCTTGCCGGCGTCTCTCCACAGGTCCTGCCTCGAACGCTGACCTGTTGCCTGACCGTCGCCTTTCACCCTGCTTTCAATCTTCTTCCTGCGCCGTCTTCCGATGGTGGCAGGATCCTGTCGACTGCGCCAGTAAAGTTCAGGTTCTTCTTCTTCTTCTTCTTTGCACCATAGGTGCCCCGCCAGAGACGGGTGGTTTCAACTTGACTACTTGAAGACACAGGGATAACAAAAAGGGATACTTGAAGTTTTATATACAAATATTTACAGCGTATAGAAGTTTAGACACTCGAGACAAATTAACGGCACAAGGACAAACAACAAAAAGGGCGGAACTGGCTAATACTAGGGGAGGCCCCTACTCGGCGTTGCCGAAGATGCGTCGCATCTCACCTTAGCCCAGAACCCCGCTTCCAGCTCCGGGACCCGGTTTTAAAGCCCTAAAGGCCCGGCCCACATTCGGTAACTTCCAATCATGTTGCGCTCTTAACATGGTTGGTTCATCCAGGGCATGGCCAGCCCTCCAGCTTCCGTAAGGTAGAGCGCTCTCTCCACCACAAAATAAAACAAAAACACAAATATACATTCGTGCCAGAACGTGCTCTAATCGGTTCCGCGGGGCGGGTGGACACCCGTACTTCCCGGCGCGTTCGCGAGCGGCCGCGTTCCAAGAAAGGAGACGCTCCGCTTTGAGTGCCCCCAGCCGCGTTCCAATGACCCCCGCGAACGCTACCGATACCTTACACTAGAACTGTTATTTAAGCACTCTTCTGGCGGAGATTTTGCACTATAATAATAATAATAATAAGCTTTTCTTGGTACACATCTTTTTTTTTCTTTCATATATTCGTCGGGTCTCCAAGCCGCAAGGGCTTGTCGGGCTGCACCCGGCATTCTGTTCAGCAGGCAGAAAAAACAGCAAATGTAATAAACACCAAAACTTATCACCTGAGCTTTTCACGAAATTATGTCTTCTGTACAGTTTTTAAACGCGACAAAATTATACCATTAGGAAAGACGTTGAAAGTGCAGGGAACATAATTCTCACGAAACGACCAAAATGGGTAAAACGCCTCGGAACGGAAAATAGCGAATGTTGCCTTAATGTACGAGCGTGTACACATGATATATGAGAAGATTACTTGACGAAAAATGTATGGTTATTATTGCGTTTCTGAAACGTGCTTCGAAAGAAGGTAATTTTAGAGCGGTCAAACATTTTTTTTCTGGCTACACAGATATATCACGATGACAGTGAATTTTTATGGCGCAAACGCATCTGCGGCCAAAGAGTGCCATGGCACAAGGTATTTTCGTTTGCTCAAGGTGGGGTCAGAGACCCCTTTCCCAAGCATTTCACCCTGATTAATCCGAGCACCAAACCGGGCGAAGCTTCGACCCATTGTATCAGCGGTGGGTACCCGGCGGCAGAGGGGATCGAACCCCTTACCTCCCGCATGCGAGGTGGATGTTCAAACTAGGCCACCGTTGCGGCCGCACAGATATGTTGTACAGTGTTGTGTAGAATGTGCGTTAAAATAGTGTTAACATTTGATCGCCATGAAAATGAGCAGTGGTAGTAAACAATGATTCCATACATAAGTACGTTATAAACAAGAGCATGCAGTACAATTATTCCAGTTTCAAATGGAATAAGAAAGCGAAAATTAAATAGCACGCAAGACATTGAGCGAAGTTTGTTTCAAACATCTCAAACATGAGTATGCCAAGTCATATCGCTGTCAGAAGAAATGCCTAAACATTTTACCGTTTTCGAATACGGAACAGGGGCACAGCCGGGCAAAGCGGGTGACAAGAGTAAGTTGTCTGCGTGAGTTGTGAACGCAAACTAACTTTGATTTGGTGTGTTAACAGAAATGGAGTTAAGTGCAAACCAATCAATTACTGAAATGGTATCGTCTTGAAGGCGTTCAATTGCTTTCTTTCTATCAGGATTAACAGAGAGAAGCACAGTATCGTCAGCATACAGAAATATGCGGCACCGGGGCACTACTGCAGGTAAGTCGTTAGTATAGAAGTTAAAAAGCAGGGGGAACAGAACGGAACCCTGAGGGACAGTTCAAGTTAAAAAACCTTTGAGAATAATTACAAATTTGAACAATCTGTGACCTGTGATCAAAGTAATTTTTTAGAGTTGCTTGAAACATACCCGAAATCTCATAGCACCTAGCTTCGTCAAGAGTGTCTCGTGATGTACTGTATTGAAAGCTCTGCTCACATCAAGGAAAAGAGTACATGCCTCATTGTTTGCGTGAATAATAAATCTGAAAATTTTTCTAAAACTGTGGCCATGCTTTTGTCGGCAGTGAAGCCATATTGAGTATCGGGAAGAATTCTATGCTTTGAAGAAAAATCGCCGTAGTAAGGAATAGGTGTGTTTCTAGTATTTTAATTATAGTTGGAGAAATATAAATAGGCCTGTAGTTCTCAATCTTGCGCTGCGAGCCTCCTTGATTCAATAGCCTGGCCATCGTAATATTTAGCTTAGTAATTACGGCTAAGTGATCAATAACGCCATTTATGATCTGCAGGAGTACTGTTGGAAGGGTGCTGTTGTTTCTTTGTTACTCATGTAGAGAAATGTCAGCACCTGGCCGACATTTTAGAGCTGGAATTGAACAAAATGCAATGCAAGTCTGAACTAATTACAGACGAAAAAGAAGCGGATGGCACGCTGGTAGGAATCGTTTTGAGAGTTTGAGAACAATCCACGGAACCAAAGTTTTGTACTCATGCAGAAAATATGTTGAAGTCTTTAACAGCAGTTGTCTTTAACCTCCGCAGAACTTCTTACGAAAATTTCAGATGACGATCGCTTAGAACTGCGGGCAAAGAGATCATTAATGGTAGACCAAGTTTGTTTTATGCTGCGCTCATTATCAGAGAAGCGCCCGTTGAAATAGGAACGCTTTGTTGTGTGCATCAGGGCTGTAATTTTATTCCTTCATGCTTCGTTCGCAGATTTTAATGAGTTGTTATCAGGACACCGTCTACAGCGGTACCAAAGTGCATCCCTTCCTTTTATAGATTTTACGATGCCAGACGTAAGCCAGACGAGTTTCTTGTTGCGCTTTCTACTAATATTTTCTCTGATGTGCAGCTTTTAGTGTTTATCGTTTCAAAACCTCTGTTGTATACGCTTAGATACGAAGCATTACGCAGAAAATCATCCCAATCAAAGCTACAGATGAGGTTATTGAGATTGACAATCTCTACAGTGAGAACGTACTGACGAGTCGGTGGCGAAACGCAAAAGTTTGGGAAATGAATATGACAGCCAGTAAAATCTGATATGATAGCTTCTGTTTGATAACAGGCGAAGTAATGTACGGGCTTAGAATTGTGCTATTTATGCGGTCTATACAAGACGACGCAATCTTCTTGCCAAGATATTCTTCCCGTGTTGGTGACGTTATGGTGCGCTCAATCCCCCATTTCGCTTTGGTGTAAAGATAATTGCATGATGTTGGGCGGAGTGGGGATCTAATGTCCGTGCTACGACCTCCTACAACAGTGACAACGTTACTGGACAGCAAGGAGGATGATGTGTTGTCGAATTCAGTTAAAAATACATTTGCATTTTCAGAGGGAGGCTATAAATTGCAACGAAAGTTAAATCCGTGCTTGTAAGACAATCTGAAAACTAACCCACTCAGCCGCAGAAAATTTCCATGTCAAATGAGGAAAGAACCAAAGTCTCACGAAGAATTACAAAACCAACCTCCATCACCGCTCTGCCAGCCTTACGCGTAAACGGGTAGAAGTTTTAGTGGCGTAATGTGAACACGGAAACCAGTTCCCAAGGTACATTGTTTTCGGTCAGTACAAAGGCATCAATCAAATTTCCAGTGTTTTTAACAACAACGTAAAGACAATAGCCTGCTACTAGAAAGTTTCACATTCATTCTCACATCCTGCTAGAGCTTTAGCAGCGGCCTGTCCTGAAGTAGGCAAAGTTGTAACTATGGTTTGTACGTTTACATCTCGAGGAGGAAATGCTTCGCGTTAGCGTGTCAGCACGCTTTCTAAATTCTTCATGAATATTCGCACATGTGTGCAATGTGGGCTCGGAACGATCTTCTCTTTACCGTGTCGAAACCATGTTTTAATAGCCCTGGGCCTGGAGTTAGTCCTGGTAAGCCGAGGCTCCATAATGGTGCCTTGTACTAATTTATCAACAGTGTTAATGACATTCTAGTTGAAATCAAGAGGGAGAAGTGGGCTTGGGCAGGGCATGTAATGCGAAAGCAAGATAACCACTGGTCCTTAAGGGTAACGGAGTGGATTCCAAGAGAAGGCAAGCGTATCAGGGGGCGGCAGAAAGTTAGGTGGGTAAATGAGATTAAGAAGTTGGCGGGGATATGGTGGGCGCGGCTCGCTAAGGACAGGGTTAATTGGAGAGACATGGGAGAGGCCTTTGCCGTACAGTGGGCGTAGTCAGGCTGATGACGATGATGATGATGATGACGATGAACACCCACGATAGTTGTAGCGCCAACGCGGCGACCGCTTCACCTGTCTCCAGTGGTGCTGCACGAATAGTACTTTTTCAAAACCTGATCGAACACGAATGGCGTAGCTAAAAACCTAATCGAATGTTTTTACGAATATCCGTACAAAACTAATAATCATTCGACACTGCTAAGCGCTATAGCTACGGCGCTACGGTACTGCGCTGCAACTTGTGCAGTTATAACTATGGCCGTAAAAAAATTGGTGGGGACACTTCAGCTGTGCCTTAAGAGAATGACGCGGCAGCTTTAATTGGGTAACGGCAATATAATACCCAACAGTTCTGGACAAAAGCAGTTTTGAACAGGAAACAGTTCATGAATGCAATTCTTTTTTACATTTTGCACGATTTCACTATAACAACCGATGTATCCGCAGATCTCCCGGCAACAGGCTTGAATTTTTTTGCTATTAACGTTTTTTTGCTATCATCAAAAGCGTTCCTCACTGGTTATCTATGGCAGTCTTAACTGCTCGATGCGAGCGATGGAAACACTATAAAAGAAAGATTTCGCTACATATACGAAAAATGAACCATTACCTTCAATGTTTCTATACCAGTACCTTGCAGTTTTTCAATGTTCAAAATTTTTGTCCAAGAATGTAGGACTTGATGCGGAAATGGTCATCCTCTACTGAACATTCATACCACTCCTGGTACCGTGGTTCAATGGTTATGCGATGGGCCGCTGCCCTGCTATGACCGGTGGGTCTTGTGCGACCCATTTTGCTGTTGCCGAACAACCCCTCGCGACCAATCATGACCAATCGCGACCACATGTCACGGCGGGCAGTTCGCTCACAATCCGGTTGCTTTTCTGCTTCTCTGGGGATGTCAACGACGTCCACGACTACCCCAGCTTTTCTGAGAAACGACCTCTTTAACGCTATCGCTTTTTAAGCAACACAGATCTCCACTACTGGGTACACAGCACAAAGTCAGTCTGTTAACTGTATGTCCTTCATGTCATATGTATGATAAATCACCTTTTGCTACATGCGACGACATCAACTAAGCTAGCACCCCACCTTAGTAGATGAGAAGAGTGAGTGCTACGTATGCGACATGGATTCCGAGATCCGGTATCAATGCAAGGTCTTCAAAAACCTGCCTGAACCCTGCCGCATAGCACAATGTTGGAGGCCACGTATTAGCATTACCATGTGTTAGCAATGGACCACGCAGACCAAACTCGGCAGCATGCCTTGAGGCATCGGAGTGGGCGTTGTTTTTAAAACAGTCGTAGAAGAAAGCTACGTCGACCTTTTATTCGAATTTCATGCCAGTTTTTTTGTAACTGAGGAAAAACTTCGGATCATATTCTATTCGGCTTGCACAGTTCTGAAAAAGCACTATTTCGTTCTTTCAGAGAATCGATTAGAAGGATTTTCGATTCGCGCTATTCGAAAGTTCAGGATATTCGCGGATCGCTACCTCTTTCTTTCCTTTATACACCACTGGCGTTGAGAAAACTGGGGTTCAAGGCAAAAAAGTTCGACAAATGGCGGAAGGAAAAACCCAGATGACCATAAATACATATAAACAGCGCTAAACGACAGGACTAGAAGAGGAGTAGACAAACACTAGTTTGTCTAGTAGAACACTCGTAGAAACTAGTAGAAAACACTAGTTTTCTTTTTCTAGTCCTGTCGTTTAGCGCTGTTTATATGTACTTTCGCCATGGAACACCAACTCGCCCAATCTACCGTTCTTCTACATGACCATAAACACTTGCCGACTTCCAGCAGACAAGCTTCAATGTTGCAATTTGTGCACCAACCAAGCCCACATTTCGAACGCGCCCCAACGAGACAGGCTGGTGGGGCTGCTTTCGAATGTTTTGGAACTAAAATGGAATGAATGTGAAGCTGCACAGCCACCATGACACTAATGTCATTCTTTAAAGAGGTCGTGCGGTCGCCGTGCCACAAAGACATTCAACGGTGTTTGCTGAAAACGGCATTTGGAGGAATTGTGTTTTAAGAACCCATTCGCGTTCGCTCCACAACCGGAGGCGTATTCCCGACACAAAGGCCTCTGTAATAATGTAATAATTATCAACGTTGAATGATGTTTGATAACTCTGTATTAATTCAAAAAGCAAAATTACATATGCCCAATTATGTGCTCTTCAATTCAGAGACATTAAAAGACAACACTGATAATAAATATGATAAGGAAATAGGTATGTTGCAGATAACCATCGAGAAACTCAGCTTTCCTCTTTATTTTAGAAAGATGCTCCAAGAACGTAATCATCCCCCCTCCCCCACCCCCCAATCCCTCAAAAGAAAAATGTGCAGAATTTCATTTTGCGGAAGCGACTAAATATGTTCACCACAGTGTTTGCCTCTGATTTTCAGCTCGTAACGGCCCAGAGGAGGCAATCACTAGTTTGGAAAAAAGGACAGCAATACCTATATTAGCCGCGCAGAGATCTTGTTAGCATCCAGCATCGACACTGAGCACGCCGTTTACGTGAAAAGCCAACGGCCACATTTTCGAAAATATATGAGACGCTTTTTTTTATTTGAGATGTTTGCCTTTAGGAATAACGATAAAGGGAGAGAATTTTAATCCCCATCACACCTTTGCGTCTACGCAAAATATACGATACACCAAACGCGAGAAATGAATTAATGGTACGATGTATTAAATCCTGTCGTTCTGTACCCTTGCTCGAAAATGTAATTGGCACATCATTGGCTAACCACGTATCCATAAGCAAAGTCTAGCGGGTGAAGTGCTGACCATTCTTTATCATTTGGTTGCGACGAGTTCAGTTGTATAAGGCACAAGGAGAATATTTCATTAATTATTTTCTCAATTTATATGCTATATGTACTTCATATATAATTTCCGGAGCCCTTCTCTACGGCGTCTCTCATAGCCTGAGTCGCTTTGCGACGTTAAAACAACATAAACCAAGCCGAACAAACTTCATATATACCATCTGGTTTGAGCGTCTTGGAAATGCCATATTAAGAGGCAACGTGTGGGCCAGCGTTCCTTTTATACGAAATGCCTGATTCCATGCTCTGTGCTTGATAGTACAGACGCAGCTTCATACTGGACTAACACCTTTTGGAAAGATTGGGAATAAACTAGAATTGGAAAATATTAAAGAGCCTGCATCTATATGCTGCACACGGGCTCAACCCTTTCTTTTCTCACTCGACATTCAGGGCATGACCGGAAATTCGTCTCAAACTTCGTCACAGCGGCGGCACGTTTATTGGATTCGGAAAGTTTAAGTGAAAGTAAAAACGAATGTGCCGCACACTTCTAAAAGGCAGGACGGGTTTTTCAATACTTCCGATGTCCCCTAGGTCAAAATCCTGTCCTGAACGATTGTCAGAAATAGCTCTATTGGGGTTCTGGCAGTGGGCTATTTGTAGCGGGATTGGTGCGACGCATATAGCACGGAAGCGCCAAGGAGAGTTCTTCTGACACGTAGGCTTCGTGAACTGCAGAAGCCTTTACCGAAGGAACTCACATTCGGCCGCCAAGCTGGGAAGTGCCATGGGGCCTCCCCTCCTCCTTTTCCTATCATTAATATTCCTTTCTCTCTCTTTCCGATATCATCATCATCAGCCTGACTACGCCCACTGCAGGGCAAAGGCCTCTCCAATTAACCCTGTTCTTTGCCGATACGGGTTGAAGCTACTCGTTTTCAGATGTGTATTTCGGCAGTCGCCGTGCTGAATAACAAAGTTGGACTCTTTGTATGCATTCACATACCTAAGGCATATTTCCATACATTTAGTCAATTTGTGTAGGGCAAGAATTTGCGAAGGGAACAATTCTGATGCACTCCATGCTTGCTGCATGATGCTTCGTCAGTTGTGGCGCTCCAACAAGCCGAGAAAGTGCTCTCTTATCGAGAATTATTTCTGATAGTTCCATCTGTATCAGCGGAACAAAAAGAAAAGCATATTCTTTCGCGTACGTGAGAAATAAAAATAAAATAATGCAGCATAATTTTTTGTACATCTCCCTTTAACAATGAAAATATAATCGAACATTTTATAGCTTGTTGCAACATGTTTGTTTTCTTGGAGAATACTTGGCGTCTTCCGAAGGATAATTCTAGAAGTAACATACTTGAAGAAATTCAAGTTCTGGCGGCCATGTAAAATAGTAGGAAAGTTCTTGGCCTTTCGCCTATCGATAATCTTCATCGTCATTTGTTTCATTTGCTTCGTGGAAAGTTAACAGCTTGCGTTACCCGTGGCACTACTTCAATACTCCTACCGTATACGAGTGTTCTAATGGCACAAGCGTACATAAATGAGACTTTTATTTATTTATTTTTATATCCTGCGTATTCAAATACGTTTTTAGCTGGGTAGTGGCAGAGGAAAGAAGGCAGTGGCTTGAGGGAAAACGCCAAAGTCAATACACTCACTCATTACGCACAAGTACGCTCAGAAGGTTCGTCAGGCGACAGTGTCCATGATTCTAGTGATAATGCCTGGGCGGTGTTTCCGTTAACTCCAAGTCTTAGGAATTATAAAATGACAGAAGAGATCAGCACTCGAAAAGAAACAGCTACTGTATGATGTATGACGATGAATGATGCCAGATGACACTAGAAGGCGCGGAAGGCAATTAAGTTTTAAGGAATAATTTTTGTAGGAAATGAAAGGGTGTTTTTTTTTCATGCGAGAAGAAATGTTAGGAACTTGTACGTTAAGTTCCTCGGAAATTGCGCTGGAGTAAGGCGAATATTCAGATGAAGTAAAACACTCGCTACGATTCAGATTCAATTGAGTTAATAAGATATTGTTGGCTAGGATCACACATCGCGCTTCGATGCTTGTGTTTAAAGCGAGCAATCGATTATGTGGTAATTTTATAGACGAGGGTGGCCTTGTAATTTTCGACGTAAATTACATTTATATCATTTAGCTGGCATTTTATGTATCAGTTCCGCGTGCTCTTCCCAAGAAATGCTCGTGATTGTGGCAGCTCCCTTTACATGTACGAGGTTGATCTTCTTCAGCAAAAAAATTTCCATTGTTATTAGAATATGCATTAAAAACCCAACTTTTTCTCGAGATTCTGATTAGGTTGCATTAACGCTGAGGTGCATTTCTGAGACGCTACACGAGTTACCAAATGCGTTGAGATTAGTCTGCAATAAGAAAATATCAGTCCAAATTTACCGCTGAAACCATCACAATATTAGCTTCAAATAATTTAATAGACCACTGAAAACGCTTTGCAGGTGATTAATACTGATAATAAACCTGTACAACGTCGCAAAATGGCACAAAGGAAAAAGCGCTATGGCACACCTAAGCTAACAGACTATGAAGAACCATTCGAATCGTTAACAGTTACGAACACATTGGTTTAGAAAAAAAAAAAAAAACATTTATTGCAGGCCCGTACACTACGGCCGGCATGTATTTACGGAATTAGATTTTTTTTTTAAACTACCCTGGCACGAGACCAAATGAACGCTTTTATTAAATCAGTACTCAGTAGCGCCATCCAAACTGTAACGGATCACAAGAAAGAACGCACTCTTTATCTCTGTTTCCTGGTTGGTAAACATCTATTTGGTTTTTTCGCTTAACGCTCTATCCTTCCCACCACCGTCGAGGCTGCCGCGTTGGCTGCTGCCGTCTCGCTGTGATTCGACATTGTGGCAGGCCACCAAAACGACTCTTCTTTTTATGTGTAAACGCACTAGTTGCGCCAAAGTCCATCACGCCATGCTCGTGCCTACCAAACAGCAAATTCCAGCCAGACATTGACCTCATGGTAACATGCACCGAATGGGAATACTACACGCACAATGCCGAAAACTGCTCCAGATGTTTGAGCTTGTAGCAGTAGCAGCGGCCTCACGCGGTAGGAGCCGCACCAGCCGCCGATGACGATGACGCCGAAGTTCTGCCGAATGGAGCTCGCCTCTCCTGCCGGCGGCACGCGCCTCTCTTGGGCTCGCCATCTTACATTCAAAACACTCCGGCTAGTAAAATCAATCACTTCCTTCATCGTTCCGGCCTCATACCTTTCGGGTGCAACAAGCTGAACACCATTCCAGTGACCTGCACCACTAAATTCACCACTTAACGAGACCTACCCCCGCGATACTCCGTTCTTGCCAGGGGCTGGCGGTTTCAGCATTTCTCTCCTTCGGTTACATACAATGTTTGTTTAAAATATTTCCTTTGAATCTGCTCAAAATAGTCTGAAAAGGTGCAGCGACCAGTAATTTAGTCTAGAGAGACGCGGCCGTGACAGTTACTTGATCATGATCACGATTAGCATCGTCGTTTACAAAGCTTTAAAGGCTCCCGGCAAATTCCATAAATAAGGAGGGTGGGGGGGGGAACATAAACATTAAGACAAGGATAGGTTACAAGTGCATAAGGAGACCGCAGCACCGTAAGACGAGATATGGGAGGATTGTGTCCTTTGTCTTGAGTGCATGGTCGTTTGGCTGATGACGATGAAACTTAAAGGGTATCTATAAGAGGTCATCTATCGTTAAAACAGCGTTCTAGATAGGAGAACATAGAACAACGCCGAAAAATATCAGCTGCAATTGGAAGCAAAAATGAAGACAGTAGACAAGAGAAGGAAAGCGTCAATCGTGGCTAAGGATTACGATGGTATGTCTCGGCTTAAATTTTGTTAGTCACAATCAGGCGCTAGCAGCTCATTCTGTTGTTCTACGGCGCAAGGCAGGAAGATTTGCCAAAGACGTTTAATTAAAGATGTTATGAGTGTCACACGAGCGTGGAACTAGTGAACTGGCAATATACGCCACGATCTCCTATTAGGGGGAAGGAGAATGTTTTGGGGATGTGAGAGCAGTTGTACATGGTCTGTTCTGAAAGTAGTAGGACTGATTTTTTTTTTCTAAATTTTATTCATGATAATAGTACAAATGATTAGTATCTTTCAAAAGAGCACCCTTCCGCATCTGCACGCTGCTGTCAATGAGTTTTACAGTTTTCGTACGCCTCCAGGAATGCCTGGACCGGAAGGCTGTTTAGCTCCCTCGTCACGGCCTGTTGAACCGCCTCTACCGATCCGTGATGCTTCTCCTTGAGCGTCGACTTTATTCTCGGGAATAGAAAAAAGTCTGGCGGGGTCAAGTCGGGGCTCTAGGGGGGGGGGGGGGGGGGGGGGCGAGGTAGTGTTGCCACCTTGTGCTAGGCAAGATACTCCATTACGAGGAACCCTGTGTGGCTCGGCGCGTTGTCTTGGTGTAGCCGCCATTTGTTGGCGATGGCTGGGCGGACACGAACAATGCGTTTTCGCAGTCTTCTGAGGACTTACACGTAAAGAACTGCATTAACTGTTAGTCTGGGTGTTACGAACTCTTTGTGGATGACTCCATGTCGATCAAAAAAGCAAATGAGCATGGACTTTTCCTTCGATTTGCTCTATCGCGCTTTCTTGGGGCGTGGGTAAGAAGGAGTGGGCCATTCTGACCTCTGCCGCTTGCTCTTTGTGTCGTATTCAAGCACCCACGTCGCGTAACAGGTCACCAGGTTATCCAAAAAAATCGGAGTCCTTATTCACGTGATGAAGAAGATCCTGGCAGATCGCTTTCCGGCTGGCCTTTTGCTCCTCTGACAACACTCGCGGCACCAACTTCGCGCACACTTTCTTGATGGCTCAGTTTTCTGTCACGATCTCAAAAACTTGGATTTTAGGAATGCTAAAGTCCTTAGCAATCATTCTGATACTCATCCTGCGATCACTGTTAAGTAACTTTTTGATCACGACGCATTTTCGTTGGTCTTGCTGGTCGATGAGCGTCCGGAGCGGTAGTCGTCTTCCACTCTTTCTCTACCTTCTTAGAACACCTTGAGCCACTCAAAAACACCTGATCTACCCATGGCAGCATCCCCGTAGGCCTCCTTAATCATGCCATGAGTCTCTTTGCCCGTTTTATCAAGCTTTACACAAAATTTGATCGCGTATCGCTGATCCAGTAAACACTCCATGATTCTGCGTGACGAGGCGTTTGGACAGGGGTCCACAATACAAGCGACCTGCTCTTTTAAACGGCCGAGAGCAGACTGCCGATTTTCCCCAGCGTTCCCAATATCCCCTTTCACAAATCCTGCGCGCGTAGACAACCTTTCGTCCGCCCGTTCGCCCAGGAAAAAATCAGTCCTACTACTTTCAGAACAGACCCTGTATTTTATGGAAGAAGTATCTTTGTCTAGTTCTACGACGAAATAGCACCTCAGGTAACAAAAACATGGCCTGCTTTTTGAAGCACTAGTACGCCACTCATAGCTTAGCGTCATAAACCTCGGCCCGCTTAGTTTTTATTGCTTCTAAATAGTTAATTAGGTAGATTTAGCTTCGATTCCTAAGGTTTGCAGCACATTCTGTTTTGGTGCAATTAAGATCTTGGCTATGGATAGAGCGCAAATTTCTAGCAATCTATTCAGTGAGATCATGTAATTCAGTGCAATGACCAACAATCCCAAGAATGCGTTCTCGCTATCTTATTTTGCCAGTGATTGCCATTCCGAGGTACCTGAGCGACTCGAATCGCGTTAGAGCTATTGAGTATACTTATCGATCTTATCGAAGTTATAGACCTTAAGTTAATCGCACGTCAAATTGCACTTAGAGAACAGTTCCGTATACAGATTTTAATTTCGTAATTTTTCAGATTTTTACGTTCCTCGAGACTTAGCGTTACAAATCCGTATTCCCACATACGCGCATTACAAGCGCTCATCGGAGCTACTGCGTCGCTGCGAAGCGCGCAATGCACATTGAAGCATGAAGAAAAGGCTCAGAATTTCTAGTGACAAAGATGTTGACGGTGGTAAGAAAATCCTGATTGAGAAAGGCGGGCGCCATCTTAGTCGTAATCTCTAGCACCTATTTCCAAGGACGCCACGGGCTGTTGTTATGTGTTGTTTTTATGCGCTGTTACTATGACGACTGCTCCGTATATCGGCTCTACAATATTACGCGACGGTCTGGTTGACGGCAAAGGCTTCTACGCCATGCCAGTTAGAAAAGAACAAAAAAAAATTTCAAGCAACTGGAAAAACAGCTGGGACCATTCGGATTCCAGTCCTTCCCAGTTGTGGTTTAACCTGTTGAACTGGCCTATTCTTATTTTGATAATACAGACCGCAGCGGCGGCCTAATGGTTAAGCATCCGCCTCGCATACGGGAGGTGGAGGGCTCGATTCCCAGTACCGCCGGGTACCCACCGGTGATACAATGGGTACAAGCTTTAGCCTGGCCTGCTGCTCGGCTTCTTTAGGGTGAAATGCTCGGAAAATGGGTCTTTGATACCACCTTGAGTATAAGAAAAAACCTTGTGCCGTGACGCGCTTTGGCCACAGATGCCCTTGCGTCATTATAATTCATCATCATCATGTTTTGATAACACGCGTGGGTATGCACTGCACGCTTAGTATGAGCTTTCGCCGCGGCTGATTTAGCTGATTTTCAGGAAGGCGCAGAGCGACCACTTTCAGGCCGGTGGCATTGTGCCAAGCTAACTGCAAGCCGTAACAGACGCTAAACTTGCCCCCGCAGCGATGCATACATGACAGAGCGGTTGACCAAGAACAGCAGACGCGTCATGCAATTCCTTAAACGTAATACATGTGGAGGGCCAATAACGAGACGTGTTTCGCTTTTCGTACAGTATAGTAGCATGTGCCTCACCGAGGTAACTCTTTAAACCGCTATACTTTGAGCACGTCAGCTGCAGAGTTTGATGTCACGTGACTGCAGACTGTAACGTTGTCCGCACTCTGCCTGTGCAGTGCTGGGGCTTTTCATACGTGTTCAAAAGAGCCAATATTCCCTTGACACGAAGGAAAGAGTAAGGGCTCAATACTTTTTTATTATGGTGTTGACGCCGCCGCGGTGGCTCAGTGGTTATGGTGCTCGGCTGCTGACCCGAAAGACGCGGGTTCTATCCCGGCCGCGGCGGTTGAATTTCTTTGGAGGAGAAATTCTAGAGGCCCGTGTACTGTGCGATGTCAGTGCACGTTAAAGAACCTCAGGTGGTCGAAATTTCCGGAGCCCTCCATTACGGCGTCTGTCATAGCCTTAGTCGCTTTGGGACGTTAAACCCCATAAACCAACCAACCTATTATGGTGTTGATTATCGCGGTAGGCTAATAATCGCGATTCACAGCAGCACGGCAAGTGCGGACAAAAGGGAGACCAGACAAAACAAACGCTGGCTTCAGCTTACCTTTATTACAAAAAGAGAAAAATATACACATCACGAATCTTAAAAAACAAACAAAAACGATACCAGCATACAAGGCGCGAACTATGCTTAATATGTAGTGGCTGGCTTTTTGAGTGCACATCTGGACAACAGCAGCACGGCCGGAACACGGAGAAGAAAGATTGACACAAACGCAGGCGCTGACTGACAACATCGTTTATTGCCTTGAACCGGCTTATATAGGCCCAGTCCCGTGACAACACAGGAAAACAACAACTCACTTCCCGTGGCACATTTATCTCGTTGGTCCGTAACCTCCCCTCCACTCATTGGCATGCTCACGGGCGCTTAGAAAGTTCAGTTTTTTTTTGCTCAGGTGTACGGATGGCTCACTGCCACATTTATCAGAGAATCTTCATATTGCTTGAGCTTCTCTATCACCCTTGTGGTGGTGTCACGGCACTTGCGTCAAGCATTTTTAAATCAAAGGATGCTTAAATCAAAAAGCATATAGAGCATGCCTAAATCAGTGAAGAAACCCCGTGAAAATGACTGTCGAAGAAAGGCATCGGTTATACCTTACCCCTTTACTTTGTCCTATAGCCTCGAAAAGATTGGCAACAAAGCAGGAAATGATGTTTTTTCGACCCCAAGGAAATTGCATCAACTGTGTAGAAAGATTAATTCTGACGTAATTATAAAGCCAGACTGCGTGACGAAGCATCGTCCGCGTCTAGTAAGCTGTGAAAAAGATGTTTATTCAATCCCGCTGTCATCTGGTAATATCTATATCGGCCAGACGGGGAGATGCCTGAATACAAGGCTACAGGAACATCGTATAAATTTAGATGTTAACTCGGGTGAGCTAAGTAAACACTGCAGCCAATGAAAAAACTGCGCACCTGCATTTGAAAGAACGGCCGTTCTACGCAAGTGCCGTGACACCACCACAAGGGTGATAGTAGAATCTCAAGCAATACCAAGATTCTCTGATAAATGAGTCGGGAAGCCATCCGTACACCTGAACAAAAAGCAGCTGAAATTTCTAAGCTCCCACTAGCATGCCAATGACCGGAGGGAAGGTTACGGACCGACGAGATAATTGTGCCACGGTAAGTGAGTTGTTGTTTTCCTGTGTTGTCACGGGACCAGGCCTATATAAGCCGGTTCGAGGCAATAAACGATGTTGTCAGTCAGCGCCTGTGTTTGTGTCAGTCTCTCTTGTCCGTGTTCCGACCGCGCTGTTGTTGTCAAGCGCGAACTATCTGCGGACATGTCCAACAACAAAAATACACTGGCCAGAGGAAGATAACCCTCGACGCTTCCTTATTGATGCTATCAATCGAGATAGGCACTGTTTAGGAAATTTAATTCATTTTGTGAAACCACAATTGATGGTCGACTGAAGCAAGTGTCTCCAGAATGATGAGTATAAAGCGCTTCCATTAGTTCCCTAACCAATCGGTTCTTGTGCCTAAAAAGGAATGGCTGTAATAGAAAAAATCGGGGCGCAACCGCGCGAACGACGGCGCAGGGCGAGATAAAAGGATAATTTTGTAGAGTTATTATTGCAAGAGTCTCAGTGTTCCTGACGCCTTTTGTGAACGCATCGTCCGGTCTGACCAACAGGCACAGCACCGCAAGAAAGCGGAAACCTACAAAAAACTCCAACAGTGCACGAAACAAACTGCGGGCGGGGCTTGAACTGACAGCCACCCTTTTACCACGCAGGCTTATGTCAGATCTAGGTTACTGTTGTGAACAGATGTCACTCAACTTATTAGGTGGTAGCAAAACAACCTTCACGCCGTACCTGCCCCCTACTTTCTTCATCCCATGAGAAAACCTGCGGACTTACGATACAACAGCCGCCTTCTTTGGATCACTGGTAACCTGTTGCTGTCTTGGGCCCCTTTTCACCAATTTCATTACTTTCTCACACGCTATGGTTATAAGGTGATCCGGGTAACCAGTCTTTTTCAGCCTAGCCATTTGCTCAAACAAGCTATCATTGATAAGTCGGGAACAGGACTTGTAAACGGCTGACCGAATACAAGACACTACAATACCATCCTTTACTAGCTTTGAATGACCTGAATTATAGTCTAATAAAGCTTTCGCAGTTCGTGGACGATACCGCCAGCCCAAATGATGAGAAAGAATGCGCAAATAGAGGTCTAAAAATTGGATCCTGTCATCAATAGGTACTTCAGTAATGAAGTTCAACTCCCGACAACACTCACTGAATAAATTAACGATGTCCTCAAGTCCACGGTTGGAATCAGACGCCTGAAAAAAATATCAGGTAGTCGTCCGCATGTCGAACAATTTCTTTTAACTAACATGTCGACAGAATTGTCACTCATAGCCCTATCAACACAGCTGAGAAAGATATTGCTGAGCTGGGTGCCACCCGGGACCCAGTGCATATGCATGACTATTGGATGAAGTGCTGGCCGTTCCACACTACGACAGTAGATGTCAAATAGAAAAAAAGGATTTCCAAATACGCATATTCAGCGTTGGCGTTGAGAATCTTTACTATTCTTTACCTCATACGGAATTGATGAAATGTGCCAAAACTTGCATCACCCAAGGCAATGACAAGGTTGCCTTCATAGCAAGATGCGTTGTATCGGTTGATACGTCTTTTGAAATTCATTTGTATTTTTTCCTTGCCAATGCACAACTACGCTGTATAACTGTATTATTGTGTCTGTCGGATCCATATTCGACCAGTATGTACACGCGACAAGCCACTATATAATTCCCCCACCCAGTTTCTCCGTAACGAATTTCCCTGCCAAATTTGAAAATCCGAGGATTAGAATGTTCGAGTGCTTTCTATTTGATTATCATATGCAATTATACTAACCCGATTCACTATTCCACCTTAATACACCCACTAATCCACATTAATCAACCTCCTAATCACCACTAACCCACCTTAATTCATTTTCTGGAATGGGCCTACTTCCAGAATTTGGGGGCACTTTGGAATATTTTCAGGGGCCCAACTTCCAAATGCTATCGCATTTTCTTCTTTTAAAATGTGTTAAACTTGGTTAAGAATCAAGTTTTGTTTCGTTTTGTAAGCTTTCAGTTCTTCTCTCACCGAGAAGACATAACGATGCTAGTGCAGCTATTGCGAAAACGCTGTTTTTGGGCCAGAATCGCCCAATACGATGCAGACTTTAAATTCATTGTAACCAAAACAAGCAAGGACCCCATCAGAACGTCACGTGCAAGAAAACAGGTCGCCACATGCCGCACAACATTCTCCGTTTGCCTTACTTCGGGAACGCATGCGTCTTGCGCGTTCGTATGTAGCGTGCACATTCATACCCCGCGACGTCTACATAGAGTCAGCACGGTAATCGCGTTTAAACTTGCGAAACAATTTACCACAGCACCAGCACAGAGACTACCAAATCGCATTTTAGCTGCTAGCCTTTCAATCCACGCCGTTCGTAATCAGTCCATTCCGAATGGGTCAACCTTGAGAAAGGCGCTCGGAGACCCGTACCTACGTCATGTCCGGTAAGTTGCATAACTGTCCGGCACGCCGCCAGGTGCGCACGTCGTCTGCTTTGGCACTTCTTAAACTCTTGTAACAACAGTACTGATTCTCAAATAAGTCAGGAACATTCTCATGATTTCGTATGGCACGCCCAACTAATTAAAAGGCATTTCATAGCATAGCATTTCATTTCATAGCATAGCATTTCATAGCATAGCATTTCATAGCATAGAGACTATCAAACCGCATTTTAGCTGCTAGCCTTTCAATCCATGCCTTTTGTAATTCGTCCATTCCGAATGGGTCAACCTTGAGAAAGGCGTTCGGAGACCCGTACCTACATCATGTCCGGTAAGTTGCCTAACTGTCCGGCACGCCCCCAGGTGCGCGCGTCGTCTGCTTTGGAGCTTCTTAAACTCTTGTAACAACAGTACTGATTCTCAAACAAGTCAAGAATATTCTCATGATTTCGTGTGGCACGCACAACTAATTAAAAGGCATTTCAGCCTAAGTGAAATTTAGTGGAAGTTGGCCTTTAAAGTCCAGACCTAGTGTTAGCTCTTAAACTGCTGGTTTGTCCGGAATCACTGTCCATGTCTTCCTTTACTATGCGCAGTTAAGCAGGACAAACGAGCCTTACTTGGGACGCCGGCCACACAAGTCGCTGGACGCTTTCATGCTATGAATATTCATGAGGTTCGACTTAAAACTTCCTTCACTAGGTCTCAAAGGGATATAAGCGGTGCTCCACGCTGCTCAAGAACACTAATGCGAGCAGCTCTAAGGCGTTCCCATTACAGAGACAACCAAGGGAGCTGGCAGGAATGAACCCAGCTTTCAGCTCAGCTTAATGAAGAAAAAAACGCATAAGATAAATGTTGGAACAAAGCTGAAAACGACGCCGATATAGGCGGTCACGGCGGGCGGCCGTGACTGCCTGTTTCGCATTATCATGCAAAGTGGCGGACAGAGCTCCACTTGTTTAATAATTATTTGAGAGTCGGGGCATGCGTGCGAAGTCGTTCCTCGCAAAATAATAAGAAAAGTCTGGACCATTTTTTTCAGTTTGCAGTTTACTTCATTCAGTAGAACGGAACGTTTTAAGCTTAAGCAAGCACTGCGCAACAAGCACGAAAGTTTATGTGAGTAGTTTTGCCGCTGTGCATACAGGAACGTCGACTGTTCTGTAAAGTAAACCGTGAAAAAGACGAGGACGGAAAGGGGCCACCACACACATTGCCTGGATGATTATTTTTGTGACGCAGATGAAGACAATATATGCATAGCAAGATATACAGGAAATAATTAAAAAGCAACACACAAAAAGCTCACGTGCGCGCATTTTCACCCGTTAATAATAGGTATGCGTTTTTCTCGGCGGATATAATAATTAGGGCGCTCGGATAAAGCAGTTTTTTAATGGTGAGAGCTTTAGTGATCGCCCAGGTGAGTTACTGTTCTTTCTCGAGATAACGGCGCATTTATCACGCTCTGGGCAGAACGTGCACTCTTTGCTATGAAGCCAGAGACAGTCAATCCAACCTTCTTCAAGTCACACGAGTAAGTGCTTCTGGAGCCTTTCATAGTTTTTTTTTTTTGCGTTAATTTGGTCAGTAGATGAGGAGTAAGGTATTTAGCAGCGTTTACTCTGGTAGCTTGTTCTCTAAAGCTCGCCTCCATGCCAATAAAATGCGATGTATTTATGTTTCCCAGCAAGCACAATAGCTGTGCCCACTCGCGAGCTCAGGCTTAGCAATATTCCATGAGAGGGCCGGTTTTTTTTTTTTTTTTCGAAGCTTTTACTGCCAACTCGCAGGTTCTTTTTTTTATTGCAGTGAATAATTCAAGCATGCGTCTAAATGAAGATATTTTACCTGAAATGTACAAGGAAAAATGAACATGGCAAGAACATGTTAGAAGCTGAGCTAACAACGACTAGGTCTACTGAATTGCCAGGGTGGATACCTAGGAAAGAAGAACCCAGTCGGGGCCGGCCGAGTGTCAGATGAAGTGACAAGATAAAGAAACTCGCTGAAACAACGTGACTTCCGCTGGCGCAACATATGAGTAACAATGCGTCTTTCAGAGAACCTTTTTGTTCTATAGTGGACCCCAGTTGGCTGACAGCGATAAGTATGACAACGTGAAACGTGATGCTTATTTCTACAAGAGCCCCGTGTGTCAACTTGAGAGAGCTGGCGTACTCGCTGACCTTTCCGGGAACCAGTTCGACAGTCATTTTAAATTAGATGAGGATCATGTTCGAGAAGACCGACAAGCCATCCATGGACCTAAGAGTTTGGCTGCGCGCAAAGCTGTCAGCATGAAAAACTGCGCCGGTTAAGATAATAGAGCTGCCTTTATGAGCACAGCGGTTCGCTGACACTACATCGTCTCTCCTTTCAGGTTCCTTGAATTGACATTGGTTTGCCCAAATCTGTTTTGTTTTATTTTCTTTCACACATGAAGGAAACATCTAGACATAGAGAAGCTGAATTCTGATCGGGTCATATATCGCATCGACATTCACTGTTACTCTTGTGTCTACTGATCGACCATCCTCTTTCAGGCCTAATCTTTAATAACTGTAGGCAAACAGGCCAAATCATAAGAAATTGGAAATCATGCGCTGTACCCTGCTCGAAAGTAAAATGGAATAAATTTAACTACTAAAAGCGCATGAAAGCCGCCTAAAACTTTAGCAGCTTTACAAAAAAAAGTCACATTTTCCTAGGTTGGCGTCTTCCTGTGAAATAATTGTTTTGAAATGTTTCGAGGACTTTCATGTTGGTCTTAATGTGAAACGCAACCTTTTCAAACAAGCCTTCGAAAGTAAAACAAGCAATTTCACCCTCTTTTAGCTTTCTAAGCTTCTTTCGCTGCATTATTTCCGTGTTTCCCGCCAAATGTGAACATCAACTATTTAAAACTACTGCTTCAAATCAGAGCTTAGTAGTCTAGGAGGTTCCATAATAAAACGAACAATATCCAATCATGTAGGTTTCGAAAATTTGCTCGTGGATTTTTATTTCTTTTTGTTGCAGTTTGCGCAGTTTGGATGTCCTGTCATAACTTTGGCTGCAAAGCTATAGTTGTGAACCTTTCTCTTGAATTTGAAAAACCCCAATATGTCAAACAAAACGCAGCAAGTTAATGCCGGTGAGCAGCAAAAGGCAGAACAGGTGCCACGAACTGCTTTCCGAAATGCACTCCAAATACGTGCGAATCAATACAAGCCCTACTACCAATGGCTTACGGCCGCAGGTGACGTTATCACCTAATTTTAAATAAACTACAGCGACCAGGTACGGCGTCGTACTGCGATAAATGTGCGAACTTTATATATGCGAACTTTACTATATGTGCGAAGGTAAGGCGGGAGGCCGATTGAACTAAACCAAGCTTTATAAGTTTCTCAATTAGTGCTGCACTGTGATAAAAAAAAATTGAAATCAGACATGTTTGACACGTCTGTACATGCGCGAACTTGACCTGAGTACACTTAAAACGACTCTTGAAATGGGTTCGCTTTCATGGGGACTGAGCTCAGCATCTCCGGTGAATTCGCGACATATGTGCTGGCCAGGTTTATGTTCCGTTCGCAGTCATGTTTGCTTATAACAGTGTGTCTGGTTTCGCTAATGCCTTCAAAAGTGCGACAAGTGTTTATGGTTTAAGTGTGTTAAACACTATATGCGCATATTTTTTAAAGTTCGAACAACCCATATTTCTTACCTCAGTCCACAGAGCTTCGAGCGACCAAATTAGCAGCAGCATAGCCTGTGCTTTTACAAAGGCAATTTAAAAATAAGATTTTCTTTGCATGATAAAGCAAACTTATTAACTTAGAATATACCTTTCAAGCGAAGTGACTAAATCGTTTGCAGTGTTGTGCAGCAACAATTTTATTTCCCTTAGACTCTCGGCTTCTCATATAACAAAAACCTTATAACTAAGCAGTATATGTGTATGCTGTAAATACAGTAGATAGCTTGCACATCTTCTCTCATGCGCTTTCCCATTTCTGCGCCAAGTTTTAGCGGAAAGCAGCAACAACTGGCGCCAAAAAATGTTACTAAATACAGCAAGCGACACCGAACCTAGTAAGTTATTATGGATCACTTATTATAGCAGTGAATGCAAAAGTCTTTGCAAACAACAGGGTAGTTTACTTAGTCAAGAACGTCATACTGAGTGACCCGTCCTCATCCTGCCTTATGACACTTGAGCAAACACAAGAACCGTCTCCCAATTCCGTAACTAACTACAAAGAAGAAAAAGGTCAAGCTAGACAGCCATTACTCGACCCTCCACTTAAGTAGCGATCAGCACGTGATTACTCCGTCGATTTAAATCTACTCCACCTTGGGGAATTTCCCAGAAACCACACTGGACTAGAAAAAGAGGGCGCAACTAGGTCTTGACATTAGGTGCCCCGTAGGCGTCTAAAGAACATTCCGTCACGTAACCCCAGTCTTATCGTCCGGCCGAAGGCGATGCTGCGGGTTATGTTGTTTCTGGTGTTTATTGGGGTCTCGTGCAGGTATACATTACTAGCTCTACAGGCAAAAGAAATAAGGAAGTTGCGGCTCGCCAGTATCCGCAGTTGACATAAGCTGGGACACATAATTGCGTTCCAGTGTAGAACAACGATAAGCAGTAATGTCGCACTTGTGTCGGAGTTTCTTTGTAAGAGCAATGAAAAAAAAAAAAGAATTCGTCAATACGATAGCGTGTAGCATAGTTTCTTTTTGCCGCAGACAAAGAGGTCATATCGCTTATACATTCTTGACTGCAGGGGTGGCCTATTTGTTAGAGCATGCGCCTCGCGTTTGGGAGGAGCGGGGTTCGATCCCCAGTGCAGCCGATTACACACCAGTTCTTCTATAGGACAGAAGCCAACAGCCACAGAAACCAAGGGGCACAGGGGATTTTTTTAAATTAATTTATCTATTTTGTGGTGTTGATCAATTTAGAATATTACAGAATATGTTATCGTTTAAAGCTAATTGATTAGAAAAGCAAGAAAAAACTGGAGGGTACTCTTTAGCTCCACTATAAGGGTATGGCGCGATAGAGTTTATGAATCACTGCTCATATAAGAGAAATTAGTCATTATCTGCATTTAATAACTCGCTGGGAGTCCTCACACTACTCCTGGCACAGTGATGCAGGGGCTAAGCGATGCGCCACTGGTCAGGCAGATGGTTATTTCAAACTCAGTCACCTGTGGAGTTTGTACAGTCGGGGACAAAAGTCTATGGACCACGTGTTCCTTAAACGAAGCCGATAGCTCTATTATTATCACGCGGCTGGATACCACACTTGTAGAGATGAAAGAACAACATTTTGACTTTAACTTCCACAAGTGTGGTCTCAAGACACCGGTTAATAGCAGAGCTATCGGCTTCATTTGAGGAGCACGTGGTCCACGGACTTTTGTCCCCGACTGTACGTCTATGTCCCAGGTGGCTCTTCCCGAGCAACCTTTCGCGAACAATAATTAATTTAACTGCCACCTGCTTCTGTGGGGAGTTTTCTCACAATCCGGAGGGTAGGTTGTGATGAAGTCATTAGGCAACGGGACCTAGTGGCTCGTTTGCTAAACATGGTTTCTTCTCTGGAGATATTTCCCTCGCACCGCCGCCACCACCGACGACGCCGGGTTTTACACTGAACGGGACCACCCTGAACGCTGTCGGGTTAAAAGTAACTGACCTCCTCTCAAATTTCCGGAGCGTGACGCACTGCATGCGGGCGCCACGGTTCGGAACTGGGTCAGTCAGGGGAGGAGGTCTGGGGCCTCACCTACTGCAGATAATTTCAATAAATACTTGCTTTTATTACTCCTTTGTTTCCTGTACCTTATGATAAGCTCTGACACGTCTCCACCCAAAACTGAAAACTTTTTTTTAATTGAAACCCAAAGTTTTGAAGCGGGCTCGGCTACTTCTTGAGGAGTAACTAAGGGTTGGAGACGTGTCAGAGCTTATTATACGTGTAAGTTGTCAAACCCAACCAGACAGGAAATTCTGTCGAAATGTTTAGTTTCCTTGTACCTGTACGATTGCTTCTAGCTCTTTTTGATCCTAAAAACTTGTTCGCTGAATTTTTCATTTGTTGTAAACGCATACTCGAGGTGAAAAGTTTGACTTCCAGGGCCACCGGGTACCCACCGGTGTTGGAACGGGTACAAGCTTTCCTCTGGTATGGTGCTAATCTAATCTGGCTTGAAATGCTTTAGAAACTGATCCCTCTACCCACCTTGTGTATAGAAAAACATCTTATGCCATGACACTCTTTAACCAAAGCTGCCCTTGCACCAACGAAAAAAAAAGAAAATTGTTTTAATAACTTATCTTATTCCCTACCTAAAATTTGTATGATAATACTCACTCTCGTCTGTTTGCGTCCTTACAGTGACATCTACTTAATTTATGTCACCAAGTTAAAGATAGCCTCTTGATTGTACCTTTCTTCTACTTCTTGACGTTTCTAACATTACATTGAACGCTGCACCCCCCTCCCCCCCCCCCCCCCTCTACCGTTTAGATTCGGAAGAGGACCTCTAGGGGTATCTTGTATAATTAACATTGCCTAAGCTTCTTTTGAGTAGCTGCCCTCTAACTTTATGCACAGAGGCTCTTGAGTTCCCTTACTCACACACTCGAGAACAGAGGCGAACCCAACAGGGCTGCTAATAATATTTTGGGCTCATTCAATAACAGGAAAACAAACTTTCTACAGAGTGAAGATCACTCGTGCAGTGTTTTACATGCTGAATTTATCCCAGGCGCACGAAATAAGCTAAACAAGTACTCGCTGCTACTTCCTCTTAACCACACAACTTTAACGTTGTGAGGCGTGCGTTGCAGTAACCGCAACTGCTTTAAAAGAACACCTTTTATTAACTATTTTCTTCTTGCTTCCCCTCCCTGCTTTACAGGTAGCGAGAAGAAGGTACAGTGCGAGCCGTGTCAAATCTCCAATGCCAGTGAGTTCCCTCGGGCAGCGCTTTAATTAGGTGCAACAGGTAGATAAAATTGAGCCAATGTGTAATGATATATGATCTGCCGAGAGCTGTCTAAGTGAGCTAGTTTGTTCATTTTTTTTCTCATTTTTACGGGTACGCTTAGCTGACAACAAAGTGAACGCGTTGACAGTAGAAAGGCAAAATAAATAAAAAGGAAGGACCCCAGAGCCCTGTATCTCCATTGAAATGCCGTCTAAGCTAGCAGCTGTAGCTCACGGTGCCGCTGACTACGTATCCGAAAATAATACGCTGCCGATATCTACAGAAATATAGTCGTTAAATTGCCTCTGTGGTGTACAAACTATATTTCTGAGAGTCATGGTCCCACAAAAGTGTTACGGTTACGGTTGGCTGGTTGGCAGAATAACATTATGTGACAGCAACGTTACGGAAGGCGGTACGGTACAGGTGCTCTATTAGCCGTAGAGTAAAGGAAAATTATCTTCAATCCAATGCTGAAAGAACCAAAGCTGTTTGTTTTAAAAGCACTGCTTTATGACTGCGCTTCTTAGTTGGGGGGGGGGGGGGGGGGGGGCACTCGCAACGTTACATTTCGTTTCTTCAAAACCATTTAACTGTCATATTAGTGACGGAACAAAATATCGAGCAGAAATATCGAGATGGCCTGGCGTCTTTTTTAAAAGACGCCAGGCCATCCTCCTGCTCAACACACCACAGGAACGTTGCTATAGCCGGCGTGTCGGAGACGAAAATAGCAGGGAAGGTTAACGTCAGGCAGGCTGCAGTAAATAAGGTTATTCGGGCCTATCGTGACCACGGCAGTATCGGAGACGCCTCTCACCATTTACAGCGGAAATACATGTACGAAGACGGCCGAGCCTTCGCAACTCTAGCCAGTTTGGATCTCTTTATGGCCCCAGGTCAGATAAAGGACACCCTCGGCTTGGACACCAGCGCCGAACCTGTGGGCAACAGACTGCGCAAAGCGGCAGTGCAACAGACGTTCCTTACGGCAGCCTGCTAGGCGAAAAGATTGCAGTTTGTGTGGGCCAACTTTACTGGATGGTGGACGATGGGAATACGGTCCCCTTCACAAGACAGTTGTGTTTCCTCCAAACGGGTCGAAAACCGAGAGTTTGCCGTCCAGACGTCGCAAGGTTTGTTGACCATTGCGTAATGCTCCCCTACTATGTTATGCATAGTCTATTTTGATACATCTCTTAGTCATTTTTTTTAACTGTACACATTTTCTTTTCCTCTTTAACTCATAAAGCAGTTGCACGCAAAAGCTTTTCCTCAAGCGATCGTTTCAATGGCTTAAGTTTTGGCAATGACCAGTGCTGTAAATGGGGGTGCGCTTTCAGTGAATCTTATCAAGAAATCTTATCATTCGCGCAAAAATAACACTACGTCGAGGCCGGGAAAGTCGCGCTGTTGCTAACGCGTCCGTTTTCGGGGCGTCGCAACCAAGAACCGCTGGTGAGGTCATCACGCGGTGAGGTTAGAGCGTGAAAATCAATAGCCTCACTTCCCCCCTGAGGGAGGCAAATATTCGCGTGTTATACATATCCATGGGGGTGCCCAGAAGTTATAGCTATATCCAGATATCATAGCCTCACCCCGTGAGGTGAGGCTATACCCTACCGGGTATAGCCTCACCTCACGGGCACACCCATAGATATCCTGGGCACACCCGTAGATATCCTGGGCACCACCATTACACGCAAATATTTACCATCCTGTTATGAAGAATCTAACCCGTCACGTTTCACGCGTCATTTTTTGGAAGGGAAACATTTGATGTAAATTTCAGGAATTAACTGTTGCGTTTGCCCAATACACGGTCCGTGACCAGGATGCCTTTGTGCACTGATTTGAAACACAGTTTCAGCAGCTCCTAGCAAAGTGCCTAAGTAAGTCATATTGGTTCTCAGAGTAATTTCGTGCACGGAAATGCCGTACGAACCCCTGTTGCTGTTATCATTCTTTTTTGAGTTAGGAGTGTTTGCTTGAACGAAACTCCAGGCGGCAGCAACGCCTTCTCTTTTTTTTTCCTTCTCTTTCTCATGCTGCTGTTTTAGGAAAATAAGACTTATTTCTACAGCAGGCGCAACAAAACAGGCACATTGACCAGTTAGAAAGTCAGGACTTACCCTAGTGCCTCTATATGTGGAGTGTCGCATGTGTTAGTTTAAGGCATGTACAAACCAACCGATACAGTTGGGTTTGCCACTAGTTCTATGTTCCTATAAGTTTTTTTATCGAAATGCTTATCGAAATGTATTTACCTGAAAGCTTGGTACGTTTAATTCGAAATGCTCTCACCAAAATTAGCGCACTGGGAATTTATAAGTTCAGTTTTTTTCTCAGTGAAAGCAAAAACTAATACGAATATTACTTTCAAGGCGAGTGTGCTTAGTGAGTTAGTGCGTCATGGCGAAACATGTAGCACTTGAAAGACTGGGAAAGATACGAAGCAGCTAGTCCATGTGTTGGCTGCTTTGTGTCTGTCCGTGTCTTTCAGGAGCAACAAAAGGCCGCCTCGGTCAGATCTATCGCTCTCCACGCAGATTCCACTCTGACGCCTGCGCTAATGTACTACTTAACCAGTATATGCGCTGCAACACCTGCTTGATGGGCCCTTCGGATGAAGGTGCTTTTTCTACAGCATGATCGCTTCAAACTTCCGTCCCATCTCGCTAACCTGTACAGCCTGTAAACTTCTTGAACATATAATTCTCAAGCACGTAACAACGTTTCTTGAACGCAGGCACATTTTGTCACCCTTCCAGCATGGATTTTGAAAAGGACTCTGAACAGTCACTCAGCTACTTCAACTAATGCATGAGATATCCTTCTGCATTGATGACCAGAAACAAGTGGACCTCATATTTGTAGATTTTTCAATACGTTTCTACCGGGTATCGCACGAAAAACTCATTCACAAGGTAAGGTACACATTTGGTCATTGTAATTGTCAACTGGATAAAACACTTCCTGACTAACCAATCACAGTTCGTAGCTATTAAGACCGAGGTTTGTGCGCCAGTACCCGTCACGTGCGGCGTTCCCCGGGGGTCTGTTCTGGCTCTTATACTATTTCTAATCTTCATTAATGATCTGGCTTCAAGCATTGGTGTAGACACTAGGCGTTTTGTCTATCGCTGTGTATTATATCCTCAAATCCACCCTTTTGAAGACCATTTAACACTGAATAGCTCCTTGCAGAGCGTGTCAAAATGGTGCACCCACTGGCAAATGTTACTTAGCGTTACAAAAATCAGCTGTATTTAGAATAACGAGGAAAATAAAGTGTTCAGATTTCCAATATAGTATAAATAACACCCTACTGGCTGCAGTTCACGAATATAAATATCTTGGTGTGATGCTGACAGAAGACTTCCGGTGAGATTCCCATGTAAATTACATAAAATCTAGCGTCCTAAAACGATTACTATTCCTTAAACGACTCCTTCGACAAGCCCCATCTGATACCAAATTTACTGGCCTACAGCATGTTCATCAGATCCATCTTAGAGTACGCTAACATAACTTGGTTTTTGTTTACTAAAGAACATATACACAAACTTGAGCGTGCGCGGGTGCAAAGGAAGGCAGTGAGATTCATCTTCAATAAATGTAAATTAAGCGATTATCTTACTGAGCTACTTAAAAAATCTAACATTTAAACTTTTGAAAACAAAGCCAAATTACAGCGCTCAAAGTTCAAATATAAGCTCATTCACAGGCAGATATATATAGATACTTCTATGTACCTTATTTATGATACAACAAAGACCCAAAGGCATAATCATTCACAAACACTCATCAAACCGACATTTCGTACTGATTGCTTCAAATTTTCATATTTTCACGAGCCATAAGTGAATGGTAAAGCCTAGATTCATCAATTCTCAACAGTTCATAAAATGATAGCTTTGTTTCATTGCTTGAGAATCATTTATAAGAAACATCATTACAAAAACCTTGGCACTGCTATTATTTCTTCGGAGTTTTGTCTGTGATCTAGTAGTCTTTCTTTTTTCAAAATGTATAAATAATATGAATATGTGTATTTGTAAACTGGCCATTTTTCCTTTTCGCGTCTTATTACCCCGTTATCGAAACCGCTACAAGTTGCTGTTAACACTAACATGTTGCCAAACCTGGCTCATTCCATTGTGTTATATGTACTGGACAATCTTATATGTGCCCTTGCTGCAATAGTGCCGGATGGGATTGGCAGTATATTTAAATAAATACCTAATAAGGCGCTGACAGGCCTGCTGGTCCAGAGTCTTTGGAAGCTATTACTGATTCTAGGCTAGTCGATGATCGCGAATTGCTGTAAAAAAAAATGCTAGGTTCTTTACGTAGTTAAACCGAGAAACGTGCGAAGGCATGTGTTTAGCCTGATTTTACTCATGGTTCTGCTCTGCTAGGTCGTCGGCACGTCTGGCAACGATATTATCCATGTTAAGGTGATCTGATCTGTTAGCGCCGCAGAGGGAGGCTAATGAAGACAACGATGCGCAACGCATAGCACGAGAGTGTGTTGCATTTAAATTGTAGTTTTAAGTCCCAAAATTAGTTAAATAATCCGCTCCTTGTACATGAGCGTGTTTGTATCCACAATGCACCCTGGCCAATCCCCGCCGTGGGTTTGTGCCATTAAGCCTGAGGACATCATCGTCATCAACAGGAGGCGTGATCGACTACGGCGATAGCATTGTGGTCTCGTGCAGGGGCCAGCGAAGCTGATCTGTCCGCGCCGCCACGGGTTCGAATCCCAGTGACGGCAGTATTTACTTGATTTATTTATTCAAAGCCCAGGTCAAGGCTTCAGCGATGGCCCAGCTTTTAAAGCTTTCGCCGTGAAATAAAGCTTTTACTCTTAAAAATTGACTTACGTATGGCGCACGCTATCATCAACCTCCTCATTGCGATATTTACGTTACGAGGCGTACTAAGTGCACAACAATCTGGAAATCTAACCGAACAACTACATGTTGTGAAAAAACGAGGTAACGACGAGGTTTTTCAATAACCACTGTTCGCAGCCTACATCACCTTACCTTCTTCGTGCCACCAAGCATGTTGGCCATCGTTACACTCCTGAAAGTTCCTCTGTTAAACTAAACAGGATTCCAAAACTGACTGCGTGCTCATTCCGCGAACAGGCGCGTGCACTACCTTATCTTATGCCCATTACACACATAAACGCACGCACACTTGAGACATCTTCTCTCACCGATACATATCGCATGAGTATAATGCGAGCAATTAGAAGGTACGCGGCCCACATGTAGGCCACCGGAATTTCCAATCCGCACCGCTTCTCGCAGCGTTTTTGCTCGAGGCTTACAGGTTTTCGGAAGCTTATTTCCCTCCCAGTCGCCCCGCCCAGTCTAATACCAAACACGCTCACTCCGATAATTTCTCTCCGAAGCCTGAGGCTCGGCTCGCCTGCGAAGTTGTTTGGCTAAATTACGAAGGCGCTAATTAAAACTTATCTTCGCTCGCCGCCGCGAAAGCAGGGATGGCTTGCGCAGGGATGCCGAGTTGTCGAGAAGAGCATAGGTTTACGTGTGTTTTACGTCCTAATGTGCTGAGCAGCTCGATCTAAACCATATTATACGGGTCAACCGTGTTTCGCGAGAAGAGCCGGCTCCGAATGGTAGGTTCATCTGTCTCTGTCAATAAAGGGAGATACGGGGGCCCAATTCAGGGGGTGTCTTAACTACTGCAGTCTAGGAAAATTCCTGTCTTCTTTAAGACCCGGTGACACTGCACTTATACAATTACTACCATCTCCTTCATATTAGGGTGGTTATAATTATCGCCTTGCTAATAATTCCTAACGTTCCTTCTTCGAACACAGTGAGCCAATTTCCTTCTCTCCCTTACTAAACTATTTCCTCACTCTCCTCCAACAACCTCTCATATCCTCTAACTTCTGTACGCCTTCTGGAAATCTTCAGACCATTTCAGGTGCATGTTATGGCATCGTGTAGTGCAGTCCAGAAGTTCTTATACTGACAAAGATAGGACCTATTGATCAAAATTTTGGTATGGGCTAGTCGGTGGCTCATCTGAAGGAAAGTAATATACAGCGCAAAAAACAGGGACAGAAGAGAAGACACAAACAACAGGACTGGCGCTGCTGTACCTGTTTTATGCGCAGTATTTACTTTTCTTAAGATATGCCCTATTATTTGCGCGCCATGGATGCAGCAACAGCAAGCATCCAGTCTGGCGTCAAATTTTTGCCGTTAAAGTTCTGTCCTCAAACATGTAACCATAGAGGACTGATAAAAAAAAACAGCAGATGACAAAATAGCACGTGTCAAAAGAGCACACAAAAAACAGCACAGCGACATAACAGCATAGGGGAAAAAAGAGCGCTGCGTCGGAACAGCGCACGGATTAAATAGCACGCGTCAAAATAGCACCCCTGAAAAAGTGACACGGTGAAAATCAACACGGGGACAAAACAGCACGGCGACAAATGAGCACACGGAAAATACAGCGCTCGCCAAAACACCACATCGTGCGACCGTGTAGAGCTACATGACAACTCTGCGCGCCTATTAGAGGTCGGTACAGCGGAAAAAAAAATAATGAGTAACTTTAGAGAGAGAAAGCAACAAAACGTTGTGTTTAGATTCTGCAGCCATCACGCACTCTTAAGCCATTGCTGGCTCAATAAAACACACCTTCGAGCGGCTTCGTTAGTTTCACCTGGAGCCGCTGCGAGCTACTGAGCCAGCTTGGAGCCCTGCGCGACTGAGCAATGAGACGCAGAGCCGCTGTTGGTCTCGGCGTTCTACCAAAATTTCTAGCAAGTGGTATCTGTGCGCTGGCACGAAAATGTTCCACGAATTTCTGAAGTATATTGGGGGGGGGGGGGGGGGGGTAGTCGCACAGTGGGCCCATTCTTCATCTCGCGACGGCCGGTCGCCTACACCGCGAGCCTCCCACTCGCCCCTTAAAAAAGCGGTCTATAGACTTTCTATAGACTTCATATAGAGTCTATTGCGTTCCTATAGGTCTTTACTTTTGTCTATTCATAGCCTCTAGACTAAAGTCTTCTGGAAGTGTATGGCCACAAATCTTACAAATTGTCTGTAGACTGTCTGTAGGGTTTGTATATGGAAAGCCAAAAGACTTTATAGACCACAGTCTATAAGCAGACTGTAGACTCTCTAAAAATTTTGTAATGGCCCTGATCTCCCTAACTTCGAGGTTCCGTATTTGTTGGAGACTGCCAAAACTCTCATGAGTGCACTCTTCGTGCATTTACAGCTTTAAGCGTCTAGGATCTCAACAAATAAAGCCATTTGCATGCGGGTTACATGCTGTATGAAATCGCCTATGAGTGCGTACTGGTTGAAAACTCCCCCATAACGTTGTCTTACCCTTTCTCAGTAAAGTTCCTCATCAATTTTTCACTTTACTGGCCTGTTATAGGCTGGTAGAGACGTCCCGAAGCATTACACCGCTCTGAGACATGTTTTGACACGCAGTGTGTGATTTCGGTGTACTCTTTGGTAGCCGTGCTGAATTGCTCCTGCGCTGATTTTTAGACTTCTTATTTTTCCGGGGGTGCTGTTTTGACGCGTGCTGTTTTTTCCCGGGCGCTGCTTTTTCACTGTGGTGTTCTTTTCTTGTGTTCTTCGGTTACGGTGCCGTCTTTTGTGGGCGTATTTGACGTTTGCGGTTCTGTCGTGCGCTGCCTCTACATGGTGCCAGCCATAAATAGACTTCGCTTGAAATCGGAGCTTTTGGAAGTGGTTTGTTTGGAAATGTCAGAAAATATCTGCCATTTAATTTAATTTATAGCAGTCCTGTAGAACTGTAGCCCTTCATCTAGCCTTTCTGTATACCGTCAATCTGTCTAGTCCTTTTTATTTTAGCCCCCAACGATTTTTTCTAAACCTTGTAATTTCTCTGTAGAGGTTACCCTGTAATCTTCTCAGCAGGTGACTTAAACCAGCGTTTGAAGCCTTTATCGTTTCTTTACAGATGATAGCAATAAGACTCGTGAGTATTGTGTCTAAACTTTCTTCTATATGCAAAAAATATTCTTTCCTCCAACCCTCTGCCAATATAACCGGTCTAAGTACATTTAAAAAGCCTTCTTTTAGTCGCTGTGTTATCAAGACACGTACCCCTCGAGTTATAGCACTCAGTAAAGGTTTCTAAAAACCTTGTGAATAAGTTCCAGGAATGCTTCGTTTCCTGCAATGTTACTAGCTCCATCCTGCATGATCCCGCATGTTTCTTGAATAACTTTCTTGAAGCCTGCATGGCGTGTCTTCGAATATCTTCTACCCACCAGTCATCTGCAAACTTTAATCAATTGTTGAGCCATTCTTGGGGCCATTGTCCCACTATTTGCAAAATTAGTTATAATACTCGTTAATTTCAGGTTTTACCCACTAGTCATTCGCAACTTTAATCATTCGTTGAGCAATTCTTCGTTCCATTGTCCTGCTATTTACAAAATTAGTTATAATGCTCGTTAATTTCAGGTAATTGCTTTTTTGGTTTTTTTTTTTGCTTTTTGAATTCCCAGGAAATTGCTTGGCGATTTTATGGTGCATGCTTTCAAACCATGTCCCACCAACGTTTAGGCTTCTTCGTATCTTTCCTGTAGTTTCCACGCAGTAAGCATCTATATATATTTAAATTACCTCCAGGATTTCATCATTAATCCGTTACTGATTTCAGCCTTTCTGTACACACTTTTCTACTCACTTTGATGTGTCCATCACATGACGGCATATCATGTACTGCCTTCAATGCTGCATGCCATGCACGTGTGCGTCCAGGACTCATCTTTCATGTGCCCAAAAATTACGAATAATATACTGCGGACACTCTCAAAACAACTTATGCCTTCTCCGTACATTTTCATCACTGCCACCCTGCTTACTACCGCCACATGGTACGACTTAGTAGTAGTCCTTGCTTACCTCCGCGGGAGCCCATCTTGTATAGTAAATTCCTCGCCCATTGTTAGATTTATTTCCTGTCAGAAGTTCGTGGTTCATCTGGGTCGTTCCCAACTTTCTAGCTTCAACACGCCGAAGGAAGTAGTGCGTATAGTTTCGAGAAATGTGCGCATTAAAGAGACGTACACCGCAGCTCTCTCTGAGTACCGTTGTCTCGCCCAGTGATACGCAACTCGCTCCGAGAGCAAAAAAACAATATTCACGTGGGCACCTAGCTACCTTGTGTGTTAGCAATGTGCGAGCATTAGAAGTTGGCTGTAGATAAAGTGACGTAACTTCTGGTCTGGTGACGTCACTTATCTCCATCCAATGGACGACTTTTATGGACGACGACACATTTTTTTTTTTTCATTAAAACCTCGTTGCTTGCGTGTAGCTGAATCTTTCCTGAAGGCCTGTAACCTTCGGGTAATATGCGACATCTGGTGAAAATAACAAGAAGTAATGATAACAGATGGTGAATAGTAAGCGCTGAAGAAAACAGCGCGTAGGGACGAGACAAAAAGAGGCACGCAGTTTTCTGCCATATGAACTAAAAATTTGTCGACGTCAGGGTAGTGGTGGAAGCACCCGCAGTATCGGCGCCGTCCCTGAAAAGTGGGTCAAATATGCCAAATAAAACAATACAGAGAAACAGCACAACGTTCTCCGGGTCGGATGATAAGATAACACGATTTTAAATGTACCTTCTGATCCACTTTTCAAAAAAAAAAAACTTAACAATTGGCTTTCTTTGCGTGCATTTGATATGACGTTTCTTTCTCAAGAATTCGCTGAATTCCTGCACGTGGGCACTTTTAGCGAGGAATGAAAAATAGGACCATTAGCGCGTCGCTGGTGCCAATCGTTGTTTGCCAAGTGAGACGTGCACCGGCGGCGAACCCGCCCAGGCATCGGAGGCGATGTGTGCCCCACATTGTGAAGCAAGCAGCCACGCAAATTTCGAGCGAAAAGGACCCATTTTTAGCAATACGTGCTCGTATGTATGTAGGGCATGCGTGCGGGTTTTTCCGGCTACAGCCAACGCTCAGCGTATTTAGCCTATATACCTCTCCACACACATCGCGAAGCAATAAGAGCTTGATCGGTAAGATTAACGAGCGCGCACACCTAGACAAACAAACAAACTACAAGTGCGAATCTCTGTGTGTGATTACAAACACTGCGCGACGATTTACTTGAGCATCGCCGCTTTCCTGCTTTATTCTTTTTTTTTTTTCAGGCTTTTCTACTCTATAGTTTTCTATTGTTTTTCCTACAGACTTTTTAATTCTTTACCAAGTGAGCCAGCAAAGAACATAACACGGCCGCGGTGGCTTAGTTCTTCTGGCGCTCAGCCATTGACCCGAAAGGCGCGGGTTCGATCCTGGCCGTGGCGGTCGAATTTCGATGGAGGCGAAATTCTAGAGACCCGTGTACTGTGCGATATCAGTGCACGTTAAAGAACCCCAGGTGAGCGAAATTTCCGAAGACTTTCACTACGGCGTCCCTCATAGCCTGAGTCGCTTTGGGACGTTAAATCCAAATAAACCAACCATAAAGAATTTAAATGTATGAGCGATAACTGCAGAAGCTGAACATAAGCGCGTCGGATATTTCTCCAGCCGTTCATCGCCTCTTGTGTTTGTTCTAGACATCCATAATTTCTTTGTTTTGTTTTCTTTTTCTTTTACGCACACAAGTAAACAACTCCGTGTGCGTCACCCCCTCTCTCTTTGTTTTGCTAAGCTCAAACCCACCACATTCCTCATCCCTGTTTTTCTTTGGGTGTCCTCCTTTGCCCACGCATAAACCCTCTCAGTAAGCTCAGCACAGAAGCTTCATAAGACTCAATTTTCTTTACCAGGACGCAGTGTAAGTGCTAGGGCCCACGGATTCCACTCCACCACCACCGGCAGGCTGTCGACTGGCTCGCGCCATATCTGTTCCGTGCAGCCGGCGGACAGGAGCTCGTATTGAAGGAGATCCCATTAGCCCTTTTCTCCAGGCGCGCGAAGACCCAAACGGCGTCTTTTGGCCGGTCGTCGTGCTCCAGCTCCTCTTAGCTCGCTTCTTTTTTTGTTTATCCTGATTTTGCGGCCCAAAACAACGTTTTCGTCAGATGAGCGATGAAAAAAAAAAACGCGGGGACAACAAGTGGCCCGAATAACACGCGCCAGCGCGGACTACAACGAATACTGCCCGTGGCAAAAAAATAAGTGGGATAGCCCCGAAGAATAAGCGAGACTTAAAGCTTGCTAACACGCACATACCAGTTCTTTTTTTTTTTTAATATACATCTCTCCCCTCTTGCACGTCCGCATATGCCATATTCGAGCAGTTCTGATCACTTATTCTGCGATTCCGAGTGGTTGCTCGCTATCGCCTGTCTTTACGTTTTTTTTTTTTTTTCACCTCTTCGGGCGTTCAGTTCCAGCTTAGTTGAACATCGAAAATGAGCCAATTTTGAGTAAAGAATGAGGTGACGAACGACTTGGAGAGCGCCGCTAATATTAGGAGGCTGGGCTGAGCTTCGTCCGGCATACGGACTGCTAGCTGCAAGGCAGTTGCGATGGAAGTGTAGTTATATCTTCGAAAAACGTAGCGCGAAACACAAGACACAGGTAAGGTGAAGACAGGACACGAGCGCTTCACCTTCGTCTTCACCTTACCTGTGTCTTGTGTTTCGCGCTACGTTTTTCGAAGATGCAATTTCTCCGACTAGCCCAGTTTAGCTTACTTGTGAAGTGTAGTTATACCAGTGTAATGCAACGTCAAGACAGTGTTACAGGACAGTTGCAATGCGAAATAAAAAAGAGAGAAAACTTCATACTAGTGCACTTGACATTCAGTTCGAAGCCTCCAAGATGACGGCGTGGAAATATTAATAGATCTTTCTTGTATGTCCTCTCCAGCAGGTGTTATCTTTGTATTTTTGTTTCCAGGTAACGGTTACCTCGTTCATGTTTCATCTGACGCTGTCCACACATGTCCGAGGTGTACACAAGCGGCACAAGGTAAACAATCATCTGGAGGAATGTGGACGCATTAAGAGCAACGCGATGAAAAGAACAACAGAAAATTAGATCGGACCGAAAGGTGCCGCCAAAAGAATCGTCGCGCCAAGCGCCTAACTCTGATGCTTGCCCATATCGACTGGTAAATGGCGAAAAAGGAAAGTTAAGGACGGGTGGTACACCTTGGCAACGAGAAAAACAGCAGCCATCCGAGAATGGCGTTTGTGTCATGCATAGAAATAGTGAAGAAAATTACAGTTAACTTTATTTTGCTACAGATTATCCTGATGTTAAAGTTTTTAAAAGCTCTTCGTTGCTACCGGCTCATGACCTCACCGGGCTCGCACGCGAGGAGCATGAGTATGTTCTCAGGACAAGACAAGATTTGTCATCGCATCACTAATGGCCACGATCTCAGCGGAAGCCGCATCTGGGATCTTGGTATAATGTTACCGTGCTAGAGAGAGAGAAAGAGAGACATGGTGGTTTATTTAGAGAGAAAGGAAAAGAGGTCGACCTGAGGATCATTATTTGTCTTGCTAATCCGCAAGGAGAAAGGCAGAGTGGAGAGAAAAGTGGGGTACGGTTGGTAACGATGTCGGAAAAGGGATGCGAATGTATACAAACACACCTGAGGAGCGCGCCAAAACACAACTGCGAGTTGAGACCCAGCACCCGCGTTCGATACAACTACTGCCTCTGTGACTGCGATGCAATGCAGACTGCTTTTGAAGCTGGTGTCTGTGTCGTATGCCTTAGCACGTGCGTGTAAGACTGATTCTTCGATAGCCTCTGCGTTATTTGCTTCCTGCTGCTTTTATGTGATGCTCAGTAGCAGGCTGGATCCTTACTAATGAGGGCGACCCTAAGCTCTCTTGTAATAAGTCTTTCTCCCTCTGTCGTGATGTGCAGCTGGTGGCATGACGGCACCCGCCGCTAATAACAACAAGGATTCTTGGATACGCATCTGAAACAGCGAGGATAGCGAATTCGTTAGGAAGAAGACCTCGGAAGTCGGCACAGGCTTTTGTTCTCTGGATAGATGCTGTGCCTATCGCCTGTAAAGAATCGGGAGAAAAAAAAATTCAGGTGAAACTTTGGCTCTCTAAAGTGCTGCATGGCGAAAGCGTTTCGTGGTGCATTGTTTGTTTTTATTTATTTTTATTTCTCATATTTTTATTATTTTTGTTTTATTTTTATTTTTGTTGCATTTCTTATTTTTAATGATCTTGTTTTTCATTTTATTGTTTATTCCTTTTATTTTATTTATGAAATCCATGCATTCACTAGATGCGCCTTTATTCATGCTCAAACCTTGAGCCTTCGTGGCGGAGTGGTAGCGTCTCCACTTCAAATGCCAAAGGCCCTGGTTCGATTCCCAGCCTCGGTGCAGTTTCTTTTCAAGTAGTGACACCGAAACGCGGACAAATCTGCCGACATGGCTGCCGACATGGCTGCCGACACGGCTGCTAATCACAGTATGATGCATTAAAGGCTTTCGCCTTAAAAAAAACACGGGCGCGTGTTGCGTGCGTGCGAGCGAGTGAGCGTCCGCTCGCGCCTTTCTCCTAACATTTGACCTGCGAGCTTTTAGTGCACTTATTGAACACCTGTCAAACCCAGCGCCCAAAATGACGACCGCAGACAACGGCAGACTGTAAGTTCGTCTTTGTAAACATGCGCCAAGCTTCACGCGCCCAAGATATCTGTCTAGAGGAGCAGTCGAAGTCATGTTAGTCCTAAATACAAATGAACGACACCAACAAACATCTGAGTGTTTGTTGTTGTATACATGCAGCATAGCGCCAGAAATCAGACACGCTGTCGCGAAGCGGATAGATAGCAAAAAAAGAATACAGTATAACTCTTTCAAACACCGGGTCGAAAGTGTTGTATACACATCTGCAAGCGCTACGAGCCTTGTCCATCTTTTCACCTGGTCCCCATCGCGGGCACCATCGGCGTATGTTTCACACCGAGCATTTTAAACGAGGAAACGGAGAGAATGTACGCGATTACATAAGAGAGACGGAACCAGCTGGTTGCTTGCGTACTCTAGTCGTGCGTCACCATGACGTGGACGCAGCCACTCCCCGGTAGCCGTCCTGACGTGAAACGTGCGCCGCTGGGGCCCATATTGCATTTCATGCGTGGCGAGGTAACACGAGACAGAGGCAGGAGGCGAGGTCGCACGAGGAACGGAGGGGGGGATCACTTAGTGACGCCCTGACGGCGGCCCTTGATGGGCCGATCACGAGGTCTCGGGGGGGAAGCCCCTGCCGGTTGCGGCATTTCCATGGGAAACACGACTCGGCGCTCTCTTTTGTGCCTCCGGGATTCCGCTTTGAAAGCTCCGCTGCTCACAACTGAACGAAGGCAGGTTTTCTATTCCGAGAAAAGCGAACGAAATAACACGGGACAGCAGAGAAATGTCACGTGCACACTGCTCAGGATCGTCTTCGTATTCATAGTCTGGTTTTTTGCTTTTATTTCGTGGAATTTGAATGCTACAGTTCGGCAGACGATTGCTTACTTGATTCGTGCTGGAAGCAGTTCACAATTCGGTGGAAGCACGCAGACGGCCAAATGCCAGGTACGAAGAAGACGTTCAACGCGATTGCGCGACAGTGCTCACTGTATTCTTCATACCTAACCTCTGGACGCCTTAGTTTTTCTGCGCAAACATACACGCGCTTAAGAGCGATGTTACACCGATCAGGAAGCGAACAAGTTTTGTTTCCTACAAGTTAGGCATATGTTAGTTTGCTCATTTCGTTTCGTGGACCTCCTGCTTGGTGGAAACGTAGAAAGGTCTCGCAGGAGCTGCGAGCCACGCAACGGCGAGTGGTGTGTACACCAGTGTTCCTCACGCGAATACGTTTGTCCTAGCGGGACAGCAAGATGCCCAGCGAATTGTGTTTACCGCATTCCTTTCAGTCGGGGCGTCCATACTTGGTTGCGCAATGTGTGCAGTTGTGAAAGCAGCAAAAAACTGGCCGGATTATGAAAAATCATGCAGATAACTATGTCAAGCCAGGTATGCGGGCAATGAACGCGAAAATTAGTTTTTAAAATGCAAACTCCAAGGTTTTTGCGGTAACTCTGGTACGGCTTCGATGACTTAGTTTTCATTCGCTTGTTCTGCTGAAATCCCAAGCATACTAATAACGTAGCTTGAAAACTATGCCGACTTAAGAACCATCGTGGGAATCCTCAAAACAGCTTTTACGGGACCATAAAGGTACAGTGTCAAAGTGAACTAGTTTGTTTGGAACAAGCGCATAGTAGGAGTCTCTAGAAAAACTGTGCTTGACACGAGCAAATGTAGGAAGGGCGTAAGTTACATTATGCGATACCATGTAGCCATCATGCGTTCGTTCCCTGTACCTTATACGAGCAGAACCTCATTAAATAGGAAACTGAGCAGGTCGAGGCTCTGTTTTGCAAAAGCTATAAGCTGGCCCTGGGCCTCCCCAAGTGGACCTCTCCGAGCAAGCTAGCGGACCTCGGCGCAACCAGCAGCTGCCTAGAACATCAGGAAGCGCAACTCAGCTCCAAAACTGAACGGCTGCCACTAACAAAGACCTGCAGATTAAAGAACACGATAGACTATCGAGATTGCCTAGAGAGCACCAAAGAGGTCGTAGACATCCCGGACGAAATAAGGGCTTCCTACATGGTCCTTCCCATTCTACGGCACATACTCCCGTTAGTGCACCGAGCCAGGAACAAAGCGAAAGCTAAGAGTCTCGGAAAACGATTCGCGGGTAGAGCGCACGTGGTTTACGTGGACGCAGCTTGTTATGCTGGATTGTCAGCGGCTGTTTCTACTGCCATGGGTGCTGAGTATAGAAAAATCGCCAGCGCCATCATCAGAGAATGCAAACCTACCGAGGCAGAAGATGTCGCTGTGGTTCAAGCGGTAGCCAACGCGCGGAGTGGTGGTATCGATTTTATTTTTAAGCAAAATTAAAAGAAGGTCCTGAAGGGTAGAAGAGTCCCTTACCATACTCACCTTTCAGAATAAAAGTATCTTCACCAACTTAATGGCCACCTGCAGCTTGACTGAGTCACACTTATTGACTACTGTGTTAATTTAAAGATACAATCTACGAACGCTGGATTCTCAAATGCGACATTTCCTGGAGCCCGTCGAAAAGAAGTCATCACCTACACTGTGCCTCCACTCGTAGTATTTCGGGCCCCTATTTGAGGACAGTGCTTAAGACTCGTCACCACAAGCTTTAACCACAAGTTTAATTGCGAAAGCAACTGTCCCGAACAGTCTTATTAGAAAGCTTAGCCCCTCGGAACGAGTTAATGAACCTGCATGCTACACGTGTATACGGGTCGACGTGGGGCCCTACCGACGCCGCGCCAGGCTTCGCGGAACGTGGGTCTCGCGTTGCCGTAAGCCTGGACCGTGGACGCGTTTCTCCTTTTGCGTCCGTCGATTGCAGGATTATCGGTAATCAGATTTACCACCAGCGGGGGCGGCGTTGTTCGCTGACGGCTGTGGTCCCCTGCTGATGCGGGATCCCGATCAAGTCTGGCCGCTCTCTCGCTGACGAAACTGGCAGATTAATTTGCTCCGATCGGGATTACGAGCGTGTGGTTGGGGCGAGCGTGTTCCTATAAGCGGCACGGGAAAGTCCTCCGCATCTGCTGCTCAGCTTCGGCACAGCGCTGCCCAATGCTTCTGATGGCGGATTCTGCGCTAGTAAAGCTCGCCCATGCATCGGCACTCTTAGCGAGCTGCTCTGTCCAGCTGTACCGAGAAGCTTCTTAAAGGTGTTAACCGCTCTTTAGCAGTAAACAGCGCCCTCTTAGTCTTGTTAAACCGCCTGGTTAAAGAATCTAAAAGAAACCTTACGCACCGCGTGATTAAGACGATATATGGTATTCCGAGTTTGGCAAAAAAGAAATAGGAAGGGATGCATGAAGTCTCCGGATAGAAATACTTAGACTCGAAAGAGAATATGAAGGAGGACGAGGAAGTGGCCTTTAAATTCACGCAGTTTTTGAAAAGATGACCATATGGAGCATACAGGGTGCTCTCTCACTTCCTATGACACTTTAGCTGCAGAAGTGATGTAGCCCCTAAACGTACTGGACTAATTAGTGGTCTGTTTTTACCCGGCGCATATTTAAGCTCGGATGAACTTCAAAGGAGGGCCGAGCGCACAGGCAGGGTGAACGAGCTCAATGAAGCTTAACGCTGTGAATGACACGTGCTGGACCCTCCTAACTGATGAGCAATCAATTTAAAATTCCGCCAAGGATCTATAACAGCAGGTGGAACAGAAGATCAACAAGAAAACAATAAATTATACAATCCATTATTGTTCTTACTTTGTATTTGAGGACTTATTTGTTCTTTTTACCGTTAATCGCGTGAATTCTTTTGACAAGCATGTGTCATTCATAGCGTCATGCATGGTTGTACACTTTCACCCTGCTTTTAGGCTCCCTTCTGTTCTTGACGTTCATCCAAGCTTGTTTTAAGCGCTTATCGAAATAACCCGCGAGATGATAGGTAGAGTCCGCGTTGCTCTTCTGTCGGCCGCCCTGTCGTTCTTGTTTTTGTTGCTGAACTCGGAAGGAAAACTCCTGATAACCACTTTGGGACACTTGCCAACAGAGGAGCGGTCTCCACAAAACAATTAGAAAGATTTAATAAAAATTCAATAACAAATAGAAATAATAATCGTAACTTAACATTGAAATTTTGGCACCTTCTTCCTTCGCGCAGTTCCAAAATGACCTCACCTTCTTCGGGGCAGCTCCCAGACACAATTCACAGAATTTCCTCCCTAGGTCACATTTATGTGCAGTAACAGCAGCTAGGTATCATGCGCAATCGTTAAGTTCTTTATTCAGTACTCCTTCAGACGTTATTCGAGACCCTTCCTCTAAAATCACGGTGAAAGAGTAAGTATAGATAGCTAATTGGTTATAGACAGTGTTGCCGGAATCAATTCGGTTTATGTCCAAAGCCAACGAGATCCTCGGCTCATTGCAGTTACGGAAGTAAGAATGTTGCTACGGCTCTCTTTATCTGACAGCCGCCGCGGTGGCTCAGTGGTTATGATGCTCGGCTGCTGAAAAGAAAGACGCGGGTTCTATCCCGGCCGCGGCGGCCGAATTTGGATGGCGGCTAAATTCTGGAGGCCCGTGTACTGTGCGATGTCAGTGCACGTTAAAGAAGCCCAGGTGGTGGTTGCAATTCCCGGAGCCCTTCACTACGGCGTCCCTCATAGCCTGAGTCGCTTTGGGACGTTAAACCCCATAAACCAACCAACCATCTTTTCACCTAACAACGAGGTCACATTAGGACGCAACCAAAACAAACTTTTCCCTCGCACGAGTAACCATTAAACCTTATAAGCAGACAACGGAAGGGGAAAGAGGGGCTCGCTATGACATACATGACGGAAGCCAACGGTCACCGAAACGGAGGAGCACAGTGAATGTTTTTGTTTTTTTCATTTGTGGTTTTCATCAATGGAAGATTAATAGGGTAGACATTTTTTTAAAGGTATTTGATTACAAATCAGAAGAAAAAAACACATGCTACCGGTGCGATCCGAACCCACAGCCTACTAATTACGTGTCCGGTGCTCCACCAACTCAGCTACGGGCGAAGGCTGTCCAATCTTCTGCTTTCGGGGGTTTTTATGTATCGAGTCTAACCCAACCTTGAGTGTGTTCACCAGCGCCAACCTCGTCCATAGCGGCAGACGTAGTACGTCCTGTATTACCACTAGTGCGACGAGGACCATCATCGAACGGTGAGATCGGAAGCTGTACGAAAACCCTCTTATGCTTCCTATGGCATCAAGACAGCCAAAATCGAGGCCCTCCCTAGCTATTGAGCAGACTTTATGTTGGATGTTGAAGCATATTCAAGTTACAGCCTTTACTGACCGGTAGATATTTGATTGATCGTATATTGTACGAAGGGTGCTTATTGAGTTCTGTGCCTAGCATGGAAGGAAGAACTCTAAAACCAAGAACAAATTTTGATTTCTTAGCTCAGCATCCAACCCTCCCATCCCCTACTGAATATCAATGTGCTTCCCACATCGATTTCCAGTTTCCTTCATTCCTGAATTCAACAGGATCTTGCTCATCTAGTGCTCATCAAGCTCATCATCGAAATTGATGTCCTCGAATGCTCTCAAAACTTTGAAAGAGAAAGAACGATGGCGCATGGTGCACAGAACAGGCCAAGTGGTTGGTGACCATAAACCCGCAGTCACGTAAACATGCTGTGAAACATGGAACTGTGTTGGGACATTGTTTTTACGTAGCAAAATCCTTGGGCCCAAGTATATAGGCACTCTTCTTTTGATGGCCGCACGCAACACAAGCCGTACTTGGATATAATAGACCCCTGCCATTGGGATAGACCCCTTTCGCTCAGTGTAGCGTAGAAAATGATACCTTCCCGGGGTTAACCTCTCCGCCCTTTCTTTCTTCCTATCAATCTGCCATCGTCGTACTGGCTGGTAGGCAGCCAATCAGCGCAACGTCATTCTCATCCCAGAAAAACTTTCGTCATGAGCTCATGAGCTTTCGCCCATAGGTAGTCTCAAATATGATGGGCGGAGAGTGTTCTCGTGCTTCTGAGCAATGCTCTCTCCCGCACTTGTTTACGGGGTATCGGAAGTAGATCCAAGTGCCATCTGCATTCACCAACAACCAATTAAAAGCAGCGCTCATCAGCGTTCGTCATGGTGGGCATTTCATGAAAACATTTCATTCTATCTTCCTCCACTTCAGGTGTCAGCATTTTGGACGCTTAAAATGGACAGACTTTGGACGTGCTCAAGATGGTTTCTAGGCACCCAGTACCTATTCCCAGTCTCAAAACAACTCGAAGAACTCTGACGCACATATTGGTCAGGAGCATGTGTCCAACTTGCTGCACATTTTCTCACTGCTTGGTCACTTCAACTAACCTACCAGCCTACCGGTTGTCCATCAAAGACCTTCTTCCATGCCTAAACGGAGCTGGACACTTTTTTATAGTCGCATATATGACGGCCTACAGGCTCTACACACATCTGACATGTCCCTCAAGAAAACTACTTATACGTTGTTTGTTCCCTATTTCGTCTAAAATGCGATCACGGTATTATACCCTTTCACTGAAGCTGCTGTGCGACCACATGACTTCAACGCGGCGCAGCTTAAGATCTATTAGAGGAAGAGTGCCAAGTCTTCCATAACCATTGCTCGAATGGTGATGCAAGATGCATGCAGCATCTTAAGCGCATCTGTGTGTGCATCATGCTCAGACTTGGACTATGAAAGCAGCCCTTGTGTATCAATACCAATAACATACAGCGCTGTAAAAGAAAATCTTGTCAGCGTCAAAGAAAGCCTTGAGCAATATCGCCTGCATAAGTGCCCCTACGACTGCCAGGGATTACATTTCAGCCATCCCCTGGGACAAGAAAATAAAAGAATGAAAGATTTGAAGAATCCCGTTTTGATCCTTCTTTTTAGTTTGACACCAAGCGAGTTACGAAGCTTTGAAGGGTACGCGCAGTAAAGATAATGCGTGTGCATTAAGGACTTAGGCTTAGAACCTATCTGGCGCTTCTCGTAAGAGCGACATTCGGTGTTCTGCGCTCCTGTGTATACTCGCAACTCGAAGGGCATTAAAATGGAACCTCTCGATGCTCGAGCAAAACCGCGCCAAAAGAACAGAAGGTGCAGTATAGACATCACTTCGTTTTGTTAACCGCGTTTTTTGGCAGTAAACGTGAGTGACGTTGTGAACATTTTTGTTATCCCTCTACGGCAAGCCAATCGTCTTATATGTCCCGATACACAATAAAGAGAGGAGTCTATTCTTGCAGGGCCACTAGCAGGGTCACGAGGATCGTCCGACGCCATTGGCTGGAAGGTTGTCCTGCGGCGGAGAAAAGCCCTTGCGTTCTTAAGTTGTATCCGGCTACAGTTATTTCACTCTCGTGAACCGGATCTGCGGTCACTACCTGCCCTAAGGAGATGTACTCCGTTACCACTTCCAAAGCTTCGCTGTCTATTGTAAACTACTGTTCCGTTTCGAGTCTGCTGAACATTAGTTTTCTGCATACTAATTTCTAGATTCACCACTCTGCTTTAGCCTTTTTATTGGTCCTCAATCATGCCCTGCAGTTCGTTCTCTGAGTTACTTAACAAGGCAGTGTCATCAGCAAGTCGGAGATTACTAAGATGTTCTCCATTAACTTTTGTCACCAACTCTTCCCACCCCAGTGTCTAATACCCCCTAAAAACGCGGTGAATAGAACTAGAGCGATCGCATCTGTCTACCTAACAGACTTTCCGATAGTTAGATTTTCCCCGTCGGCAACATGGTCATTGTGCAACCTCTATCGATATTTTCCAGAGCTTTTTTTTTTTTTACTTCTCCACCCTGGTTTCGCAAGCCTCCATGACTGCTGACGTTTCGACTCAGTCAAATGATTTATTATTTTCTATGAAGACTTTATAGATGGGTTGGTTGATTCTGCCTATTCCTCTATCATCTAACTGATGATGAGAATACTGTGTAGTATCGGGTAGCCTTTAAGAAAGCCAGTCTGGTCCTTTCGTTGATTTTGCCCCGCCGCGGTGGCTCAGTGGTTACGGCGCTCGGCTGCTGACCCGAAAGACGCGGGTTCAATCCCGGCCGCGGCGTCTGAATTTCGATGAAGGCGAAATTCTAGAGGCCCGTGTACTGTGCGATGTCAGTGCACATTAAAGAACCCCAGGTGGTCGAAATTTCCGGAGCCCTTCACAACGGCGTCCCTCATAGCCTGAGTTGCTTCGGGACGTTAAACCCCAATAAACATACAAACCTTTCGTTGATTCGTTCCTAAGGTTGCTTTAATTCAATTGGCTATTACTTTAGTAAATACTTTGCAAGCCACGGACAGTAAGTTGATCGGTTTGTATATTTTCAAGTGCATGATGTCCCCTTTCTTGTGCTTTAAGACCATTTTAGTCTTCTTCCAAGATTCCGGTATGCTCAAGGTCATGAGGCATTTCGTACACGGGGTGACTAATCCTCATGGCACAATCTCCCCACCGTCATTCAACACATCTGTAGTTACTTGATCCTCACCAGCTGCTTTCTCTCATTTTCATTAAAGGGTTTCTCTCTCCCTCCTGATTTTCATTCCCAGCAAAACTTTCATTCCCAGCAGGCAGGATGGTCAATTCCTCCACAGCGCTGCCTTTGTCCCTGGCGTCTGATTATTTTGACGACTTATAGACTTTGCAGAAATCCTCGGCTACATTAAATATCTTATCCATATTGCTAATGAAATTTCCCGGCTTGTCTCTTAGCTTTCTAAAATAAACTTTTTAAACTTCCAGGCTATTCGCTCTGTATGGCTTCAACAAAAATTGAACTTGTTTCCGATGTTAAAAACCTTGGAGTCTATTTCTATGAGCATTTTTCCTGGAATAAACGTTTGCAAATAATAAACGTTTGCGTTTGGAAATTAGAAAATGGAGATGCAAAAGAAAAAGATTGGAGAGCAGTGAACAGCGTGGTAGCGACCACTCGACGCTCCACCCTACAGCCAGCCGCCGTGGTCTCAGTGTCACGTCAGTCACCACCACTTGGTTGTCAGAAGAACCGGAGGGCACCCTATACAGTTGGCTGTTGCTGTCAGATCCATCGCAGTCGAAACTGAGTGCCCTTGCTAGGGTGATGTCGCTTGGGCGGCGAGGAGGCAGGTTCGCGTGTCCAATACTTTCCTCCCTCTCCTGGCACACACAGCATATCGCAGCTGTCACTTCAGGGTCGCGATACGCGGGCGTATGCTAGCCGCCTGAGCGTGCTTCAAAAAGAAGTGGGCGTCCGAGCCCATTGTTTTTGAACAGCTCCGAAGTGCTTTGGTCCTTGCGGGTCCGATAAGGCATTATAGTCGATTTTACTAGCATCGCCGTGCTGCACTGAGCAGTCACATCCTCAAGCACCTGTTTCTGTTGTGTCTTAGCTCACTTCTGTTCGGAGGATTCGTGGACGGGTCTTCACAAGAAGCCGAACTTATGGCTTAGGGTCAGTATTCAAGCGCACCACTGTGTTCGGATCCAGTTGAATGTCGTGTATGCGGGTGCGCCCGTACACGACACAAAACTGGATCCGAACACAAGGGTGCGTGCCAATCCTGACACTAAGCCGCAAGTTAGGCTTCCTGTCAAGCCCCGTCCACGAATCCTCCGAACAGAAGTGGTCTGTGTGCGGGTCCCACCTGACGACCCTCCAATATGTCGCTCATCAAGCGGAGTCGCCCCTAATATGCAGTCTTGCTGCTTGCTTCACGCGTTTCAACCGACGTCACCCTGAATGGCTTCAACAGCCACGCGACCATGTAATTCAGAAGCGGCACTTTCCACTGAGCGATGGCTACGCTCTATCCAAGCCTGGGATTTGGCGATGGTTTGCACTTCTGGATTCGTGAAGTTCAATTCCGGTACGTGGATTGTCTCTCATAACTTCCGCACCAGGGGGTGCTCGTTGCCCTCCCATAGACTTGGGCGGTACAGCACATTGAAGACACCCGCGATGCGTCTTGCAGGAACTCACTACCTCATTTGGACGAAGTTTCTGTGAAAGCTGCACGGCTTTCCTGTGCCGTATGGCTCCGCTTGGGTGGATTCTTATGAGTAATTACATCCTTATCACAAATCTGAACAACCTAGGGGGATTCTCCTAAAACACTGGGCCAACATCGTCCCCACTTCGAGTTACTGAACATTTCATTCTCGACGTACCAGACGTTAGCCGTCCCGGTTAGCTCAATTGATAGAGCGACTGCTCCGGTTAGGTGATGGTCCTGGGTTCGAACTCCGGACAAGGGTGAACTTCTCATCAACTATGAAGTTTCTGTGGAAGCTGCAAAGATTTCCTCTGTAGCCCTATGGCTGCCCTCGGGTGGATGCTAATGAGTAATTACTCCCTTATTACAAGCCTGTCTTTCTAGGATTGGTATGCAGCCTAAGTCTAAAATGCCAGGCGGCCTCTGTGACCTGAAGTTGTGATGAACTGTAGCTAGCCGTGGCTGTGCTCCACTAGTCGTTGTCGAACCATAGCCTGAATCTTTTCCTTGCCCATGGTAGAAAAATTGCTGACATTCATTTATTGGTTTATTTTGTTCGCTTATTTCCCTTGAATTTTAAATTTCAGTCCTGATCTGGTCCTTTGCCATACTAACTTATTTTCTTTACCTACGTTCTAAGCTCCAATCCCAATACCATGCACAGTCCATCCCCTTCAAAATAAATAAATAAATTATTTCAGTCATTCATTAATTTTCATGTCAGTGACGGTTCGAGTAATTTTTCCTTCTGCTTTTATGCCACCAGCACTCTGACCTTCTCATTCTTGTCGCTACTGCCAATGATTTAATTTTGCCCACACTATTCCCTCTCGGCCCTGGATTTTTGTTTTGGTCGCAGATTTTTTCGCTCTGTGTTTTTATAATGTCTAAGACCCCATAACCATGCGGTAAACAATTAGAGCTCATGGTGCAAGTATTAATTGATTTACTGTCATGGTGTCCAATTGGGACATCAGGGCTCTGTGGGTGTGGTTAACGCACTTCAACACAAAAAAAAAGTGAACGAAAAAAATTGTTATTTTGCAGTGTTGAGAACTCAAGCGAAGCTTTTGTTTTTACTTTGTAAGGGATAAATGGATCTTACAGTTGACAGAAAAGGCGCCGCTCTCTCCTGTTTACCTTCCCTTTTGTGTCATTTATCCTCGTGCTTATCGCTGACATGCATGTATTCCAGCTTATAGTATGTCAAATCAACAACTCACACGTTCAAAATTTGCACAGCCTCCCTGGAAGGCGACTGTAGACAAGATGAAGGCTTTCCCCAAATCTGTAATGCCCTCTTCTATCGAGCTTTGTGAAGCGCCTCAGTAACGCTCAGCGCAGAACCCAGAACATGTAAGCTCTCAGCTAGCGCGTGGCACAATGCATCTGGCTTGCACCTGACTTCAAAGCAGCCGACTACTACTGTAAAATAATTCATAAACAGAAAAGTTTGTTGTGCCTGCAATCTTGACCAAATGCCGTTCTGTACAGGCGACAAGAAATTCCCTCTCATCCATAGGCTTAAGCGGTGGGGAATCTCTTCGGCCGGGCAGAAAGCGGAAGCTGCTTGTGTGCATACCGAATAGGCGTTCTCAAGAAAAAGTTGACAAACACGCTGCATTGCTCCCAGCATCGAGGGTGCGCCACAAGTGTTGCACGAGCGGCGGTGCGCGAGTTGCAGTGTGAGTGCCCCGGTCGTTCTTTGCAGCTCATGTAAGGATCGGTCCCTTACGGGCTGATCCAAGCATACCTCCTGTTCATTCGTAATAAATGTTTTCACCACCACCACCACTCAGGAATAAAAGCGCAAGATCAGGCGTCCATTTATTCTCACTGTTTATTTGCTCCTGTTCGCCGACATCCGCATTGTCATTTACAGGCTCGATTCGAACGAAAATAAATTGCGAAAATCTCCGTTTTCGAGTTCATCAAAAGCTAATTTTAATTATCGGTCTATTTGCCGCGAGGAATATTCATGCCAGCAGTCCAAAACTCCTCTGTATAGGTGCATGAGCAAAAAGACTAGCAGAACTTCCTCTAGAAAGATTGCCTATCTTCAATCAATGGCCACCGATCGCTACCTTTGAGCCCTGGTGGTATCAAAATCGTACATGTAAGAAACGTGTTCCAGCGCAGCCCCTACGGATTTAATTATAATTGTAACGCGAATATGAGCTTGGTTAGGTGTTTCACAAAGCATATAAGAATCTGAGTGGGAAATAACGAATGGTTAGTGAGATATAAGCCTATAAATTTGCTATTCCTCGGCTTCGGCATCCCATCCTTGCTGCTGCTTCTTCCTTAAACTGAACATTTCAATGGAAATTCAAGAACAGCGACGCCGTTAGCAACAAAGATCCCGGAGGAACTATGCGATTAAAAATTAACGGTATTTTCATCCTTTACTGAGGCGCGAGCGGAACGTTTGGGTTGGGGTGTCAACTGAAGCCACCAGCGCCGAAAGGGCTAAAACCCACAGCTTCAGGACGGTTGACTATGTCCTTCTTGATAGCTTTATGTGTACCATCACAATCTATCAGAACATGTTTAGTATTATTTACAGTGCTCCCGCATACTAAGTAGATATCGTCTCCCTGCTTCGTCTCCCTACTTCGCAAAGCCGAAGCCGCGTACAGCGCCGTCCATCGCAACTTGCACCGTGATCCACCTCAGCTTTTTTGCATGTCCTCTGCCCTTCCGTTGCGCTGCAACGGCTCGTCTCTCGATTCATTATCTATGCATCCGGGCTATAGCGCAGCGTACAAAATAGGCGAGCTTGTGGCAGCAACAGCGTTGCTTCACTCATTCCAGGCTCCTTCCTCGAAGGGCGTTGCGGAAGCTACTCGCGTCGGTCGTGCTTGCACACTGTGTTTGTCGCGAAACGCGACCAACCCTGCTGCTGCTGCTGATGTCGCACGCGTTATCACGTGCTGGCGGCTGGTCTCTGTCAAGATTACTCGCTTCCTTTCATTGCGCAGTACAATGGGGCTCCCTGGTCGAGGCGCCGGGAATCGCTAGCAGCCCTCGGAGAGGAAGGACGAGAAAGATTGCCGCCGGCGCTGAGGAGAGAGCGAGGAGAAAAAGAAAGAAGTAAATCAACGCGCCTCTCGCTAAGGAAATGTTTCGCTGCGTCACGCCCTTGTTACACACACGTATCCTGTTTCCGCCGTTACTAGATACGCTGACGTCACCGTGAGGAACGGAAGGAAGAGAAACAGCGCTGTGCCAGCGTCTTATCTACCTACAGTCCTCTCAATGAGTGCCCGAGAGGTTGGACTTGCGTAGCGTAAATCTTTCGTGTCTTTTTCATCTGCTCCCTTTGTGAAGAAAGAAGCGTTGTGAAGGGGGCCTACAGCCGTGCGTTCGTTGCTAGAAGTAGCGCTTGCGTGTAAAAAACAAGGAAGAAGTAAGGAGGACACTAATAAGCACGAAAACAGAGATTGGAAGAAGAAGAAAAGAAGAATTAGAGCAAGAAATGCAGCGAAAAGGAAGAAAGAACGAAGGATAGAAAAAGAAAGAAAGAAAGAAAGAAAGAAAGAAAGAAAGAAAGAAAGAAAGAAAGAAAGAAAGAAAGAAAGAAAGAAAGAAAGAAAGAAAGAAAGAAAGAAAGAAAGAAAGAAAGAAAGAAAGAAAGAAAGAAAGAAAGAAAGAAAGAAAGAAAGACGTGTATTCGCATGTCCAACATTCTTCCGATCTGTAGCAAAATCTTTCTTTTAAAGTTTTCCCATCGCTCGCATCGAGCAGATGACTGCCATAGAAAACCATTGAGGAACACTTTTGAAGATATCAGAAACATTAACAGCAAAAACACGCGCCGCCGCGGTGGCTCAGTGGCTATGGTGCTCGGCTGCTGTCCCGAAAGACGCGGGTTCGATCCCGGCCGCGGCGGTTGAATTTCTTTGGAGGAGAAATTCGAGGCCCGTGTACTGTGCGATGTCAGTGCACGTTAAAGAACCCCAGGTGGTCGAAATTTCCGGAGCCCTCCACTACGGCGTCTCTCAAAGCCTTAGTCGCTTTGGGACGTTAAACCCCTTAAACCAAACCAAACCAAAAACATGCAAGCCTGTCGATGACAGATCTGCGTATATATTAATCTTTATAGTGAAATCATACAATAAACGAAAAAATTGCGCTCATAACCTTTTCCTGGTTCGAAAACGTTTTTGTCCATAATTTTTGGGTATGGCAGCATTTCTCCAAACATTTTCAGAATCATCTGTCTCAGAGGCAGAACTGGTTCTTCTATCTTTGCGACGAGGAGACAGAAATCTTCCTTTTTCGGTATTTCGGGACCCACTCCGTCATTTTTAACTGGGAGCACCCTTCTACGCGCTCTTGTACTTATCGCCGCTATCGGCTCAACTGTTTGAAACGTTCCCATCACACCCCTGTAGCTAACTTGGTATCCACGTAACTACGCTTCCACAACTTCGCCAAAACCTGAAAATGAAGCACTGTGTCCTTTTCACGCACTCGCGACCAAATCTACTCCCGATATACATCGTGGCTGCTCCGGCGAATAAAAGTCGTGGTGCGGGTGCTTTGTTTTCGACTCTCGAAGACAACCAGTGCTCGGCGCACTCCATCTGCCCGCTTCTTCAACAGCAACAAAAAGCGGAGCTCTAATGTCCGCTATATTGCTCTGTTTTCGACGTTTTCGGCCTCCGCTCTTCGCGCCCAAAAGCGGAAATAGGCGAGCGCCACGCCGCTCTTCTCAAACGAGGCCCCTCTCTAATCGCCTCGTCTTAATTTGTCCTGCGACGTGGATGCGCGAATTGCAGTCTGGAATGCCAGCCGTTGAGCTCGTCCAGCCGAGGAGCTCGGAGCTGTACTGGAGTGGCCGCACAGTGACGTCGGTGCGTGTGCGTTGTCGCCTCGCAGGATGAAGGCGTGATTCCTCTAACAAAAATTATAACGCCACCTCCTCTATATCAGGTGTTTCAGGGAAGAATTTAAGTAATTCTCAGAAATAGGTTTTTTTAGGTAAAAATATGGCTTTTTCAGCATAATATTGCCGGTGTTGGCGGACACCAGAAAGCCGTTGAATCGTTTTAAGTAGCAAGCTGGTTAAATAATTTTTAATAATTAATTTTTTAACTATTAGAGTTGGGCGATTAGTTCCAATGAAATATTTGTAGCCGGTCGTCAGTAATAACTATATCAGTTTTAAGAATTTCGAAAATGCGATTACCTTTTCGCGCTGTGGCTTGACAAAATTTGGTTCTTTCGACTAGTTTCGTGCACTGTAAAAGTTGCTTTGCCTGCATGCTTTTCGAGAGCGCTTGTATTTTAGCACGATGTAGCCAAATTTTTGTCGAGCCACAGCACCGAGGATAATAGCGTTTTCGAATTTTAGAAACTGATATGGCTACGACTAACGACTGCTGCAAATCTCTAATTGCAACTAGTCGCCTAGCTGTGGTAGTTAAAGAGTTAAATATCAAAAATTAGTTCATTAGCTTACTACTAAAGACAATTCGCCGGCTTTCTGGTGTCTGCCAACAATGGTAATACTATGCCGCAAAAGTCATATTTTTACCCAAAATGGCTATTTATGGAAATTATATAAAGTCTTCCCTGAAACACCTGGCATACCAACTAATCCTTATGCCTTGCGAATACCATGAATGTTGTCGCGATTTGGATGGATGCTGCAGTGAAAACATTGCCCTTGCATGCAAAAACATGCTGTTTTTGTCGTGTAAGGCAATGTGCAATTTGCCTTACTCCAGTCATTGGCATTAGCAAATCAAATAAACTTGAAACAATGAAATACTACTTATTATTCAGTGCCAATTGGTCGAAATGAACCCAATAGGAAGACGAGATACAATCTGCGAGCTGTGTGTAAAGCGGTCTAAAGCAGATCAGACCGACCAAGGACTGACGGGAACATCTGCCAGGTCGTAAAGTGTAAACATCTACACGGCTCCAAAGTGGACTCCAAGAAGTGATATGCGAAATACTATGTGATATCTGGAACTGATATGCGTTTTTCATAGTTCCAGCTACGTTACAGAAAGTTAAGTAACAGAAACAGAAAAAAAGAAGAAATAGAGAGTTAAATAAAGCCCACTCGTCCAGATTTCAGCAAGCGCCACAAATAAGGCATCGCGAAAACGGCGGAGTGAAGAAAAAAATAAAGATTCTGGCTGAATTTTTGATGGTAATCGTAACCTCGATAAAAACAATTTTGTACCCTTTAACATGAAACAAAGTTTAGTATTTTTCGCTGGTGACAAAGTAAAGTCAGTTACCGGCATGACGAGACGATTCCATTATTGACAGTTGAGGCAGTTACTATCTAATGCACTTTTTCGCAACACTGACAATGGATTAAATAAAAACACGCTGAGAAATTGTCCATTCTTGAAACAGAAACCAAAATGTGAATTATGTACGCAACATATGACGCATATGACAAACAGTAGGTACCATAGGATGAGAATTACAACTGATCAAAATGCCGGAATATTCAATGAATGTACAATATAGCAAAGTATTTGAGTCAGGAATGGGAGTACATGGTCGAGAAAAAAATAAAGAAATGCAGTCCCCTATATATTTTGCTCCGCATTAGATAACGTAGCTAAATATCACAGCTCAAATATACAATTCTATCTACGAGCGCAGGCATACGAACTTTAGCTTAACAACCAGTGATGGTAGGCAGCAAATTCTTCTGGACTCGAAAAAGTGGCCTATAGAGTTCCCTAACGCTTATTGCGAACAATATCCAGAACTTTGAAGCAGCTCAGTTTTTGCAACTTCTTTTGTGAGAAAATACTAAGTATTTCCTCAGCACCCAGCTATTGCGTTGTTACTCTGTGTTATTCCCTCTACCGCGAAGATAACCTCCGAGTTGCGCCTCATGAATTTTGTTAGAATTACCAAGACGTAAAAGAGGTGTCGCCGTTATGCGAGTTGCCTAACATAACCAACAATTCGGGGAAAACGCATTTCTGAACGGGGAAGAGTTTCTGAAAACATTTTTTTTTATATAATGTAAGATTTCACTATAACAATCTATATATCTGCAGATCACCCGGCGACAGTCTTCATTTTTTTGCTATTAACATTTTTGCTACCGTCAAAAGCGTTCCCCATTAGTTTTATATGGCAGTCTTAACTTCCCGATGCGAGCGATAAAAACAATTTGAAAGGAATATTTTGCTACAAATCGGAAACATGGACGATTACCTTCAGTATATTCATAATAGTACCTTACAATTTCCCAATTTTCAAAATTTTTCTCCGAGAATGTTGGACATCAGCGCTTCTCCCACCACTTGAATTTCGGGAAGTTCAAAAACTTATCCGACCGAAAACTCCCGCGGATTCGCAGCTCTCGGCTGTCAGCTGAGACGTGATTGTACTCTGAGCGCCCTGCGTACGCAGATTAAATTTTTTCAATGCCGCGCTCTTCGCTTCTTTAGTAAATGTAAAGGCACGGAATACATCGTATTACTGCGTCTGCTGGCAATTAGCACAGGATGCGATGCCTAGAGAAAGATTCCACATCTTCGGACAAACACAAGTCAAGCGAAATGCTAAGTTTACACTTCCCTATACAATATCGGGATAAATTAACGGGATAGATTAAAGATCTAACGATTAACTCTCGGTGTAGATTAACAATCGCAGCAGCAGATTTCTTTCTTCTGCAGGCAACTGTATAAACCTTTATGGGTTACGTCAGTGCACAAAACAACGCACACAACAAACAAAACAACACAGCACAAAACACCACACGAGCACAAAGATCAGCGCACCGCCGCTCCGCTGCAGAACAACGCACGCGGCGTTCCCGGCTGGTCGGGTTTGCCGCTGGCCCGCCGACTCGAAGGCGATGGCGGCGCCTTCTTATCAAACCCATTCTGAACGAAGCCCGAAAACGTGTGTTGAGAGGATCGCGGCGTGCCCGTTCCACTCGGCGAGCCGAAATAAAAGAGAGCAGGAGCGCGGCTCTATTTATGTTTTGCTCTTGGGCCACGCGCCCCAAGAATGCCGAGCGAGGGGGGAAAAGAAGAAGAAGCCGAAACTAGTCTACGCCTCTGCACTTCTGCCTCGTTAAAAGAATGCAGTGTTGTCTAACCTAGAGCCATTCAGGAGTGCAGTAGTGAGCGCCAGCCTACTGCGTTCCTCGTATGTGTGCGTATATGCGCGCATGCCGGGATATACGTCGTCTGCTCCCTGGAACAAAAGCGGACGAAATGCGCGAAAGTCGCCTTGTTAGGCCTAAGTAGCTCTCCGCTCGTCCAGTAAGAAGAACCGTGAATAAGGGCCGTCGAAACTCAGTACTACGTATTGCAGCGCAGTACGGCGACTGCCTCTGAACGCACCTCGTAGCTTTGACAATGCTGCACGGTTTTAGAGGAGAGACAGGGCATAGTCGTGTGCGCACGTATACAAGCGACGAAACCGGATGTCGTCTACCACCACTAGGCCGTCGCCATCATAGCTCCAAGCAGCAGACGACGCGCGCACGCCATAGCATCCCGCTTCGCATGCGACGTCCGATCTCTGGATCGAAAACAGACCACCCCGTCCCACAGGAGAGGACACAAACGCGTACGCACTGGCATCAGCTCGCACGAGCCAGACTTCCCCATTTTATGGAAACTTTCCTGCTTTTTTTTTTTTTTTTATCGTAGCCCGCCTGAGTGCCTGGTGCTTCAAGTTGTACCGCATTCCATCGCAGAGCGTAAGAAGTTCTGCAGGCCTGAAACGTGTAAAGGGTTACGTTCGAAACTTAAATACTGCGCTCCGAGGACGGTCATCGTGAACCACTTAAATTTTTCTGCGGTGGCGCTGAGCGGTAGGAGTTCATAAAATCACTGGAAGTTCCAGTGACCTAAGGAGTTGACTTTGTCCGGGCGCAGTAGCTCACTGCAACAAACCAATGGACGCCAAAGTGGACCCGTGAAATGTTTTATAAGCTGCGCCATACAAGCTGCATCCAGGATTCCGAATTTCTTGCGTGCAGTTATCGCAGAATTACAATTGACCAAATGCATTCTCTCTAGCTTGTGTCTTAGAGTTGTCTGCAGTAGACTGGCTTATAATGGAGAAAGGGAATAAAAAAAAACAGGGACACCTAATTCCATTATTTGTTGGCAATCCGATTGCATTCGGATCTGTTGATGCATTTGCCGGAAGCGACTGGTGGGGCTTGTGAGACTCGGGTTGCTCTTCCCGTAAACCACCTGCCTCGGTTGATAGATGGAGGCTTCACACGAAAGAACCTTGTTTGTTGACGTTACTTCCCTCCAGCCAATTGACATTCTCCAGTCTGATGGCGTCAATTCCCTCCAGCCAATGCTCATTCTCCGCTCTGGTGACGTCCCTCATGCCATCACTTCCCGCCAGCCAATCAGGATTTTTCTGGACGGCGCCGAACGGTCGCCACCAGCTTTTCGCTCCTTTCAGGCTTCTATGCTGTCGCATAAAAGAATTGTTCGATAACCGCCGCAGTATGGCACGTCGTAATCCCGGCGGATTGGTCGACTGCACAAATCCTGCTTTTTTTCTTTATTGGAAGTAGTGCTGCCTTTGCCTGTGTGAATAATATCGCCCAATTCTATTTAAAGAAAAAATGTTTATGTAACCAGTATGAGCAGACGTTTTATTCATGAAGCATATCCACTTTATGTTATAAATGATCCTAGCAGGCTGAAGCTTATCGCAAACGTCGGCATTCGTCATTTTGCTGCGTTGAGTGTCTTGCACTCAGCCAATTACTCCTTTTTTTGCGTGCTCATAAGACGCCCCGAAATGAACGCAGCAGCGATAACATCGTGTGGTCGGCCCGCGCAAGACAAAAGCGTCGGAATATCGCTTATCAAAGCCACGCGAGGGCGCGCAAAGCGTTCGATTTAGAAACAGCGCCTACTTAAGGCACTCAGTCCTCGGCCCGCTACCCGCAACGAGATAAAAGCGCACTTCGGCCCTCGTCTCCACAGGGGCTCATTCATCTTGCATCTTAGCCCCTCCTCGCGACACTCCCAGAAGCTGAAGCTCCGTCAACTCCGCGGGAGCATCTGGTATCCCCGACTCCCGCTGAGAAATCGAAGAGCGAGATTTGCAAGGGTAAAACGCTTTGCGGCACATACGTCCAGCGCCGGCACCCCCCTTTCCCAGAGGCTCGCTCCATGAATGTATGTATGCTCGCCCCGTACTCGTATTAGCTTTGAGCTGCGGGGACTGTAAGGCGAGCAGCGGAGAACCGTTCCTTCTTCCGCGGAACCGAAGAGCTACAATTTGCGGCATCAGAGAGAGAGAGCCGAATTGCACCCACTTGCTTATCGTTTGTGTGCTTCCCGAACGATCATCTCGGGCTTCTCTGCTTGCGAAGGACCTCCGTAAGGGGCCGCATTAGCGTCATCGCAACCTTTACTGCACCTACCGAATAATGCAGTGACCCTGAGGAAAAAGCTCGCGTAGACCATGTCGGCAGCTGCGAGTTGTGCGAATGGCGTGTGTGAATGGAATGTGAACAGTGCTTGCGGAGAGACCGAGGCTTGTATACATATAATGATTACTTCCTCTGAGGGCCGAGTACCGCTTTCTCCGCGTTGTCATATGAGGGCCGAGTACCGCTTTCTCCGCGTTGTCATATGACGTCATCGAGTGCAGCGCCGTGGCGTGATATGTGCCCTACTTATACACGTTGAAAAACGGCGTTTATGCCAGGCTGAGGCAAAACTGGAGCTTACAGCGGCCGCAGCGACTATTGTGTAAAAGCTCGTGAGAGAGAGAAAGAGAGAGAGATGGAGAAGGAAAAGCGCAGGAGTTGACTAGAAGGAGGTTTAGGTTTTCGACATTGTTTACGGTATGGTGCGGTAGCGTTGGTGAATGCCCATATGCGGAATTAGTCATTCTCTTGCTTTACATTCATAGATCCGGGCCGCCATGGTGGCTCAGTGGTTACGGTGCTCGGCTGCCGACCCGATAGACGCGGGGTCGATGGAAGCGAAATTCTAGAGGCCCGTGCACTGTGCGATGTCAGTGCACGTTAAAGAAACCCTGGTGGTCGAAATTTCCGGAGCCCTCCACTGCGGCGTCCCTCATAGCCGGAGTCGCTTTGGGATGTTAAACCCCCATAAACCGACAGCCATTCGTAGATCCCTGGGATTCCTCATACCACTTCTGGCACATTGGTGCAATGATTGAGCGATGCGCCACTGCCCTGCGATGGCAGTTGATGCCACCGGTGGGGCTTGGTACGACCGAGGTTGCTCTTTGCGAGCAACCTCTCGCTATCGATCATTAATCCAACTGCCACCTTTCACGGTGAACAGTTTGCTCACAATCTGGTGCGCAAGTTGTATTGGTCCCTACAAGGTCACGTAACCTAGGCGGCCCTCCTGATCCCGAGGTTGCTAAAATTTTGTAGCGAAAGCTATATTGGCCACGAACTTGCGATTTCGCTGTGGCGGTGCTCCGAGTAGGCACAGAGACCGACCTTATGCCGTTGCCTAGCAACCACCTCAGTTAGCTAACGCCGCGCGCTCGCCACGCCCTCTGGCATGACGTCACACCGCGCGTCTCACCGCGGAACCGCCGCCGCCGTTTGGTATGACGTCACACCGCTTGCCTTGTCGTTGGGCTCGCTTTCGCTACGTATATCCTGGCATAGCCGAACTGAACCACTGCCAATTTTTTTGAAGTAGACCCTCCCCAGAAAATGATTAAGGTGGATTAGTGGGTCGCATTAATATAATCCCGTATGATAATCAAATGGAAAGTACTCACACATTCTTGAACGTTGTGGCTCATGAATACCCTATAAGGGCGATGAAACCGGTGCCAACTGGAGTTTTGGAGGGGAAATCGCAAGAAGATTGGTAGAAACTCATTGCAGACACAATACCAGGCAACCTAAATGCTATATCGCATCTTCTTTAAGAGTGTGGTCTAGAGGGTCCCAAGTTTTTTTGCATGTCGCCTTCATCGAAATGCAGCCGCCGCGAGTAGAATTGTATGTATCCCGGGACCTGTGAAGAACCGGGGAACGCCAATGCCACACGGTCACCGCGGCTGGTTAGAATAGAGTTAATCGCAATCCGTTAGATGATGGTGGTGGTTTATGGGGTTTAACGTCCCAAAGCAACTGGAGCTATGAGAGACGCCGTATTGAAGGGCTCCGCTTGCGCGCTGGAGTGTTTTTTTTTTTTGTCATAGCCGTTTAACCAATGTCAACTGGCACAATTTAGCTAATTTAGCGACGAGACCCCTGAAGTAACATAGGATGACGAAACAACGTCGCATTGACAGTGTGCGCTCTTTATGCCGAATTGGCTTCAGTGCCGGAAGTAACGCCACACAGAAAAGTTATGTCATTTGTGCCCACAAAGCGCTCACAAGGCAACGGACGTAAGCAGCCCACTTGCGACCCCTACGAGTCCTCCATCTCACATGTCATCGCTACAGACAACGTTCCCGGCAGCAGACCCATATAGCGATCCCATTTCATATTCATATGTTGCGCAATATATCTAAGGAGCGAGGTGGTTTCACCCTGTTCTGATTCAGCTTGTCTCAGTCTGCGTTTCCTATCCATCCTGAAGCCGCCGCGGTGGCTCAGTGCTCATGGCGTTCGGGTATACTGACCCGAAAAACCCGGTTCGATCCCGGCCGAGGCGGTGGAATTTCGATGGAGGCGAAATTCTAGAGGCCCGTGTACTGTGCGATGTCAGTGCATGTTAATTAACCCCAGGTGGTCGAAAATTCCGGAGCCCTTCCCTACGACGTTCCCCACAGCCTGAGTCGCTTTGGGACCTTAAACCACATAAACCATAAACCAAATCTATTCATCCTGCATCGTCGAACATATTAGTGTGTAAGTAGCGAATAAGCTCGCCAACTTATCAAGTGTCTTCGTGCATTATCAGGGAGTTCATAATACGAGTCGGGGAACGCAGTCGAACTGATTTGATTCGAATTGAATTAAACATGCTTCCTGTCTTCACTTAGGGAACACTGGGAACAGAGGAGCTGAACGAGAAGCGTGACAGCCGATCGAGGAGTCTAGCGCCGAGACCATTGACTACTGAATGACGCTATTGACTGTGGACTCTTGACCACTTACCGCTGACCTGCAATCAGTGACACATTGGCCATTGATTCTAACTATTGATTAGCTGGCATTGCATGCGCCGCTATGGTCCCCTGCCGGCAAAACAAAAGCAAGAAAGTAAGACAACTGTTCGCGGTGTTAAACCAACCTTGCTCATGCGTATAAAAGCCCAGTCGGCTCTTAGAAGTACTGCTGACATATACGACACCAAGGATATCAACTATAACCCACATCCGCCAAGCAGGTAGCCCTCACGGTAGCAGATACAAACGTCGATGATGATCAATCACGCCCTGTCCTGAACGCGTTTTTTGTGCCATTCTTCTTTACACCCGCGCCCTTATTCCACATCTGCCTCTTCTTAAAAGCGCGAGCACCGCAAATTCCAGGAGGGTCCCGTTAGATTCTAAGCGCCATGATCGACCGGCGTTTAGCGTCACTCCTTGGGTGAGATCGCCTTAGCGGAGGCGCCAGAGTCCCCCAGACGAGAAGGGAATCAAAAATATATAAAGAGAGGCGATTCTACGCGATCGGCCCTAACCGGGGGCGCGGCGGCGGCGTATCTTCTTCAGCCGGCGGCACGTCTCCCGCGCCGCACGCGGAGGGGGCAATGGCTCCTGGTATGCTACTAACCCAATTCGAAGGCGAAACCGGACGCCGCTGCGGCGAGGAGCAGCCTCTCCCCCGCCGTCGCCGCACTTCTTTCCTTCTTTCTTGCCAATCTGGGACGGATGTAAGGGATCCAGAAACCGGCGCCTCCATTTTTTGCTCCTTTTCTTATGATATAACGGCGCTTCAAGGACGGTCAAGGCTGCAGAGCTCGGCGCTCCGCCGGACGACGACCAGGCGCCACGCTGGCTTCGGGAGCAACACACTCGTCGGAGGCGGCCGCCGCGCCGGTCGGGCCGCCTGGCGCTGCGCGGCCGGCACACGACGCTCCTCGTACTCAGTTCTCTCTGTGGATTGTCAGCGGCAGCATCGCACTTGGGATACATGCTCGGAGGTAAGACCACCACCTCTCGGCGAAGGGACCGTGTCATGGATACATCGCGGCAAGAATGTCAGGAACTGTCTCAGGTTCTACCAGTGCACTCTGTGAGCTAAGCCAGAAAGGACTAAACGTGATTCGGGAGTTAATCCCTTGGGAACTAACTGCATCGCCGCGGGCAGATTAGTTCTTGAATGAACTGTCTTTCCTCCCGTAAAGACTGACGCCATCGGAACATCAGGGGCAGTTAGCCTTTCCACCGACCAAGCGGACATCGCAGGGACTAAGCGAAGAAATTAATTGGTCCTCATTTTACCCATCTTCTTTTTTTCCCTTATATCGAACTGCACGGAGTTGTCGAAGGCAAACCTACGCTAAGCTGTACTGAGGTCCTAAATGTTCTCCGCGCCTAGATACTTCAAGCTAAGCCCGGCCATGGTCCCGACGTCCAGAGTTCAACCCGTAGTCTGTTGAGCTAATCCCAAACAGCTAAATATATCCTGTGCGTGCCAAGGCCTTAAGCTGATATTAGGTATCACTGTTAGTACTGGACGCTTCGAGAGAACCTACTTGCTATAGGAGGGGTTAATTGGGCAGGGGGAGTGGAGGTGCATGAGCTATGTATCATGATGATGATGATGACCTGCGACGCAAGTCACAGCTCAGGGTTCTGCTGCAATGCCAGAAGCGGCGTAATTGAGGCAGAGTGTATGCGCTTACGTGACTCCGCATCGTGCTCTTGGAAGCGTTGAAAGCCGTGCCAATGGGTTGCTGTGCTCAGGGAACAAACGGGTTCTGACGACCACCTGCGCTTTTTTCGCGGCCTTGGCCGATCGCGTTACACAGACCTGCGCTGTCGCTCATGGGTGCCAGTGCGTAAGCCTTGATGTTATCTGATGGCGAAGCGGGAAACAGATTGCTAAATGTGCTTCAGTAGCGGCAGCTTAACATGAGGCTATTGCTAACCGTGCTTCAGTAGTGAGAGCTTACCATTAGGCTATTGCTAACCGTGCTTTAGTTGCGAGAGCTTAACTTTAGGCTGTGATGCCAAAGAAATTAGAAATTTTTTAAGCTATAGTAAGTTCAGCAAGAATAGAGAAAGAAAAGACTGCATCTCGGAAGAAGGGCAATCGTAAGACAGGAGTTGGAACCGAACAAACGACCCTAGTATTAGCGAATACGCTCCCCGTGTTTTATTTAAGGTTTGAAGAAAGTCTGATGCCATCGTCGCAGGGTGCGAAACTTCTATTAGTCCTTGCAGCGTTCAGAGCAAGACTATTTTCTTTGCACCGAACAAAACTTGCGCCATTTCGACTAAGATTGGAAATTGCGCAAAGGGACAAGGACAGGAGCTAAAGAGACGAACACCACACCACGGACACAGACTGCCAACTGTACAGCTGTCCCGAGGTGTCGTATTCGTTTCTTAACCTCCTGTCCTCGTCTCTTTGCGCAATCTCTATAGCTTGCCTCGAAAATCAACCAACTAGCCCGCAAGAACGCCCAACTATTTCGAGTAATTCGTTTACTGCCACACAGAGGGATGCCTTATGTGCTTACTTGTGCAGCAGAGGCATTATTCAGATGAAGTAATCGTCGTTTAACGGTGCACAATACCTATTCGAGAAAACTACATGCGTATGCAGAACGACAGCTGGAGTAAGGTACACTATGGGGTTGGCGGCGAGAGTCTGACTCCTGTCAAGTGTTCTGCAGCTGCCTAAGCAAAAAGCATAATCCTTAGCTTAGATATTTCAGCGGGGTGCTAAATACATAAATTTGCATCTATATACAGTGCAACTAAACAGTGTTTTGGTGAATTTTGTAAGATGGAATAAATGCACAACAGAAGCGAACGCTTCCATTTCATTTAAGCAGAAGCAACGTGGTCGATGTCGTTACACGTTCTCAGATGATGCGGCTCTCTCTGTCACCCACAAGATACGGGCTGTGACACTTCGGGACATCTCAATTATATCGTTCATCTTAGATGCGACGTCGTCAAAACGAAACACATATGCACCGCGTCGAGACGCAGTGACCCCGATAGTCGACGCTTGTCGCACCCTCCACCGATTCACCTCATTCATCAGGGGAAGACGACACTGGCGTTGTCCGCCTCGTTAGCAGTCCCTGCCCAGTGATGGATATGAGTGGGCTGGGCTGGAGAAGCACGCACTGTTTACTACCCTCGTTGTTCCTGCTCGCAGACAAAAAAAAATCCTTTAAGAGTGCAGGGTAATCAGTGGCACGCTGATTAGAGTGCGGAGTGAATTCCGTGAACTCGAAGCCCTTACGTCGTTTCGGTCTCTTCCTCGTCTTCTTCTTGCATTTTTGGCACGTTACACCTATCAATACGTAACAAATCTTCTAACTTTATCTGAAGTTAAACTCACTTTAATCCGTTTTGTGAAAACCTCCTCAGACTCCGCTGTAGTTACACGTACGGGTTGAGCCATTGGAGTGACCACCTTTCCGTGCCGGTAGGAGCCGCATCGGCTCCTACCGATTTACGTGCGAAGAGCTCGAAATTCATCATTTATTTTGAAGCTGTAGTTCCAAACTATGTCGCCGCCTTTTACCCGCTTGTTCTTTTTTTCTTGGCACCCGCTGTCATTGGAATCTTAACATTATATTTCAATGCTTCCATCGCGCACATACCAAGCTCACTATCGAAAATAGCGGGAATATATCAGTGCTAGCATTCCACAACTTCTGCGTACCTTTACTTTCTTTCAATGCTTGTTTGGATTGCTGCCTAAATGCAGACAGCAGCTTGTTAGGATCAGATGGGAGGATATTGGTTTATTGGGGTTTAACGTCCCGAAGCAACTCAGGCTATGAGGGACGCCGTAGTGAAGGGCTCCGGAATTTTCTACCACCTGGGGTTCTTTAACGTGCACTGACATCGCACAACACACGGGCCTCTAGAATTTCGCCTCCATAGAAATTCGGCCGCCGCGGCCGGGATCGAACCCGCGTCTTTCGGGTCAGCAGCCGAGCGCCGTAACCACTGAGCCACCGCGGCGGGGCAGATGGGAGGATATTTAATTTTAAGTACACTCAGCGAGCAGTACTTAACATGTAATGTGCTTTCTAAAATTCTCAGCCCACAAAGCCTGCCCCGGGCAGCGTGCTCAAAGGTCTCATGGGGTAACGACGAAAGTTCTCCTCCCCTCCTGAAGATTTAAAACACTAGATGGACTGTTACACCTTCACTATATGGCCCATAGTTATCCGAAATTTCTTAGTCAGTACTTGGACACTCTATAAACAGTATATGAGTTGTCTATCGAAATTTTTTTAGTGATCTTGAAAAAGACGTTACGCGCGTGCTGCCAGCACCGAATACAGCAACACTTCACTAAGTTACTTGCATATAAGCTTGCACCAAAGTCTGCGATGGCGATGGCATTACAGGATGCACCACAACGAAATTAAAGTACTGCTTCGCACTGCTCTTTCAACGTTGTAGCGTCAGTGTTCTATTATTAACTCGGGTCACTGGTGCTTGTTCGTTAAAGTCTGTCAGCCAAGCTTGAGGAATGACATCAAGAGGAAAAAAACAAGAGATTATTAGAGGAAACTTGAAACGAAGCCGTTAGAATTAGTTGATGAGGGAGATGCCACATAAAATCACATCGGGGCGTTTTAATCAACTTGCGTCTGGCATCAGATGTGAGCAAGAATATAATGTCCAGTCATAGTGAATGTTCCGACATCAATGCATCAGGTTGGGGGAGGGGGCGGGGCAGAAAAGGAACAAAGAAGGAAAGAAAGAAGGAAAGAAGGAATGAAAGAAAGAAGGAAGGAAAGAAAGAAAGAAAGAAAGAAAGAAAGAAAGAAAGAAAGAAAGAAAGAAAGAAAGAAAGAAAGAAAGAAAGAAAGAAAGAAAGAAAGAAAGAAAGAAAGAAAGAAAGAAAGAAAGAAAGAAGAAAGAAAGAAAGAAAGAAAGAAAGAAAGAAAGAAAGAAAGAAAGAAAGAAAGAAAGAAAGAAAGAAAGAAAGAAAGAAAGAAAGAAAGAAAGAAAGAAAGAAAGAAAGAAAGAAAGAAAGAAAGATCATTATATGAGCAGCATTTCTGCCCTGTCGGAGCCTCCACAACTATCTTTGACGCCATGACCATTTTTTTTCCGTGTTTTTAACACTCTGTGCATCACTAACTGAAGCGGTTCATCCCTCTCTGAGGGCAAAAGAGGCTGTCCTAGTTGATGTTTCAGAAAATAAGCAAAGAACAACGAAAGGAAAGAAGCGACACTTTATGCCACTCATTACTGAGCCACCCGATTAAAATGCCTTATTCAGGTTCCTCAACAAGCACAGGCTAGAGCCGCTCAAAAATACAACAAGAATAGCGTGTCTCCATTAATCATCTCTCCCCAAATTATGGCCCTTCCAGTATCCATTACAAAGAACTGGGAGATTCGATGAATACCCGTCCGAGGCTGCGCTGATCAGGGCTGTGGCCGAAATTTAAAGCTTGCCTCTGGAAAGCAGCACGCTTAGAAGCTACGTAATACGTCTACGCTGGTCTAAGCAAGTTAGGCAAGTTAATTACCAGCAGTGGAAGTCGCAGGATCTCATGCGTCCGCGGAGCTCCCACGGTGTGAGCCAGGCATGCATTGCTGCGCACAGCCCCTATTTGGCGCATCCTACTTACTGTTCTCCTGCCGCTATTAACGCAGTCGGAACAAGTACATTTTCTCATAGTGTTATTTCTGATGCTGATATGATTATTCCATTTCCTAATGAAGGTATGAAATTCCGAGGTAGAGCGTTACAAATTTCTGTGTGCGCTTTTCTTGCTTTTATCTCTCTCTTTTTACGTCCACAAGTCACGCAATCAAGTTTTAAGGAATACCTTTCGAGAAGGGCGGCGGCTTATTTCGAATAGTGCTATTCTGGTGCACCGTCGTATCAGCGCACCGGCTCTTCTTCCCGCATTTTTTTATTTTTTGGCACTTCGCTCTCTCAGGAATGAGGCCGCCACGGCCAGGTACCTAACTTGCGACCTTGAGATCAACAGAAACCCGTAACCGATGACTCAGCGTAGCGGAGCGGTTTACCATAACGGCACGGCTAACTAACTACACTACACCTGTCAGCCGCAAACGGGCCGAACGGGCCCACACGATCCGCGTGCGCAGAGAGGGATACCAAGGAGAGAAATTTAAAAAAGCAAAAAAGAAAGAAGAGACCAGCAACAGGCGGAAGTGATCGCACAGGGTGGCAGAGTTATTCCAACGGCGCATTCCTAGCGGACGCGTCGTGCATGTGCGATAATGGCCTTCCCGTTGCGAAGAGAACGGATAGCCGTCCCGAAGCCCACGGGACGCGTTCCTCCGTTATGGAAAGGAGGTGCCGTCTCTGCCGACCGGGCAGGATCGTGACGCTATGCGCGGCCACGGGCAACGCGTATGGGGTTGCTCTAGACAACTGCATTCCCTCCTCCTCCTCCTCTTCCTCCTGGCCCTACTCTCTCCATACTGCCTGTCTTTTTTTGCTCGGCTGGGTGCTCAGTTATGCCCCTCTCTCCCCCTCTTTCCCATGTTTCTTGTTCTCATTGGATTGCCGGAGCGTCGGAGATGGGACGGCCTGCCAAGTCATAGATCATGCCGTGCGCCCCACACAGAACCATCAGTTATGCATTAAAAGGTGGCTCGTTTTGCTGCAGCCGCGCCAACAATGCATGGCTCGAGGATTCGGTTAACAGCTTTTCTTCATTTTACTACTCTGTGTCAGAGTGCATCGAGTATACACGGATGTGGCTTATTTGTACCGGCAAGGAATGAAAGGTCCTCAGCAAGCTTGTGGAGGCGTGTGACACAAAGTCACGTCTAAACTTCAGCGATATTATTCACCTTGAGAGGCGGATTCAATTCGAAAAGCCGTACCGTAAACAGAAGTTCCGAAAAGAGTGACTGTGTTATTAGTTTGTGCAGTTTCCTTTTCGACATAATGAACTGGCTTAGTGAGAGTACTGTTCTGAGGGCAAATTTCTGCAGGACACAACGACAAAATTTTTGTCCTGGCCCTCCTTTGTGCAGTGAGTAACCCCACGTAAAAAAATTGCTGGGCCACTTAAGAAACTTACGTGCAAGTACTCTAAAAGCATTGCAATTCTGTTCCAATTTCATTATAATTCTATTTCAATTCTCTTTCTGTTATATTCCAATTCTATTCTAATTCTATTCCATTCCTCCGTAGTTGGTGCAGTTGTAAATAATAGTTCTTACTATTACTGGCCAGCATTTTGTATTTTCATGCCTTTGATGATGTCACACCGTTTCGACCAATCACTAGTTTTGTAACGCCGCTACTTTTGGGGCGACATGGGGTATTCGCGTCGATGAGCCATCTAATGGTTTCGAATTAATAAGGGGGCGCAATACAAGCGAGCTGCACACACTCGAAGCCACGAATTACCGCTTAAAGAGGCCACTTATAAGCGGGGAATAACGGGGTTTGCTCTCGTGAGTGCGCCGTCGTGTTTTTAACGACTTGACCATTATTGCTAGCAGTAACGATATTTATGCAGAATCTCCAGTGTAATAAATCTGTACTGCGCATTCAGAATTCCTGACCTCTATCTACTGTATACGCATCTCTAGCGTCTCGTTTCATTCGCAGGGAGCCTTCGGTACATACGCATAACATAATGAGACTACAAAAACATGCGTAGGTTTCCTCTTACGTAAGAGAAGATACCGGCAAGTTGTGAGTTGTCTCACTCTAGAAATGATTTCAGGGGAGCAAATGACCCGCATTGCGCAGTGCTTCAGCAAAGACGTCACGCATCTAAGGAAAAATCAAATCGTATATTTTACGCTCCTTACGTAATCAGCACCGCTTCATGCGAAAAGTCAGACTCTCTTGCCTTGGGTGACAGCACAGTGAGGCGACATTAGGAAACTGCGTCATCTTAAGTATATCGAATAGGGTTCGTTTAAATGACGTTTGTGAAGTGCCTCCGATTTCCACGTCATATGAGCGTACGTAGAGATTCAGGGGAAATTCATAATCCAATTGGCTTATAGACTTAGCTTGGCAGCGTCGTTGGATATGTCGACTGGCTGACGCAAACGAACATATCACCGGCGCATATCTGCATTCCACTGGCCACCTGTGCCAGGCGTGATGTCTTAACGTAAGAGGCTAGGCTGCATTTATTTCAGAAAGGCATCTTGCTGTCGTTGTCGTTTGAGCAACGATGAACTGGCCCATGATATCTGGTTGTGCCCCGCGTGCCATTCCGACCAAAAGTAAACAAATTACAGTCCAACATCGTTATAACGAAAACGTTTACAACGAAGTAATAGATATAACTAAGGAATAACGATTCCTTTTTGAAACTCCGTAAACACGGGCTATAACGATGTGGCTATAACGAAGTAATCACCTGGCCCCTTCAACTTCGGTATAACGAGGCTAAACTGTAGTTTAGTTTGGCATGGTTGTACGAAGGGGTACCCAAAAGAAACCTGACTAAATTTTTTGGTCGGCAAAGCTTCTGTGGTACCGCGTTTTTACCACTAGGAGCGCATAGAACGAATATTCCAGAGTCAGTAAGCCGAGTGCCGTCGTTGAAGGAGGTCAGACTAGTTTAGGCAGAGTTTTAGAGTGACGACTGTTTTGTGTGAATGTCGTTTTTGCAATGGCTGATTTTCGTCAACAGCGTGCGCCGGTGAAATTCTGATTTTTGCTCGGAAAAATTTGAATGGAAACTCTTGAAATATTAAGAAAGACGTACAAGGACGATGCTATGGGGACAACTCAAGTGTTCCTGAATCGAATCCTAAATCAATGCAACAATCATGACAATGGAAAACTTCAAATTCACCTCGCCTCAAGAAAGCTCGTCAGGTGAAACCAAACCTCAAAACAATGCTGATTTGTTTTTTAGACGTGAGAGGAGTCGTCCATTGAGAATTTCTTCCGCAAGGTCAGACAGTTAGCCAGGCTTTCTACTTGGATGTTTTGAAAAGATTGGGCAACAGTGTGCGGTGGAAGCGGCCAGATTTGTGGCGGTCGGGTGACTGGTTTTTCCATCATGTCAATGCCCCTGCTCACACAGCTCTGTCTCAACGACAATTTTAGACCAAAAATGGCATGACCCCTATTCCTCAACCCTCATACTCTCCCGACCTTGCCCCGTGCTACTTTCTTTGTTTCCTAGAAAGAAAAAAATAGGTGAATAGAAAGCGTTTCGCTGATGTTGCTTAGGTGAAGAAAAAAACGACGGAGGCACTGTCAAGCATCACAAAAAATGAATTTAAACAATGTTTTTAAAAATGAAATGAAAGATTCGACAAGCGTATCATTGCAAGTGGGGAATACTTTGCAGGATATTGAAGGTCTGTGCTTAAAATGTGAACAAATAAGTTCAAACAAAAATAACTCCGGTTTCTTTTGGGTACCCCCTCGTATGCGGTGATTAACGCCCAGAAGCTGGACATACGGGCTGTGAGGCGTGCAGTAGTGGAGGGCTCCGAAACAGTTTCGAGCACCTGATGCTTTTTAACGCGAACTGACATCGCACAGCACAAGGTCGTTTATGCCTTTCGCCCCCATCTATATGCGCACCCCGCGGCATGGGATTCCATCCAGAGAAGAGCTCCTAGCGGAACGCCATAGCCACCTAGACGCCATCGCTGGAAAAACTACGCAAATGCTCTGCTGAAATTTATGTGCAGGCATGTTTGACCGCGTCGTAGTCAGAGAAGGCACGTTGAACGTGTCCGTAAACAGAACAGTATGTTTCTGAACAGACCATAGGTCTTCTAATTTCAACTGCGTAGAGCACCATTCAGCTCAGATGTGATCTTTGTGCTCCATTTTTCTTTCGCTTGTGTGTCGTGTCGCCGTTACCTGTATAAGATATAAATGCATCGGTGGGCAAGTATAGAAGGTCGAAACAATGAACTAGGACTTTCGTGATGCCCGGACACCTACTATTTGAGACAAACGTCTCCAGGACGCGCGACTGACGGTCTGGGCGTATAGGTGCGAAGTGCGCCAATGTTAGGCCCATTGCTTTAGAACGCGTTAGAGAACCCAAGACTTAACTTTCGCCTCCACAGATGAGGTCTTCAACCAGCGGCTGATAACATATGTACAGAGGGCAAAACACATGTCTAGAACGACCGAACTGTGTGTCCCGCAGCTCCCAAAACCGCTGCGACCAAGAAGGCAAAAAATGACGACGAAATACTACGAGTTTAACTGCACATGCTTACATCCAGACCATTTTAAACCAAAAGTTTTCGCTAGATATCGCACAATCAGCCCGAGACACACGCAGAACGTGTTCTAGGCAAGCGTTTTGCCCTCTGTACACACTTTAGATGCCGCTCGCATGTCCTGGGATTTTTGTCCCCGACAGTACACCAAGGTCGTGCTAAGCTTCCATGAAAACCGCTACGCACGACAAATAAGAAACGTCGATCAATACGGCCTAGCCATGGGGCGCCTATTACAATACAGCCGAACACGCAATGACAAACATAACAAGAATGCTGTGAGTGGGGGATGACATGAGGCTGGACTTCATATAACAGGCGATGCTTTCTCTTGGTGTTTCTTCCTCTGACTTTGAGCTACAAAGGTAGAAAAGGAAGGAGACAGAGGGGAGGGCGAGGGGGAAAAATATCCCAAATAAAGAACTGACAGCTTAGCGGCAAGCAGAAAAGCATTCCGGAAAAAGCGAAGATAAATCCGGTAAACGATTCTGAAAAACAAAAACGAGGAAATGCGAAAAGACTCGAGAGATATACTAATCGATGGCGTCGTCGTCGCCAAATATTCACAAATTTCTATAACTCGTAACTCGGTGACGTAACCCACTTACAATCTCATTACAAGCCTTTTAACTTACTAAGCAGCTGACGTCACCTGCTAAGAGAATCACGTCCAACGCCAACTCGCAAGCGTCTACCTTTGTGAATCACGTCCGTCGCGACTGTACAGTTAAGAATTGCGCTCCAGGCTCTTTGGCATAGGTATCCGCTTATATACAGTTGGCGTCGATCTTGCGCTGCGTGCGCCTGGTCCTCCACTCAGGCAGCTGCGTAGTTATCAGAACGCGACGCGTTAGCCGAGATCGCCACAGGGCAGGCGTCCAAATGCGGTCGGACTGGTTTTGGTCACAACACGTGGCGTAAACGACACGGCGCGAAGCGATGACAATACCGCTCGAGCGACACCCGGATGGAAAATTTGCATCTTATTTGTGTGTCGAACAGGATTTCAGGCACAAGATTGTCACTGCTTGTGCTGTGAATTTCGTGAAGCTTGCCACGCGTCGCGCCGGTAGAAGATTTCTGAACAATAAGGAAATGTCGGCAAGTTTACTGTGCGAGCAGCGGAAGACGTTGTCTGGCTACGGTGACCGAATTACCAGTAAGGAGTTGCATCAAGTATTGGAATAATCGTGAGTCCTGTGGCTTTTTCCTCCCCGAGGAACGATCCCTATCTGTCTAATATTCCCATGTATTGCCAGTGTCTCCTATATAGTATATAGGAGGCACTGACAGAACGTATTTAGTATAGTGTACTCGAACTTGAATTTGGCGATTGTACTTGAACGTGGGTGTTTGAACTTGTACTTGCGGCGCCAACGTGATTGATTAAAATACATGTACTTGCTACACCAAAGTAAACTTGGTATGAGCAAACTCGAGTACATACAGCCAGTGTGCAGGCGAACCGCCCGATCACACCATAATAAAAAATTAGAAGATTACTCCTGTCATATGAACATATTCGCAAACTCATTCTTTCCGAAGACGATTCGTGAGTGGAATCGGCTACCAGCCAGTGTTGTGGAAAGCACAACTGCTGAATCATTCGTTGAAAGCCTTCAGTTGCACTTGTAAGCGCTTTGAACTCAGTCACGTCTGACAACACTATTTTGTTTATACTATTTGGTCAATTCGCGCGTGCGTTTCCTCTGTTGTTCGCGTCCATTTGTGGATGAAGTCTTGTTATGCCTTGGCTTGTTTTTCGCGTGTATTACTTTTCTCTGCACTTCATACCTCCCAAAATAATAAATAAATAAATAAAAAAATAAATAAATAAATAAATACATAAATAAATAAATAAATAAATAAATAAATAAATAAATAAATAAATAAATAAATAAATAAATAAATAAATAAATAAATAAATAAATAAATAATAAATAAATAAGATGTCACGCCCATCGAATATGGCTTCCCGTGGTTACAGTCACTGCGTTATGTTCCGTTTACGTTTATCCTGATCAAGCTCCGCTGAAGGTTAAAAACTTTCATTTCATCTTAAGTTGCTTACATGAATTCCCCTGCACACATTTGAAGGAACTGCGAACAGCCAACCGTTTGTTCTTCTTTCAGAATCGGAGGCGCTGCGGCGGTCAACGGGCCAGTCCGACGAACTCTGCTAGTTGGGGCGAAGGCATCGTGAACCATTCTGCCACGCAGGCAACTGCAGCTGTCATCCCGGGACGGACAAGAAACGACGTGGTGCGGCCTATAAGCTTTGACGTGTCCGGACGAATTTTCCACACGGCTGTAGCACCTCCCGTTCAGATGGGTCGGTGGGATTTTCGTCCGTCTACGTCGGGCTCCCTGCGGCGAACAAGCGACGGACGCGCCACCTGGACTTGGGCGCACGTTTCCTGGATGCCAGGGAGACGGCGCTAGCGGTGCACTGACAAGTGGTTAGGAAAAAGTTTGGGAGGCAACGAACGCACCCCGAAGGGGCTACTTACCTGCGATTTGTTTATGCGTTACAAATTCTCCGCGTGGGTGACCACGAACAGTACTCATGCTCACAGCCTTGTGCGGTCGGAAAATGCGGCACAGGCGGTGTGCAAGCAGCGCTGTTCGGATTACTATCCTATCTTAGCTTGACTTGCATGGGATGGGAGGGATAGTTTAGCCGTGAATTTCTCTATGTAAAGTCGAAATTTCTTTTTAGTATATAAGTATCCACTGAGATGAATACGATGTGCATAATGCGTTTCGGTCGGACCTAGTTTAGATGTGTCGAAGTTTGAAAAGACATGAGCAGTTGAGTTGCTGATTATTGTGACGGCACAGTAACCTCACCCCTAGAAACAGAGAACATAGGCTTTGCTGACAGTCAAATCAAGGCCCTAGAGATGCTCTTCCGCTAAGCGGACGAGAACAATATAAACTGTGGCTAATTTTGGGACATCTCCTGTGTGTCTCAAAGTTATGCACAGTGTGTGCAGGGCTTGGAACACGGTTTGTGGGAAAGCCACGAGGCGGGAATTGCAGAAAGCCACAGGGCACGATGTGAAGCTGCGTACGGTAACAACACTTACGGAGCAAGGCGTAATTAACCTCGCAAGTCACGTAGAGGCGTATTGTTTAATTGTAGAGAATATACGCTTCGTCTGACAGTCACAGGTGACAACGAGATTCGGCCTCGAATCCACCGATTTTCCAATGGATGTATAATGTATTCTAGGCTGGTGACGCTGGGTTTCGCAGCCGGTTCATTCCGAGACGATCCACTATGTAACTTCTATAATGCTCGTTGTACCTAGATGAATGAATATGCACCCTCGAATCTCAGTGCGAACAGCATGCGGAAGCAATGTTCACTTATGTTACTTATGACGCAGCAATCGGCTGTTTTCTGGTGACAGCTTTTATTTACAGCAGACCTTGACAATTAAGGCCACGTCTCCTCTCCGAGCAGATCAGGAGCCGCAGTTTCAAATTCTCGTCCATTATACTTGGTCCCAAGTCCTCTCGAACTTTCTCGACTGAGAGAAGATTTATTACTTGTATCGATACGCCTAAACTAGAAGCCGCTTTTCTGAACAGAGGCTCGTTTCTTAGCATCGAACTATGTAACATCTCCACGTCTTCTCCATTTGTAAGAACAGATGAAAAATGTAATAAAGAAAGCTTTGACAGCGAGCAGGTGCGGAGGTGGGGGGGGGGGGGGGAGGAGGGGGGGCTAGCAGGTGAGTATCGTGACGTTTCCAAGGCCGACGCCTCACCTACGCCTTGAGTCGGAAACTCTACGGCTTCTCAGCGCCGTTCCTCCTCTTAAGTTACGCGTCTTGCGTAGCGGCGGCCGTTACGTTCGTGAGTAACGTCTCGACGGCGGCGAGACGGCACGAGAGCGACCGCCGACACCGCCGCCTTCCTGGTTTACCGCACCCTCCCAGCTGCTCTCATTCCGAGGCGGTCTCGGCTCCCCTTCTCCGTCATCTTTTTTCTTCGCGCCCCCCGCTGTGGAATGTGCGTGACCTTGGTATGAGGAGGAGCAGGGCCGCCCTTGGAGAAGAGAACGAAGAAGAAAGGCGCGAGCCAGAGCGAAGCCTGACCGGTTGCCGAGTCCCCCCTTTGCGTCCGATGGCCAGATAAAGGGCGCAGACTGATCGGACGAGCGCCTCCCGCAGCGCTGAGGGCGAACTTAGAGGGGTGGTGGCTAACGGTACCCGAGTGTGTGCGTGCGTGTGTGTATGTGGGGGGGGGGGGGGTGTCTTTTCGATTCGTCTTTATTTCTTTCTTTCTTCGTCTGCTGCCCGTCTGCTGCTGCCTCCCGGCTTCTTTTATCTGCTGCTCGGCTCGGCCCAGGTCATTTGTGCTGTTTTATAAGTGGCCCGCGAGCGAGCACGCGCGCGGCCCTGTGGCGCCCTGGCACGGCTGCCGAGGCGGGGCAGGCCATCCACTCCGTGCTTGGATGCGCGCCGTGGTATGTTCGTCTTGCTCAACTTCAATTCAGCTGCTCCCTTTGGCAGAGTGGAAAGAGGGCTCGCAAACAAGGCGAGGCACGCGGCTCGTTCCATATTTATTTTTTTCGCCCGTTTTTTGGTACTACCAGTTGTCCATGGACATCGGCGAAGAGCACCTCCTTATTCGTATTCGCTTTTTCTTTTTTTTCTTTCTTTCTCTGTCATCATACTCCGTATTTGTTTTTTCGCTTTTCTGTTTACTCACTAACTAGAGTGGCTCGGCGGCTATCTTTCATTCCCGTCTATTTATTTATTTCTATTCTTGTCTGCTGTTTCTTATTTATTACGTCAGCTGTCTTAATTTCTCTTGTTTCCTTAGCTGAACCCCGCGCTATAAGGTTTATACGTCAGAGTTCTAACTGATGTGGCTGTTAGTTCGCGTGTATTCTGGCTCATGAATGATAATGAATGGAAACTTCAGACACTCGTTACAGACTTTAAAAGAACGGCACAGCCGTGTTCACGTTACGCAAACTTTGATTATCTTGGTCTCAGCGTGACTAAAAAAAATGCGGTTGGTTTATTCCGTATGTACGATTGGCTCTTATGCTATGTTTCTGCCCATACCCCGCCGAGTTTGCTTGTCTACTTCGTCCTAGTGGGCGGTAGACTGGACCTTTTCGGGATGTTCCCGCCATGAAAAACACTGCCCTTCACGTTTTCACTATAACCCCTTTCACTCATCCACTCAAGGAACCCGCCGAGGTAGCTCAGTGGTTACGGCGCTCGGCTGCTGACCCGAAAGACGCGGGTTCTATCCCGGCCACAGCGGCTTAATTTCGATAGCGGCGGAATTCTAAATTTAAGGCCCGTGTGCTGTGCGATGTCAGTGCACGTTAAACCCCAGGGGGTAGAAATTTCCGGAGCCCCTTCACTACGGCGTCCCTCATAGCCTGAGTCACTTTGGGACGTTAAACCCTAATAAACCAAACCATCCACTCAAACGGAAAAAAAAAAAACAGTCACACAAGACGGACAGAAGGACAAGAGGCCATGATTGTATTAGCATAACCTCGGTGCGCTTACTCGAAAAGGAATTTTCCTTTTTAGGTAGATCACGATAGATGACATTTCTTGTCTCTTATGCTTTGTGATTTGTGATTCTGCTGTTGCGCATGCTCTGCTGGCCTTGCTGGGACTATGTATTTTCTAATAAACTTCAGTTGATAGTCCAGTCGTTGCGGCGTGTACACTCCTCTTGTCCTTCGTCTTGCGTGACTAGTTTTTTTTTTTCGTTTACAATGTACCAACTGGCCCGCATTTCAACCCTTCTCCATACACTCAAGGCGCGATCAAGGTGTCCCCTCAGCGTAATGCAGTCGCTATGGCTGCGTTTTTTCTTTTTTTTTCACAATCTCTTTTCTCTCCCTTCCACGTGCCCTTGGGGGGGGGGGGGGGGGGGGGCGACGCGTGCCTGCAGGGCTAATTTCTCTCTTCCTTCTTTCAATCCGTCCTTCATATATTCACTTATGGCACGGCTGAGGTGTACACCGGGAAGCAAGACAGTTACTGCGTCCAATCGTTTCCTCAAAAACAATTTCCTCCCCGCGGCACGGTTGACGTATCCATCGAGAGTCAGATGACACTACGTCTTTCCTTCCCTCATAACCAGTTATTTATAACAGCTGCACTGTAACCTGCTTCGACCTACGTTCTTTCCTAGGCTTGTCATGATACAGCTCACAGCTGGAGTCTTAAACCTACCCACTATTTGAAACTCCAAGGCTTCAACACTCCAAAGCTTCAAAACTCGAGCGCAGGAAGTCGATATAGGCCAACTACAGTCGCCATTTTGTCTTGCATGCACGCTTTCGTCCCACCTATATCCTCATTGCCATCTAGCATTGTCATTTTTCTCCCCTCCCGTAAACTCCAGAGCGGAGTAGCAGGCCAGGGAAGCGCATACCTCAGGCCGACCTCTCTGTGTTCTCTTCGAGAAGTTCGTTCCCTCTCTTCTTTTACTCTTTGTTTCAAGCCGGCCAGCTCTATTCTGGTACGTTGGAAGAACAGCAGCGTGAGTATTGACGCACACACACGCAAGACCGGTGGGATAGAGGATTGTAAGGTTTCGGTTTTGTGTGGATTTGTATATGCGCCATAATATACGTACAACCGGCTCTTTCATCATCGCTGCGTTTCAGCCAGCGGTCCCTTGGTCTTGGAGCTGTCGGCGCAAGAGATGGCGTGACGAGACTTTTAAAAATAATTTAAAAAATTACAGAGAATGTCTACTCCATTTGAATCGGGGCGAAAGCATGGATACAAACACCTCCCTTAGAATCCTTAACGCAACCAAATTCTCACCAAATTATTCCGAATTGATATGGGTCCCAGCCCATTCGGGGAATCCGGGGAACGAGGCAGCCCACAATAAAGCCCGAGGTTTCGTCGACCGGGCAGTGGATGAGTCTGGCTCCCTGAATTTAAAGAAGGACTCCATGATCACATATCATGATCTCACCAATCATTTTAAACTAGAGAGCAGAATTTTCCCCCTTCCGGACAAAAGCCTGACTAAAGAACAAGAGGTTACGTGGCGTCGTCTACAGACGAGATCGATACGCACCCCATCACTCCTCGCGCACATTTATCCAGATCTTTACAACCCAAACTGCAAACACTGTGGCCAACGTGCTACCTACGATCACATCCTGTGGGACTGCAAAATAGAGACACCTCCGGGTGATCTAGTTACAGCTCCTTCTCTCGAGCGGTGGGAGACCGTGCTGGCTAGCTCTGACCCCAGAACGCAAGTTTTGGCGGTGGAGTGGGCTGACAAAGTCGTCGAGAGCTATGTACTCTCGACCGCTTAACGCGACCTCTTGCCAAGCTCCTTCCGGCGAATAAAATGTTTTACAATCAATCTGCTATATAGAAGACGACGATGAGAGGACAGTGCCACGGGACGGAGCGCTCGCGCTTCTATGACATACAATCGACAAGAGAGGATTTTGCTAATCCCTGAACCTCCGGGTAAGTGTTTTCGCACTAAAATACCAACAGTGCCGCTACTTTGCTTTGCCCATCGATCCAATCACGTCGCGTGGATGGCCATTTGCTTAGAGTAATTTGTTAGTAAGGCAGAAATCGCGCACTGTTGCACCTCTCGGCTTTCTTCGCTTTGACCGAAATAAACCGCAGCATTGGCTTCCTACTCGTGGATCCGTTTTTCCTCGACCGAGTCCAGGCTCGCGCAACCCACTTAGCGACTGATGGCATGACACCATAGAGGGAAGAACCTTTGCACGTGCACACAAATGGACGAAGGAAAGCAACGACAAACTGGAGGCAAGGCAAGTACTCAGGTCCTTCATCATCGCCCGACCATAATTCTCCTCTTCTTTTGTTATTTTTTGCATCATTTCTGTTGAGGCATGAATGGAAGTAATGTAGAAGAACTTCTTGCTGGGCGAGTTGGTGCATAGCTTTCTTGGGATGACGTTACCCACACGAACAAACATACACAGGAAAGAGCAGAAGACAGATGGAGCGCTCTTTCTGTCTTCTGCTCTTTCCTGTGTATGTTTGTTTGTGTGCGCAACGCCATCCCAAGAAAACATGAATGGAAATAGATATAAAGATAAGAAGCGATTAGAAAAAAAAAACATTTGAAAGATTTGAACGCAATCGACCTGAATGAGTCTGTCGTTTAGCAAAATCGTACGTCGATATAATACACCAGGTATACGTCATTGCACCTTCTCCTGCTTCTTGGCGGCTTGTGCCTTTCTTTTATAGAGCAATACGTCTCGGGTTCGATGCCCGCGCGACGGCATTTCGGTAACGCCAGACTGCGTAAAGGCTCGTACACCACGAAGAACCTTGGATGATTGGAATATATGAGAATCCCTTCGCTACGGTGCCCCTCGCAGCCCATATGGTATAAATATTCATAAATGTATTATTAATTCGCAAGTTTTGATTGTGTTCATCATTTTTTCTCATCGCGCTGTCGCCCAACTGTAACCAGCTCCATATTGACATATTCCTGACGATGGTCAAAACCTGTATAAATATGGGCAGATGTTGCACATAGCTCTATGTGCGTGAGGCTCCAAATCTCATAGCACATATTCGCTGTGGTGTGAAAGGCGCCTCGTGTGAGTTCGAAGGTGTTCGAAGTTCGAAGGCTATGAGTACACCTTGGAAGTACAAAATTAAGAACTTAAGAGAGGATCACATAATGATCTTGTTCATCTACTCAGTTCAAATAGTAATGACCTCCACAACCAGACTAAATAACCGAAGCCAAGTTCATCGGGAGAAGAATGGACACCCTGATATCAACTGGCATTCTCAGGAACTTGGCACATTATGTGTTCCCCAGCAGGGAATCATGCAGAACGACAAGCTCTACAAACGTCATCATCATCATCATAGCTGCTTGCTGAAATCAAGTGGCTAAGGCTTGCTGAATAATGAGCTGTACATATACTATACAGGTGACTTGCGGAGACCGCTGTTCTGCAGTGGGCTTAATTTGGTTGGTGACGACGTAATGGTAGTGGTTATAGCGGTGGTGGTGATGGTGATGATGATAGCAATCTATAGCCAATGAAGAGAAGCAGGAGGCTATGGGTAAAAGCTGCGCGAAGAATGGCAGCGAACGGTGATGATGGAGGAAATAAGGTACTATCGACATTAAGACAGTTGAAACAGGAGCAACAAACTAAGAAGAATTACTTTAAGAGAGAATAAATACAAAGGTAGTTAATTATCGCCGCTTGTCGATAGTGATAACAAAATACGTCCGCATATATTCTCCGCTATTATCGTTTTCGCGTTTCTGCGTTCGCATTTCGATCTCTCATTTATGTGTGTCCATTTATGTGAGTGTTGGACATATACTTCGCACTGTTGCGTGGAAAAAAAAAATGCAGTCAAGGCACACAGTTGAGGCAACTGTTTCTTGCTTATCCAGCCAAGCTACATCGTCTGTCACATACCTTAAGTTCGGAAGTAAGTAGCTGCACGGGCAACCTCCCATTATTACACATAAAACAACATAATAACTACAAATTCAGAATTTAAGAAGTGGAAGAACCAACACTTCACCCAATTTTTGCGGCTTAATTACTGTTTTTCTGGTCTTTCTTTCTGCTCCTTATTTTTCCGCTGTCGGGGAACACAATTTGACTTCTGTAAAACGCAAAGCGCTGGCAGCTCTTAAATCTTTGATACCACCAGAGTGACGATCGAAGAAAAAACAAGAAAACTGCACGATAAAGTACCCCTCCGCCTCACTATGACTATAATCGTCGTCATTTACGAAACCTGTGCCAGCGTCGGCAATTTCCGCGCCGTTCCTCGGCGGAAATTAAACACGAGAGTGCTCGATCATGCCTTTTCCTCAAATCCGTCGCCGTGCTTCCCGACCTGGTGTATATTATGTAGACGTAGCAGGCCCATCGCCCACGGGATTTTACACGGCCGCTGTCGTTCACCAGGAAATGCACGTTGATGGACTCTCTTTTCGAGCCCCGAATTCAATGCGAGCCGAGGAAGTAGCGATAGCGCTTGCTGCCGCCCACGCCAATTCGAGAATCATCATTACGGACTCCCGAAAAGCATGTGATCATTACTTGGCAGGGGAGATCTCCCCCTTAGCTGCTTGTATTCTAAGACGGACTGCCACTGATCCAACACCCAAAAGAATCATTTGGGCTCCTGGCCACCAGGGCTTACGAGGTAATGAGGCCGCTGACGCGGCTGCCCGAGCGCTTACTCACCGGGCTCCTCATCCCAGCTCTTCTGGCTCGGAGACTAACCAGCCGCTGCTGCGATTCAAGGAAATTATAACGCATTATAGCGACATCCACCGCCTTTTCCCGGCCCCTGCAAAGGGGCTGAGTAAGACGGAGGAGCGAACTTTAAGGCGCCTGCAGACAGGTACTCTACTCTGTCCTGCAATCTTAAAGCATTACGATCCTAACACGGATGGGCGATGCCCGCACTGTGGGGAGACCTGTGATATCTTCCACATGGTGTGGGCATGTACTCAAAATCCCCACCTCCTCCCTTCCCCTACCCCTTCCAGAGAGGCATGGGAGACTGCCCTTCTCAACTGCTCCTCGCTTGAGTCCCAAAGGGCTCTGGTGAAACGGGCTAGAGACGGGGCATTGTCATGCGGTGTCCCGGACTAGGGACGCCGACCATGTAGCGGGGCCACTCTGTGGCTCCCAAACTCTATTTCAGTAATTAAAAGTTTTCACCACCACCACCACCATGAACATGCGTGGGATTCCGCTGTATAACGAGATGGTTGTTGTCATGTGGTGCTGAGGAAGCCAGATTGAACGTCCATATGGCACACGTCGTGGAAGCGCATTTCACGGGAAACACAGAGAACGATATCGAATAACATGCTATGTTCCTCTTGATAACTATCACGATGCACACTCTTACGTTAAGATTGTAATACGTCTTGTTGTGCACTTATTAGCAAGAGAAATTAATGATTTCGCAACTGACGCTGCGTATCGACCCACTTGCACTGCTGCGGATAACGGCACTGCTCACTTTTAAAACAGCCTGCTTATGACAGAGAAAAGTCCGCTCCTTCTTTCTTCCTAAGCGTCATGATAATCCTGAAAATCCAGCTTAATCCTTAATGCGCGTCGCTTTCAGCACGCCTCTATATATTATGCTTAACAAAAAAAAAACGGTAAAAATAAGGACGCATGATCAAAGCAGACTGGATCAATACCATTTTTTTTCTCTCCGCATCAAAGAGCGCTTCAAATGTTTTGCGGCACAGAGCAAGAATGACGTAAAGAGGGTACATCGCTGAAAACGCTTTCTCTTCTCTGTTTTTCTTTTTTTTTTCATTTTCATGTTTTGCTGAATCGATATGTATTAATGGTTTCGTGCATATAGATAGACTTATGTACGCCACCGCAGTTAAAAGACCGCGGGGGAAGGTAAAAATACGCAGGAAATCATACGATACGCGATGTGACAAATATGCTTTCGCGGTATTGGTTTGTACATTTCGCCTTTGGATTTACCGCGTTCCAAATACTACTTTGAATCTGATTTAACCGTAGGCTTCTCATGGGTAGTGGTAGAAGACTGTAGTAGTGGCTTCTAGAAGGTGGAGATGGATGGGTGCCCGCAGGTGCTCCCATCAGAGGGTGCTATTGGAGGGTGCCCGGAAGGTACCGCTCAAATCCGCTAGGAGCGCTGGCGAATGAAGGCGGCGCACACGGACACGCATAAAGCTACATTTTCGCCGAAACAGGACTATACCGCTGACGCGGTAAAAAGAAAGAGCCCATACAGTTTGCGGGAATGAAGCCGAGCTGCTATTCCTGGCAGTCGCTAAGTAACGAACACAAATACTCTGCATATGTTACGAATAATTAGTTTATAATGGTGAATACTTTAAGTTTTGGAGACACTCTAAATGTTTAAATGGAGAGTTCAAGAATGTGAAAAGAAGTTTCAAGATAAACGCGAGCTCAATTTCGTTTTCAAACACTCAACTTGAGAAGCTGCATTCGCTTGGTGGCTTGTTGTGGCTTCGGTGCTGTCGTCGTGGACACTTTCACTAGCCATTTACTGTGCAGAGCTCGCTTACCGAACGCGACCTTATATATCCCTTTGTCTACGAGAGGTATACGCTGTTATGCTTTGTCATGTCCTCCTGGCAATTACGCATCGTGCTCGGGCATGCTGACGCAGATGTCCTAACCGCGCAGATGTCCTATTCTGCGGCTAAATGGATAGTAATAGCAAGTAAAGCGAAAGCCTGGCCTAGATCAAAGGCCAACTACAAGAAAACTTTTTCTTTGGCACGAACTTTTTATTTTTGCGTATTTCACGGTATTGTGAGCCTTTCTCGGGTCCTTACAGGAGTGGGTTGATGTACAGGCATACAAAACTGAAATGGCGTTCAAAGACGTTGATACAAGTAGACATAACGCTCACCAGACACTGTCAGACTGGTCCAAAGGTGTAAAATGACCCTTAATATGCACCCGCCGCGGTGGCTGAGTGGTAAGGCGCTCGTCTACCGAGCCGGAGTATCCGGGTTCGAACCCGACCGCGGCGGCCACGTTTCGATGGAGGCGAAACGCACGAGGCGCTCGTGTGCTGTGCGATGTCAGTGCACGTTAAAGATCCCCAGGTGGTCGAAATTATTCCGGAGACCTCCACTACGGCACCTCTCTCTTCCTTTCTTCTTTTAGGATAGGATAGGATAACTTTATTTGGCTCTAGCACAAGTGCTTTTTTTTTTATGTGGTCAGATGAGTCCATCCGCAACAGTCGGTTGCCCCTATTCCAGGGCTCCGCTGGATGCTGCCGTCAGCTGAGCTCGCCGTATCAAACCGATCTGGTCATCGCGGCAGTCGCTGGAGAGCAGACCCTCCCATTGCTCCACACTGGGGTTTTGTATAACTGGGACGATGTCGACTTTCTGACATGCCCATGTGATGTGATACAGTGTAGGTTTTTCATGGCACCACGGACAATTGTGTGCGTAAAGTGTGGGGTGAATTTTACTTAGTGTGTTTAGATTTGGATATGACCCCGTTTGCAGTTGTCTCCATGTGACAGCCTCTTCTTTGTTTAAAGATTTGTGCGGTGGTGGGTACCGCATCCTGCTGCCTTTGTAGTTGTTGAGTATGGCCGAGTATTCCTGAGGTACTGGCAGGGATTCCTCAAGGTCGTTGACGTTGGATGCTCGGTAGTTAGTATATCCTCGAGCTATCCTGTCTGCCTCTTGGTTTCCTGCCACCCCCGTGTGCCCCGGTACCCAGATGATCTTATGTTTGATCGGCTTGTGTGGTTTTGCATGTGTTTGTTGCGTCTTGCAGTCTACAGAGCGGAGTATGCGGAGCGCTCTGTGACCTACTCTGCCGCAAAGATAGTTGCGGCAGGCTGCTTGTGAATCAGTAAGAATTGTCAGTGACCGCCCAGTCCGATAGCCCTCCGCTGCCGCTAGAGCGACGGCCGCTTCTTCAGCCTCAGCTATCGTGCAGTCTTGCAGGGAGGCGCTGGTAATCTCGTGTAATTCCGAGTTGACTACAGTTGCCACTGCGTTGTTGGTGCCTTGTCCCCTAGTCATGGCATATGTGGCAGCGTCGACATACACTGTTGTATCCTGGGATGCGTGTGTCTGCTGTAAGCGGTCGGCCCTTGCCTCTCTTCGGTCTTTGTGGAGGTTCGGGTCCATGTTTCTTGGTATTGGTGCCACCCTGAGCGTGCTGCGGTACTCATCGGGGATCGTTTTAGTTCTCAATATTTCTCGAATTTGTTCGGTGTAGCCCAGTTTCTTTAAAAGAACTCTGCCTGTGGAGGTCTGCTGTAGTCTGCGCATTTGGGCAACATGCTGCGCTTCCCGTAATTCCTCGAACGTGTTGTGCAGTCCCAAGGCTAAGAGCTTTTCAGTTGAGGTGTTATGGGGTAGCCGAAGCGCGGTTTTATACGCTTTGCGTAAAATCGCGTCCGCCTGTTGTATTTCACTTTTGATATGATTGTAGTAGGGGAGACTGTATGTCGCCCGGCTGACCACTAGGCTCCTGACCAGCTTGAGTGTGTCTTCTTCGCGCATGCCATGACGTCTGTGTGAGATGCGCGTAATCATGCGGGCCACTTGAAGTGTAGATGCCTTTAATAGCGCAAGGGTGTGAGTACAGCGTTGATTTGACTGTATCCACATCCCTAGTACCCGTATGAGTGTCTTCTCTGGTATTGGTTCTCCTTCGAGGTAAACTTGTAGTCGAAGTTCTTTACTGGTAGGGACTGTTCGGTTCCGTTTTCCTCTCCAAACCCGTAAGAGCTCAGATTTTTCGGTCGAGCATGCTAGCCCTCTTGCTTTGACATAGTTTTCAACGCAGGTGGCCGCTTCTTGTAGCCTATCCTCTTTCTCGCCGAGTGAGCCAGTGTTAGTCCATATTGTGATGTCGTCGGCATAAATGGCATGGTGAATATCGTCAATTTCTTTTAGTTGCTTCGCCAGTCCGATCATGGCCACGTTGAATAGCGTGGGTGAAATGACCGACCCTTGAGGTGTTCCCTTGTTAGGCGTTCGAAACTTCTCGGACCGAAGTTCTCCTATACCGATGGTTGCAGTTCTGTTGGATAGAAATGCTTTGACGAAGCTGTGAATCCTGCGCCCGCAGTTCAGGTTGTCCAGGCCCGTAAGGATTGCTTCGTGGCTCACATTGTCAAAAGCCCCTTTGATGTCTAGGGCCATTATCACGTTTTCTCCGTCCCGAGGAACGTTCCGAAGTACACCTTCATATAATTGGAGGAGTACGTCTTGAGCTGATAATTTTGCTCTAAAGCCGAACATGCTGTGAGGGATCAGTTCGTTGTCTTCCATGTAGTTTTGAAGTCTCTGCGTTACCACTCGCTCGTATAGTTTTCCCAGGCATGACGTAAGCGAGATCGGCCTGAGGTTTTCTATCTGCAGTTTCTTGCCTGGCTTGGGTATCATCACCACTTCAGCATGTTTCCACTCCTCGGGGACAGTTTCAGCTTCCCAATGTTTGTTTAGGAAGTCTGTCAGTTCAGCGACCAGCACATCGCTGAGGTTGCGGATGAGTGCGTTGTTTATTTTATCCGCTCCCGCGGCCGTATTTCTGGTGGTGTTTCGCATGGCCGCGTAGACCTCTTCTCGTGTGATGGGTCTGTCCAGATTAGCGTTATCGTCTCCCCGGTACTCCCCTGTATAGGTCGGCGGGTTCGTGCTGCCAAAGCATTTGGCGCGCAATCTGTCGAGGAGTTCCGAGTCAGTGCCCTCGAACTGGTGAATGAACCGGTATATGGATTTATTGTTTTCAGCTTTTGTCTTTGTCGGATCGAGGAGCGCTCTAAGGATACGCCAAGTCCGTGTCGTGCTTAGCGTCCCACTAAGGGAATCGCTGAATTGTTGCCAATTTTGTTTTGCCAGCTGTGTGGCGTATTCCTCTGCTTTCGCTGTAATTTCGGCGATTTTAAGCTCGAGTTTCCTGTTATGTTTTTGTTTTTTCCATCTCCTGGTGAGACTGCGCCTAGCATCCCAAAGCTTGAGCAGCCGACCGTCCACCTCGGGTGTTTCCGCTGTTCGGTTTATGGTTTTGGTGTACTTGTCTTGCGTATCCCTTAGCATGCTTCCCCATTCCTCTAACGACTGTATGCCATTCTCGGTAAGGTTGCTGTCGCATGCTTCGCGGAACGCATTCCAGTCCGTTATTTTTGCCGCGCCCAACTGGCGTCTCAGCCTGTCTGAGGTTACTTGCGTCTTGAGTATGTAGTGGTCGCTGCCTAAATTTTCCAATAGGTTCTCCCATTGTGTTTGTCCGAGTCCTCTTACGAATGTGAGGTCGGGGCAGGTGTCGATGCTGACGCTATTTCCAATTCTGGTAGGGGTTGCTGGGTCCGTGAGTAGGTTGCAGTTGAAGTTATCTGCAACCTCGGCAAGCGTTTTGACTTTAATGGTGGCCTTTTGGTACCCCCAGCTCTTGTCCATGGCGTTGAAATCCCCCAAGATGATTAACGTGTTGTTTTTCGCTAGTCTGTGGACACCGTGAAAAAGTTCAAAAAATTTTGCTTTTCTTTGCTTCGGGGGGCTGTACACGTTGACGATGAATACACTTCCCCCTTTCCTTTTCTTTTTCGGTACGATCTCTACAATCACATGCTCAATGTCAGTGTCGGGTATGCTGTCGTGATTGATGGCTATGACTGCCTTGCTCACTAAGATGGCTGTCTTTCCCGTCATGTGGCTGTCGTAGCATGTGTATCCCGTGAGAGTGGGTGTCGCGCCAGTTTCTTGAAGTGCGATAACGTCAGGTGGTGTTAGCTGCGTCTGAATGAATTGTTTGATGAGGCCTTGTTTCTTGCGATAGCCTCTGCAGTTCCATTGCCATATGTCTAAGATGTCTTGTTTGCTGTGGTTCGTGTTAGCCATGATTTAGGTTCTTGAGCTTGTGCAATTGCCCGTTCCCTGGGATGTAGATGGATTGGCGAGAGCTGCTAACGCAGGACGGTTGTAGGCCTTTTCCTTAATGTTCTCTGTGTGTTTTTGTTTGCGGAAAGCACTCCGTAGCTCTGCTAGTTGTCCTTGTACCTGATGCATTGTCTGTTGCATCATTTGTTGCACCATTTGTTGCATCATCTGTTGTATTTCCGCTTTGAAGTTTGAGCGTTCCTCATCGCTCATCTGCAACGAGGAGTTCGTTTGTGTAGCGTTCGACAGCGGGTGGCAGTTGGATTTTAGGTCTTGAACTATCTTTGTGAGTTCCGCAATTTGGCGTTCCAACTCATTCTGTTTAACGCGAGCAAGTTCTAGTTCGCGCTTAAGTGCTGCTTTCTCTGCGTCTCCATGTTCAAGGTCACGGTTGTTTGCGTTGTTTGTATTGGTGTTGAATTTGTTACCAGTCCCACCCGAATGTGGAGCAAACCCGGGAGCATCGGCTCTCCAGCTCACCTTGTTGCTGCTTTTCTGGGCGGACCCGGTGTCTTCGTTCTTCCGGTGCTGGTTCCCGGCATTCGTCCCCGCAGGGGGTGACAGGGGGGGAAACGAATGGGACCACGAGCGATGCCGTGATGAGCGGGATCCCGAGCGGCTCCGTGATGTCTCTCCCTCCGAGCTGAACCACCGCGGCCGTCTGCTGCGGTCACCGCGGCTGCGGCGTCTGCTGTCGCGTCCGCCGCTGTTGCTGGCGTTTTCACCTGTAGCGTTGCTGAGGGCGGTCTTGGTTTGCTGCCTTCTGACTTTCTTGAGTCGTTCGCGGCAGTCCTTCGACCCGGTAGGGTGGGCCTCACCACAAATTACGCACTTTGGAGTGCAGGAATGTCCAGTCGGCGGGTTTTGCGTTCCGCACTGGCTACACGCGCGCACATTAGGTGTGGGGCACACGTCGGAGCGGTGGCCTTGCTGGAAACACACATAACACACTTGTCTCGTGGGGCGGTACGGGTAGCATGCCGTCTCGCCCCCGTAGTAGATAACATATTTTGGGACAATGGGACCGTCAAACGTGATGACGGCCGTCTTGGTTTTTCCTAACATCCGGGCGCTGAGTATGGTGACTCCTTGGGTGCGCACTCGTAAATGGGCCTTGAGTTCTTCCGGTGTCGTCCCGGGATCAATTCCATGTATCACGCCACGTTGGACATCGTCCGGCGCGGCCACGTAGGTGTTCATCTCAAATGCGCGTCCCGCAAAGGTGAGGCTGGTAATGCGTCTCACGAGTTGGGCAGCTGATTCATGTGGGGTGCTTACGATAATGATGTTAGATCCTGGCCGGAGCCGTATGATGAAATCTTCGTCTTTGCATTGTTGGTTGCACGCTGCAACTACAGCGCGGGCTACCTGGTGGGTGTGAAGCTGTCTGACAGCAAGTCCTTTCTTCGGTCGAATGATAATTTTGAAATCGTTCTTATGGAGCGGAGGCAGCCTGCGCCTTGGCTGGTGTCCTGTTCCTTGTCCGTTGGCGTTTCTGCCGGCGGCGGCTGGCCCTCCGTCGGTCGCGGTGAGTTGAGTTGAGTTGTCTTCGCCGGGGTTGTTTTGGGTGGTCGAATTGTTCCCCGCAGCGATCCGTCTGCTTTTCCTCTGGAGTTTCTTCTGGCGTTTGGACAATGCCAATTCCCAGCTGGCGTCGTTGTTGTAAGGGTTGGGCGGCTCCTGCGTGGCGGACGCCGCGTCAGCGTTGCTCACCGGGCTCTCGGAGTCAGTGGTGTTGAGGTCGTCCTCATCCATCTCCTGGGCGTCCGGTAAGTTTTGGGGCAATCCTTCCATGGTCTGATCGAATGTGTCGTTCGCAGAGCGGGGTCGATTTCAGGCCGCACCACCGCTGCCTTGTCAGGCCTACTGGCCCATGTATTCCCGTAGGCGAAGATGCCCTGCCGGTAGGCTCGGCGAGACGCCGTCCGAATCGCAGAGTCAAGTCCGATGAGGAGCCAAAATTTGGTCCTACCGTTCGGAACCTGGTGTCCAGCTCCCTCCTTTAACCCTTCTCTTACGGCGCGGTTCAGGTGTCTGCCGAGATATGTGAGACAGATACCGCGCCATTTCCTTTCCTCAAAAACCAATTTACCAATTTTACCCTTAATATGCTTGGTATGCAGTAAAACGCATCGTGAGAAAGTTCAGTGCTCATAAAAAATTATAGTAGCATACAACTGAAAAAAAAAACAGCAGTTGGTAACAAAGGGTCATGATCCGTGGCATCCTTCACTATACCCCCTGACCAATCACAAGAGTAAATAAATCATATTTTTATGTTTGACTATATCAAACAAGCCAGATGCATCAAAATCCTTTAGCGTAAAATTTCGCATGATGGATATCGATTCGCTTAGGAAGCAAGGAAAGCTTTAACACTGAACTACTTTTGTCTCGGAAGAATTCTGTACGACGGTCACTGCAGACTCAAGTTGTATCCGACCATAGTAGCTTTCTCAAAAGAGTTTGGAAAGGTCTGTAGCAGACAAAGCGTGAGAGAGATAGAGAGAGAGAGAGAGAGAGAGAGAGAGAGAGACTCTTTAATGAAGAGCAGAGAATTTAGCCGGCGCTTAAAAATCGCTGGCATGCTACTCTGCGTAGGGAGCGGAATTTGGGAGATAAAGACAGAAGGAGAGCATAGTGGAAGAGGTAAAAAAAAACCGAAGATAAAATGCGGCCATGAAATGGGTACTAAGCATGCAATGGCGAGTATTGATGTAACCTATGGAGTGATGGAGTGCATAGTCCGTCAAATGGGCTGACGAAGTTCACTGCATGAAGAATGCATGAAGGTGACGTGCAAGTGAATTTAAAGCTTATCGAGATGTCCAATGTCTTTTAAATATGTGAATAGAAAAGTCATTGCAAGTCTCTGTTGCCTAAGGCAGGCTAAGGGACCTAACTTGGTGGCGTGTTGCGCCATTAGGCAACTTGTCTGTTATGACATAAGAAAGAAACCGACGACTCTCCTAAGCCAGGCCGCATAGGAGTTAATGGGTTACGGGTAACGCGGAGTGCAAGGCTGCCTGAAGTGCGGGGCTCATGTTCAGTTGTACGTTCCCCCAGCTGGGGCATGATCGACGAGTTCTTGTTTTGGCAGCGTGCGAACATGCACTGGGCCGCTCTACTGCCGACAAGCACCGAGCCTCAGCCCGCTTTAGAAAGAATGTTTCGCCCCGCAGGCTTTTCACAGGCATTGTTTTAGGAATTCTGTCTAAAGATGGCAACTGTTCTTCAATTGTATTTTCTTATTTGCACCGAGTTACAGTGACACAGATGTTTGTTCGCATGCAAGTCCGCAAAGATCTGCGTCGAATGCGTTGTCTCCAAATGTGCTGCAATCAGAAAATCTCTGTCACACCCGTATCCTTGCATCGTCCGTACAGAGGGCGAAACGACTTCGCGGCGGGGTACATCATGAATTCCTGTTCCTGGAGACAACTCATATGCAGCGGGAGCAGGTACGGACCAAATAGCTCGTTCTTCTTCCATGCAGGAAAGGCGACCGTCGCACTTTTTGTTTTGCCCTCAACGCATAATCCTATAGGACATCACTGATGACGACCGCCCGTGCACGTCACGCAGCAAGCCCCATCGTCGGCTGGATCGACAAGCCACAGACAATGAAGGAACTGTCTGCACCACTAGGGACGATGGTGGTAGCGGTTAACGCGACCCACAAGGTATTACATACCGGCTGCTGAAGAGCCTTTTCGAAGTAGCCCTACGGCTTCTGACGAGAACAGTGACACGTGACAGACAGGGTGCCTATTTCTACTGGTTCATCATCTCCGCCTCGCTGTTTATGCGGCCAGGATCGAAGGTAATCTCGCCAGCCAAACATATCGCAAACCAGCAAACTTCCTACCGGTGGTTTGCTTGAGGTTAACCAAGGTCAAAGCCTTCGAGAGCATTCCCTCAAGCTGGTTCCGCTGGTTTCAGAAGACGACAGAGTTCGCAGCCAGTCAAGACCTCGAATTTCTGATACATTATCTCTTCCTTGCATGCGGCATATTTTTTCATGTATAGATCTAGGGAGGACAACTGCTCGAACCAGCCAGATAACTATCTTTGAGCAGGAAACGCCGGGGCTAAGAATATTCTTTAGTGGAAGGATATCGAAGGGCAGCCATCACTCTTGAAGGCGTTCATTTCTAGAGTCATTACACCATCCTTTTACGTTGTGTCACCCTCAATTTCCTTTTGGAGATCTCGGGTGACATACAGCGGCCACCTAGAACTACTGGCGCCAAGATCAATGCATGGGCTCACGATCTTCTATATTCAAGATGTCACAGTATATAGAGGCCGTATATTTACTAGATGTCTCCTTTGACCTCCCTGCTGCGCTGCAAAGCCAAGTGTCCAGTGTGTTACGTATGCAATGGCCGCAGTGCAGCTTCGAATGCTTTTCTCCTGGGAAGTTCTTTGCAGCAACCTACACAGGGGTTTGTCGCATTACTTAATAAGTAGCTAGAATCGGCGGCTGTGGTTTAAGCATATAGATGAGACCCTTCAATTGCGTACGAAAGACACAAAAAAGGCCCATGCAGTGCGATAAAAGACACAACATAAGGGTCTGTCTGTCTGTCTGTCTGTCTGTCTGTCTGTCTGTCTGTCTGTCTGTCTGTCTGTCTGTCTGTCTGTCTGTCTGTCTGTCTGTCGGTCGGTCGGTCGGTCGGTCGGTTGGTCGGTCGGTCGGTCGGTCTGTCGGTCGGTCGGTCGGTCGGTCGGTCGGTCGGTCGGTCGGTCGGTCGGTCGGTCGGTCGGTCGGTCGGTCGGTCGGTCGGTCGGTCGGTCGGTCGGTCGGTCGGTCGGTCGGTCGGTCGGTCGGTCGGTCGGTCGGTCGGTCGGTCGGTCGGTCGGTCGGTCGGTCTGTCTGTCTGTCGGTCGGTCGGTCGGTCGGTCGGTCGGTCGGTCGGTCGGTCGGTCGGTCGGTCGGTCGGTCGGTCGGTCGGTCGGTCGGTCTGTCTGTCTGTCTGTCTGTCTGTCTGTCTGTCTGTCTGTCTGTCTGTCTGTCTGTCTGTCTGTCTGTCTGTCTGTCTGTGTCTGTCTGTGTCTGTCTGTGTCTGTCTGTCTGTCTGTCTGTCTCTGTCTGTCTCTGTCTGTCTGTCTGTATGTCTGTCTGTCTCTGTCTGTCTCTGTCTGTCTGTCTGTATGTCTGTCTGTCTGTCTGTCTGTCGGTCGGTCGGTCCGTCCGTCCGTCCGTCCGCCCGCCCACCCGCTTGCTTGCTTGCTTGCTTGCTTACTTGCTTGCTCTGCCTGCTTGGTTGTGTGCCACGGCTCTGGTCCATAAAAATGCGAAAGCTATAGGTGGTATGTGGGGTTTCATGTACCCAAACTGCCCGTGAGATATGAGGGGTGCCTCAACCGAAAGCTCCAAATTAATTTCAGCCACATATACTTCTTTCAAGTGCATTGGCACCGCACAGCACAGGGAGTTTTAGCACTTCGCCTCAGTAGAAATACGGTCACCGCGGTCGAGATTAGATCCCGCGTTCTTGGGTTAAGCCAGCGAATACCGTAGACGCAAGCACATTACCTAACATGACGGATGACAGATTTAAAAAAAAAAACGATGGTTGATTTCCGTAGTTAGGTCAAATGCGAATCAGGTGTGCTAGCAGTTCGGTTGGCAGTTGTTCGAATAGCGATAATGGTTTAATGTCTACATATGCGGAATTGGTCATTCTCTACATTCATAGATCCCTGGGAGTCTTCCTGCCGCTCCTGGCGCAGTGGTGCAGCAATGAAGCAATGTGCTACTGCCCTTCTATGCCAGGTGCTGCCATCGTTGGGACATGGGTTGCTTTGATTGTGTTGCGATCCGGGTTGCCCTTCCCGGGCAGCCTCTCACGATAAAGTGAGCAGCCGCGTGACACTCTTGGCAGACTGCTCACCTGGACACAAAGTATATACCTGGGCAGGTCACCCACCACTCGATAGCAAGCTGAGCGATCAGCCTGCCACAAAACAGGACCAAACAATCGGTTGCTTCCTTACTTTGTAAAGTATCGCAGCTGCGGCCTATTGGTTTGAGCATCCGCCTCGGGTGTGGAAGATGCAGGATTAAATCCCCAGTGCTGCCGGCTACCCACGATTCTCTAATCGATACAAGCTTTCCCTAGCCTGGCGTCAGCTTCTCTGAGGTGAAATAAAAAAAAAAAGGGCCCTCATGTCCAGACCGAAACAGCGTCAGCTGCGCCACTCGCTTTTTAGCCAAACTGTCCTCGAGCCATTGATATCATCATCATACTCATTCTGAGTAAGATAAGTTATTGTATGCAATCTCCAGACTTCAGCCTTCACTTTATTTGTTTGTTTTTCTTGTTCGTATGAGCTGTCGTGCACACGCGTCGTCTTCCCCACACCACTTTTTGCTGCAAGTTGGCTTTTTTACATAGCTTACTTGACTTGCGTGCGGCCGCCTTTTCACTCTCCATAACCCAATTCAATAACCTGAGCATAGCGCGCAATTTAGGCCCTACAAGAGGCGCAAAAGTGCTTGAGTAGTAGTTCCTAGACGTATGAAGGCCCCAGAGGTTTGTTCATCGGGGTTCAGTAGAAATGAACAGATCTAAAGGCGATTGAAAAAAAAAAACTTGCAAACTGTCTTGTCTCCTGCCTTGACCTTTATTTCTTGGCCCGTCTTGTGTTCTTTATACGTTGCGCTAAAAAGAATTCCGCAAACATGAACCAACTAGCCCACAGTAGACATTGCTGAAAAACTTTCGATTGAGTGGACAGTTGTTATGTTGCTGGGAGAAATGAGAGTGGGACACTTCCAAGGAAATCACTACAAGGAAAGCTCAGTTTTTCCGAAGCATAAGCACTCACGAATAATGAGGGGAGCTGCACAAACGTATCTTCAATAAAGTGAAGCCGTTATAATGCACGTACTTATAATTTGTTTTATAATGCACCTGCGTTTAAACGTTACACTTTATGAATTGAGAACGATATATGCTACGCGACGAACAGATAAATGATGGTCCCTGCGGGAAACGGAGGGAATTCGGAGAAAATATAAATGTATATAGCGACGGAAGGGTCAGGCGGGCGGACGGTGTTAGGCAGTGAGCGGGGATGGGGAGGCCGCAGCTGGCACAGAACAGAGTGATGAGTGTAGGAGGCCGTTGTCCTGCAGAGGACTTGGCTGGGATGATGATGACGAAGAAGTAGAAGAGGCAGAGGTGTTTTGTGGACTGGTTAGAAACAAATTGCGGACTAGCATGCTTCAAACAGGGCGCGTTTCCAAACCAGCGTGTACTCGTATTTGATACTTTCCATCACTCTGAGACTGTAATTACCGCACAATCTGTGATGGAAACCTCTTGCCGCCACCGGCGCGGCAGGGACCACCTGTCGCTCTTCTTATGGTAGAGCACTCAACTCTGCCGTTGATGGGTCACTCTGACTTAGAAATCACTCACTTTTCTCCTTATTCTATCTTACTGATATGAAAGCTAGGCTGTCGGATTCCTCTGCTCCTGTACCTTCCAGTGAGAGCAGACGTGGCTGGGCTGAGTCACTGCGAACGCAGCTGCCATAACTGAGAATGCAGATCTGTCAACAGAATTTGCTCGCGCATCATCTAATCTTAACACATCGGTATGAAGCGTTCGCCATTCCATCTTAGTGCGAAAGCACTAAACATGGTCCCAACCAAGAATCGTGTGCGAGGATTCGGAGTAACTCGGGTAAATTCGGAAGAACGTCGCGCCACCTGCAGCCAATGGGAGGAGGGCTTCCCGCCAGCTGCCGCCGAGAGGAGTAAGTAGGTCAAGATGAAGCGCGAGAAAAGCGGCTGCGCGGACATGCAGATGCCAGAAAGAAGAGGCAAAAAATGAACATATGCTTTCGAACGTCTACGTGGTTTAACTGCTTTAAAACTACCACTTTTTTTCTACTCGTGTACTTTCCATTGGTATAAGACAGACCCGTGCTGACTAGTGAGAACTCTTCGCAAAGTTAAGGTAACATAAAATATAATTAACAAAGGGTGGGAAGAGAGCCTCAGTAGGCTTTGCTGAGTTTTGTCAACAAAACAGACAGTCCATAGATTGAGTGTCTTTATTCCTGCCTTATTAAGGTCTACTTAGACGGTCATATGTCGAGTCCCACGTGCTTTTTATGAACAGTAACTTCATAGTAGGGCTGTGTAAAGCCTTGAGGGGACACTTAAATTCCACCTTAATGTTATGACGTGATGGCTTAAATGGGCTCTTCAGTGACCTGGGGTCCTCTTCACGTATCGCTTCGCAGACACGGACGCCGTTTTTTCTTTCACCGTCACATTTCTTTCCCCGCTCAGTCGCGTAGGTTCTGCATACAGGCGCATATATGCGCAGTAAGTTAGTCTCTACTCTGCATTCACAGATCGCGGAGAGTCTTCATACCACTACCGGTGCAGTTTTCAAGCGACGCACAACGGCCCCGGCTGGTGGTTGTTTCAAACACAACCACCGGTGGAGCTTGAGAGACCCGGGTTCCTCTTTCCGAGCAGCCACTTGCGACCAGTCATTGATTTAACTGCCACTTGCCAAGGTAGGCAGTTAGCTCGCAATCCTGCGGGCCGGTAAGTTGTGATGACCTCACAGGGTTACTTGACCTAGGTGACCCGCCTGCCACCTACAGGTTGTTTCTCTGCGGATTTTTCGTTCCCGCCGCCGCCGACTTCATTCAATTTATTTTAATGATTTTAATTACCACGTGCCACGGGAGCAGGTAGCTCACAACCCGGTGGGCAGGTTAGCATCTGCCAAGGTGGCCAGGTTGTGATGACGTCGCAAGGTCACGTGACCTCTCTCGACCAAATATTAATTTAACTGCCGCCACCTGCCATGGTGGGCAGATTGTGATGACGTCACAATATCACGTGACCTTGGTGGCTGGTGGTCCACCAGCTTTTCTCGACACGCCGACGTCGAGTTTTACACTCCACCTAAAAACATCACAGACATCATACGAACAATGGGAGGCAGCCCTGACCCCTGGTCAGGAGGACCAAAGTCAGACCATTCGACGGGTCCAGACATCAGCGCAAGCCACCGGAGTCCTCCGACCTGACTCGTCCAACATTTAGAAAGTTTATAAAGTTTTATCTCTCTCTCTCTTTCCGCTGAACGGCACCCTAAAAGGGCTTAGGAATTCGTATCTTGAACAACCACACATACTGGGAGCGCCTCAAAGTGCACACCCGCCCCCATCCCCAGGTGTTCTTTCTTGAGGCAATGCGAATTTCACGCACAGTTGTGCATAATGCCGATGCCAGTCGGAATGTTTAGTAACTCTGGATAGAGGCACTGTTTGCTTACTGTCGGGCTTGAGAGTATTAGCCAGGTGCTGTACCTAGTGGCACGGTGTGGGGGCAGAGGTGTAGGGTAGACGCTCATAACGCCCGTCCATACGTCACGAGTGAGACCCCACGCGCTGTCGCCAGTCCATCCACCCTATCCATCCGTATAAGGTGACGTGTGCAAGGAAAAGAAAGGGAACTCGTGACGTCCCGTGTGTCGTCATTGTGTTCGTACCAATCAGTGATCGATATTCTGGCCGACTGGTGTGGCGTATTGCCATGATGTCATGTGTGACGCCATTCCCTTATAGCGAATCAGCGTGACACATTGTATGTGGTGTATTGCAACGCCGGCGCCAAAGGCGCCGCATAAATGGAAAACGTGATCTTAACAGCAGTTGCTGCAAAAATACTAGTTCTTCACGTCCAGCACCTATCACAAGTGCAATTAGCTCGATCCTGAGTCTATTAAATGAGGTTGATGTGTCTATCCGTTATAATGCAACATTAGATTGCACATCATGAGACTTCGCGTCCTGCGTCTGTCACAAAAGTCGCTGATTGATCGAGAGAGATCACGTGACTTTGTGACGTCATTACAACCTGCCCATTGTGGCAGGTGGGAAATAAATCAATGCATTTAAATTCAATTCACTTGCACCTGCCCGCCGATCCGCGGTGGCTCAGTGGTTACGGAGCTCGGCTGCTGGCCCGAAAGACGCGGGTTCGATCCCGGCCGCGGCGGCTGAATTTCGATGGAGACAAAATTCTAGAGGCCCGCGTACTGTGCGATGTCAGTGCACGTTAAAGAACCCCAGGTGGTCGAAATTTCCGGAGCCCTCCACTACGGCGCCTCTCATAGCCTGAGTTGCTTTGGAACGTTAAACCCCAATAAACCAATAAACCAACCAACTTGCACCTGCCCACTGCGGCGCGAGAAGTCTGAAAAACAAGGGGAGCGCGCCACCAGGAAAGGGCAAAACAAGCAGGTTGGAACCGGTTCTCAGCGGACTCACAGTGCATGATTATGTGTGTGCAAATAAAGATAGGATGAGCGTGACAACATTGACTCTGGGCGAAAGAAATTGCAGACACATAAACATGTAGTAGCAACGTTGCTTCTAATGCTGTTCCATTCCACTCTTAAGGTGACAAGTGCCCCACTGCACGGTACAGAACACCAGGTGGTCGAAATTTGCGGAGCCCTTCACTGCGGTGTCCCACATAGCCCGAGTCGCTTTGGGACGTTAAACCCCAAAAAACCAAACCAACCTAATGTTTATACGGCCGTGAAGGCAGCAGCTGAAAGAAGGAAGTCATGGATAGGTGAGAAAGGCTGGCGATGAGGTGTGCCCTGCCTTCAAGTACGAAAGTGCAGCACCGTAGCATCCATTTGCTTGGCTTCAGAGAGAACGTTTCCGGCGCCGAGCACCAGCGCTACCCGGCCCTTGTAAGGGATCCAGTCCCTTGTAAGGGACTGGATCGCGCTGACGAGCGCCTCCTCATCAAAATTCTCACTAATACTGTAGTGTGCCCGGCGGCACTTAAACATTTCAACACATCCTTTGATGGCACGTGCCAGTTCTGTGGGGAGGTGGCTGACACCTTCCACATAGTTTGGGCGTGTCAATCAAACCCATCTATCCCCCCCAACCCCACCAGAGAGGACTGGGAGGCGGCCCTGCTCGTCTGTCAGGACCTAAAGACCCTGAAGGCCTTGGTTCACCAAACGCGGGCGGCGTTGCTTGCCAATGGGGCCCCGGAATAGGGGCTCCACCTAGTATTGTGAGGGCAAAGGGCCAATAGGGCCTACCCCAATCACCTCTTTGTAAAAAATTTAATACACGGTAACTGTTTTTCACCACCACCACCACTCCACTAGGGCACCTCTTCCTTCCTTTCTTCTCTCACACCCTCCTTTATCCCTCCCCCGTACGGCGCAGTTCAAGTGTCCATCGAGATGTGAGACAGATACTGCGTCATTTCCTGTCCTCAAAAACAGATTTTCCAATTGTCCACAGGTGGTCGACATTATTCCGGAGCCCTTCACTACAGCAGCTATTTCTCTTTCTTCTTTCACCTCTACATTCCTTCCACCCTTTCCTTATGGCATGGTTCGGGTGTCCAGATACGTGATACATTACTGCATCAATTCCTTCCCTCAAAAAACAATTTTTAAATTTTCTACTCTCGGTGGTTAGGGCGCTTAGTAGCCAGAGTTCATGGGTTCGGAAATACGGAAGGCGTGCAGCTAGAACTAGCCACAATTTGCAAGGAACGCATACTATGACAATTTCTGAAACAGATCAAGAGGGCACCAATACCTACAAATATGCACCCGGAACACTATGCGCAGAGAAGGAAAGCCAGGGCTAAATACCTGCACAAAGCATATGGGAGGACAATACACGTCTCATATATGGACGCAGCCGAATATTAGGGTTCAAATGCGATGGCAGTGGCGGCCATAGATGACGAGCTAAACACCAGAGCAAGGGCCTCAATTCGGGAAACTCACGCAGAAGTAGTAGAGGAATTTGCAATAGCTGTAGCCATCAAGGCAAACAGTACCAACGAGGAGCTTATAATTTAGATTCATAATCGGCACGTAGGAATTACATGAAGGGGAGAATCTTAAGTAAAGCACTAAATATACAGCGAAAAGGAACCAACAAGATGACAGAAACGACAATAATCTGGGCCCCTGGACACGAGAGCCTCCGAGGCAACAATGACGCACACTCCGCCGCCCGAGGATTGGCAGGCCGAGCATAGCGAAAGGGACACTCCAATGGAAACAAGGGCTTATCACATGCAGTGATATATTACAGTATTACAAATTGGCGAGAATTAAGTACCCACAACCAGCTAAGTCCTCAACGAATGAAGAAATCACCGTCACACGCTAGCCGACAAAACACGTACCCTAACCTTAGTTTAGTGCTCAAGATACATCCAATGTCATATCAGAACACACACCTATTCTGCGGAGAACATCCAAGCTTATATCACCCATTTTGGGCATGTAAAAAAAAAAAAACAAGCAATACTGAAAATACCAAACCCGACACATGAGCTATATGGGAAGAGGTGCTGTCCAGCTCGGATCACGAGGGCCAGAAGAACCTGGTCATCAGTGTCCGAGCGGCAGCAGCTTTTAAAGAGAGAAGAAAAGAAAGTGGCTATGGCTCAACTCAGCTGGGCCAGGATACAAAGAGCGAGAGCTCGGCTAAGCATGGTTAGAAACTTTTTAGCTTTGGTTCGTCTTTACTTTTTTTAGGCTTGCGCGAGAGCAAATCATGTGATGCATCACGTGCCACATTTGCAAGAGCGAGCATCCAGAGCGGCGGTCGGCGTAGCGGCGGCCGTGACTGCCTAGAGCAGATCGCGTGATGCATAACATGCCACAACTAGCGAGGAGGAGCGGCCGACCAGTAACGGACGTGACTGCCGAGCGCGCAGCTGTGGCACCCAGCTGCCACGCGCGATTTTGCACATGCGGCGCGCCTCCCGTTAGAGATGATGATGATGAAATAACTTTATTGTACTCGTCAAGGAATCAGAGGGCGAAAAAGACGAGTCTTGACCGCCGTCATCTTCCTCCCCTTTCAGCAGGCTGGGATCCCTTGGGATTCAGCGGTGTCCAGGGCCAGACGGATGACTTCTTTTTGTTCTTCTCTTTCTGGCTGGCCATTAAAGCCTCCCAGGACTCTATATTCCTGTCTGGTTCGTTGTGGCTAGGGCATGTCCACACCATGTGGATCATGTCTGCTATTTCATTACACTGTTTACACCTGGGGTCTTGGATCGCCGGATGCCATCTGCTTAGTGCGAGTGGGTTCGGAAAAACTCCCGCTTGTAACTTTCTCCATATGACCTCTTCCTTTTTGCTGAGGCCCTTGCATGCTCCAGGTAATGTCTGTCTTCCTAATCTGTAATGGCTAAGAATATCTTGGCACGTGTTAAGCTCCTCGCTCGTCTGAAGGGGCTCTCTGCTCGACGAGATCGCATTGGGGTCCCGGTGTGTGAGTCCTCGGGCCAATGCGTGCGCTGTCTCGTTTCCCCGGAGGCCCTCGTGGGCCGGAGTCCAAACAAGGTTAATTAGTTCTGCCGGTGTCGGGCCGGCAGTCAGAATTTTGACTGCTTCGACAGATACCCTGCCTGCGTTGTAGTTGCGGATAGCCGATTTGGAACCTGTTATAATCACCCTGACATTCCGTTGAGTTAAAGCCAGCGCAATGGCTACCTCCGCTGTTGCATCTCTCTGTTGGGTGCTGCAGCACGAGACTCGGTCTCCGCCCTCCCTGGTCGCTAGGGCTACGAAACCCGTTCTGCCTTCATATTCCGCCGCGTCCGTGTAAACCACGTCCTGTCTATTGGCTAATTTTTGTCTGCAGAGCTTTCGCCTACCCTCATGGTGTACCGGATCCATATTCCTTGGGAGTGGTGGGATTCTGATTTTGTTCCTTATGTCTGTTGGGATATTCTCCGTGTGTTTGAGCCGCGCTCGAGGTTCGAAGCCTAGCTTTTCTAGTATTTTTAGCCCCGAATGGCTGCGTAGGAGTCGTTGTTGTTGCGCTACTCTGGTAGCCTCAATGAGCTCGTCTAGTGTGTTCGAAATACCCATGTTCAGAACTTTCTGGGTGGATGTGTACGGGGGGAGGCCCAGAGCGGTTTTGACGCCTTTCCTAATTAGGATTTCAATCTTGTTTTTTTCTGCTTTGGCTAGCCGTAGGTGTGGTGCCACGTATGTGATTCTGCTGATTACAAATGATTGAACTAGTCTTAAGAGGTTCGTCTCCTTCATTCCCGCGTGTTTATTTGCTATTCTTTTGAGTAGCCTACACGTCTGGCTTACACTCGATTCGAGTTTTCGTATCGTTTCGGTGTTTGTCTGTATCCTAAGACCCAGTACTCTAATCATCTCCACTGAGGGTATTTTGTCCCCGTTTACCGTTAGCGTTATCCCATGTTCATGGGGCTTTCTTTGTCTCCGAGGAAGAGCGCTTCCGATTTCTCGGCAGAACATTTGAGTCCTATTTGTTTTAGGTACGACTCAATTTCCTCGATCGCTCTTTGGAGGGTACCTTCGATGTGCGCGTCACTGCCTCTGGTAACCCAGAGGGTGAGGTCGTCCGCGTATATTGTGTGGTTGAGCCCTTCTATACACGCCAATTTCTGTGGTAAGCCAATCATTGCAATGTTGAAGAGTGTTGGTGATAGGACCGAGCCTTGGGGAGTACCTTTGTTGCCCAGCCTTATGCCTTTCTCTTTTTTCCCTCCTAGGCTGATAGTAACTGTTCTGTTTGAAAGAAAGTCCTTCACGTAGTTGTATACCTTTCCCCCTACATTTAGAGTTTCTAAGCGTTCTAGTATGGCTGCGTGGTCAACGTTGTCAAAAGTTTTGGCCACGTCAAGGCCGACTATTACTCTGGTATCAGCTGTTTCGTTGTCTAGCACTTGTTCTTTAAGTTGAAGCATAACATCGCATGCAGAAAGATGTGTCCTGAATCCGATCATCGTGTCGGAGTAAAGCTTTTGTTCTTCTAGGAATCTGTTTAGCCTCGTTTGAATAACGTGCTCCATTAGCTTACCTACACATGAGGTAAGCGAAATGGGCCTCAGGTTTTCGAGACTTAGTTTCTTACCTGGTTTTGGAATAAGGACTAGGTTGGCCTCTTTCCACGAAGGTGGGATTCGGCCCTTGTCCCAACATTCCTGCATGTACGCTGTTAGGTTTCTAATTGATGCATCATCCAAATTCCTCAGCATGCGATTGCTGATTCTGTCTGGACCTGCCGCAGTTTTAGTTCTGAGTATGTTCAACCCCGCCCTAACCTCTCCGATGGTGATGGGCCCATCGAGAAGAGGATTCTCTGCGCCCTTGTACTCCGGGAGGGGTGTGGGTGGTGTGCACCTCAAGTACCTGTCCCTCACTTCAGAGATTAGTTGATCGCTAGTACCTTCGTATTTATATACGAGTTTCTGTAGTTGTTGTCGTGCCTCATACTTTGTCTTGTCCGGGTCTAAGAGACGACTGAGCATTTTCCACGTGTTGGCTTTGCTGATTCTGCGGTCCATCTGCTCGCAGATACTACCCCAGTTTTGTCTGGTTAAGTTCAGCGCGTGCTCCTCGATATCTCTATTCTGTTTGGCTAGGAGCTTACGTATGTTTCTGTTCCCCTTGTTTTGAGCAAGTTTTTCTTCTAGCTCCCTTTTCTTGCGCCACAGGCCTATCATACGCCTGTCTACCTCTTCTTGCGTTTCGCTTGCTTCCACCTCTTCGGTGGCTTCTTTAACTGCCGCGAGAATGTCTGTGCCCCAAGATTCTATGTCCCTGATTGCGTCTCGGGTATGAATGTTCGCCCTGAATAGATCCCAATTTACCGCTGCGACCTTTTTGGGTTTCGGTGTGGGCGGTCCGTCTTCTACCACGATCTCAATAATTTTGTGGTCGCTTCCTAGGTCCTCCCCCGTGTTACACCACCTTGCCATGATTTGGCCTCCGGTGAGAGTTAAGTCAGGTGTAGTGTCCCTACTCACGCTATTGCCCTGTCTTGTTGGTTTGATGGGGTCAGTGATCAAGATGAGCTCATTGTGGAGAATACTGTCCCAGAGTTCTCTGCCCTTGATTTGCGTATACAGTCTAGCCCGGTTATAACGAAGTCGGCGGGAATCGGAAATCACTTCGCTATATCCGCTATTTCGTTATATGTGGACTACGAAAAAAATGCAAACATCGGCATACCGATTTATTGCCGCTGAAAGAAGTCGACCAGGGTCCCCTGAACACGTTTCGCGAGTGCGGACTTCAGGATTGCGGCTTCCATACCATCCAACTGCGAACCAAAGATCTGGTCGAACTCCGCGATAACGATAAAAATGAGCCACGCTTCCAACATGCACAATGCTGCCGCGCTTTCTCCCTGCCTTGCGCGCCGCGGCACCGACATAAAACAAAGGGCCCGCTGCCACACCTCCTGCAGACTGCAGTCCAGCCGTGGCGCCGACTGCCTGGGAGAAATAGAGAACCGAGATTGGCCAAGACGGCCGCTCTCTGCGACGTCATCGAAAAAAAAAATCGTCTCTTCCTTTTTACATTTTTCCCCTGCGCGGCGTGCTCTACCGCTCTACGCCGTGACGCCGTTCAAGGACGGCGCAACACGAGACCGGCGTGCCATGCGATGCAGTGAAGCAACCTTTCGCTCCGCAGGAGAGCAGACGACGCCACGAAAGGACGCCGTCAGCCGAATTTTGCTCTTATTTTCGCGGACAAAATCCCCTCAAGGACGCAAAAATGTGTTGATTGGCAGATTAATTTTCGGTTGGTATTAAATCTCTTCGTTATATCCGCTGACGCGCTCTTATTTACTTCGTTAAAACCGGACCCAAAATGTATTGATGCAAAAATGGGAATGGGAAATTGAAATCCCTTCGTTATAACCGCTATTTCGCTATAAGTGGCTTCGTTATAAACGGGCTAGACTGTATTTGTATCCCCATGCGGGATGATGAGCGTTAAAGTCCCCGACAATGACGATAGGGTTTTTGCCCGCTATCTGTTTCGTTTTTGCGAATAGCCTGTCGAAGCCGCAATCATTTCTCTGTTTCGGAGAGCTGTATACGTTTAAGACGAATAGGCTTTTCTCTCTCCGCTTACGCGGTATCATTTCGATTAGAGTGTGATACGTGCCCTGTCTCGTGCTGCAGCGCGGTAACGTTGCGTTTGACAAGGGTGGCAACCTGCGTGTTGTCCCCTCGGCCCGGGTACGATTTGTAACCGGGCAGCTTCGCGTTTTTCCCGCACTCTTGTAAAGCTATAATTTCGGGTTTGTCTCCGTTTGCAAGGAACGATTGTAAAACGGCCCGTTTACGCAGAAAGCCCCTACAGTTCCACTGCCAGATAGTATTATTGTTCTTTGGCCAAGGCATTTTTGGTTGCTTGGAATTCCGCGTATATCCATTGGTCCCTTTTCTCAAATTCCGCCGTGAGAGCAGCGTCTCGCTTTGCAAATTCTACTCTGATCGTTTCTGTGACTTGTTTCATGAAGTGCATTAGTGTTCCGTTCAGTAGTTTCATATCCTGTTGTTGTTTGTCGTTTAGTTCGAATTTGGTCTCAAGATCCGACTCTTCGGTACGTTTCTTTTTTGAAGGGGGTTTTTCAACCTCTTTATCCTGCTCCACTTGCATAGGCGCCATTGCCTTTTCCTGTTGCGGTTTGTTTTCCTCGGGTTGTTTAGCTGTCGTTTCTAGCATTTTGATCCGCTCTTCTTGCTTCTTAATATAATCAGTTAAAGTCTTAATCTGATCTGCCTGCTGTTTAATGAGTTCTTTTAATTCTTTAACTGTCTCGGAGTCCTGGGAAACTTTAGTTGGCCAGCTCACCTTTGCAGCTTGCTCCTTGCGTGGCCGTTAATTGCTGTCCGGTTTGTAGCCGGGGGAAGGACTCTGACCGAAACCTCGTTCTGCTGCCGGATTACGGGATCGGCTGTTCCTTCGGTCTTCTTGCTTCGCTTCTTCAGCCTCCTGTTTGACTTCCCATTGGCGTTTCTTGACAATATAAGGGGTGCGAAAGAGATTTTTGCACCTCTTGTCCCCGGTGTAGTGTTCTTCGCCGCATAGTTGGCACTGCAGTGTACATTGGTGCCCCTCGGGGGGCGATGTCATGCCACAGCCGCGGCACTTGGTCACCTCACTGTCGCAGACGTCCGAGCGGTGGCCAAGTCCTCCGCACTTGTAACAGACCTCATAGCGTTTCTTGTAAAGCACTTGAAAGTGATTCCGCTCAAGACTACTCTGCGTGGTACTTTCTCTTCTTCGAAGGTGATTAGGAAAGATTTGGTCTTCCCCATTCTTCGTGCATCTATGACTGAAGGGTTGAATCCGTTAATGTTCAGTCCTTCTAGTACATACTTGTGTGTGTATTCCTCATCGATTCCATGGATGACTCCCCTGCCGCAACTCTCTGGTGCGTTCATGTAGGTGGTCACACCGCGTTCCTTGTCTCCGATCTTGACAGTTTTAATTTTCTCCACCTTCCTCGCGTTTTCGTAGCTAGGCGAGTGGTAGGTAATCGTTCCTTGCTTGGCGTTTATAGCTAGCCTGTCCTTCAGTGCCTCCTCGTCCTGTTTTCTCCCTGATGGCCGCCGCAATTCTCATCTCGGTGGTGCTCTTCAGCATTGTAAGTCCTTCTTTGGGACGCAGAACTACTTTCCATCCGGTCGCTGGAAGTCTCGGGAGGTCTGAGGCTATTGAACGTTCAGCGAGTTTCCGTCCCGCCTCTCTCTAGGCTCTGGTGTCTCTGCCGTCGGTCGTCGCAACAGTGGCGGCGTTCGCTGCCGCCGCGTCTCCGGCACCATGTTGGCGTCCTAGGTGGCGTTCGTCGTTCTCCAATTTTTCCGCTCGCTTCTTCAGTCTCATAATCCATTCCTCTTTTTCTTTTGGGTCGATGTCGGTTCCCATCACCGTCACTTCCATCGTCATCGTGGAGCCGGGCGTGGTCGGCGATGGCGGGAGCTCGCCGGTCGCCGCCTTCCCGGAAGTAGGCCTATCGTGGCGTGTAGCGCTGGCGAACTTGGAATGACGATACAATCTTTAAAGATGCACCTACAGGCACAAATGTGGTATCCTCGGGTTGCTTGCACCTTAGGAAACAGGTTTAAAAGACATTTACGGTCAACGTAGGAAAAAATCCGCCATGAAATCACTGATTTCGCGGAGCCGACGTGAACGCGTCCGTACTCCTCGACGCCCGCTGGCGGTCCACCTCCCGTAAGAGAACAAACCTGAGCCAGATGACCTTCAGGCTCAGCATGGGATGGGTAGAGCTTTTCGCTATAAAAAGCACATATTGAGCGCTCAAAAGATCCCGGGAACGCTGGTCGTCCAGTTGGTCAGACGCCGCCAGACAGTTACTACAGGTAGGAGGGCGGGGGGGGGGGGGGGGGGGGGGGGGGTTAAGAATGGAGTTCGGAGGGCCACTTGGCACAGAAAGAGACAGCGCTCGAGACTGGCATAGGGTGAGGGGCAGTTGGGGCAGGAGAGGTCAGTCCGCATGCGGAAGAAGTGCAGGCGAGCTGGGGCAAGAAGAGTGTTGGTGTGCAGCCTAACTGCAGAGAATATGATTCTAAGCGACGCTGAGTTGAGGGTGGGTTTGGGGAGTGTCTGAAAGGAGCCACGCAGCTTGTTCCTTAATGGTTCGTTTGTAGCACAGAGCCTCGTCACAGGTCGGAGGGCTTGATAAGGGAATCGCAGGCATCCAAATGAGTTCCTGGACCAGCTCATTGCCTGCAATCCCAGCATGGCCAGGTATCCACCAACCGTGACCGTGGAGGAGGAGAGGGTGCGAAGGTCCTCACTGAGGTCGTCGTGGAGGTCTTCAGGGAATGTATGGTTTTGAAGGGAGCGAATGGTACCTATGGAGTTCGTATATAATGTGTATACAGATGTGGGGGGAAACTTGATGCGGAGGAGGCGGCTTTTCCGAACAGTTCCAAAGTATGTGTTCTAATGTGGCTTTATCGCCGCAATGAGTGCAGGATAGAGAGTATTCAGCGTGGTATATGTGAGAATATACTGCTGGGTTGGGGAAGGAGTGGGTCTTTAGCTGGCGCCAGGTGATTTCCTGAGCCTTGGCTAGGAACCTGAGATGGGGTGGGTGAGGTTGCCTGTTGAGGATATAGTGGTGGGTAATATCGCGAAATGAGACAAGGCTGTCTTTCGCAGACTTGAGGTCGGAGGTGTTCACGGTCCGGCCGACGAATTCTCGGGCGCTAGTACGGGCAGCCCTCGTTCCCCGGGTTGGAGGAGTGGACTGGGACCCAGATCAGTTTAATCTCCCGGAGCAGAGATGGGATGTGACGAAGGAGGTGGAGGATGGTGGGGTATACTTCGCAAAGTTGCGTGCAGTGACTTTTAAGTCGCAGAAAATACTGTCGGTGTGGTGTTGGCTATCGCAGCTTCCTCCGCTGTTTCAGGGAAGGTTGAGTACTGTATATTGTCACGTAGTGGCGACGTTGTCTCTAAAATTAGAAACCGGAGTGCGGAGCAATGGGGAGCACTGCCGGCCAGCGACCGCTGCGGGGACCGAATAGGTCTGGTGTAGCGTGCTCAAAGTCAGCAAAGGCTAGCGGAGCCCTGGACTAAGGGCGGACCACTCCTTGAACCGGTCTCGATCGACGGTTGACGAGACTCGAGATCTGGCCGACAATCACAAGAATGTTTTTAGAGCTCAATAAATGTTTTCCAATCCAGTCAGGACGTGATTGAGTGAGTGAGCAAAAAGTTTATTTGTACGAAAGAGTATAGAGTGGTGGTTAGTGAGTGATGTAGGCAAGCGATGTGACGTCATACCAAATGGCGGCGGCGGCGAGGCGCGCGGTGTGACATCATGCCAGATGACGCCAGCTGCGGTGGTTACTAGGCAGCGGCTCAAGGTCGGTCTCTGAGCCTCCTCGGAGCACTGCCACAGCGAAATCACAAGTTCGTGGCCAATGTAGCTTTCGCGACAAAAAAAAAAAATCAAAGGTGGCTTTTTTTTTTTCAACAATTCCAAAATGATGGCATCATCATCAGCTTGACTAAGCCCACTGCAAGACCACGTGCACGGCAAAGGCCTCCCCCATATCTCTCCAATTAACCTTGTCCTGTGCCAGCTGCGCCCACCCTATCCCGCAAACTTCTTAATCTCATCTGTCCACCTAACTTTCAGCCCCCCCCCCCCCCCCCCCCCCTCTACGTTTCCCTTGAAATCCAGTCCTGCCCAAGCCTTCTTCCCAGAGTTCGATCAGGATGTCATTGATGCGCGTTTGATCCCTGACCTACTCTGCCCTCTTTTTGTCTCTCAATGTTACACCTATCATCTCATTTATCTTTCCATAGCTCACTGCAATGTGAAGTACATTTGCAAGTAAAACAAATCAGCGCAGGCATATGGAGAGTCCAGTTGCACTGCTAAGTTTCAGCCTTCTAGGTGTGTAGTTACACAGAAGTTCGGCTCCATATTTTGAACATTACATAAATGTGCATGTGTGAATTTCTCACTGCTACAAAATAAGTGCGGTTAAAGGCAAACTGTTTAGAAATATAATGTCAGTGAAAAAAAAAACCCTGAACCAACAGCTATATAACTTTCCAGGACTTTTTAAAACATGAGGGTAATGTTTTCAGCAAAATTCGTTCACCCAAGTTTTTTTAATGCGCACAGTAAGTACTATATAGTTTCTTCTCTAAGGTGAAAAATGCCAATTGGACACACATATTTTGATCCGTTGTGAAAGCAGTCTGCCGACGCACTTGCCAGTTTGGAAATGCAACAAAGTGATATTGAATCCAATGGCTTCTTGTAATCTCACACCATTACAACCATGTTCAAATCGGAGTTTTAGGCCACGCATGATTGCTGAAACAGAGGATTCTCAGATTAAGAAACAAGGACTGCCCATTTACCCGTGTTTTAATAAAGGACAGTTTTCGTACAATTTTTTACAAGAAATAAAAGCAATTTGTACCCTTCTCCGTTAGTGTTACAACACCCTTTACAAAAAAAAAAAACAGCCCAAACGTCCCTGCAAGAGGCTTATTTCTTTTTCTTGCTGGATTTGCTGGATGAGGAGCCAGCTTCATCTCGCACCTTCTGCCATGGAAGTGGATGCTTGCGATACAATGGCCAGGGGGGCAGCGTGAGCTGCAAGAGAACAACATCCACTCTTGAATAGAAGAAAGCAAGTTCGATAAGGTATTAAGCAAAACAGGATAGCCTAACCTCTGGTGAATGAAAAAGAATGTGTCAGAAGTTTGGTTGCCCTACTACATTTTCACAGAATTTTGGCTCCACTAAACTTTAACTCTGATTTTTCATCACCTTGTTCGGTTCTTAGTACATTCTAACAAAACAAAAACTGTCTCTTCAGACTTAAGCAAGTACGCTACCTCACCTGATTTCTCGACATTTTAAGATAAGAGTGCTGCCAAAGCTTTAGATCTGAGCTATCTAACCAACATTCAGAAAGTACTAAGTAAAATGCACGTAATTTAACTGTGCAAGCACAAGCATCAAACAGGTATTTTCGGTTATGTCATATAAGCATGTGACCACACGACCAATCTGTGTTTCATACTACAGACGATGCAGATGAATTTTCAAAAACAAGCAAAACATCATGAATATACATGTGACTGGGGCTGGCTACATGCCACGATACTGCTGTGGCCTTCTTATTTTCAGCACTTTTGATGGTTTTAAAACTTGGCACTACACTACTCTCCTAAGAATCGCTTAAGCTGCAAAGAGTTTTACTTAAGCCTCGCGATTTCCAAGTACTTGTAATTTCTTGCAAGTTATTCATAAGGCACAGCCAACCAACTTACCCGCTGCAAAATCACCAACGCTTATTATGAAGGCAGACTGTGGTGAGCTGCCACGAGAATTCAACTAGGACGTTAATTTTCCTCCCAACACAATCCTGTTGAAGAAGTCTAAATACTTGACAACCTCGAGAGGAAATTTGTGTGTGGGCTTACTTTATACTAAGGCTTACGGTGCCTTTTAACAAAGTAGTGTAAGCCACTACAAGGTTCTAGTATAGCAGCATCTTCAACAATATAGTAAGCGTCTTTCAGGCATGTTTTCATAAGTAAATTTTTTCAGGACCCAGCAAAGGTATCTTCCAAGAAAGCCTCAGCACACGACTTCCAGTTAATTCATAAATGATTCACCAGATGAAAAAATTACCCCACCTTTTCTAGCATGATACCAACTACAACAAACACTATGAAATGGAACCCACAAAAGAAATGACACAGTTAACCTCAAGCAAAACCTTTCATGACTCTGTGAAGTAACATATGATAGAAACAGAAGCAGGACAACACAACCCTGATAGTCATTACTCCCCTGCCAAAGAAATAGCCTTCCACGCACATGAAACAAATACCACCATGTTTTTACTTTGATAGCAGAGAGCAAAGTGCAGTGCTTTGCTGATGCCAAGCCCTCAATGAAAAAAAAGAAGCAGTTTTATTCTTTAAACAGTGCAGTTGTAAAAGTTCCTTTTTTTCCTGTGCTCGCTGCAAAGTCTTCAGTGAGAATGTTTCCTTAAGATCTTCAGCACTGAAATACAACTCCCCCTTGGTGCCATGTGAACGCTTTTACGTTGCTGATCGGCACAGTGCATGAAGAGTCAAGACTGTCAATGCACAAGGCTTCCTACTGAAACTTACACTCCAGGAGATATCTCCTGCCCTTTTTGATGCCCACCAGAGAGAGTGAACAGGATCGCTGAGCAAGCCACTGAGATTGACGACACATCCCACAGATAATGAGTGAATCAATTCAATGATTGTGGTGGTAAAGAAAAAATATAAAGGTGTCCTTTTGAAAAGCAATGTGCATGCAATGAATAGCGAGGCCTAATGTTAATGATATCTAAAGACCTAGGAAGGCTGGACTGTGAAGCAGCACTGCTGCTGAAGAGCCACCTTTGACAGCAGAAAGCAAACCAGCTCACAAAGTCTAATGGGCATTCAGATTTCATGCTCACTGGTAAAATGAGTAACACTGACAATGCGATGTTTTTCAGAACATTGGGGTTATGAGTGAAATGCTTCGTGTTTGACAGGAGTGTACTCCAGCTAAAGTAGCTGAACAGCAATTAATGACCACAGGGCTGTTTGACAATGACATGGAGTACCGTATTTTCTGGTGTATAAGACACAGCTTTTTTTCAAAAATATTGCTAGTGCATCCTATACAACCGCGCGTCTTAAATGCATTTTTTTGTTTTTTTGTAAGTCAGGAAATAATTCAGGTGGATGTTCAGGGTTGTTTCACCGTTTAGAATAAGCAGCCACAAGTATTGCACTATAGCCATGATAAAAAAAATTTACAGCGCAGAATCCGGGGAAGATGAAGGATGAACAAGTTGGAAGTGCTCTCGAATGTGACATAATTCACATGCAGCACAGGCAGACATCTTTTCAGCAGCAGAGACAGAGCTAGTGGCATAAAGTGCCGCCTTTGGCCTCGAAAAAAGCTACTGCAGTCATAATGTAGTCACAAGACCAACAATGTGAACTACGTACAGGCCCACAGGGCAAGCATGCTGAATAATGAGGTTATTATTACTTCCGTGGCGCACACACTTTTTTTTCAGGCACTGTATGGGACTGAAAAATCCTAAAACTTCAGTGCGCTTTGCACGTCGCAGGGTGATAAAAATGACTCACTCATGTCTGCCATTAAATACAGCCACACGACAGCACCACTATGCACAGATTCTCATTTCTTCCTCCCAGTCCTTGTAACAATCCCGTGGCTGACAAATGACGCAATAAGGTTTGCTGCTGGCGTGAAGGAAGGGGCACACAGGACGAGGAGGGGTGCTGGACATTTGCAATAATTAGGCTAATAAAACCAGGCCTCTCTCGTTTATTTGTCTTTTCTTTCTTTAGTTCCATGAAACTGATTCAGACAGAAAAAGGCTGCGATAAAGCGTTTTGGCCAAAGAAGGCTAGTACTGAGCTTGGCCGCTACAGGTGACAGAGGCAATGGAAGTAACCTTGATCGCACAATTGAAACCGCCACTGATTAACAAATTATCAACTATGATATTGGCAGAGAAGGGGGCTTCATCGATTGGGGCACCTTGCACAATCTGCACAGCCGATCCGAGATGCAAGCTTCACTGCAAGGTGCTGGCCTCCCTGAAATAAACCACCTGTCGGAGGCAAATAATGGCTGCCCGAGGTAAACCAAGACTGCAGGAACATCAGCACATCTGTACTTCAACTCTTCAACAAATATTATGAAATACAAATCACCAGGTTGATTTCCAAGAACTTTTCTTTCATCCTTGCAACTTGCAGCAGCATATTTAAGTGGGAATTTAGAGCCATAAGGTACGCTGGTGAGCAAGGATGTCATGACAGAAAGACCCACAGACCTGGCAGTTCACACCGGTACAAGGACACGACTAAACTACTTACCAGGCATGAAATGACGAATCCAACTCCAAGGCTGATCACAGTGTAGGAAAACTGTTGCACGATGTACCCCCAAACGAGCCCCGCTGCCTGTGAAAAAAAAAATTAACGCTGCTTTACATGGTGCCTGTATGGCAGAAACATTTCCTCTGCACACACACCGAGAACCTTGTCTGGCACTGCACCTCATTACGATCGCGCTAAAAATAATCTACCTGACTGACACACTATATTTTAGAATGCAGTACAGCTTTGTGAATGTTTGCATGTTTAAGTAGTACCTCGTTTGTAATATCCTATACCCTTCTTGAGTAGCACACCTGCTTTACTTTCTCGAACGAATACCTCGAGCAGCACGAAAGCACTTCAGAGACCGTACAGCAGCAACCCAACAAACGGTAACGTGCAGCACTACAGCCACAAAACCGAATATAGTTTTCTTCTACTTTAGTTCTCGCTAACGCGCAGGGGAAAACGGAAACCTCGCGAGTGCTAAGCTGAATAGCACACGATTAAACTGCCGAAATAAACAGCACACTATACTGATCTGAGCCGCTTGTTCGGCTTCTGCTGGGCAACCAAAGCAATAAGGCCACGTCCGCGTCCGGCTTTTTACGCACGCTTGTAGCCAGAGAAAGTAAAGCCACCAGTGCGCTAACGGCGACCAATGAGACTTACCGCAAAAATAACTATAACTACTTGAAATATCTTCTCCGCCACCTTCTGCCCCTCGAAATCCTGGGAGACAAAACAAACACAATCAACATCACGGCAGTGGCCGGTAAGCAACATCACAACCAGCAGCCGGCTCGCAAGTAGGAAGCTAACAGTCGCATATGCGGGAAGCATGCGTGCATACCATGTACGTGGGAATGCTGTTCAGGAACGGCGTTACGAACGGTATGTCTATCATGATTGTAGTGATGGTATTACTCGTAAAAATAAATTATTCGCTGCTGAGCACTGCAGCAGCAGAAAAGCACACGTAGCCTCTTGCTGCTCTCTTGGCAGGACGAGCAAGCAACGCTGATCTTACAGGCACGCAGAAAAAAAAATTAGTCAAAAACTGTAATAAAATCAAAGTTAACTAAACAAACAAAATAATGTGCTTGAAATTAATATTATAAAATTAAAATTTTGCATTTTACTTTACAATTGTGTTCATTTAAGTCCTTTCTGAATAGCAGGACCGCAGTCACTTAGCATCTTTTCCACTTTCTACCAAAATTGCCAAAGTTGTCCGGGATTATTGGCCCACATGACTGGTTAAATTACTTGGTAGTCTATCTAGGATTCAGAAATGGGGGTTCCGAAGTTTTACCGATGGATCAGCGAGCGCTATCCCTGCCTTAGCACAGTTGTCAAAGAATATCAGGTAGGTTTCATGTTTCGACAGGTAACCCAACCGTCGAGACGCAGTTCGTAGAATGTTTTGCTGAGCCGATCGTTCTCGCTTTGCGTCGCTTTCTTGTATGTGCCGGACGCGGTCAGCTCGCTGCTTAAATGGACTTGGCAGCTGTAGACCGTGCCCATGTATTAATGTTGTTTTGTTGTTGAACCCGCTAACTTCGTCTCGTGAAGTACCGTATTGAGCCGATTCTCGAGCGCGCGCTACCTGCGTCGCGCCTAGCTCTGGGCATTATCGGCGCAGTTGAGTGTTACGTACCACGTTTTGCCCGATTGAAAATAAAAGAGATAACTTTAATCTTCCCGGTCTCGACTGAACCCTTGTAGAATCGACGGTGGCGAGCGAAAAGAAATGTCAGCCGGAGCCCTGTCAAATCGTATCACCGTGTTTCTCAGCGCCCAGGCCATTAAATCTCATAGGAACAAAAAGGTCAGCGGCAAATTTACTTTAATAGTAGACCTTTTCATCAGTTGAACAATGAATCCCACCGCTGTTTTGGAATCCTAAGAGAAAACATGGGTCTTTTTGGCAGAAACAGTGCGTGGCTTTTTACATCGATCCTGGCTGTAGTACATTTTTGTCATTTACGTGTGCAGTGCTTGTCGATAGTCATCATCATAATCGGCCAGTTTAATGACTTCGCCTAGCGAGCTTCAGTAACTCTTGCCTTGTGCCAGCAGTGCTCAAGCAGCACTTTATACCAACTGAGCAAACTGTTTAGACTGATGTTACAAAGTTGACCACTTTTTCATTCAGATTCTTCTTTTGATGACGAGACAAGCCGTTCTGCAGGCCAGTTTGTCGCCTTTGTTGTACCTGAGAGCAAGCGTTCACTTTGCATTACTGATTCAAAAACCTTGGTATACTGATTCAAACCTGTGCAGATACCAGAGTTCGACAACCTGTATCTTGACATGAATGGCATCATCCACGTGTGCTCACACCCCAACGATGATGACCCACACTTTCGGATCACAGAGGAAAAGATCTTCCTGGACATCTTTAATTACATTGATGTAAGTGCAGGTGGACGTGGTTTTATTTTATTTTGCCTGTTTTTTTCTTAATTTCACCCTAGCTGAAATGTGGTTACACTGACTTTACCAATGTCATGCTAAAGCAGCGTTTATTTATTCACGGCTTAAAGATAGCCACGGTCAGTATTAGATTCGCTGGAAGTTTTTCCACAGTGCCACGATTCTTCTTTCCATGCCACCTGATTAGGAAGGTATTTGGCTGTTGCTGCCTAACATTTCCAGCACAGCAATAACCTTTATAGTGTCCTGTGTATCTGCCTTCATTATACTTTGTTGTTATAAGTGGTACCTTAAGCCCCTGAATAGTTAGCATAGCCAATGCTTGCAATATTGTGAAGAAATTGAAGACATGAGCAAAAAAATATTTAGCCTCATTTAATTAGAACCCTGTGCATTCACCCAGGTCCTAGAGGGCGTCCCATCATTGCGAGAGTGCCACTCTAAGCAAATTACTTGCAAAAGCTGTTGCTCAATGATCTGGCTATGCTGGGCTGCAGCTACGAATGCGGCACTCTGTTATGTTTTCCAATAACTCCCGTCAGTTACAGGCAGGTACAAGTGTCAACACATGCATTTGGCTTTGTTGGTTGGTGTCCCAAAGCGACTCGGGCTATGAGGGAAGCCGTAGTGAAGGGAAATCAAACTTGCCTTTGGTGTCCTCTGAATTGAATTGTTAGTAGTATTGGTGCATAGCACATATGTTAAACAGAAATCTTTTTTGTTGTTGTTGTTGTTGTTGTTAAAACTGGCAGCAGGCCTTTGGCCTGGTGCTCAGCTGCTTTGAGGTGAAGTGCTTGGAAAACGGGTGTTCGATCCCACCTTGGCAGATGAAAAATACGTTGTGCCATGGCGATCTTTGGTCGAGCTGCCCGTGCACCATAAAAATCTATTATCACCATCAAAACTGTCATCAGGTGCTGGCAAGAAGTACTCTAGTCTTCTCATTGTTTGCTTTGCTGTTGCGTTCAAGTGCAGTGTTTTGTGTCACGTATCAGTGATGTCACTGTCAGTGATACTATGAAAAGATAAATATTGAGAGAGCTTAGGAAAAAGTAGACAAGCTTTATTTATGGTGAGCAGAGCAAATCCTTCAGACTTTAAGCCCATGTATCCAGATTCCGTGACAACGTTGGGAAAGTTTTTTTTCATCATCTATGTTTCTCTGTGTATCTTTGCATATCCTCTGCATATCTTAATGCCCTCTTCTACTGCTTCGTCATAAAATGAGAAAAACCATGACTACTTTTATTTCTCTCGCCAAGTGAAAATGAGTTGGGATTTTCTCTTACATGAAGGCCAAACAAAACTGCAGCAGTTCATTTTGACTTTCAGTTCCTCTTTCGGATGATCAAACCAAAGAAGACGTTCTTCATGGCCGTGGATGGGGTCGCCCCAAGGGCCAAGATGAACCAGCAGCGAGGCCGAAGATTCAAGTAAATGATGACTTTTTGCTGGGGCTACGCTTAAAGGGAAAACTTTGCGGGACCACGAATCTTTTTTTCAATTATTATTATTTTGCAGTTCGCACTTTTTATGAGAATAATTCTTGTGTACCTTTTTATAGAAATTTTCTTTTAGGTGGTTGTTTAGCTTTTTTGGGCTGATGTTTTTTGGCAGCAAAAGATGTATTTATTGCTGAGAATTTTGGAGTTGAAAGTGAAATATTTTTTTCCACCATGGATTCAAACTTTTGGTGTGAGCGACATTGTCGAGAGGTCTAGGCACTCTGTGACCACTGGCAGGGAGTAGTAGGTGTTGCTTAGTTCTAGGCTCGCAGGCCTGCAGACAAAAAAAGAATGTTCTTCTTGATGTCACCGCAGTTTGCTCATGAGAAACGGCCTGTAAACAGCTGTACCTGTATTTAATCCTTTTGGTCTTTCAGTTTATGAAAGCTCCATGAGCAGCCTCTATATCTTAGAGCATAGTGATTGAATGATATATAAATCAGCTTCAATTTATCCTCAGCGTCCCTTTAATCTTCCTGTGCCTGCCAAACAGTGTACTCATGAAATTCATGAAAAGTGAGACTTTGTACCCGTAACTCTTTTCTTGCCACAAAGAAATGACCGAATTTGAGTGTTTTAAAATAAAAATTATTTCTTCAAGAAGCGCTAAATGCACTGCCCATTGTAATACATTAAACTGTAGCTTATTGATTGCACTTCCAAACAAAAAAAAATTCCACAGTTTTGTCTGCAACACTTTTCCAAAATTTATTGGTTAAATATGCTGGTAACGCAAAAAAAGAATACAAGCAAAACAAAAATAAGCCGCCGCACTGAGCCAGAAGTTGTTGACAAAAAATTGAAATATACAAAACGTTTCACATGTTTTTAGCTACCATTCTTGCGATTTTCAGCTGCATACATAATACGCTGCACTTTCCGTGGCCTTTCAAGTTAGGCAGTGTGACTGCTGTGTCACTAGAGAAAGCAGTCATGTGAGGACATGAAGTGGAGGTAGATGTGGGATGTGCTGCACATTACACTTGTTCCGAGTTTTGTTCTTATTGTTTTTTTTTATATAGCAGAGCTTGCAGTTCCTACTTTTTTTTTTCCATTTGGTTGGTAGTGAATGGGTTCCATGTGTGAATAAGGGGCATGGCCTTTTGTGACATCATCATAATCAAAAATCTACTGGCAACTCAGTAAAATATCTTGACAGTGTGTTGCAAAGACACTAAAGCACCAAATAAAACCACTCTCATTGTTTACAAATCAAGTGCACTGCATAAAATACAACTTGAACAGCAAAACGAAACACACGGGAGCACGCGCTGATGTCTTGAGCCTCTGAGACGAAGTCTTGCAATCGGAACTGAAATCCGACAATTCCACATGGTTGCCTAACTCTCCACTGGTACTCTTAAAAAAAAAAGAAAGTTTCATTTTTCAGGTTGCCTCCTCATGTCAAATAATAAACAAAACAAAACTGAAACCAAAGAGATGGTGTTATAAAAGCAAACTAGATGGCGCAGCTTGTCCAGGATTGCCAACTTTAGTTTTTGGTGGCAGTTTTAAAACATTGGTCCAATGGCCTATGGCGCAGAAAAGGGGGCGTGTCTTTTCTTGGCATCATAACCAAAAAAACTAAAAATTAAAACCACTCTCATCATTTGCAAATCAAGTGCACTACCTAAAACACAAAGTCAACAGTAGAGCCAAACACGTGCCTCTGAGATGAAGTCTCGCAATCGAAACTGAAATCTGACCATGCCACTTGGTTGTCTAACTCACTACTGTTCTAAAAGAAAAGGCAACATAAGAATCGACCAAAGTGCTCAGTATAGTCCTTCGCATTTGAGGAGCGCGCAACGAAATGGACGCCATGATAGGTGACCGGGGGACTATGTCCAGTCAAAGGTTCATTTTTTACGTCTCCTTCTCACGGTAGAAAAGGAAAAAAAAAAGAAACAAAGCTGAAACCAAAGGAATGGTCCTGTAGAAGCAAACTACAGTGATGGCGCAGCTTGTCCACAAGGGCTGAGTTGAGTTTTTGACGGCTTGTCCAAAACGTCTGTCATATATACCACATGGCCTACGGTGCGGTAAGGAAAGAGTCAAATACGTCGTGCACCTCCTACAGCCACATAGATGTAAAGTTTTTGTTTTCAACATTTCGTTGGCTGTAGTCCTGTTTGCTTCACGGCTGAGTTGGTTTGATATTCGAGGGGTCTGGATGTTTGTCATCCCCAAACAGCTCTGCTAATGGGCATTGCAAGCATGTGTGCCTTTTGCGACGAAGCCTGTGGCAGGCCTCTGCATTGTTCTTGTGTTTCCAGGTCTGCCAAGGAAGCCGCGGCACTGGAGAAACAGGCCCGTGACAAAGGAGAGACCTTGCCCACTGAGGAGAGGTTTGACTCAAATTGCATCTCACCAGGTAAGGGCATTTCCCCTCTTTTTTTTACTCTGCGCTTTGCTATGTTAGTTTTCAAGTTGCCTCTTTCCTTTTTCCAATTTCACCGTTGGATATAATTGGATGGGAATATTCGTAGTTTAGTGCACTTCTATGCTTCATACTGATTTCCATTATGCATCAAGTTGCGAATTTTGTCACTGCTTATATGCATGCATCCAGCTCTTTGTCAAGAGCAGTGTGACTGGTTGCTTTGCATTGTGTACGCCCGGTGTCAGTGTCATTTTCATTGCTCATGTTAATCCGGTCCCCTCTAACTATCATTCACGAAATTCACATTTCTTTACATTGTATTAGCAAAATGCAGCTCTAGGCTCCGGCATAGTGCTCATGTTTTATCCACTGGATACATGAAATGAGACTCTCTCGTTAGCATCTTTAAGGACTTTTCCCAAGAAAAATCTTGGTAAATGTAGTAAAACTTTGCTGTGTTTCAAATGTAGCCTGGGGCGTTTTGACATTATAGACTGTACAGAAGCCAACAACGGCGAGAATTACTTCGATGAGACAGTCATTTTTGTGGAGTCGTGACGCAGGTTTGATCTGGTCGCGGTGGTCACATTTCCACGGAGGTGAAATTCTAGAGGCCCGTGTGTACTGCACGATGTCAGTGCACGTTAAAGAACCCCAGGTGGTCGAAATTATCTGGAGCCCTCAACCACTGTGTCCTTCATAGGCTGAGCCGCTTTGGGATGATAAACACCAATAAACCGTCATGCCTTTTCCTCGCCAGACGAGCTTTTATTGAAACCTGGATTATATTGTGAGTTCTCTTGCCTGCAGTAAACCTTTCTTTCTGTATCGCTGGCTGCAGAGCTATTTCTTATTCCGAAGCATGGGAACTGCTGCTTTTGTAGTCATAGTAACAAAGCCTACATCACTGTACAGCTGAAAGCCCATCTCTGGACTAATATGGCTCAGCTGTAATTCAAGGTGCGAATAGCTGTCCTGTCTGAATTGAGTGGGTCTTCGCTCAGTCATATTGCCAGTCAGCTGGTTCGATGCTGGCCCTTGCCAAGCCAAAAGCTGCCGGCACTCATATCACAACATAATGCATTGCTCTCTAGGTAGAACATAGGCCCGGCTATCAGGGTGTACAATTTCGGGAGGAAAGAGATGAAAGCAAGGAGGAAAGATATCCTTGTGAAGAAACATTGTTAGGGTTGTGATCTCTGTGCCAAAATTATCGAGCCCAGCCTGACAGAAGCCGTTTCAGGGCCCATTAAAGGAAGCGGGGCTCTCTGAAAAATGCAATTCTTGATGCAGGCACGGAATTCATGGCTCGGCTTCAGGATCAGCTGGAGCAGTTTGTGGCCACTAAGGTCTCCACCGACCCGCTCTGGCAGGGCATCAATGTGTACCTCTCCGGTCACCAGGTAATTGTGTACCTTGTAGCAAAAGCCGGCCGCGTGTCGTGAAAATTTGATTGTTACAGTAGAAGTGTAGTGATCACTTGCCGCCACTGAGGACTGAACCTCGGTTTTGCGCCATGGCCGTGTATGGGAGCCCACCCCGAGTGGTCATGTAACTGAAGTCCATTTTAGAAATCCGCTAGCCAAATCAAGAGAGAGAGAAGACTAGGCTTGTCTTGGCTTGGCACCCAAGCAGATGAGCACCAAGTCAAGGCATGCAAAGAGAGAGAGATGAAAGAAGAGAAACAGAGAAGACAGAAGCCTAGCCAAGAAAGAGAAGCAGCAGGCAAAGAGAAAGAATGAAAGAAGAAGGGGGAGAAAATTGGAGGACATCACAAGTCGTGCCGAATGTTTCAACCAAGCCGTAGCCAAGTTCAGGCAGTCTTCTCTTTTAGTTTAGTGACCAGATGTTCTTACTCCTGAGGTACTGGAGCTACTTATTTTGCTTGCTTGCTTCACAAATATGCATGCTGAGGATACATGAAATTAGAGTTTTCACATTACGGTTGTTGCATTACTCGTTTGTTTTGTTTTTTCCCCCCATTGTTTTATGGCTTCAGCTTGCTGAAGCCATGAAGTGCAGCAGCGTTCAGCTTGTTGCACTTCCCTTTCAGAAGTCAGTAATTTGTCCCTGAACTAAGGAATGGCAAAGGAGTCCTCTTTCTTAACTTGAAAGACGGTAGTTGCTTCTCATTGCCAGCTTGCTAAATGTGAGGCGTCCCTCTCTGCACTGTGCTTATCATGAAGTAATGTAGTTTTTCCGTGGAAAGAAGCAGTCTCTAAAAACATTTGATTTTATTTGTGGCCTTTGGAAAATGTTACTGATGACAGGTTCTCTGTAGTGTTTCCTGTGTGTGCTTTTTGCTGTTGTATTTTAAGTGATGCTGTTTTGATACTAACAGAGCAATGTGCAGATTTGTGCAGGATTGTATGTATCAGAGTTTGTTTTGTTTGCTGACCAAGTCTTGTTTGTTCCCCATGCGTTGACATAGACCCCTGGCGAAGGGGAACACAAGGTGATGGATTTTATCCGTACTCAGCGATCCCAGCCTGGCTACGATCCCAACACGAGGCATTGCTTGTATGGGCTTGATGCTGACTTGGTGAGATTTTATGTATACTCTGTTGTCGTTCCAATGCTATTGAAGCTGCATTAAAGCATTATGCCTTTCCACTATTGTCATGTCCCACGCCACTTTACTGCCCTTTAGCATGTGAACATTTTTACCAGTTTTACCGTATTTACTCGCATAATAGGCGCACTCGCATAATAGGCGCACTCGCATAATAGGCGCACCCACAGTTCGGTCGCGAAAAATCAGATTTTTTTATTTCCGCGCATAATAGGCGCACCCCGAACTCGGCACTGTGATCAGTACTGTATTCACATGATTGCAAGCCGACGCCTCCCCACCCCCAAAATCTTTATTTTAACAAAGTTTTTGCTGAACTTACTACTAGTCCTCACTAGTGCTGCTGCCGTCGCAGATGCTGCGGACCCACAGCACGTACAACGACATCGTGTGGAACAGCCGTACACAGTTTTCAGGGATGCTCACTTTAAACGTCTGTTTGGAAAGCTTCATCAGCCGGAAACCTTCCTGACTTAGGACCCCAAAAACCGTGGCGATAGGAGTCGCATACGAAAATTTAGGCACGCCGCAGTCGCAGCTGCCGCACTTCTTGTCCACATCGAATTTCCGGCCTGCCGCATGCTTGCCGTGTTCGAGATCTAACTCCCAGCCGTGTAGCTATTAAGGCGCTTGTCCGTCGTGCTAAAATAGCAACGCTCGGCGACAGCGCAAGAAAGCCGCAACTACGATGAACTAACGCGCTAACGCTACGACAGAAACAAATCCTCCTTGCAGAAACCAGCCCTTCAACAGCAATAAAAAAACTGGAGCTGGTGATGCTGATGTCGATATGGATAGCGAAAGCTCGCAGCGGACGAAAACGTTGATGATGACGATAAGCTTGACCTTGGGTGCCATCCGTGGGCGGCGCCTGGAAGCTCCTGTGCGCGTGTGTGTCCTCCGCGACCAAGCGCGCGTTGCTTGCAGCCGGAGCCGATCGCGGAGGCCATCGGCACGTGCATTTCGAAGGCTATTCCCGCATGGGTCGTGGAAAGTTTGGGTGCGGCCCTACGCGGATATTTTTTTTAAAATTATTTCCTTTGGGAAAACAGAATGCGGCGCGTACACGGGTACATTTATGCGGTATGTTCAATTTTGCGAGTCGAAAAATTTCCGGAAATTTTACCCCGTGTAATAGGCGCACACCGAACTTTGAGCCGGATTTTCTGGGAAAAAAGTGTGCCTATTATGCGAGCAAATACAGTATATTTTTCTTACTTGCTTAATAGTCAGCTTTACTGAGAATCAAAGGTTAACTGAAAGTAACTTTTCCAGTTTCCTTATCTGATTTTTGCAAATGTTACTCGCCTCCTTTCAGTTTAATACCACTACCATAAATGCTTCACAATTTGTATATCTTTGCTCATTTTCTTCTTTTCCTGTTGGCAACAGAGCTGTTGTTTTATTTTTTTACTTTTGGCTGTGAGGCTGAGCCAGCATGGTTGTCGTGGAACCTAAATGAAATGTGGGATCTTGTATTGGTGAGAGGAACGCGCTCATGTAGGCACTTTTCCTTGCAGATCATGTTGGGGATATGTTCCCATGAGCCACACTTCGCATTGCTTCGAGAAGAGATTGTGTATGGAAAGAGGCAGAATCAGAAAAGGTTTGTTCTGTTTTCACCAATTATGTTGTTCAGCGTTCACTTGTCTACTTTCATGGTCCCGCTGTTTAATTTCTTTAGATAATTTCCTGCGCATTGAAATGAGCTTCACGGCAATATCATTTTCTGTAGTGCACACAGGCAGACTTCAAAGCATAGACTAATTTAAGCTCTTTCTTTGCTTGAGTTGTGATGAGCATTCTTTCATGATCCTATACCTGCACCTGCTCCATACTTTTACCTGCACATTCCACCTGAGATGAGGTGGAATGTAGGAGATGAACATGAAAAGAAAGCAAACATGGAAACGGCGCCTATCGTATGATGACCTGCTTTGCGTAGCTTCCTTCGTGTGTAAGGACTGTCAGGCCTTCTATTTCAAAATGTGAACCGAAATGTTGCTGACAGGGGCAGCTGTTGCCATGCCCAGTTGATAAGTGTTTGTCTTGCGTAAGTGTTGCTTAGTGTTTGTATTCATTCTGCTTTGAGGGACTAAAATAGGAGGTGCCCACTTCATCTCATGATTGGGCCACAGCCAATTAATTTCGCTAATTTTGCTTTGGTCTGTAGTGCTTCCATGTCTTGCGCGCAGTGGATATGCAATAGAACCTCGTTATAGCAAGCTTGTAAAAAATCTTGAAACGTGGCCGTTAATACATAAGATGTAGTCGAATATGAATGTAAAATTTCGTCAGAAACGCACGCAAGAGCAGTGAAATTTAGTCGTAGAAGGGATGGGAACTCATGCGATCTTTACTATAGAAACTGGGAGACCTTTTCAATTATTTAGCGCTGTTTTAAAGGTGCTCAAGGCGATTCTGGAGACTGCAAAAAACAGGCGCCACTTACCATATTTACATTATAAATCCACTTTTTTTTCCATAAGAATTCACATCAGTGTAGGGAAAGGTTTCGTAACGCACGAAAAAAAAAAGCATTTTCGACGGATTTTTTTGCAAGAGCCGAAATTTCATATCATAGGTAGGTCCGGCTGTCCGTCCGTTCAGCCATTCATCCATAATGACAAAAAGCATAAGGGCGACAAGTTGTGTCACCTGCGTTCATGTGTCGCTGATGTTTATCACCGTTCACTTCAGAAGATGTTTGCTGTATCATGGCATTATTCAATGCTTTTGTGATAGTCGACACTGTTGGCCAGTCACGGTGAGATAAAGCGAGAATGTTGAACACCGGCCATGAATGTCAGGTGTGCGCCTTTTTTCATGAGAGTTTAAAAAGAATAAATTCTCAACAAAAAATGGGGGGGGGGGGGGTTATTATGTGAGTAATTACAGTAAATTGGCTTCTCCGCGCAGCACCAACAGTATACGCTGATGGCAGGCCAAGCATCAGCTAGGGTGGCTTGCCCACATTGCAGCCGTGTCAGATGGAAAATGGTACATGAATGGGAAAGCTGTTGCTGTTTTCACATCTCCATAACAGCCGATGCGAGCGCAGCCTGGTTACTGCAAGGCTATAGCCTTCCACGCCGCTGCTTCTGGGGTGCTATCGAAGAATGCGAGAGGCCTGAATGCACGCTGACCACCTGACTACCAACCCTTCACGCCACTGTATCTTCCATGGCGCTGATAGTACTACAAGATAAAAGCAGAATTCTTGGTGCGAACGCTTGCTGCACCACCACCAGTCACTTATGGAATGCAGCGAAGCCTGCCGCCAGCCATTCAAGCGGGCACTGCTTGGTGGTCGAGAGTTCGACATGTCCGTTTATGGCCAACCACATTTGCTATATGAAGTATAAATTGTGTTTATTACATGTTTCGGGAGAGTTCAGTGTAGTCAGTAACTTGTAATATCCATGATATTATCTACATTTCGTAGTATTGAGGTTTGACTGTAATTAGGGTGTGTGCTTTCTTCAGCCTTTGCTCAATGACCCCTCTCTCTTCTAGGATGAACGTTCCTGAAGAGATTACGTTTCACCTCCTTCATATATCGCTGCTTCGAGAGTACCTAGAGCTCGAGTTCCAAGCTGTAAAGGTGAGCAGTTTTATCAAATCAGCGGGTAGATTCAAATCGTGGGAGTCTGCAGAGGTCTAGAGGATACTGAAATCGTGGTGAATTTTTTTTTTCTTGCCCGTTTTGTATCCTGCAGAATGGGATCACCTTTGATTTTGAGATGGACAGCATCATCGACGATTGGGTCCTGATGTGCTTCCTGGTGGGCAATGACTTCATTCCCCACTTGCCCAACCTCCACATTGCTCACAACGCACTGCCAGTTCTCTACAAGGCCTACATTGATGTACTGCCATCTCTACAAGGTGAGCTTCCAGTGTTCCAGCTGAGGAGTGGGAAAGAACCCAGTATTTTGCTGCAGCACCTAAAGTGATATCTCACACAGTCTTCTTCCAAATAGTTTTTTATTACACCTGCATCAGCTGTCTGTCTTGAATGGGGAAAATCTGGAAGGTGGGCACAAATGCACCAGTTCCTGTGCTTTTGTAATAACTCATGGTCACGTTACTTGGCTCTCTAGTTTTGCTTTGTCGTGCTCAAACTGACGAAAAACACCACTGTAGTTAACTTCTAGCTAAAGCTCATTATGTGTTGATCAGACCTATCAAACTACTGGATATATAGAACTACTGGATATATAAATGCATCCTGTGGTTCATTATAAGTAGGTTGCATTGTAGAGTTTATGGGATGTCAGCTGTGTTCGAGGGGTTGTGTTGGGCTCTGCTGGCTTTTGTGTCAAAACCCGGAGTGGTGGTTTCAGATAACACTAGAGGTGTATCTGGGATGTGGTTTTAGCTGCCATTGACTCAATGACAGTTAACTGCAATCTCATTTGGGAAGTGTTACGTGGTAGCTTCAACTCTGTTCATCTAAAAGGCAGTTGAGTTGAGCTGACCTAAGCCTTTGACATTTTTCGAAGCGCTAAAACAACAAGGACGCAGAGGGAACAGCGCTTGTCCCTGTCTGTTCCCTCTGCGTCCTTGTTGTTTTAGCGCTTCGAAAAGTGTCAAATCTGCACCACTAGCCCGATCCACTACCCTTCTGGCCTAAGCCTACAACAATGACCCAGTGGCTGTGACGTTCAACTGTAGAGCACCAGTTTGTGGGTTTGATTTTGAACATGATCACTTTTTGATTGAGGTAAAAAACGGGGAAAATGCCTTAGTGCTCAAATTTCATTGCACGCAGAAATAAAAAACTCCAGGTGGTTGAAATTCACTTGGAGCCCGACACTACGATCTTCTGTGTAGCCTGCAATGTTGTTTTGGCGTGTAGCAGTCCATTAATTATTTAACTGTGCTAATTGGTCCCAGCTAGATGTATAAGCTGACAAGACGATGGTTGATGGTCGTGCAATTTTTGTTTGCCTCAATGGCATTCCTGCTGCCATGTGGATTGCCATGGCTCTGTACGGTGTTGAATGATGAACTGAAGGAGGAGTTGCAGTTTAATAAAATAAATATGAAAATAGTGCTTAGTCGAAATGGAAATAACAATACAAGCGCATTTTTATTTATTAGTAGGGTGCACTTTGTGAGACTGAGAGGTTGAGCTGGATGCCACAGAAAATATTGCTAATTGGAAATCTAAATTGACTTTTACATGGATAGCAGTTTACACTGTCCATTTAGCATGGTCATAAATTACTAGAGATGTTTTGGCACTGCGGTCATTCAAGGACGTATGCTCTGGCGCCCATGAGAGCAAAAAAAATGGACATGCGGTTACGAATGTTGGTAATGCAAAATTTGAGCACAGCTCTTCACGTATTTTCACGCCACCAGCCACAGCTGGCTGGTGGCGTGTTATGCCAACAACGCCGCCGACGCAGAGCGCAGGAATGGCTGCCTAAGAGCTCTCTAAAAAGGTCACCCACAAAAATGAACTCAATGCTCATCCAAAGAACAGCAAAATCACATTTTATGCCTGGTGTTATAGCTCGTCTGCACCACCAGAGATGCATACCAGCCCACCATTTCTCATGCCGTCCAGCTCTACAAAACTACCCTTTACCCACAGGTTACATCAATGAGTCTGGGAAGCTGAACCTGGAGAGGTTCGAGAAGTTCCTGACTAGGTTATCACAGGTATGTTGCCTCACTTGTTATATGACGGCTTTATTTTGTTTGTTGTTTTCATAAATGCATTTGTTTTCATGTTGTGGTCTGCTTTTCTTTGTTCTAGTTTGACTATGAGAAATTCACAGACGTTCAGGCAGACCAGAAGTTCATGGAATCCAAGAGAGAGCAGGCAGAAGCGCCAAACGGCATTGTGCAGCAGAATGGATCTTCGCCAACTGAAAAAGAGAAGACGAGGGACCCGGATGAACAGCGTAAGGAAAAGAGGAAGGACAAATCTCGATGATGTGCAGTTCCTTCATTCATCAAGGAATGATTATTTGCAGTTCAGCTAAAAAACCAAGGGTAAAATATTACAACATAATCCTATTAAGAGCCGCCGCGGTGGCTCAATGGTTATGGCGCTCAGCTGCTGATCCGAAAGCCACGTGTTCGATCCCAGCCGCAGCGGTTCATTACGATGGAGGCGAAATGCTAGGTGCGCATATACCATGTGGTGTCAGTGCATACTAAAGAACCCCAGATGGTCGAAATTACCCGTAGACCCCCCCCCCCCCTGCTACAATGTCCTTCATAGCCTGAGTCACTTTGGGACGTTAAACCCCAACAAACCATAAACCAATCCTGTTAGGTTTTTCACGGAAGCGCAGGAAAAAACTCGTACCAGTCAGGAAACGCAGTTGTGTGAAAAAAAAAATTTTCAGTGCCCTGTTTTATTGACTGAGCATCCTCAAACTTGAGTAGGATTTTTTTCAAGCCTGTCACGGGCAGACTGCTTGTGGCAGTATTATTCACAGGCGCTAAAGCATGTTATTGCTGTGCCCAACCAGCTAGACTAGGGCAACGTTTACTTTTCATTGTGTTGTGGTTTACATGCATAGTGGCAATGACGGTGCACATAAACATGCATAAAATAAATTTGTGTGCCTGTATGAAGCGACCATTCAGAGAAGTTTCTGAATTATATATACATTAGTCCTAGAAGTCTCCTGTATTTTAAACTGTAACTAGTAGACTTATTTTAAAGGGGGACAGGGCTTTCTGCACTAGCTTTCTTATTTCTCGGTGATTCTAGATGTAAATTGCCATGTGCAATAGAGAGAGCTCTCGGGTCCACTTTCATTGTTTTATATTGAGAACTCCTTCTGCACATTTTTTAAAATTTGAACCTCATGGAAAGCGGGCGGACTCAACAAAGATAGAAGACTGATCAAAAATTCGGCGCATTCCTAAATGTGAGGCACACGTCGTAACTCTTTGATTCTTTTTTTCCAGCTCAAAATTTTCTCGTTTTCATTTTTCGTAATGTTGTTGTCTTAGTTAGGCATGTTGAGATTAGCAGAAAGCCACACCAAGAGTTCGCAGCCCTTCAAATTGAACTGCCCCTCGTGTAATGCCCCTGGTGAGCCTTTGAGGTTAGTAAATTAATAAAAAAGGAATCCAGAGTGTTATGACCTGCAGTGTAGTTCAGGGACTGCAACAGAACAAGGTGGGGCAGAGCAGTGCCAAAGGAATAGACTTCACAAGCTGAGCAACAAGTAAAAAAATGGTAAAAGGCATTCGAAGTTCGGTTCGGTCGTGCTCTCGCATTATTTTTTCTTTACCACTGAGGAGAGTGACAAGCGTGGGCATTTTTACTTACACCAATGCTGCTCTGCATTCCACCTTATCAGGCCTGCTTGAGAAGTTTGGCCACCTCGACATTCCCGACTACGACAGCGACGAGGAGACGGAAGATCTCTTCGAGATGGAGTTTCGGCAGCACAAGCGGGACTACTACGTCAACAAGCTGGACTACAAGGACGTCAATCCGTGAGCTCTTGTTCCCTACCAGTGTGGTGTTCTTAGTAGAATAGCATTCCAGATGCCAGTGGTGGTCATGATGGTGTCCTGATGATTTCAGGGAAGTGATGAAGGAGCAAGCTCATGGCTACGTTCGTGCCATTCAGTGGAACCTGCACTATTACTACAACGGGGTTCAGTCCTGGAACTGGTGAGGTCTTTTCCGTTTTGGGAGTGGTGGTGCGGTTTGAAATATAACTGATGAATTTTTGAACTAGTCACTGGGAAGAAGCAAAGCCTGTCTGCGCACAGTCTTATTTCGCTGCGAAGGAGATCGGGAGTACGAGTGAGAATTGAAGTATTTGCCATAAAAAAGAAAAAAAAGTCACCTGAATATCGCCATTGCCTCAGAAATTCAGATTTAAGAGCCAAGCAGTTGTTGCGCAAGAATTGTCTTGCAAAGCAAACTTAAACTGTGAGAAAACGGTTCAGGATTTATAGTGGCACGCCATCTGTGCTGTGAATATTGGACAGCTGGGATGTGTTGCCTGTATGTTGGCGAGCGCTTTTATTAGGGGGCATGAGAAGTGCAGTGGACGACTGGTTCTCTCATTCTTGCCGCAGGTACTATCCACACCACTACTCTCCGTACATTTCGGACATCAAGGATTTTCAGAACTTGGACATGAGCTTCGACCTGGGCAAGCCGTTTCTGCCATTTCAGCAGCTCATGGCAATTCTGCCCTCTGCCAGCAAGAAGCTTGTCCCCAGTGCCTATCAGGTGAACAGAGACTAACATTGCTAAGTATCCTTTAGGGCCTATGGGACAGCTTTTGATTTTGAACAGTGTGCTTAACAGTGCGCACGGGTTGTCATGCATCCTCAACAAATGTTACCTTTGTGTGCACTACCAGCTAGAAAGTTGGCATGTTGGTCACCTACTCTCCAGTAGGTCTATGTGATCGCCTCCAGCATCACAAGCTTAAATACTGCAGTGTTCAGCACTATTAGTAAGAGGAGCCGAAATGTTCCAGTACTACTCTTAATGAATTGTGAAGCCTGTCACCCAAGGCTCTTATGAAGTCACTGATTTTAAGTGGTTTTCACCTGTAGGTTTCCTCTTGTCCATCAACTGGGAAAGAGACAGCCGACTAGGGGCATGTGTGAAGGCACACGTTTGCAAATATAAAGAGAGATGTCAAAGCAGGAAACTGTGCACACAGCTTCCAAGGCACCACGCAGATTTGCTGTTTAGCCGAAACATATGCTGAAGTAGGATATCGAGGTGACTTTGCCATGGGTGCGCAAGTTTTTGGATGAGAACGAACATCCAGCAGAGCAGGACTAGAGTGAAGGGTAGTCAGTTGTATGGTTTATGGTGTACGGTTTAGGGGGGTTTAACGTCCCAAAGCGACTCAGGCTATGAGGGACGCCGTAGTGAAGGGCTCCGGAAATTTCGACCACCTGGGGTTCTTTAACGTGCACTGACATCGCACAGTACACGGGCCTCTAGAATTAGGGTAGTCAGTTGTAGCTCTCTGTAATTCTCCCCGTGGTTTAAACCATGTGGAAACATGTCTCTTGGATGACAATACCTTGCAAACACCAATTGCAAAGCTTGTTTCTTGGGCCTCTTGAACTGCTTTTCCTAGTCTTTGAGTGAGAAAGTAGTTGCGTCATATGACACTGAAAGCTGTATGAGGCACCTTCTCCAGGGTAAGCTGCATTGTCACCTTCGCTGTAGCATGTCTGAACCAAAGACTATGGATGTCCTCCTGTTGTCCTGCGTTGCCCAGGTAGACCTCAGCTACACAAGGACCACGTGGGGGCTCTATAACAGAAGTCGCAAGCACGCAGAGCATTATTGTGAAGCATGCCAGCCTCAAAGATTTCATCCTTTGTTCTGGAGAACAACATCACTTTCTCCCTTTTTTTTACCACCTCGTGAACTAGGTTCGGTCATCCCTCCCACATCAATAGTTTTTCCTTCATGAGAAGGGCGCAGAATTTGAATAGGGCAGGGAAAGAAATCTGAAAAACAAAAAGGAGAGGTTCATGAGGTGCCCTCTGCCAGAGCTTCTGACTTGTTAGTGTTTTTTTTAGTGTGATAGCATAAGGAGGGTCATGTAGGCAAAAACTTTTCAGCGTCTGCGTCTGTGTGAAGCGTCCACCTGCCACGGTTAGCAGATGGAGAGAAGGAAATCCCCCTTTCCACTTGTAGAGGAGACAGAAAGAGCCCAGGATTAAGAATGACTCAAAGGCGAATGCATCAGTCCAATTGATTGCCCCTAAATATTTTTGCTTAGTAATCAGTAGGGTAGAAGTGAAGGGTGCTACATCTATCACCATTTTTTTCTTGTCTTGTGGAGGGTGAAAAGTATGGAATTACTTTTTGTATTTTAATTGTGAATCATTGACAGGCGACACAGCGTCCGCATTTTAATTTTTTGCACTCATCTTAGAGATGTTTAAAAAGCCTGTCTTGTGCTTCTCTTCCCCATGTCCAAGCTCACCTGTATTACAGAGCCACGTCACGGCAGTTAGCAGTGCTCTAGGCCATCTTGCACTTTAGCTGCCCATGCCGTACATATAGTTGAATTGCATTTGCAAGGTTACTCTGTTGGAATTTGTCATTGCTTATTAAAGTGGTGCCTGTGTTTTTTCTTTCTTTGCCAACCTTTTAGGATCTCATGGTGTGTGAGTCGTCTCCGATCTTTGATTACTACCCGGAGGACTTCAACACGGATTTGAATGGGAAGCAACACGAGTGGGAGGCTGTCGTGCTCATTCCTTTCATAGAGGAGGTAAAGTAGCACTGACAGCATTGATGGCGTTCATGTGCGGTGGTGAGGTTTTCTTCGGTTACCACGTTTTTTAGGCTTAGCAATGGTTAGGCTTAGCAATGGTTAGGCTTACCACCTTCAAACATATAGAGCAAATGGCAGCCGTTTCTGTGATTTTAATCTATAGAATTAGCCATATTGATGCTAGTGGTACATTTTCTCATCTTGTGGCACCTTTTCTGTTGAGTAGTTGCCAGTGGCAATTGTAGAAGCAGGCACAGTTTTGGGCGCGCCAACTGCAGTGCCACCATGCGAGACACTCCTTGCATTGGGCAGGGACACGGGGCAAAGTTTTGCAGGAAGATGTTGTGCAACCGGTAGTGGTGCAAGGCAAATTTTTACTGGGGGAAAAGAAATAACCCAGTTCAGTGCAGCTTAGCACTAGCATAGTGTCAGGGCTTCGGAGGTTTGTGCCCTGATATCATTGATACAGGAGACCATGCTTGCATGGCTAACTGTTTGAAATTTTAAATTTGAATTCACTAGATGCATGAAGTTTTAACATTCTCACACCCCTATTTTTCTGTGCACAGTACCACATTATCGGAAACCTCGTAGAATGTCTAAAGCTAGCTTCTTACCAGTGAAGCCTACCTTTAACAGATATGTAATGCGCTGCCCTGGTGACTTAACATGCTGTAGCTAGTTGTGGAAAAACGCAGTAGAAGGTGTCTTTGCGGCACCTAATTTTGGCTGCTGGTTCCAGCTGCACTACCTTGGTGAAGAACTTACTGCTCTGCAGGCAGTTGGTGGTTGCTATGGTTTTATTGTTTGCTCATCGTGAGAGCTATGTGCTCGGAATAGTACACCTGGACGCTGCTGTCAGAAAGAAGAAAATTTTAAAGAGTGGCTGATCTTTATTTTATTCTACTGCGTTTATTCTACCACTGTTCATTCTTCCTGTTTTCACAGCATATCTTTCATATGCCTAGCGGACCTCACTGTAGTAGTGAGGTTCAACTGTAAAATATTGTTAGTTGTTACAGATTTAAACTGTACCACACTCAAATCATGATGAGTACGAAGCAGTGGTTTCTTTTTTCTCTTTCTGCTTACTTTGCATGCTGTGTGGAGTCGGAGGCACATTTCACGTTTTGTCATTCCACACCATGCATGTGTCCACTCCAGGGTCGCCTGTTGCCAGCCATGGAGGAGTGCCAGGATCGGCTCACCGAGGAAGAGAAGGCCCGCAATGGCCACGGTGGCCATCTGCTCTTCACCTATTCGCCAGAGGCACAGCCGGCACTGACCTTCAGGGGACACACCAAGCTGCTGCCTCAGCTTGAAGTGAACCACGCTAAGTGAGTGCGACACACACACAGCCTGGTGATTCCTGTACTGTTTGCACCGTGCCCTCTGTAGTTGGGCAGCATAATTATCCCTACCTGTCTCGTCAGTAAGCGACTGCTTCTCGCTTGGCAACAGCGCTTTTTTTACGGCGAAAGCCTTTTTTGGCTCATGACTCGCCAGCGTGTCCATCCGTCCGTGCGTCCGCGGCACCTGTCAATCATCAGTATGATAGTAAGAATGGTTGATGGTTACTTGGAAAGTCAGTAATGATAGTTAATGATGTAGTAGCAGATGTATGAGCAGGAGTTAATGATAATTAGTGAATGATAAGTAGTTAATTAGTTAATGCTGTTTAGTTAGTTAATGATAAATAGGTAATGATACCCAGTAAACACACAAACCCACTCAACGCGCACGCTGCACATACGGAGTGCCCCCATGCACAATCCTCAGATGGTTAACGGCACATGTGCAATCGGCGACAATTTTTTTTGCTTTGGCTCTCTAATGCTTAAATGTGCAGTTGCATTGAGAATATGCCTTAAATAATGCCAATGTACTGTGTGTTAAAGGTGTATAGACACCTAATTTTGGTGGCATGTTTTTCTTGCTACAAAGGTGCAGAAGACATTACTATGCATGAATCACTACGCGGTATTCGCCTACGACCGCTAAATAGTTTATCATCGAATTTTTCTTTCAAGCTGTTTCGGTTTCGGTTTCACTAGCCACATGATGACTGTGACGTCAAAATGTGCTTATAGACCACATGAGGTGTGAAAAAACTGCCATATAGTTGATGCTTCTAGATTTGTTGCCATTCCGGCTCATGAGGCAGGCTGGTTTTAGCATTGCAGTGAATTAAAACACTGAAGCAGCGGTTATATTGAAGTTTTTTTTTCATGTCTCAAGTGATCTATAAGCACTCTTTGACGTCATATTCATCGTTTGGCTGTTGAAACCGAGACCGAAGCAGCGCAAGAAAGAAATTTGATTATAAATTATTTAGCAGTTGTAGGAGAATGCCATGTGATAATCCATGCATAATAATGCCTTACGCATCATTATAAAGAAAAAAGCGCACCCAAAAGTTACGTTTCTGTACTTCTTTAAGAGGAAACTATTTGGCTGCAACTGTGGACTATATTCCACTGCTTAGGAATAGAGAGCGTGCTTTGGCTCTGTATCTTTGGCTGCTTTGCCAAGAAAACTTGAGGAGTGTAGCAGCTGCCTCGGGTCAAAACTGTTAGATTCTGATGGGCAGTGGACGTTCGAGAGGAATTCTGTTTTCAGAGCATGTGAGGTCAGCTAGACTGGTGCAGTGCATCCTGCTGCATGCTGTTTCTCAGACCGTCTAGCATGTTTTTGCTCTCGTTATGGATGCAGTATGCCAACCCACAGTTTGATGGAACAAAAGGTGGTCCCTTTGCATTGTACTGCATGATAGTGACACCTCGGACACTGCACACGGCTGCAGAGAAAGTGGGAATGCAGTACAGTAGAATCTCGATCATACGGATCTCACGGAGTCACAAAGAATATTCGCATCGTCCAAAAGTAACGAAATTCCTATGCATAATTCACGCAAATCTGTTTCCAGCTGACAGGGTTTACTTACGAATCACGTGCCGCTGCTCACTACTTGTGGTGCACACCAAGCGACTGGTGATCCTGGTGTTGGTGATATACGGGCAGCAAGTACTTTGGGTTCGAGGGTGCACTCACAGCTCGTGTGTTCATATCATCCACAGGGGGGCGGGTTCATAACTGTTGTGTCCCCTTATTGCTTTTGTGTGTGTGCGCCCCCGCATCCTCCTCCTAACGACCACTCGCATCCTCCTCCTAACGACCACTCGCATCCTCCTCCTAACGACCACTTGCCCCTCGTCGCACGCTGTCGCCAGATGCCCCCCCCCATGGTGCGCCCCCGCATCCTCCTCCTGTTTTGGGAAGCCACTCCCTCCCGTGGACGCTTCTCCGCTCCCTCCTTTCTTCGGGCGGCCAGTTCGGCTCCTGCCTCGGTCGACGCTGGTCGCACCCTCATCAGCTTTAAATAAACAAAGTCTTAAAGTACCGTGTGCGTCTTTCGCTGCATTGAACACAGCGACCGGACACGACAGTGGCGACGAGAAAGTGGATTCGACCCGCGCTACGCAACGCTATTGACAAGCCATGGCTACGCGAGGGTTTCCCAATCAGATACCAGAATTCAACGGCTCATCGTGGTCATCGTGGGTTGGACGCCTTCAGTTCTACTTTGAAGCTAACAACATCACAGACCCAGCCTTGAAGAGGGCCAACCTGCTGACGCTGTGCGGGGAGCAGACCTACGATACTGTCTGCGCCCTTATTCAGCCAAGCACACCAGCGGCAGTGTCTTACGACGACATCGTAAAAGCGCTGCAAAAGCACTACGACCCAAGGCCATCCGAGGTCTACAGCCGGGCTCGCTTCCAACGACGAGATCAACTGGGAGGAGAAACTGTGAGCGCCTACGTAGCCGCGCTCAAGAAGCTCGCTGCCGACTGCAATTTTGGAACGCTGTCGACAACAGCTACCGGGCAGGAGGGAGACGCAGCTTCTTCTGCTAACACCACCATGCTTCCCTTGGACGTGATGTTACGCGACAGATTTGTGTGCGGACTGAGTGACGAGTCACTGCAGCAGCGCCTGTTCGCTGAGAAGGACCTCACATTCAGCAAAGCTTACGACATCGTCGTTCGAGCGGAGAGCGCCGGTCACCAGCAGAGAGGGATTCGCCGGAACACCGAGCCGGTACACCAGACAAGCAACCAGGTGCGCAAGCCTTCTGTTGTTGTAAAATCGGTCAAAAAGGCACAACGCTGCTGGCGGTGTGACGACCAACACAACCCCCAGGGATGTCGATTCCAGTCAGCCACGTGTAATTTTTGCCACAAGCGAGGGCATATCGAAAGAGCATGCATTACGAAACGGAGACTTGCCAAGATAAAGTCACCTTCCCAGCCTAATCACAGCGTCAACGCCTCAGAGAATACGCCGCTATCTGATCTCCATGGAACAACATCAGCAACATCATCTGTGTTGTACGACCTGAACACCATGAATCTCGGCACGCGACCGAAGATTTTTACAGAAGTAAGCGTACATCACCAGCTGATTAAGTTCGAGGTGGACTCCGGCGCAGCCTGTACTCTGAACAGTGAGGACACGTTCCGAACTTCATGGCCATCTGACGCACCCGCCCTGCAACAAGACGACACGCACCTGCGAACGTGGTCAGGACAGAATCTGCCACTATTGGGCTCTGCCAACGTGCAGGTTAACTACAACGGCCAGACCCATACGCTACCTCTGCTTGTTGTGAAGGGCACAGGATCAAGCCTTCTAGGGAGAAACTGGTTTTCTCCACTAGGCGTGATGATATGCGGCATACACCAGACGCCGAGCCAGAACATGGTTGAGCAACTGCAAGAGAAATACGAAAGAGTATTCTCGGAAGAGATTCCAGGAAACGAAGGGCCCCCGGTCACACTGGAGTTGTTGGACAACGCGCAACCCAAATTTCTGAAGGCCAGGCCGGTGCCGTTTGCTCTCCGAGATTCAGTTGAAAAAGAGTTGGACAAACTGGAGCAGCAAGGTGTCATCGAGCCGACGCAGCATTCAGAATGGGCCACACCACTTGTCGTAGTTCGCAAGAAGAACGGAACCATACGCCTCTGCGGAGACTACCGGAGCACCGTCAATCTTGCGACTAAAGCGTCCTCTTACCCGCTACCGACACCTGAAGAAGTATTCAGTGTACTGCGTGGCGCAAGAGTCTTCAGCACATTGGACCTCACCCAGGCGTATCAGCAGCTGAAGGTGAGCGAGTCAACTGCTGAATTATTGGCAATTAACACACTGAAAGGCTTGTACAAAGTCAAGCGACTGCCTTTTGGCGTAGCTGCAGCCTCGGCCATATTTCAAAAATTCATGGAGACAGTGCTTCAGGGCATCCCAGGAGTTTGTGTCTACCTTGACGATGTCATCATCAGTGGCACTTCCACTGAAGAGCATGCAGTGCGCCTAGAGCTCGTTCTCGAAAGGCTAGCAAACGCTAATTTGTGCATAAGCAAATCGAAGTGCTGTTTTGCGGTGCCAGAGGTGCAATTTCTGGGACACCGAATTGATGCGGAAGGCATTCACCCTACCGAGGACAAAGTGCGAGCGATCACAGAAGCACGAGCTCCAACAAACAAGCAGGAGCTACAGGCTTTTCTCGGACTCTTGACGTTCTACGACCGGTTCTTGGAACAAAGAGCTACCGTGGCCAACGACTTACCAACTCCTTCGGAAAGATGTGACATGGACATGGTCGCCACGCCATCAGCAGTCATTCGATGCCCTGAAAGACCTGATTCGAAGATGTACAGTCCTCCGCCACTACGACGAAAGGAAGCCTCTGCTTTTGGCTTGCGACGCATCACCGTACGGAGTCGGCGCGGTTCTATCGCAAACTGACGAGCAAGGAAGGGAAGCTCCCATCGCCTTCGCCTCACGTACGTTGTCGCAAGCAGAACGCAACTACGCGCAACTTGACAAAGAAGGGCTAGCCATCGTCTACGCGGCGACACATTTTCACCAGTACATTGCCGGCCGGAAGGTGACCTTTATAACCGATCACCGACCGCTATTGGGCATTCTGGGACCACAAAGGCCTATGCCACCAACTTTGTCTCCGCGAATGACACGTTGGTGCATCAAACTCTCAGCGTACGACTACGCTCTGGTCTACCGCAATGGGAGTAAACATCGAAACAGTGGTGCGAGAATGCAAGCCTTGCCAGAGCAGCCGGAGCGCCCCGCCGAAAGCTCCTGTCCCAGAATGGGAAAAGCCAGACACACCATGGCACACACTGCACATTGATTTTGCAGGACCAATTGAGGGCTGCACTTTCCTTGTGGTCGTAGATGCCTACACAAAGTGGCTTGAGATAAGGCAAATGGGACAGACGACTTCGGCAGCAGTCATTGACAACCTCCGATCACTATTTGCAACGTTCGGCCTGCCGCGCAAGGTAGTGTCGGACAACGGAACACCGTTTGTGTCTGCGGAGATCCTCAAGTTTTATCGCGACAACGGGATCTCATCAGTTACATCGGCCCCCTACCACCCAGCGACAAACGGACAAGCCGAGCGCTACGTAGCCGAGCTAAAACGCGCCCTTGAAAGAGATCAGACAGGCTCGCTGCAGCGCCGCCTTGCGCGCTTTCTCTTCAAGCAGCACACGACGGTTCAGAGCACAACAGGCGAGACCCCCTCGAAAATGATGTTCGAGCGTGAAATGCGAACCCAGCTCACAGCCATCCTCCCCGAGCCAAAGGCAGAGACGTTCCGGGAAGAAAAAGCAATTCCGCGCTGCGGCACGCTTAATGAGGGGCAGCGCGTCCTCGCCCGACAGTTTCTGAAAAAGCCACGCTGGGAGGAAGCTACAATTGTCAGACGCATAGGCCTGCGCTCTTGGCTCGTCAACATACATGGCACAGTAGCACGCCGACATCTCAACCAGCTGCGTAGATTTACGACGCCGTCTGAGAGCTGTCCGCCAGCGGAGAGAACACGTGCACCATCTTCCCACATAGCCTGGCACCTCTTCCCGGAAGAAGAGACTTCGCCCAGGACAGACCTAGGAGACACAGCGAACAACAGCCAGCCTACAAGTGTTTCTCCCCCGAGCGCACAAAGCCAGCGCGCCTCCACGCGTGAGCGCCGACCCCCTGCACGATACCAGGCAACTTTCTAAGGGGGAAGGAAGTGTTGTGTCCCCTTATTGCTTTTGTGTGTGTGCGCCCCTGCATCCTCCTCCTAACGACCACTCGCATCCTCCTCCTAACGACCACTCGCATCCTCCTCCTAACGACCACTTGCCCCTCGTCGCACGCTGTCGCCAGATGCCCCCCCCATGGTGCGCCCCCGCATCCTCCTCCTGTTTTGGGAAGCCACTCCCTCCCGTGGACGCTTCTCCGCTCCCTCCTTTCTTCGGGCGGCCAGTTCGGCTCCTGCCTCGGTTGACGCTGGTCGCACCCTCATCAGCTTTAAATAAACAAAGTCTTAAAGTACCGTGTGCGTCTTTCGCTGCATTGAACACAGCGACCGGACACGACAATAACGTCCGAATTTCTGCCCATTGCACACAATGCACTCTGGCCAGGCCATTCCACAAATTCGTATCATCCCAGAATTCGTACAAGCTGGGATCATGTCGTCAAGATTCTGCTGTACCTCAGTCCATCATCAGCTGCATGACAGGTGCATGCTTGCCGTGCAGTAAAACGAACTTTCCTTATTTCTGAAGTTCGTCAGGAGCTGATTGGTTTTATATTCTTTCGAAAGGAGGGCACTTAAGTGTGAACATTTCTGAGAGAGACTATATTTGAATAATGAACAAGGTGGCACTTCTCATGCAGCATGGTACAGAGTCCACTTCAATGCAACGCAGACAAGCTCTTGCAGTGTAGGAAAAAGCATACTGCGACCACTTTCCAGTACTACTAGTGCAATTTCCGGGGTGCCCAAATGAGGTGCGCTGTGGTGCTGTGCACCATCATGTCCCAGCAATGGTTCAGTGTGTGCGTGAAGCGAGCGTAATGGAATGCCACCACTGTTCCTTACTTCTGTTTGTGCCACAAGTTTCCCAGGTGCTTTTACTTGTGAATTGATGAAGCTGTGACCCACTGCACTTTGTTTCTGTGCACAACACCCGTGCCTCCTTCTGCTGTGCAGCTATTGCTGGGTGATTGCAGGTTGCTTGATAAGTTTGCACCTGCAACATCTTCCAATGCGCTGCAGGGTGACTGTGTTGGACATGGATGCCTTCCGGCTTCCAGTGAGCCAAATTAGGAAGGGCCTTCTCGAAGGAATCAAGTTGGACGTATACTTCCCAGGATTCCCCACCTTCAAGCATCTCAACTACAGTGTAAGCGATATCTTCCTGAGAGGGCAGTACGCTCACGGGTTAAGAAAGCGCTGTAACGAAGAATTCACTTGCATCACGTACACTGTCTGCTGTGGGGTGGACTCACTCAAACATTTTTTGCTTGCTCAACCAGGCAGATGAGAGCATGTACCCAGTGTTTTTCTGCTATTCACTGAATGCATCGTGCCCAAAAAGTATGAAATTGTTTCTGTGAAGTTGGTTGTGCGAGTAACCTCATTGTTGACAGCTGATGGACAGAAGCTTGTAAACAGCAGTGGCTTGCCCAACGCATTGCAGGAGGACACTGTCTTCTGCCTACTCCAGGGGTCAAACTTAAGTGATGTAGGCCTGTCTCATAGCTTGCTTCTCTCCTCGTAAGCACCGATTCATGCCAGAAATTAAAATCAACATTTTTACGGGGTGTCTAGGTTTTTTGTTTCTTTGCTTTTTCACAGTCAGGGTTCTTCCTTTCCTTTTTTTGCAAATTTACTTTGCTAATAAAATTCTTGACGGTCATGACACCATTCGCTAACCCAAACTTGCTTACTAATTCGAACCGAAAGTTTGGCTCCTTCAACAAAATGTGCCTTGAGAAGGCTCCCCTTAATGTCAGCTGCACATAAGGAGAACTAATTTTGGGTTTCCATTTAGTTTGAAATATCAAGAGTTGAATTGCAGTTAACTAATTACACTTAAATGCTGTAATGTAGCCTTATGGCTGTTTTCGTGTTACATGAAAGGCTGCACTGTGTACCCTCTTATTACCGTATTTACTCGATTCTAAGCACCCCTTTTTTTCACGATCGCGATGCCCAAAGTGAGAGGGGGTGCTTAGATTCGAAAAATCTAAACTGACCCCCCCCCCGGGCCCCTCTTTTCGCGGCGAAATCTCGATGAAACGGGCGCGAGAAAAAACATTTTATTTAGGAAACATTCAAAAGAAAAATAGCTGCAGACAGTTCAGTGCCGCCATCTCTCTTGTAGTGTCGGAACGCAGCAACACAAAAAGCGCCGTGGACGCCGCTGTCCTCGCTTCGGCGAGCGCCGCGGCCTCGCCTGCTTATCTGTTTTTTCAGCAGTGTCCGCTCCGGCGGACGCATTTGTTGCTGCGATGCGCGTCTTATCTTTTCTCTTTATCTTTCTCTGATCTTCTAACTCTCCTCTGTCTACACTTGGCAGCGGTGGTGGCTTGGCTCGAGCCAGTAGGCAGGCCCGTGCAATTTCCTTTTCATCCTTCTCTCAGTCACAACAACAACAACGCGCAGGCCGCGCCTCCTCGGGACTCCGACTGCACAGGCTCGACGAAAAAGAGAGCAAGTGCACTTGGCGGCCTCGGCAACGCTCTCTTCCGCGCAAAAAAGGGGGTGCTTAGATTCGCATGCAAAGTTTTTTTTCAGAAATTTTTTCCCGAAAATAGGGGGGGTGCTTAAATTCGGGGGATGCTTAGAATCGCGAAAATACGGTACATTATTAAGCTTGATGTTGGGCGAGGTTTGTTTTTTTTTTTTTGTTTTGCAAGCTGTTTGTGTCACCTAGATTTTATGACTGATCAATCTTCGCAAATGACATGCATGCTTGTATTGTGGCTAGAACTCGTGAACGTACATTAACCGTGCTTTCCTGTGTCTTCATTTAAAGGCATCCCTCAAGAAGGAGAGCATCAAGGTGTTCCAGGCTCTGACCAGAAATGAAAGCATGGTGATCAAGTTAGAAGACAGAGATGAACGTGTAAGCATAAGAATAAGAAGCATAAGAATTTGTGTGTCACAGTGGTTGCGCTATCATTTTGGTCAAAAGGTGGCAGTCTCGCGACAGTTGCACACTGCTCATTTTTGCAGACTTTCCTCCATGCTCACAGGGGGTCGCACGCCGTTCGCGACTCTGGTGCGGCCCTCCGCTGCGCGAGTTGGGACTTTTTGAACGCTGCCCGCCTGTTCTGCAGTTTTAAAGGCGAAGTAGAGGCCCTCTGATAAGTTCAGGCTTTAGAAAAGAAGGTGTTGGATATTGGCTTTGTGGAAAAAAAAAGCAAAAGGTGGTAAATGACTACGATAAAATAGGGCAACCTCATTACCCAGCTGTTTCCAGATCGTAGTGTACTGCATATTCTGTTCACTTTCGTTAGTTCGAGTTTCGGTTAATTCGAACTGCATTGACATCCTCATTGAATTTGATTAACAAGCTTTTACTGCATTTAAAATTTCTGGCGTCATAAGCTGTCACTGTGCTTAATACGTAATGGCTGGCTGGCTGGTTGGGCATAGGCGGTAAACACTGTTGTTAGTCAGCACCTGTGCTTATGTCCTTTTCTTGTCGCATTCGTGTTGCTACCGCACTGTAGTCCACGCTAAGCTGCCACATGCCTGCACTGGGCGTAGAGCAATTTGCAGTGAACATGTTACCAAAAATTTTCGTGAACTTTCAACTTTCAGACTCTGACGCACATCTCAACGGAACTGCTGGGCAAGTCTGTGTACGTCAGTTGGCCTCATCTCCTCGAAGCCCTCGTGGTGTCTGTTGGAACTAGAGATGAAAGGTGATCTTTGAGCGCCACCGAGAACATTGTTCATTGCCTGCGCGCCACTGAGCTTAGTTTTCAGTTTCTGCTGGGTGCCACTGGCTCTATACTTATTTAGTAATTAGTCCACACATTCAGTAAGTTCATTAATTGGCTGTCACTATATGACTAGACATTGAGGCTTCCATGACATGTTTCAAGCGATGCACTAAGCTCGGTGCATGCTTGCTACTTTGGCAGTGAAATGTTGTGGCACTTTTTTCTTCCTTTGAATTCCATAAAACCAACTTAACGTAATAACAGTATCTGAGCTTTGTCACATTAATATAGCTCAAGTGCAGTTTAATCCCAATGTACAGTTTTCAGGGGGTGACGAGAAATGTTCATATCAGCCGAACTTCGTATTATCTAAAAGTGAACATCCGTTTGCAGAAGCAAGGTAAATACATTCATACGTTTTCGGCTGACAGGATTTATCTACTGCCACGCGCCGATGCTCGGTGCTCATACTGCTTGACTGGCGGTCACCGTATTTACCACGAGCCATGTACGGGTGGTATGCTACTGCTCGGTGCTTGCGCTACGTACTGCTTGACTGAGGATCACTGTTTGCATTGAGCCATGTATGGGTGGTATGCTACCGCTCGGTACTTGCGCTATTTACTGCTTCACTGGCAATCGCCGTGTTTGCCTGTTTGCCACGAGCCATGTAGAAAGTGGTGTGCTACTGCTCAGTGCTTGCGCTACGTACTCCTTCACTGGTGATCACCGTGTTTGCCATGAGCCATGTATGGGTGGTATGCTACCGCTCGGTGCTTGCGCTACGTACTGCTTGACTGGCGATCACCGTGTTTGCCTGTTTGCTACGAGCCATGTAGGGGTGGTGTGCTACCACTCGGTGCTTGCTCTACGTACTGCTTGACTGGCAATCACTGTGTTCACCTGTTTGCCATGAGCCATGTATGGATGGTATGCTACCGCTCGGTGCTTGCACTACATACTGCTTGACTGGAAAAGACTGCTCGCTTGTTTGCCATGTATGGGTGGTATGCTACCGCTCAGTGCTTGCACTATGTACTGCTTGACTGGCAGTCATTGTGTTGGCCATGTACGGGTGGCATGACACTACTCGGTGCTCATAGTGCGTACTTGCGTGACTAGCGAGTGCAGTCACTACACCTGCATTCCTATCCGTAGAGGCACGGGGAAGTGTTCAGAAAATTTTAAATTCGGCCCATTGAATGTAGTGCACTTTGGCTCGGGAATTGAAGAATTCATATCAGCCGTGATCATATCATTGAGGTTCCACTGTAGTGTGATCTTCATAACATTGTGGGCTTGTGTTCATCTCAGGCACTCCGTGGAGCTTCGGAGACATGGGAAAAGTGACAACGTTATAGTCCAAAAGCTCACCAGCTCTGAGCAGGAAGTGTTTGACATGCAAGTTGACGGAATCAAAGACCGGTAGGTACAAATGAAACCTCTTCTTTTTTTTTGTTCTTAGTTTCGTTTTGGTTAGCTGCCATGTCCAAAACATGGCAGCTTTTAGTCCATTGAACTAATAATATCCAGGACATGCTTGTTTTTCGAGGCTATGCGTGAAGCCATGACAGTTTTCTTTTAACAGTTCCTTGCACGTTTTCATTCTTATCTCCATTGGATCATTTTCAAAGCTTATCTTTATGGGCATGCAGGAAGTTCTAATTTGTGCCATCGTCCCTTTTTCAAGAAACATTATTGAGCAATTTAACTATTACATTAGCGAACAAATAATTCGATCTCACTGCATCCAGCCTCGTGTACTTTGGATGTTGCCTCATTACTGTTGCAGTGATGAAAAAGATGTCCCTTATCTCTTGTCACGCCCATATTTTCAAATTATCCGACTATCGTTGAGGAGAAGTTATCAGAATTGTCTGCACTCTTTCCCCTTCTATCATTTTCTGTGCCCAATATGTACAGTGGAAAGAGAAACAGTTCAGTAATTCGTTTTTTTTTGCTATGTGCTCCTCTGTAGATATGACGTACCGTATTTACTCGCATAATAGGCGCACCCCCAGTTTGGTCGTGAAAAATCAGATTTCTTTATTTCCGCGCATAATAGGCGCACCCCGAACTTGGCACTGTGATCAATACTGCATTTACACGATTGCAAGCCGTCGCCTCGCCTCCCCTCCTCCAATCTTTATTTTAACAAAGTTTTTGCTGAACTGACTACCAGTCCTCACTAGTGCTACAATGACATCGCGTGGAACAGCCTCACACAGTTTTCAGGGATGCTCACTTTAAATGTCTGTTTGGAAAGCTTCATCTCCAGCAGAAAACATTCCCAACTTAGGCCCACGAAAACTTTGGCGCTTGAAGTTGCGTATGAAAATTTAGACACGCCGCAATCGCAGCTACCACACTTCACGGCCACACCAAATTTCCGACCTGCCGAGAGCAAACTCCCAGCCGTGTAGCTATTAAGGTGCTTGCTCATCGTGCTAAAGCAGCAACGCTCGGCGGCAAAGCCACAACTACGATAAACGCGCTACCACAGATCCCGGCACATTGACAGCCACAAAAAAACTGGAGCTGGTGATGCTGATGGCGATATGGATAGCGAAAGCTCGCGGCGGAGGAAAACGTTGATGATGAGCTTGACCTTGGGCACCCTCTGTGGGCAGCGCCTGGAAGCTCCTGTGCGTGTGTGTGGCCTGCGCAATTAAGCGCCCGTTGCGCACAGTGAGCTGATCGCGGAGGCCACGGCGTGTGCATTTCGAAGGCTATTCCCGTGTGGGTCGTGGAAAGTTTCGGTGCGGTCCTTACACGGATTTTTTTTAAAAATATTTCCTTCGGGAAAACAGGGTGCGGCCCGTACACGGGTGCACTTATGCAATATGTTCAATTTTGCAAGTCAAAAAATTTCCGGAAATTTTACCACGCGTAATAGGCGCACCCCGAACTTTGAGCCGGATTTTCTGTAAAAAAAGTGTGCCTATTATGCGAGTAAATACGTTATTGCCTTCAGAAGGAGGAAAGAAAATTGGAGAGCTTGGAGCTAGCTCATTTAGAAATTGTCTTGTTGCTATTCGTCAATAAACAGTCCACCTCTTGTGTAGCAATCCATATTTAATGTACCAAGAAATCGTGTCCTTATATCTGTTCCTGGTGGTGGATGCTTGTATTGTCTTTTAGGGGAGGTTTCTTCTTGTGCGTAAGATGGAAATTTTTCACTTGCGCTCACACTATTGCCTTCATTTCTTGCCATTTGTATCCTAGGTACCTGGGCCGCTATGGCGTAAATGTTGGTGATCTCAACGTTCTGGTATTTTGCAAAACAATGACTGGTCGAAGGTAAGTATTGCACTTTTCTTTTTTCATTCTATTATTAGGGTTGTCTGTTTAAACGGCAGCTTTCTATATTACCTTTTTTTTTTCATTCTAGAACTAAGCGCCCAGGGTGTCGTACAGTAGACATGTATGCCTCCTAATTTTGCTTATTTTTGTTGTTCATCATTTGTACCCCTGTGCATGTATGAAACGCACTCTGTCATCACGAACTGGCTCGCGTGCCTGTGTCCATTGACACATTGTGCAGAAATAGTTTCTTCCTTTTCTTATTTCTTGTTGTTTCGTGGAATGCTTACAAATCCGTTGCAGCTGAATAGCTGCAGCATTGTTGTCTTTGGTTTGTTGGCATGTCCAGGTACACATACACTACGAAGGGCCGCATCACACTGGAAAAACAGTGGGCAGAGCACAGCATACCATTTGCGTTACAGGCCATTGTCAAGGTAAGAAGAGCTTCCTTGAACCATGTGCTTCCTTTGCAGCGAATTTGCAAGCCAATGCTTGATATGATGCTGATTCATTTTCATGCGCCTAGTCTGCTTACGTTATTTGCTATGCCTTACCATGTTTCTGTATAATAGCTCGGACATTCTACAGCCAAACAGACTGAATTCGCATTTTGAACTGCATGTGGGCCTCAACTAACAGTGTCTGTCCAGGAGGTTTAGAAAATCGTAACGTAATGATAACATAGTCGATAACAGAAGACTAACAGAGTTGGTTAGTGATACATGTGGAAGTTAGAGATTGGCGGCCGAGTTCCCTCGCCTTATTGTCCACTCCTTTAGCTGGATGGAAAGGCTTTCAGAGCCAAAAAAGTTGTCAAACAATGTAAATTTCTTGAAAGCTAAGCTTACAGCCAGTACACTGCCATCATTAATTCTCGGCGGTACATTAAAGGGACACTGAGGACAATGCTATCAAATTTTTTTGGTTTGTAAAATTTTATAGTTTGGCATTTTGTAGCTTTGTTGCCACTTGTCCAGAAGCGAAAGGTGCATTTATTGCCAAGAGATTTGGATTTGAAGTTGAAAAACTTTTTCCCACCGCTACGATTCAAACTCGGGACTCTGTGATACCAAAATAGGAGAAGAGCGACGTAAAGCGTCAGACACAGAAATGAGGACTATGTGATTGCTGGTGGCGTGTGCTGCGCTCCCGCCTAGCAGCACTCGAAAGGAATACTAACGATGGCCGGATGTTGAAGGCCTCTATCAGCCGTTGTTGCTTTGTTTACGTTTTGCACCAACATTACGCTGAATCCCGTTCCTGATTCCGACAACGAAGTTCTTGCGAATAACTGCGGCCTGCATTCAGCGACCTCAACCCCACACAATGTGAGATGCTTTCTATAATAATAGTCCTCGTAGGGCTAGTTATGCAGCCCAGTGTCTTGGTACGTTGACGAAGCAAACACGCTGAGCAGTGCGTTTGCTAACGTGGAGGCGCATTGAACGTTGGATACGCAGCTCTTTTTCCCTTGTCACAATTGCGTGCCGTTGCGCGAACTTCATCCGACGAGCACTTAGGCACTTGGAGGTCCTCTGCTGTTCCACCCTTGTGAATCGAGGCGCGTTATGAAACCATGCGGACATGCAGAACGCGTAGCCGTGAAGCACCCAAAAATATACCGAAACTCAGTTGGCCGCCTGTTGCGCTGCCAGTTGCAGGTTTTCTTTAACTTCCAACATTCAGGTTGTCTTTTTGCCATCTTCCTCGTGTGATGAAAGTGTACTAGTGGTTTCAAAACTAAACTTATATTCTTCAGTATCGATCAAACACGTAACCTTCATGCACCTTTGTCAGCCTCAGAGATCTCTGGTGTCTTTTCTCCCATTTAATTATCACGCTTGTACTTGTGAGACTGGCCTGTGGCAGCGATACCTGTATTTTAGTTCTTGCTCTTTTCTACCCTACAGGAGCTTTGTTTTCAGAAAGAATGGTGTTTTTGTGTTTAGGATCTGGTATTCTATCGATACAAGCAGGCCGGCACGGTGGTTCAGTGGTTATGGTGCTCGGCTGCTGACCTGAGAGGCGCGTGTTCGATCCCGGCCGTGGTGGTCTCATTTCGATGGAGGCGAAATTCTAGAGGTTCTTGTGCTGTGCGATGTCAGTGCATGTTAAAGAACCCCAGGTGGTCGAAATATCCGTTGTCCTTCACTACGGCATCTCTCATAGCCTAAGTCGATTTTGGACATATAACCCTATAAACCAAACCATCTATTGATACAAGCCAACTTCAATTTCTCCTCAGTGTCCCCTTAAAGCTTTAAACAACTGTCAGTTATTATTATTTTTTTTTTCATGCCAATGTTCCGTAGGCATCAGATTGTGATCTGAGTGCTTGAGTGTGTCTGCATGACCATTGCAAACTTGTTTCTTCCTCATGAGGCCTTGATCACTGTGGCACACAACACAGATTACTTGTCATTTCTGCAGGACATCACTGAAAAGTCTCCAGACTTCGAAGAGTTCAAAACGATTGAGGAGCTGTTTCCTGTTGGGAAGACTTGCTTCATGGTTGGCCATCCCCACTATGGTTGCGAAGGGCAGGTAATGTGGACTGTTGGCAACCCTTGGTACATGATTCTGAATAGCATTCTCCGTCTCATTTTTCAAGCCCCTTCAAGATGTTCTCTAATTGCCATTTCTTGTGGCAGACTGTGAAGGTCTCTACTTTTCTGCTTCTCTCTCTCTGTTTTTCAAAAGGTTGTTGATGCCAAACCAGCGAACAAAGTGGGACGCGTCCTAGTCAAGTTTACAGTGCCAGCAGAGCCAAATTTGGATGGCATCATCCGAAATGAAAGGGTAAGGAGTCACGTGTCCACTCTCGTGCTGTAATTTGCCTGCATGTGAATTTCTTAATGTCTAGTCATATTGTTTGTATAGAGTTTTTGAGTTCTTAATATTACCTATGTATCACAAAGACTTTCTGGACAAATCCATAGCCATAAATCCTTCCCACGACACTTTTGGTGTTACTGCAGATTTTGAACCAGCAAATCCTCTCTCCGTTCCAATGACTGAGCTTTGGTGGTTAGCTTTGGGTTAGTGTGGCATATGAGAGAAAAGAATTAAGTGGATATTATTTCTTGTATGTTCCATGTGCATATTTGTATATTCAGCATTCCATGTGCGCTCTCCTTACATCTCTGAAAGTCCTTTGAAAGGAGCCGTAAGATGCCTTTTTGTGGATTGTGAGGACATTCCTGGAATCGTTCGGGTGTCTACAAGCAATGTAATCCAGGGGGAAATTTTTAAACGCTCAGTAAGAGCAGATTGATTGCAGGTACAGTATCTAGTCCGAACGCAGTTGTCTTTTTCAATAATTTTTTTGTTCTCTTAGATGAAAGGCCTGGAAAGCAGTACACAGGACAACGTCACTTTTTGTTTAGTGTGTTATCGTCATGTTTTGTTCAAGTGAACTGTAGAATGCTTAAAAAAAAAATGCCCATCTTGAGATTGATTGCTCAAATCCAACTACCTCTTTCAACAGAAGACTTACGTTAGAACCCCGCTATAGTAAACTTGCATATATAGTAAGAACTCTGATATAGTACAGTAAATCTACAGTCCCATGTCGCCTTCCATAGGTGACTGTACTTTTTTTTTCATTTATAGTGAAGATTTTTTTACAAGAAACTGCTGTAGTAAAGAGCGACTGGCCATGGCAACATACTTCCCGTGGAACGATGACATCATGGCAGGCGCGAAGTCTAAGATCGCGAGCCCAACATACGAAGGCAGATGGATACTGAAGACGATAAAAGGGTGCTTTTTTGAGATGGCTTCACCACCAAACTCAAATGCATGAGGAGAAGCCAAGGCAAAGCACATGGCATGCACGAAAAAAAGAAATAGAGCTGGCTATGAATTTAGCAAGAAGGCGGCGAGGTTCACTGAGAAAGGAAAGCTAGTAAAAGTGCAGTGAAAAGTAAGGAAGGGAAGGAAAGGGTCAACGTTCGCAGCACGGCAGCACCTGCACTGCACGGGTGATTTTGCCGTGCAGGACTATGTAGTGCTTGTTTTTTAACTATTGCCCCTACCTGGCACTGCATAACAATATAGGCAGTAAAATTGACTCTGCCAATGCTGACAAGAGAACACAGCTAGTGCTCCATTGAAGTGGAACATACCGATAGATGCGAGGTTAACAATCTTCGTAACTTAGGGAGACTGCAACAGCATCCGAAAGATGTTGAGGAACTCCTTGCAGGAACCTTGGTTGAGGAAATCTTGGATTCAGTTTCTTCCTTCTTAACAAGCATGCAAAAAAGCATTCAAATGCATGGCCTTTCAGAACATGCTAAAATTTATTTAAACTGACTGCATGTACATTGAAATGGGCTGCTGTAGGCAATTGCAGTATGGTCAGTTCTCAAAATGAAGTGGCTAAATGCAAGGGAGGGTTTGAGGCATGCATGAATTTTGGTGCTCGGGGAATTCAAAAAGTACTCCAAAGAAACCAAGGGCTCCCCAGGAACCACATTTGGGCATGGCCCATGATTTGTGGAACACAGTGCACCAATTTACTTTGTGCATGTTTGCAATAATTCTTTTTCTATTCCCTTTTTCTTTTCTTTTCAGAATCTTTGCCAGGTTCACTACATGAATGCTCATCAGCTGTCACAGCAGCTTGGGGTCAACCCGCAGTTTGTGTCTCGCATCACAGGCACAGTGTTTATTCAGATGAACAGCAAGGAGGCAGAGTCAGCTTCACTCGTCAACGTTGGGCTGCAGCTGAAGTTCAACAAGACATGCGAAGAGGTGGGCACTCACAGTTGTTGTCATATGAAAATACTAATTCTCTTGTGGACAGACACTTGGCAGGTTTACTTTCATTGAGGGGATGCATATTTGTATTGAAGCTGCAGGCAAACATTGCTCATGATGGAGAAAGGTTTGCACATCCACCTAATAATGCTTGCGTGTTTTATACACGGGGGCACGTAGCCATCTGTGATAAGTAAATGATCATGCTGTCAATTCTGTGATGTGTTCTCGTTTCCAATTTATTGGTGTAGTGAAATGGAGGGGCACCATAATTTTTTATGTTGTTTGGGACTACTCGTAACGAAATATAGGTAATAAGCTACCAGCATTTCTAGGCTATGCTCCCAAAGCATCTGTGTGTAATTTGCTTGGGCCGGTTTATTAATGAGCATTTCTAGGCTATGTCGGTGGGGTCTTGTCACCAAAATGTGTCCGCAAAATGCATCCGCAGAACATGTCCGCAGCAGTTGTGACGTTCTCAGAAGAGGTAGTGTCAAACAAATGGTTGTGATCGACAGAAGACGGTGTGAAGATGATGCGCAAAAAAAAAAGTTGTCACTAAGATGATTAGGTAATTAATGACAGCCAATAATTAGAGTCAAAATGTTGAAATTGAATGTCGAAATAGCGCGGATGGCAAGCAGTAGCAGGGAATTATACAAATGAGTGAAAACATAAGTTCGAAATGGATTGAAACGCGTTTGGTGAATGAAATCCAAAGTAATCGATTAAAAATACTTGATTGATTTAGAGTAATTAGTTAATTAATTAGAAGCAAAAGAAGTGGAGGGTTGAATGGTTTGAACGGGTATATAGTAAGTGGACGAAAAAGCAATTAAGGCGTCGAATTTGAAGAACGAAATGAGTAATCAGTCATCGACCGATAAGGTTAAAAAATCGATAATTAATCAATTGATTGATGATTAGTCGTGTGACCGTTAATTAACCAACTAATCAATAATTGATCAACGCGGTTACCATGACATGCAAAGAGGAAAAGAAGTAAAGAGAGGCTACGAGTGCCGAGGAGGCGTCGATGCTTTCGCATTCCTCCAATGCAGGCAGCCGCAGTGATCTCTAAAGTTTTTTTTTTTTTCTGTTTTGCATGTTGTTTGAGGCTACACGTAACGAAATGTGCATAAATCAAGAAAGCAACCCTCCAAGAGTGGTTCTGGAGCTACCAGCATTCAGTGCAGGCTCTCGAAGCATCTGTATGAAGCAGTTTGTGCAAGCGTGGCACATGTCAACGTTCTGCATCTCTCGCTGCCGTGCAGATGTCAGCATGGCCAGAAAGAGCCACAGAGCTAATTTTTTTACTGGGAAGAACTGCGTGGAGTTATTTCGGACCTAGAAAATGAAGCTTGTTTCTGAAATATGCTTAAGGGGGCGGGGTAAACCCTAGTTTTCCCATGTATTTTAGAGCACGTTTTGGTGCACTTTTCTCAGCAGCCAATTGGGGTAGCGTCTACCTGTTTATATCATTTTTAACGTTGCTTTATGCTCTTTCCACTGAACCAAAACTATGTAACACAATTAAAACACTAATTTTTTATGATATTTTTCTGACTAGGTTTAAGTCAGTCTTTGCCGTTATTTCTGTCTATAAAATAAAAACAGTTCATTGCGCTTGCCTAATTTTGGTTCAGTATGTTCCCACATGCTCATATAAAGTCAGACAAAGAACTGGCCTTCTGCCTCATATTGATTTGAAGATAATGTTACCATCATAACAAAAAAAAAGTGTTTTGAGATAAATGAGTTTAAAGTAAAAAGTAACTTTATTACCTAGTTTTTTGCTTTCCCAAGCTTTGCTGACCAGTTTATTTCATAGGCACGACCTCCGTAGTCATTATTCAGCTTTTCTTAGGCTTTCTCTACCAGTTGTTTACTTTCCTTTTCTTCTTTTTTTACTTGCTATGCTGCTCAGCGAGCAGAGGAAACTCGTCACCAGTCAACTTCTCTCAGATGGTGGAGACTATTACTGCTTGAGAATAGCCAACAGGGCTGCAGTACCTTTGCTGTTGCTATTTTACCGCCGTCGAATACTAAGAGAGCATCTGCTGTGCGCACCCTTAGTGCCCCTGGTACTAAAGTGTCAGCTTTTGGAGCTTTCCCCCAGGTGATGGGAGTGAAGGACTAAAATGCCAGCATAGAGCGCAAGAGCTCCAAGATTGTTCGTAAATATGCTTTACTCCAACTGAGAATAAGAAGCATGCAGTTCTTGTCATGGAATCTTATTTCAAATGGCTGGTAAGGCATCGCCTTGACAAAAATGTGGCCTGTCCTTCAGGGATGCTCACTTTAAACGTCTGTTTGGAAAGTTTCATCTCCAGCCGGAAACGTTCCCGACTTAGGCCCACGAAAACCTCGGCGCCTGGAGTCGCGTACGAAAATTTAGGCACGCCACAGACGCAACTGCCGCACTTCTCGGCCACGTCGAGTTTCCGACCTGCCGCACGCTTGCCGTGTTCGAGAGCAAACTCCCAGCCGTGTAGCTATTCAGGTGCTTGCCTGTCGAGCTAAAACAGCGTTGTTGTAAGAGTTCCAAGATTGTTCGTAAATATGCTTTACTCCAACTGAGAATAAGAAGCATGCAGTTCCCGTCATGGAATCTTATTTCAAATGGCTGGTAAGGCATCGCCTTGACAAAAATGTGGCCGCTGTTTCATTTCTCTCTGCACTTCCAGATTCCTGGCTACTCAAGAAAGTGCGATGGCTCCTGGCTGTACTCGACCAAGTGCCTTGATGTCCTCAAGCAGTACCTGGCTAAGTGAGTACACTCTGAACATCATGGCTGTGTGTCATTTTTCAGCCAGCAAGCTGCATCATGGCTTACAGCTCCTTGACTGTGCGTTTCTTGTTTTCTTCGCCCGCAGATATTTTAGTTTTGTACAGAGAATTCTTCCTTTCATGGGGCAAGAAAAAATTTCCGTGGAAGATATCTACCCGAAAGGAGTTGGGTATGTTGTGCATTGTTTTTCAAATGTGCAGGTGCCTGTGGACATTTTCAGGATGTAAAATCTATGGAACGGCTTACTTTCCAGGCATTGTAAGCATGCTGTCTGCCGTGTACTTAAAGTTGTGTTTCATGTGTTTAGTATTAGCTGCCTGCACAGTGCAACCCACTATCAGGTTGCGTCTCTAGATAGTGAGATTATTCAGGTTTCTATAATTTGTGCATTCCAGAAACTTCTGTGTGTATGTGATCAGAATGCTTACCTGATTGCATCTAGGCGAATTTCAGGTACAGCTAACTGACAGCTTCAACATTGCTAGTTTAGTTTATTCTTGTTTAGAAAAGTAGCCAGTGATTACATTGAGGTTTACTGAATAAGGATGTGGTGTGCAATAGAAAAGTGCTCTGATGTAGCGAGTTTTAATTCCATCTCTCCCATTCTCGAGCGGAACCAATTTATTTTTTAGGCTATTCTTTCAGCGTTTCGTGTCTGTAGTTTGCGGCTATGGTTTTGTTCTTTATTTCTTTGCTTCTATTCTGTGACTTGCAGTAAATTGAATATTCTGACTTCCTCATCAACTCAAAAGAATTTCAGTCTGAAATAGTTATGCTAATTCTGACATACTTTTCTGAATTATATGTGGGCTCATGTGGTAATTGTCCACTCATACTTTGCCATTTAGGACTGCACTATCATGAAGAAGCTTAATTTCTGCATGTCTTAGATGTGCAGCTTTGAGTTTTATGATGAGCGCTGTCCTCTTTTTGGCGGCGTGAAAATTTACTTTTTCTACAGCACCCATGTGCCGTAAATCTTTGCAACTAACTGTGCAAGCTTTAAGTGGGTGTAAACTAAAGAGCGGGAGAATTTTGCAGCCAAGTTTGTCCCCTGGGCTGTTATTGTTAGCATAATTGCTAAACTTTGAAGAGGCCGCCGCGGTGGCTCAGTGGTTACGGCGCTCAGCTGCTCACCCGAAAGACGTGGGTTCGATCCTGACCGCGGCGCTCGAATTTCGATGGAGGCGAAATTCTAGAGGCCCGTGTACTGTGCGATGTCAGGGCACGTTAAGGAACCCCAGGTGGTCAAAATTTCCAGAGCCGTTCATTACAGCGTCCCTCATAGCCTTAGTCGCTTTGGGACGTTAAACCCCATAAACTTATAAGATATTGCTCCTTGTTGCGTGCTTGTCTGGTCGGAGGAATAGATGCTTGACACAAGTAATTGCTATAAACTGCTCCCTATGTGCAGTAACACCTCGAAGATTCAGTATCAGTTAATTCGAAATCCCAGATAATTTGTAGAATTACTGTTGCCCCATACGTAAATCTTACTGGATAATTCCAAGCTGGCAGCTTGTGCCAGCCGATTTAATTCAAAGACCTGGGGTGTCGTGCACGAACACCTGCGTTCGACAGACATGCACTATTGCGTCGGTTCTAATACACACGTGAGACCACATTAGGCAGCGTGATGGTTAATCAGTACCCTTCATTGCTTCACACACTGCTGTGGAGATAGCAGTGACTCTCCAACTTAGTACTGTACAGCATGATGATGTCACGGTGGTCAGAGCAACCATCTACAGTTCACCATTGCCTGATTGTCAAGTGTTTTATGGTGCTGGTGTTCTCAGACTGTGGCAGCAGTGACATGGAGTAAAGTTTGTTTCGTGCACACTGCGTGCTGCACTGAACTCATCACTGTAAAAATGCACCGTGACAGCCCCTGATAGCCCATCTGGACCTTGCATTTTTTCTTCTCATAGCTCCTCTTCAACCGAGAGCTACCCCTCTGTGCATGCTCCTTAGAGCTGCGCCGCACCGTTAACCTGATGTATCCAATCTTGGCCAACGCCCTCATGCGTGCTGAGAATGTCAGGAGTATAAAACCACCGAGTAATGGCAACGGTTACATAAGGGAGGTGTAAGGACATCGAATCTGGTGTGACTGAAATTCGGGCAACCGGCAATGGTGCAGCTTGCAAAACAAGTCCAAATGAGAGCCTGCTGCAGGAGGGTTAGTCACTGAACATCGATCGCAGCGTTGTTGAGTGCGATGATGGCAACTCTAAATAAAAGTGCTGCACGCGGTTTAACAATGTTTTGGGCTTGCCTTTTTTGTCTCGCTTCATTCTCAAGTTATTCAAATATTTCAATCTCCCTGGTGGGCTTTGACAAAATTACTCAGGTGCAAGTAGGGCACTGTTGTTTTTCATTCTTTTTCTGGGCCTCTGTAATGTATATACTGCTAGTAGCCTGTTGTGTCATCAGGCTGTGTGGACAGAGCGCTTTTTATTTTTGGTTCTTTTAATAGCCCTTCTAACGTATGTGCTACTGCTAATGTGCACTTCAAGCTGTTTTAAGGCGAAAGCCTTTAATGCCTCATCATTGTCGACAGAAGGTTGTCAGCAGAGGTGTCACGCTTTTCGGTTGGCCGAAATGGTTATGACGTCATAGTGCACGGATTCGCAGTAACGAGTTCACCCACGGATGCCTGATGCCCCCTTTTGGAGCACACGACAACTAATAAAATAGTTGTCGTCCGCTCCGACAGCGGGCGTAAGGCGTCCATGGGTGACCACATTGCATACCTCATTACTGCGAACAGAGCCATGGATACGACCAAACTCATCGAAGCAGAGAGAGAGTCGTGCTAAATAATCAGTCAGAGTCGGCAGTCAGAGTGTGTAGTTGTAATGTGTAGTCAAAGTGTGTAGTCAAATAAAACACTAGTACAGCACAAACAGTCTCGCAGTCAATGCCAAACAGTGCGCCAGGAAAGGCTTTCGCCTTGCAGCACTTTAGAGAGCCAAAGTGCCCCCTGAATTTTTTTATTCAGTACTGTTGTACTGGCAGAAGGGGCTCACAGTGCTCTTGTGTCTATCCAACCAGGAAAGAAGAGGTGAAAGAAGTGGCCAAGTGGTTGAAAGAGCAGGAGTGCTCCCAGGTGGCACGGATCAAAAGTGGCGCAACACTGCTCGACGAAGGCGTTATCAAGGCCATCGAAGAGACTGTCAACAGGGCTAAGGTCAGTGTGGTCTCGGTAGCTTTCTGCTGGCCTCCCCCCTTTCTGTACCTTCTCTGAGAAACCAGCACTGTAACAGTGAAAAGATTCATCAGGATTGGGATTGGGAAAGAATAGTTCCCAATAGAAAGTTCCGAGAGAGCTGGAAAGGGTCAGCCGCCCAATCCACAGCCATATTTTTATTGGAGCTAGGCGCTACTTGGGGCAGGTGTACGGGATAATCTCTTGAATGGAGAAGTTAGAGGGCGTGGGGGGGGGCTGTTGATAGCTCTATTTGCATTGTATTTCTTGGGCTTCTTCATTGAAAAAATGAGGGATAATGCAGTTCTCCCATTGAAGAATTCTCTCTTGCTACTGGATGCTCACTTTTCTTTATTTCGCTCCTGAACGTTAAGTTTCTTGCCAAAGGCTTTTCAGGAAGTGTTAAAAGTTTTGAGGGCGTAGTCTTGAATTTCATTTCTTCTTTTCTCACTGCGTTTTGCACTTGGAGCAGGACACGCAGCCACCGCAGGAAGTGCTCCTGGATGTGCACCCGAAACACCTGTATCGTCCAGCCATCCAGTACGGCTGGGTTCCACCTGACTCAACTGCCACTTACCAGCTGTTTGACCGAGTGGTCAGCGTTCGCGAGAATATTGTGGTCCCTGTGGGGTACCGAGGGACCATCATCGGTCTTCTTCCGAGTGAGTGTGCCTATGCACAGAGTGCCTTTAAAGGTGCAGTGAAGAGGGATCTGAACTGGTCTTTTTGCTGTGGGAACTCGATCTACACGTTCCGAGCATTCTAAGAAACTGCGACTTATTGCCCTGTGTGGCGGATTTCCCTAATTAAATCCAATTAACGTCCAGCTCCCGCCTTTATTTTTTGAATTCTCCCCGTACGGTGGGCAGAGTTGACCAACGCGTGGAGTGCCTTTCAGCCAGCTCCGTGGAGGCTTTGCTTTCTCTTTATTTTGTTTTTTAGGTTTCCGTGAATAAATAGTTTCATTCGCAGATAATTTAGCTGCAAAATAAGCCCGCAGAAATAAAAATACGCCATGACTATTTGCTGCTACGGATTACTACGTATTACTCTGCCGATGGCAGAGCGGCAAGCCGCCACGGGACTGGGTGAAAGGCACTCCACGCATTGGTCGACTCCGCCCACCGTACGGGGAGAATTCAAACGAAAAAAGGCGGGAGCCAGACGTTAATTCGATTTAATTAGGGAGATCGACCACACAGGGCAATAAATCGAAGTTTCTAAGAATGCTCGGAACGTGTAGAACGAGTTCCCGCGGCAAAAAGACGAGTTCAGATTCCTCTTCAGTGCACCTTTAAGGGGGGTACCCTGGTCTTGAAAACAAAATTTTATTAATCGAGATATAGTAATGAAATTTTCAGGCCACATGTATTTTTGTGTGCTCATTTTAGATATGTCATTTAATTTCTTGTAAAACAATTCCTTGAGCACTTGTACAATTTCTATGCAAGTATTTTGGGAAAAGTTTTGGAGAAAATTTGCTGCAGGAAACTCGTTCAAATGCATGCCATTGGGTTCTCTTGACACCAAGGAATGCATCAAGGGTAAAATTATCATCCTGGCTATCATAGAACATGAGTTGTAAGGGTACTGAAGCTGCCACTTCTGAAACAGGAATACACACTTTTCTTCTCATTTCTGAAGCAACAACTTCAAAACTCTATAACTCATGTTCTATGATAGCCAGGATGATAATTTTACCCTTATTGCATTCCTTGGTGTCAAGAGATCCCAATGGCATGCATTTCAGCGAGTTTCCTGCAGCAAATTTTCTGCAAAACTTTTCCCAAAGTACTTGCATAAAAATTGCACAAGTGCTCAAGGAAATGTTTTACACGAAATTAAATGACATATCTAGAATCAGCGCACAAAAATACATGTGGCCTGAAAATTTCATAACTGTGACTTCTTTAATAATTTTTTTTTTTTTTTTTTCAAGACCAGGGTCCTCCCTTAATGGGAGGTACCTTGAGACTTGCCTTTTACTGAATGATCCTTGAGGGTGACTTGTCATTGATCTCACTTTAACAATCGTCTTGACTTCTTGGCCACTAGAGATGCTGTTCATGTGTCCAGCTAGCTGCAAAGCTGTATCAACCGGGCCTGCATTCTAACTCTACTTGGGAAGTTAGTTCAGCCCTGTCCATCGCCAGTGGCGGCACCCGGTGTAGGCACCTGATGGTGGTCTAATTGACGATCAGTGGAACGGGTTTCTTGTCCTGTGGTTCATCAGTTCATTTTATTTACCCTTAGTGGACAGGGGAGAAGCACATAAAGACAACCAAAGGTGTGTAAATACGATTACAAAATACAAGAACGACGAGCACGATGAAGAGCACGACCTGGGCATGGCAAAAGTCTCCAGCTGACAATTGTTGCTCTTGTGGGGGTGCAGAGGAGGAGAATGAGCCGCAGATGTGCGAGGTCGTGTTTGACGAGACGTTTGCCGGTGGCCTGGCACTGCGGTGCTCGGCACACCGGGGCTACCGCCTCTCCACCCTGTTCCTGGTGAACCTGTCGCATGGCAGTCGGGGCCAGCGCAGCCAGCAGCTCTACCAGGTGCCCGCACGTCGCCAGCAGCAGCCTGAAACATATGCTCAGGTGAGTTGCATTGAGCGAATCCAAATGGTCATGCGGGGCAGACACAGTGCCTAAAAATTTGCAGCAATAGTCGTTCAAAGTATAATACGAGTTTTAACATCATCTGATACAATTTCGAATGCCATGCATATTGCCCTGAAACTGCCTGTTCAGTCTTGAATTTGCTGGCAGGTGTCCTTATCACTTTGTTTGTGATGCAAGAAGTGACCAAACTTATCTGATGAGATTGTAGCCACTGCCAACTGCATCTGTGACATAGGCACTTTGTGTGCCTCGGCTGGAAAGTCCTTCACTACCTTTAAAACATGTGCGACCAAGAGCAGTGGTGATTCAATCTTTCAACGACTGCCGAGCACACTTGCTATTAGTATTGCCTTCACTGAGTTGTTTCTGTTTGCGGGCATAAGATCGCCCAATGAACAGCATTGATGTTTGAAGCAGGTCTGCCTGCTGTCACCGTTGACACTGCTGAAGTTCGTATACTGCTAGTATACACTGCTGAAGTTCGTATAATTTTCAGTGAACATTGCTGCAGGTTTCATTTTGTTACTTTTGATGTATTCACGCACATCATGAGAACGCTGTATGATGACAGATCTCAGCACATTGCCAGTGCGGAAGATTGTTGCTACCAAGCATGACCCCATCGCATTAGCAAAGAGGCCATGGCAGCTTAATGAGGTCACACAGGCTGGTCTCCAGGTAGCACAGTTGGAAAATTTGCACAGCTAGGTCTCATATGAGTTCCCCTTGTTTACAGGTATAAGGCAGCACGAATTTCAGATGAAAGAAAAATTGATATCAGGTATCTAGATGTGTTATAGTTGCATGACAGAAAAAATGTTTATCCTAAGTGGTTGGCGTTTATTCTGCTTGTCCATAAACGCAACGCCTGCTGACTCAGGGAGTTAAACAGATCCTGTCAAGCATTGTAGAATGTGCTGTATGTGGTCACGGGACCAGTAATATCATTTCATTTCATGTGGACGATGCGATCATTGGACAGCTTCTCAGTAACAGCTAGCACTGTAAAAATGGATATTGACAGAGCATGTACTTTTTGTTGAACATGTGTGGATTCTGTCTTGTATTATACCGTATTGGCGTCGCCATGTGAGAGAGGGCGCAAGAAAGCAGGGGGTCGGACAGTGGTGCACACAGGTAAACACACCACCCCCATAGCTATTCCTTTATTAAATTCCTGCATGTCTTACCCAGGCTTTGGCTGAAGCCCAAATGCAACCTGCACTTATTGAGAAGGCAGGCATTTCTCCGACTGCTGTGCAATCGTGTTTGTCGACAAGAGTTACTGAGAGACATAACAGAAGAAAAAAAAAACAGGATAGTGTTCTAATGAGCCATTTATTTAAAAATGAATTTCTTTTTCTTTCACAATTGGTTTTTTTGTTTTGTTTTGCCAGCAGCAGGAAAAGTAGTGCTTCTGCCGTTGGTGCTATGTATGCATTTGGAGATCACCAGTCTGTGGAATTTGAGCTTGATCCAGTTGGGATGTTGAGAGATGGGAAGCATGAAAAACCTTGTGGGCATTCACTGTGGGGGCTGAAATGTTTCAGTGCCGTGGAAGGTAGATGGTAGTGGTTGTTCAGCTGTATTTTGGCTGGCCCCCTTCTCCCATGTTTCCTTCCGGGATTAGGCAATGGGCGGAGGCAGGCCGAGGGCAAACCTGGACAATGGCTGGCAGGAGCTGTCTCCGCAACGTCGGCAGCCGAGGAACAGGTTCCACCACTCTCCAAACTCTCCCTTCGAGGCACAAAAGGTGAGCCAGGTAGGTTTCACATTGCGAGTGCTGCCGTGTGGGAAGGTGGGAAGTTGAGCCAGCTATACTACACACGTTGCAAAAAGAACATGTGTTGCAAAAAGTTTGTCACTGCCTACAGCTGAACATTGAAGTTTGCGCTTATTGGTGTGCCATAAAGTTTTGTGGCTTAGTTTCTCCACAACCTCCATATCTTTTTAGCTTTTGCAGCCATCTTTGTAGTTATTTCAGGACTGTGTACAATGTGAGTCAAAGCCTACAGGAATTTTCATGATTTTCTTGACATTGAAACGTTTAATGGGGGAACAGGGTCCTGTTCGTAGACTTTCCCATGCTCCTTTTGTTTCCTGTGCTGTCGCAGCAGTGGCCATTTTGTGGTATCATGATGGCATCTTAACTCTTTCGCTACCGCGCCATAGGCCATCGATCGCATATGATCGATTCAAATCGCCCGCGCAAAAAAGCTCATTTTGGAGAGTCGTGTACGTGCTCCGCCATCTGGCTAGCGAGCTCAACAACTGCTCTTTCGATTGCAGCCTTGGCTTCAGTGTTTTGACATGAGGGGGTGCCGAGAAAAATAAAACTTTGAGAGGCCGCAGCGGCGTCAGCCGGAGAAAATGGCATCCGCGTCGCCGCGCGCTCCTCGAAAACGAAAGCTGACACCGAGTACGTCGGCCGGTTTCGGTTTCGTTTTTTGCGACGAAAGCAGCGGTTATTAGTCGGGCAACAATGTACAGTCTTTGTCAAAAGTTTAGAGCCCAGGGGGTTTGCTTCTAAGCCTTGTAGTGGGACTCCTGTAGCATTCGTGGTAGTCCTACCCATTGGAGGAGGCAGGACTAGAAATCTTCTTACCTTCATCAAATTTGGAGCGCTGGAGATGCATTACGAACCAGACAGTGTGCTTCAGAAGCAAACCCCCTGGGCTCCAAACTTTTGACAAAGGCTGTACAAACGTTGGATTTCGGTTTCGACAGCGAGACTTTGCCTCGGGAGCCTGGAACGTCAGCGCGTACTTGCATGTAAGTTCTGTTTTCATTCACTGTGGGTTTTCTGCGGATCATACGGTTTGTAATTGATGAGAGTGGTTTATTTTTGTGCTTCAGGGTCTTGACAACGTATGGCGAAGGCAGTTTGCCAAATGCTCAAGGTCGCATCGCGTTTTTCAACCAAGACGACAGCTAGGTGTCCATATCGGCACATCGCTGCGGAGCGACGCTCGGAGATTAGCTCGACTTCTCGACTTTTTTTGATGCTCTTCACGACGGAAATGATGAAGACCGTGTGCGGAAACACTAATAAGTATGCATGGATGAAGATTTTCAGCAAGTTCGGCGTGACGGCTCATGGGAAGACGTGAATCTGTTGGAGATGCTGATGTTCATTGGAATCATCATATACATTGGAATTGTTGACCTGCCGCGACTTTATTTCTACTGAAATACCAGAATAATCTATTCTGGCCCTCTGCCATCAAAAATCATTTCTCAAAATTGGTTTTTCGCTTTTTTTGTTTGTTTGTTTTTTGCACGTAACGGACCCGGATGATTCAGTGGCGGCAGCATCTATTGGCAACACTTGGAAAGTCCTGGCTTGCGAACCACATCTCTAAAACTTATTTCATTGATTCTGATGTTTTAGAGCTTGCCTAAAATGCCAAATTTTATCAGCTGGCTTTCAGGGAGCAGCTCATTCAAGAAATCTTCGGGTATGATGAGGGAAATGAAGTCCATGCCCCAATCCTCCCATAGAATCCATTCAACACCAACCGAAAAAAATTAAAGAAAGAAGAAACTGCAAGCTCGGCTTTCAGAGAACAAGGGAGGAACAAAAATAAAACCTTATGTGAAGCACCTGTCAGTCTACCTCTGCTTCACATCTTCACCCCTGATTGCTCTACACAGTGGCACCACAGTCATGACCCCTGACTTGACAGGCCATGGAAAGTGCAGTAAATTTTTCTCATAGCTGAAACTATGAATAATGACAGCTATAAACATGTGCAACAGTTTGTATATTCCAGTTTTCCTCTAATCAAGTTGTGGCTTAGTGTAGCCGGTAATTTTTGTTTTTGCTATATACTTTTTTTTGTTTTTAGCAAATTTCACAAATAAATGTTCATTTACTTTCGCACACACAACTCTTCTGTTTGTTTCATTCAGAAGTGTAACTAATAAGCTACAATTTCATGCATTGCAATATGTGCTGGGTGTATTAGTTCTTGTGAAAAAAATTTTTCTTTCCGTACACTCCAAATCGTCCATTTTTCTGCGGTAGCGAAAGAGTTAAAGGGGACCAACAGAATTCACTCCAAAGTTGCAAGCATGAGCACTGTGGGTAGTGGCCTCTTGCACAGCTGATGAGGACAGTCACAAGTGGTTTTTTTTTTTTACTAAATTATTTATACTGGTGCGTGCTTGAACCTTGCACAGTTGGGAGGAATGTTTGGCGACGAGTTTTGACGATTGACGAGCTTGGGCGCCATATTTTCCCAATTGTCTTTGGGTAGGCTCAGCACACAGTGTGTACAGGGCAATGTAGTTCTGTACAGTGTAGAAACAAACCAAGCCGCCATAAGCTGCCTAGAGGGCAATTTGGCTTTTAAAAGAATACACAGGAAAAGCATCAGGCTTTTAATCATCCTCGCTATGGATGGCACTCAGCACGATAAGCTACAAAATTTTTACTTTTTGTGTCCAGGATTGCTGTGGATGAGACGGCTCTTAGTTTCGGATAGAGAAGGTTACACAGTGGCTATTGGTATTAGTATCCAATTCCACCCGCGATCAAATGCTGCCTGTGTATAAGGCTTTAGAGTGAGCTAGCCAGCAGCTCTGACCTGGCTTTGTGAGCGATGTTTTTAAAAACAGTTTGAGTAGCTGGCATTACTGATTTCTGCTTCAGGAGTAGTTAAGAGGGGCACTTGCATTTTCGTGTGCGTATAGCTTTCTCTCTCTCTTTTTTTTTCTGAATTCTCAGTCATCGCCTTCGTCCGAGGTGTCCAAGGAAAGCAGCTCAGACTTTGCCTCCCTGTGGCTGGGGCTGCAGAAGGCCACAACTCAGATGCCCAGCAGTGTGCCACCACCAGCGCAGCAGCCATCGTCCTCGCAGCACAACCAGGGCACTCCTCTGTCGCTGGACGAGCTCTTCAAGGGTGAGTGGGACGACTTGAAGGAAGTCTTTGGCTTTGCCGCCACTTTTTTTTTTTTTTCATCCCCAAGTAGTTGCACACCATTAGCTGTTTACACACACCAGCAAATACCAAGGCATGCGATTTCACCTACTTGCATAGCCAGCGTGTTGCACTCGCTCTTTAGAGAGGCTTGTGTGAATTGTGAAATTTCGGCCTGAATTGAGTGTTGAGTGCTGCCTGCAGAATAATGAAAGTTTGGTTACAGGATCAAATCCCGACCACTGCGTCCGTGCTTCCGTGGGGGTGCAGTGCAAAAATGCCTGTGCGCTGCACGATGTCAGTGCGCGTTGAAGAATCCCAGGTGCTTTGAAATTATAATCTGGAGCCCTCAGCTACAGCATCCAGCATGGCCCGCATGAAGTTTTGAGACGTTACACCCTGCATACCGTACCTATTTTCTGCTTAGTAGCACATTTGTTGGAGCAGTCAGCCATGCAAAGCCAAAACCACTGAGAGCATAAAAAGATGACTTATGTGTAAGGCAGATGTTTTGACTTCACTTATTTATAGTTCATGTGCACATTTCACTCTGTATATTTTTTTCAGTGTTGTTACATAGGCTTGTCATTTGATTATGTATTATTATTGTAACGAGTTGGTGGACCGAGCAATGCCGAGAGGCGGACCGGCTCGGCGGTCGCCGTCAACGGCTAGGCTCGAAGAAACGGACGATGATGCACGCGCTCCACTGCGCAACGAACAACTGCTCCTAGAGCTGTGTCCTTTTTATTGTCTTGCTGCCTCGCAAGTTCTATCCCGTCGGCACCGGGTGGCGCCACAACACAAACATGAAAACGAAACTGTAACAATTATGACTTTCAAATGCAGCACACATAACAGCGGTAGGGTATAATCTTCATGCACCCTTCGCATTGTGGCAATTGGCTGCAGATGTAGCAGCAAGCATGCTTTGTGGAAAGAACCACACCACCTATGTGCAAGCTGTGTGGCACATTTTGACACATATTGAAAACTATAATTGGAGCCATTCGGTGCAGCCTAGCATAGGCATGTTGAATGGCAGCCAATATTTGAACTTGGTAAAGTCACTCTCAGAGGGGATGAACGAGCTGCTCGTTGTTTGGAGCTTAAAATATTTTTGAGAACTCTTAATAATAGATGTTCAGAAATTGAATAAAAGTATTTGACTAATTGCTGTTTGATTTGATAATTTGAATACATAATGAATATTCGAGAGTGGAATACTAATTGGTCGAATCATTTTGCTTCAAGTTACTCAAATTTTTCGATTGGTTACTATTAGAAATTGGAATGTTCACACACGTTTAATTGCTTGACATCCTAGATGTTGGTCATGCAGCAAAAATTTTTTGCTCCAGCGCAATGGTTCTGGTCTTATTGTCTTACCACCAACTCCCTGCTAATGCGCCTCTTATTATCACCAGGTCAAAGGAATTTTCACACTTTGCAGCACATTGGGAGTATGCTGCACGCTTCTTTTGTAACAGTGCTCTTCTGCACTGTTAATAACCTTTTTGCAATGGTGTTACATGTATGCAGTGCACTTCTCTAGCGGTGTCAGCCTGCTAGTTGTCGCTTGCATTAACACGGTTGGTGGTGGAGATTAGTGATCTTGCTCTGTGGTGTCTGCAGGGGCAAAAAGCCATGAGCAGCAGGGAAGTGCCATGGTTTCCCCATCAGCATCATCAGCAAGGTATGTCTGCCCCCATTACCTTCGGTACCCATTGATGAGGACACAAGAATTGCATAGCAACAAGACAAAAGATGGAATGAAAGGCACCACCAACACTGTGCTGATTATGTCGTTCACTTGTCTTTTGTGGGCATCAACTCGCACTGTTTTGTAATGGAACCAAACCAACTTGGCCAAATTTCTGTTCTGGGGAAGTGCTACATGGCTATGCCTGTCATGTTTTAGAAGCCATACAAGGAACTGTTTGTACAAAAAAAAAAAAAAAAATGTGAGCATGTCTGTCAGAATTTAAAATTATTCAGAGGGGCCTGAACAACCCTTTAACACGAGCCACTAACGCGGAGAGCTAATTGAATGCATGGACTAAGCAGTGAAAACTTAACCAATTTTTTTTTTTCTTAACCCTTTCAGGCACTTTGTACACAATTGCGTAAGCGGCAAACTTACAGCTTTTTCTGACAAAATGGAGCACTTAACAGTGATTTCATTATTTCAGTCAAATTGAGTACCCTTCTTGTTGCAAATAAGTTGTTTTTGGTACCATGTAGCAAACGCAGTAAATAATAGTTTACATAACAGTGAGCTAGGTAGCACTTTGTCCGTCGTTTCTGTGCAGACAGATTTTGCCGGGAGTGAAAACATCGATGATTTTTGCTCAGTTTCGAGCGTAATATGCATCTCCGAAACACAAAGTAATTCCACATTCTCTAGGGTGTCTACCTGACACACAAGAACATTTCGATGGTATTATTTCTAACAAATCTGACACTTTGTACAGAATTGTCCACATTGTTGTAAGAACTGACCTGCTGGTCTTTCACTCAAGAACTAACAAATTCCCTTTCTTGAGGCCTGAATATACTACTTAGGTGAAAAAATAATTGATTTCAGTAAAAACAGAAAATGGCGCCTGAAAGGGTTAAGCAAAAAGAAAGTATACTGGCTCACCCAGCATGAATTTGACAAAAGTGAATCCTGATTAAATGAGTAAATGACATCCTGCAATGTTTCCATGCCTGCATATAACAAACATGATTGTTACACACCATTTGTCCGTTATATCCGGATGTTCGCAGTAAGTGGACTGGTCATGACATAAATGACAACCACAAGACGGACTTTTTTGGTGCTCTGTCTACATGATACCTGCGAATAGCCATCAACCTGGCCACATTCCCGCGTCGGTCGGCATATTTTCATGCTTCGCAATCTGCGGAACAATCGGCACCATGAGTTCGGGCCCAGTGCATCACGCGATGAAAAGCCATTTTTAAGTACGGGGCATATATCAGTTAGACGCAAAATTTGTACCCACAAATATGGTCATCTGCGTCTATGGTGCATACATCTTGGTGGCTGCCTTTCTCAGAAGATCACAGCAGTGAGGTGCGCGGTTTCAGCGACAGCAGCCACTTTTCGTGCACAAGAAACGTTCCACGCTGAGAGGTGGTGACGTGCACCGGCGAAGGACTGTCTTTAAGAGTAGAAAGCACAGAGCAACACACGATAAAATGCAGTTAACTTGGGGCATATATCAGTTAGACGCAAAATTTGTACCCAGAAATGTGGTCATCTGCGTCTATGGAGCATACGTTTAGGTGGCTGCCTTTCGCAGAAGATCACAGCAGTGAAGTGCGCGGTTTCAGCGACAGCAGCCACTTTTCGTGCACAAGAAACGTTCCACGCTGAGAGGTGGTGACGTGCACCGGCGAAGGACTGTCTTTAAGAATAGAAAGCACAGAGCAACACACGGAAAAATGCAGTTAACTTCTAGTCTTGTCTTTTCTTCACATAAGCTGCACCCTTTTCGTGGTGTTCGCACGAAAAGCTGGAACAATATCAGTGTTTGTGTAGGACCACGACGAAGACTGCCCAGCGTGCTGCCGCTGAGCGCGACTTCCTGGTGCCTGTGTGTTCGCTGTTAACTGAATTTTTTGTCGGTAGACATTTGTTATATCTGAGGTTCGGCGCCGTAGCCCTGATGTACATTGTGATGGTCGTGTCGTCTTCATTCGTGCTAAGCGAGCGTTCGTTACAAGTGGGTTCAGCTGTACTCTGCAATGAAACAGCGTGAGGAAGGATAAAGGAGACACATGACGAGCACCTCGCTTGTCTTGTTCCTCTCCTCTCTTTCTATGCGTTTTGCATGGGTTGGGTTCAAATACAAATACAAATACAAATACCTTTATTTAAACATCAGGGATGTTAGGGGGTACACCCAAAAAGCCTATGACTGGCTTGACAGAGGGGCGCACCCCCGTACATAAAAACCGGCAGCAACAGAACACGGACAGAACAATAAAAAGACTACAGTGCATAGGTAAATATCATTCAATAAAGATTAGTGAACATCCTCTTGAAATTATATATAGTTGAAGTCGGCAAGATTAACACGCAACGCTCAAAGACACTGAAAATGAACTAAGGATAACAATCACAAAAGAAAACGGGATAAAGGGGGAAAATACTTGCAGTAAGAAAAAAATCCGTACCGTTAGGTCCTCAGGGCTCATTGCGCCGATTAAGAAGAATTGGAATTATATGTCGCAGCATTTGACGACCATAATTAGTACGGAAGGATGGCACATACCAGACGTCATTGTTACGCGTTGGGTAGTAATTAGCTTTGGGCCGTAAGTTAGCTGTGATATCAAAGAATGCGTCTTGATTTTTCCGTTTTCTTTCATATCGTTTACTTAGCAATAGATTATATAGGTCGTTAATAGGAGTTACTTTTAATGATGCGAAAAGAGGTTGAGTGTGAGCAGTAAACGGGGCATTTGCAATGATACGAATGACCTTTTTCTGTATTTTCTGTAGCCTATATGTATTTGACCATGTTGTTGTACCCCACACCAGATGACAATATGAAAGGTTAGATAGAAATAGTGCATTATAAACTAACAGTCTGACACTCAGAGGTAGTAAAGAGCGGACTTTGTATAACATGCCTGTGCATTTTGCAAGTTTCTTAACCAGATTGTTGATTGTCAGAAAATCCATTCCTTTAGAGCTTGGTGGCAGAAAGTGTCCTTTTCAATTCCCCACAGCATCATGGAGGACCTGGTGAGACGCACAAGGGAGACGATGGGTGCTGAGCCAGACCACTACTGCATTGGAATGGACGGAGAGGTGAGTGCGGTGGAGCTCATACGTTCTCCAACACATAGCTGGGCTCTTTGCAGGCAAGCTGGGTAGGCAGCAATGCGACGCCGAGGTTTTTTTTTCATTCTTTTCGCTGCTTGCTCTGTGGCATTGTTTCATATAAAAAGTTTTTATGACGAGTTTGCACACGGGGTGCTGTTTTGTTATGATGAAGCGTAAGAGGTCTGTATTCTGTCTGCCAGTGCAGAAAGCGAAGCCAAATTGAGGCCTAAAACAGAATTGCAATGTCCTTTCGGGGCGTCATAATGTCATAAAAAACAATGCGAATTTCAGCGTTACAAAGTAAACTGTAGGTTTTGCTGGCTTCATTATGCTGAGCTTTAAAATGCATGTGCATTTCTGATCAATTCATGTCACATTTTGATGCATACAGGAACATTTTTCAAAATTATATATGGTAGAGCCTTGTTGACACATCTAAAAATAATTGCAGAAAAAAACAGATTATCTGGGAAAAAAGTATGATCCAAGCCACCTAATTTCGAAAAATGTAACTGTTGAATGAGGTACAAAGGCATTGATTGACAATTTCACTTCATAGAAATGTCAGTCGGCACTGCTTGGTGCAGGATCTGAACAGATCCTTTTCTAGTGCTCGCAGAATTCACTCCGTGTTCGTGCTGTCTTAAGCGCGGAAGGAACTTCGTAACGCATTCAGTCCGCCGATGGCAATGACGAAAGTAACCAAAATCCCTTCCTCGTCGTTTTTGAATGCTTTGCCCCCTTCACACCTAAGTACTGTGAGGAAGCCACTGCAACGGCTGACTGTTGCATCGTTTCTGCCCGTGGCCCGCTCGTATGTGAGCGCATTGCTGCAGTTCATAGATGCCTCGCCTCTTTGCCCCTATGCACTGTGGAGAAACCCCAGCGTTTCTGTTTCCTCATGTTGTGTCTCCGCAAAAACGGCTCTCTTGAATGCTAGCGCGTTATTTTTGTTGTTGTTGGTGGTGGTGATGCTTTGCATCCTCGCACCTGAGCACTGCAGAGAAGCCACCGTGGCGGATGACTGCCGCTGCATTTCAGCTCTTGATATCACGTGTCCTCAGGTTCGGCCCCCTTGCAAGTCTGTGCATGTGTGGTTGGTCAATAAACATATTATACGACCATGATTTGGCGAAATTTTGAACACAGTAGCTTGGCAATTGCGTTATCCCCGAGCGTATTAACTGGGAGGAATGTAGTGTAACTCTATGGAACATTTCTAGTGTCCACGATTCTGCGTGTACAAGTCAGGAAATCGTATCAATCGGGAACGTTCAACTAGGTGTTATTGTAGTTATGATGTCGTGACATGATCAAAATGTTCTGCGTGTTCCGTGTTTCTTCCTTGAGGCACTGTCCTTGTTTAACCCTTTGAAGGTTTTTGCCGTATATGTACGGCGGCAGTTTTCTGTCCCACAAGGTCTTTGCCGTACGGGTACGGTTTCAATCTTCCGTTTGAAATTTTGCGCCAAAAGAACAGTGCGTGCTCACTGGGGGGTGCTGCCACCTCTTAGGACTTACAAGAAGTGTTTGAATTTTGTGCTGCCTTCTTACGGAGATAAGCAGAACTTATGTCTAGCTTTAGCGCGGCGGCACAGACTGCGGCAACACCCCTTTTGTAGTTTTGGTTTCGCCGCGTGATCGCAACGGAGTCACGCGAAATTTGTGTTTTCTTTTTGTCAGCACTATCTTGTAGGGGCTGCCGAAGTTGATTTCTATCTTTATTGGCGCTGCTCTTAGCTTGCTTATCACCGTTGCTCGCGAGGTATTCTCGCCCTCTGTGGCAACGCGCCTACGCGGTTTCGATTCCGCCGCGGGATCGCAACGGAGTCGCGCGAAACGTGTTTTCTCTTTGTGGGCACTGTTTTGCAGAGGCGGCGAAAGTTGATTTCTATCTTTATTGGTGCTGCTCTTAGCTTGCTTATCACCGTTGCTATTCTATTCTATTGAACATTTTCCAGCTGTTAGTGATGCTGTCACCAAAGTACTGTTCCTAATTTTTTTTTACTATTTATTCTCGATTATATACATTTTGTAGATTCAAGATCCGCAATAAAGTAATTTGACCACCTGGGAAAGTTTTCTTCAAAATAATTCGACCCTCAAAGGTTTAAAACAAGGGCTGTACACAAGTTCGTGTAACTAGCTATTTTCCTCATAACCAACGTGCTGCTCACGCCCAGCGCTGTACCAGGAGTGTTGGTGCGAGCATTTCATTTGCAGTGGTCCTGTCAACCGTTGGGTCACAGCGTGTCTGGTGCGGATGCGTTCTCTCTCTCTCTCGTAGCCTCCGAAGAAGTTCAAGGCCTTCGTCACCCTTCCCAGTGGAGAGAAGTTTGCCAGTGCCTGCATGGACAACAAGAACTCTGCACTGCAAGATGCGGCCCAGCAGGCCCTTGCATTTGTTGCGGTAAGTGTTTTTGTGCGGACGTCCCCAGGGTATTTTACGGTGGTGAATAATGCTGGGATTTTGAGAAGAGCGCCAGCTTCTGAAGCATCATGTACATCGATTTTAATAGTCGGAGGTCAAATTAGACCTTGAAACTGTTTAGGTAAATTTTCGTTTTTTTTTTTTTGTTGTTGCTATTTCGAGAATCTTGTTTCCCCTTAACGAGGGTTCACTGAACAAACTTAATCTCACAGACCAATGCATCCTTGGTGACATAGTCTTTTGCACTTTTATAGTGACTTGAATTAAGACTTATTGAAATGGGAAATGCTTTTATGTCTCTTTTGTAATCATAGCTGAGTGTGTTTGGGATGCATTTTGATGCAGAAAAAGGCTGCTGCTCCAACCCAGGCAATGGAACAGACGCCATTAGCAGGTTAGTCTCTTTGCTTTTTTTTTTTTTTTTGCAGCTGGTTTCTGGACTGTAGCAATACCTTTGAGGTGCCTGTTCAGAGGCCTCAAAAAATTTGATGGGAGCACTCAGTTTTTCCACTGGTAATTGAGCCGTGCTTTGCTCTACTGTACAATCAATGCAAAGGCTGGTGGCAACAGACCACGTTACAATGCTGATTGGATTGTGACACCCAGATCACTGCCAGCCTCTTCAGTTGCCATGGTTAAAGCTCTCCTTGAAATCAAAACTGTCACCTTGTTTGCCGCACTTCATTAACTTTGGCCTGGCACAGAGTTTTCAGAAAAGTATACAAATATGAATTCAATGGATTGGTAGCTGTGGCTGCTCTCATTCAGGAACCCAAGCCGCCGCGGTGGCTCAGCGGTTATGGTGCTCGGCTGCTGACCCAAAAGACGCGGGTTCGATCCCGGCCGCGGCGGCTAGAATTTCTTTGGAGGAGAAATTCTAGAGGCCCATGTACTGTGCGATGTCAGTGCACGTTAAAGATCCCCAGGTGGTCGAAATTTCCGGAGCCCTCCACTACGGCGTCTCTCATAGCCTTAGTCGCTTTGGGACGTTAAACCCCATAAACCAACCAAACCATTCAGGAACCCAGTGATATATTTTGTATTTTCTTTGTGGATCTGAGGAAACTTGGGTAGATTTCATCGAATTTCACTACCCTCTATTGCTTTTCTTTTTAAAACTGAGGACCACTTTATTTCTGAGTACCAGGCGCTTTACAACAACTAAGTGCCCTGTGTTACAGCGCAGCAAAAAGAAAAATGAACACACTTATGGTGGCAGAAGTGTGGGCACTGCCTTCATTATCATGGTGCTTGCAGCAAACATTATCAGCTGATGCTTATTATGCGCAAGCACAAGGTTTTTATGTGTAGCTCTAAGACAATGTAGAGAGCACTCAATTGCCGGCCAGGTACCAGTCAAACGGAAACTACCACAATTTAGAACTGGCAGTGTAACACTTCTCTGACAAGCGAAAATAAGAAAAGTCGAGTGCAGTATTCTCTCCTCATCATGCGTTAGTCGACTTTCTGGTGGTTAGTCAGCTGCGCTCCCATCGGAGCCCATCGCAGTCCATGCTTTGGCTTCAAATGACAATAATCCTTACACCAATGCTTCAAACGACAGTAGCAGCTTCTCCACTCCTTCTGAGACCTCCATAGACCTTTCCAGTAGACTGTTGTAGCCGCCATGGTGGCTCAGTGGTTACAGCGCTCGGCTGCTGACCTGAAAGGTTCGGGTTCGATCCTGCTCGCGGCAGTCGAATTTCGATGGACACAAAATTCTAGAGGCCCATGTACTGTGCGATGTCAGTGCGCGTTAAAGAACCCCAGGTGGTCGAAATTTCTGGAGCCCTTCACTACGGCGTCTCTCATAGCCTGAGTCGCTTTGGGACATTAAACCCCATAAACCAAACCAAACCAGTAGACTGTTGTGTGCACCTAGCATGGTGCGAGTGGTAGTGCAAGGTCTGGTTTGCAAAAGTCCGAAGAGTGAGTTTTTTTTTTTTCACATCTGCCTATTCACATTGGAAATGTCCATATCTGGCTGTTGCAAATAGAGTCTGTGGTGCTGTGCTTGTTGTCATTTCTTCCGCGTGTTGTTCAGTGCCAGCTCTGCGGCCCAGCATGCCCCTCCCTTTCGGCAACCAACTGTCACTGTCCGAGCTCGGTGCGCGTCTTCGGATGCCGCCCCCTTGCGAGGCGTCGCTGATCCCGGATTCATTCGTCGAGACCAACCGCCGCCTGATGGAGGCACTGAACAGCCGGCCTGAGCCACCACGGTCACAGCCTCCAGACGCAACATGGCAGATGCCAAGGATGCCGGCACCGGTTACCCGCACGCCACTGTATAGGACATCATCGGGGAATGAATGGCAGCAGCAGCAGCAACGCCCATACTTCCACCAGTCCAACCCACGCAGTGCTTTCATGCCACGGCCTAACACCTTTGTCGTAAGTACACAAAAGCACCTCGTTCGGAATTTGTGGCGGCAAAGGAATCTGTTACAACAGACCTAGTTTCAGGCAGTGCCATGCGAGGGTGCTAGGTTTTGGAAAGCGTCAGGAAGGATCGGCAAGGCGGATGGACAGAGGAATAAAGATTGTTGGCATGATAGCCATGTGTGTTGGTGCTGTGTTATATCACCACCATAGTGTGACAACCTATGAGGAAGTACCCAAAAGAATCCGAACTAATTTTTGGGGTCGGCAGAGCTTCTGTGGTATCGCGTTTTGCCACTAGGAGCGCATAGAACGAACATTCCAGAGTCAGTAAGCCGAGTGAAGGAGGTCGCTGAAGGAGGTCAGACTAGTTTAGGCAGAGTTTTAGAGTGACGACTGTTTTGTGTGAGTGTCGCTTTTGCAATGGCTGATTTTCGTGAACAGCGTGCGTCGGTGAAATTCTGATTTTTGCTTGGAAAAAGTGGAACGGAAACTCTTGAAATATTCTGAAAGACGTACAAGGACGATGCTATGGGGACAATTCTAGTGTTCCTGAATCGAATCCTGAATAAGAGCAACAATCATGCCAATGGAAGACTTCAAATTCACCTCGCCTCAAGAAAGCTCATCAGGTGAAGCCAAACCTCAAAACAATGCTTATTTGTTTTTTCGACGTGAGAGGAGTCTGCCATTCAGAATTTGTTCCGCAGGGTCAGACAGTTAACCAGGCTTTCTACTTGGATGTTTTGAAAAGATTGGGCAACAGTGTGCAGTGGAAGCGGCCTGATTTGTGACAGTTGGGAGTCTGATTTTTCCATCATGGCAATGCCCCTGCTCACACAGCCCTGTCTCTACGACAATTTTGGACCACAAATGGCATGACCCCTGTTCCTCAACCCTCATACTCTCCCGACCGTGCCCCGTGCTACTTTCTTTGTTTTCTAGAATGAAAAAAATAGGTGAATGGAAAGCGTTTCGCTGATGTTGCTGAGGTGAAGACAAAAACGACGGAGGCACTGTCAAGCATCACAAAAGATGAATTTAAACAATGTTTTGAAAAATGGAATGAAAGATTCGACAAGCGTAGCATTGCAAGTGGAGAGTACTTTGAAGGAGATTGAAGGTCCGTACTTAAAATGTGAACAAATAAGTTCAAACAAAAATAAGTTCGATTTCTTTTGGGTACCCCCTACCCCCTCATATTTTCGACTGCACTCACGGGGTTTTCCTCATAAGTCATTGAAAATTCAAAGTATTTCTGAGGAACTTGGGGCGGAAAAAAAGTTTAAGGGGTGCTTACGTTATGCGAGATAAGGCGCAGAGTGAGCTGTTAAGAAGGTTCATGTATGCAAACGAAGTTTAATGGATCACGTTGATGGGTCAGCGCCCACTGACATATAATGGATTGCATGACTGACCAGTTTGTTGCCTTCACGTGTGGTGTCGGTTCGTGTGGTGTCGGTTCGTGGTTCGTGGTGTTGCTTTGGGTGTAATGGTTTGTTTCTGTTGGAATGACTTGTTTGCTTGCCTCGTCATAGTAAGGAATCAGTGAATGTGTGGCAAATACTAGTATTGCATGTCATTTAAAAGAGCGGAAAGGGATGTATGCTGCTGTGAAAGAAAATATGAATAAAGTTAAAGAAACCTTGGGTTAGTATTCTGCCTGAAATCTGATATCTTTGTTTTCCATTGTGAGGTTTCCACTGTATGAGCTGGCCACAAGCTTGAATTGCTTGCACAGTGTCGGAACAGATATTTGCTCTGATATTGCTTTAACCATTTTAGCATGGTTCTAAGCGAGAAGTTTGTAGTTGTTTATTAGTTGTAACCTGCCCGAGTGTTATTCGTGCTTCAGGGGGCGAGTAAAGCAGTAGATTCCATCACCCTGTCATTCATTTTTTTTTTTTTTTTCATCTAACCTGAATGCCTTGTGCTTGAAGGCATTCACTTCAAATGCCAGTCGGTAAACAATGTGTGAGAACCGGAAAGGATGTTTGTGGACCTTTTACTGTGCATGCAGTATCCACAGCAGCAGCAGCAGCTGCACAGGCAACCACCACATCCGGACGGCTTGCTGCTGCGGCCCCAAGCCGTGGGTGGCAGGGGCTGGTCGCCACAGCACAGCAGCAGTGGCAGGCCGCAGCAGCAGCACCCACAGCTGGTGCAGAGGGTCAGCCACCACAGAGAGCAGCTGGAGCCTGAACGGAGCGGTCACCAGCTGTCGGCGACCGCCAACGTGTTTGTCCCCACTCAGGTGACGCTCCCAGCGTGCTCGTCACCGTTGCTTGTGTTATTGTTGATTCACCGGTTGATCCAGATTACTGTGTTTACTCGAGGCACCACGGCTGGCGAGGCACCATGGCTTGCAAACGTGCCTGGCACTCTTGTTATCACGATATTTTCAACCTCAGCGCCCGGCAGTGTCATCTGCCACTCCTGTGGCACTCACAAAATGAACAAGGGAGGGGAAAACCTCAGGTTGCTTGAGCCAACGTTTCGACAAGGGGACTTGTCTTCGTCTGGGCAAAGCGTTCATCATTGGCAGGGATTAAATAGGGCCTTCGCTCCGAGGAGGAAGGCCCCGGGGGTGGGGAAGGAAAGAGGTGTGAGAGGGGATGCGTGTCAGGAAGGGGAGGGAGGTGAGTCTTGATTCGTTAAGCTGCAATAGTGGAAAAACTTATATCCGGGGGGTGTGTAATGAACAAAGGCTTTGAAGGGGCTGCGACGGGGGCCAGGCGCTGGGTGGACCTGTAAGACTCAGATAAGAGGATTATGTCACTTGTGCTAATCTTTTTTGCTCACGGCTGTACCACCCGTACACTTTACAGTGGTGTAGAGCTTAGGGCTGTGGTGGGCATGCTCAGATTAAAACATGCTATGCAGGTTGGTTCCCACATGGTGATTGGTTCTTGAGTGGTTTTCACGAATGAAAAAAATTAGCTAACACGAATTCTGGGATGGTGGGGGGAATGGGGAGAGAGAGATAGTGAAGAGCAAATGAGTTGTAAGTAGAACCCCGCTATATTAAAGTGAAACTGCGGTTCCATATAGCCTTACATAGATGACTGTGCATTTCTTCTTGGTTGAGAGCATAGTTATCATTCAAAGAAACGATTATAGTAAAGAGCGTGCAGGCGCGAGGACATACTTCCCGTGGAATGATGACATCACAGTCTGCACGCGCTTTCCAGGACATCTAGGAGCAACAGACATGTAAAGGCGTAATCACAAAGCCAACATTTGAGGCAAATAGACGACGACAAAACGGCGCTTTTCAAGACAGCTTAGTCACCAGGCTCGTGAGCTGCGCAGAGAAGCCAACTTTTCAAAGTCCTTTGGATCCTGAGACAATGCGGCAATATGCATGAAAAAAAAAAAGCAGGCTGTGAAAGCAGAAAGAAGGGTGCACATGTCATTGAGAATGGGAAGGCAGTGAAATAGCGGAGCAGCACTGTTACCAGGCACCGTGAAGGGCGAAGAAGCTATAGTAAGAAGCTGAGGTGCAGTGGCTTTATGTGCGGCATTATCGGTGCAGTGCATATGACGAGGGCGAGAAGAGATACAGACGCAACGCTGACAATGACACAATGCTTTGTGTCTGTGTCCTCGTTGTATGCGCTGCACCGATAATGTCTAACCAACATGCCCAGGCGTCTGCCTTGTCTATGTGCGGGATTTTTGCCACACTTGATTGTGTCACGTGCGTTTTTCAACTGTTGCCTTTTAAATGACAGCGACGTCGTGAAAGACGGCACCATCCATGTTCATGCAAAGTTTTTTCTTTCATATGGACCAAAAGTCCCCCCTGATGTTATGCAGTAAAACCTCGTTAATTCGAACTCGGTTTATTCGAAATCCCGCGTAATTCGAAGGTTTTCGGCGGTCCCAACAGTTTCCATGCAAAATTTGCCGGATAATTTGAACAGCCAGCGCACCCCTCTCCGGATAATACGTAGGTTTAAACCATGGCCTCAGTGATTCGTGGTGAGAACATACATTGCCAGTCTCTGAGGCCAGTATAGTTGAGTTGCCGGAGTGGCAGCCAGGCGGCACTGTAAATCAATTTTCGGTTTCCGGTGGTTTGTTGTGCCTCAGCGATCTGCACAGTCGACTACCAGTCTCGGAGGCTAGCTTTAGTTAACAAAGCAACAACCAGGTGCCGCTAGGTCACAATTTTTCTGGCTCCGTTTCCGTTGTTTGTCTAGCTCGTGGCAGGCGCTGCTCGTAGTGTTTTGATTGTTCGGTGCCGCGATCAAACGTGTTTTGTGTTCAGGCGCGTTTATACTCCGACGTAGCGCACGCTCGCGCGGCACGGCTATGACCGCGGACGTGTCCGTCGGCTTCGGCGCACTCTGACCGCACCGTGGAGCATGTCTCTATTTCGCGCCGAGCGCGCCGAAGCCGCCCACCCAGAATGCACTGCGCACGCCTCCCGCGCCACTCCTCCCCTCTACTCCCTTCGCCACTCGCCTCCTCTCCCAGGCGGCGTGTCGAACGAAGAACGTTCTGCGCTCACGTCGGAGCTCCGCTCCAAGCAGTGCCCCCAATCAAAGGGTGGCAGAAGAGCGAGCGTACCCCCCCCTCCCCTTTCGTAGCCACAAGTAGCAGTCGCGTCGGAGCGCCTGGCATCGCGTCGCCGATGGCTCTCGCCCGCGCGCCGAGAACGTTGGAGTATGTACGCACCTCTAACTACCGCGTCAAGCAGTCGTGCATCGATGGCTACTTCAAGTGACCGTTTTTCAGGCAAAATAAAGGTGCAGTGTTGATGCAGCCATGTTTTGTACGTTTATTTCTCATTTTTCGTCGATTTTTGATAATTCGAAAACCCGGTTAATTCGATGATTTTTCGCGGTCCGACGGACTTCGAATTAACGAGGTTCTACATTCGTTTCCATGCTATATTTGTGCAAATGCAGCAGTTTCACAGTGTTTAGACAAAATCAAAAACATGAGATCGTAAAATGTGATGACTGAAATAAATCATTAGCACATAATGGGATGATTAGAGCAGGATAGAAGGCATCTCTAAGTGTTTCTTTTCTCATCCAACGCTATGCGTTTAGTAAGTAGCCAAATTACCAGGGAGCATCTGCAGGTTGTTTTGCATCACCAGCAACTGATGTAGTAAAGATCTTTGCTGGTCCTAACAGCTTTACTGTGGAGTGGTTCTACTGTATACAGGGTGTTTCACCTAAGACTTTCTGCAATTTTTAAAAATAAGCTATTTGAATTAGATGCGCGCTTTTTCTGGCATAGCATTGTCAGTGGTGTAGTACATCATAATGCAGCTAAGACGTGCTAACTAGCAGGCTTGTTAACCAATATTTAATAGTTAACTTTTAAACTATTACCGTTGGGCTCCTTAATCTATTGAGAGGCATCTAGCCCACCGTAAGTAATGTCCACATCCGTTTTTAGAATTTCGAGAACGCGATTATCCTCGGCGCTGTGGCCCAACAAATTTTGGCTATTTCGACGAGTTAGGTTCACTGGAGAGGTTGCTTTGCCTGCAAACTTCTCAAACCGCTTGCATTTTGGCGCGATGTAGGCGAAATTTGTTGGGCCACAGCGCCGAGGATAATCGCGTTCTCGAAATTCTAAAAACGGATATGGACATTACTTACGGTGGGCTGCATGCCTCTCAATAATTAAGGAGCCCAACGGTTATAGTTTAAAAGTTAACTATTGAATATTGGTTAACAAGCCTGCTAGTTAGCACGTCTTAGCTGCACTATGATGTACTACACCACTGACAATGCTATGCCAGAAAAAGCGCGCATCTAATTCAAATAGCTTATTTTTAAAAATTGCAGAAAGTCTTAGGTGAAACACCCTGTATATCTGCATGTCGCAACCTTTAAAACCATCGCACATTCCAGGTGCTGCGAAAACAGCCTCCTGCAAAGGCAGCAACCGCCGCTGGTTCAAGTTCTCCGGGAAAGAAAAAAGAAATAAAGGGTGGTGCTCCAAAGGCACAACAGCCGCCCAGAACAATGGTGCAACTAAGGCGCCCCGACCCAGCAACTAACAAGAGCACCACCAAGGAACAAGGGGCCACAGCGCCTGCTGAGAAGCTGGAGACAGGCAAAGCAACAGTGCCGCAGTCACCATCCAGCACACAACAAGTTGTAGCCAAGTCCAAACAGGTTTCTCCGAGCACCACGCGGCCGACTTCCGAAGGGAACAGGTCGTCCGAATCAAGGCCACCCGCTCGCAAATCGAGACTGGCTGTGAAATTCGCCAATGCCCCCTCTTGAGGTCTGCTTGGTCAATGGTCACAGGACGACTCCTTCGTATCCGAGGAAAGGCTTCGTCCGAATCTTTACGCGAGGAAGTTTGATGGAATCCAGCCTGTGCTGTGAACGCACTGTTGGTTTTTATAAAGTTGAACTCGGACTTGGCAGACTGTACCCGAGCGTATAAGGTCTTTCTTCTTCCTGATCATGCCTTTCATTTCTTTGATTTTTTTTATCTTGTACTTGGGGTTTGTGAATTTAACGTATTTTGCGAACAGTGGTATTTCATTACTCCTTGCTGATTCAGATCGCTAGATGTTCAGTGCTGCATGAGATATTGTCTTTTTGGATATGCTTTACGTGTAAAATTAAAAAAAAAATTTCTGGCAAAATAGGAAGGCATTGATTGGCTGTGTTTGAAGTAGTGCTTTTTGGCATGTTTATGAATCTCTAAATGTGCAAGTCAGGCTTTTACTACATGGATGCTATTCAAAATCACTTCCTTTTTGTTGAGGGGGTAGGGGGGTGACAGGTTTTTTTGTTCAGCAAAACTGGCCCTCTTTGTTACTTTGAAAGTCTCAAAATATTTAGGCTTGGCACTCATTCGTAATCAACACAAAAGTATACAGCCATGCTTAATTAATATGACCTGTAGCTTAACGATCGCATGTTTAGTGTGCGTTGCCATTTATAGCAATAAAACCAGTGCTAGCTTGGGTGCATCAGACTGGCAAGAACTTGGAAACACTTCTTTTTGTTTCCACCATCGTTATCGCCTGTAATCAAAATTGTGCAAATACTGCCGGGTGAAATTAGTTTCTATAACCACCAGTGAATTGCAGGCCATATCGATTACTAACTGTGCACCACAGCACAGACATGTCAGACAGAAAGCTTAAAATTAAGTTGCTCTTATAGACTTTTATCTGCAAGTAGCTAGTATCTGCTCCTAAGCACGCTACTACGTGTTTCTCAGAAACTTGACTTTGTTCTTCTTTGTCGGTGCATACAAATGCCAGTTATGTTTCTTGAAACTGCTTATTTTCCAACAGGTTGTTATCGTCCGATTACATGGCCATTTGTGCAAACTGGCAGATAATGAGGAGTTGCAAGTTTCTGTCAAAGATGGGGCTGTTGGGATTTATCTTGGTTGGAGTTAGTGAACCTGCTTGATTTTTAGTGTTCTAAATTCTTTAGCTCAGCAATATTTCTGTTACTCACTTTGGTGCAAGGCACGTGGTAATCATAAGTTCTTGTACATCCCATCTTCACTTTTTTTTTCTTCTCATGCAGTGAACCACTGTACATTTTTGTTTCACGTTGGTACCATATCACATATCTCTGTGCCCTCGTGTACTGAACATACAACAGTGCATATGGTTGTAAATACTGTTTTAAACAGCCTGGAATTGTCACGAACAGCTTCAGCGCATCTCAATTCGGATAACTGTAATCGGGATATTGGCAGGTAAGTTTATTTGGTGGACACAGAATGCAAAATTTGTGTAAATAAACTCTTAAATTAAAAAACACACTCTGTGCGTAGACATTTCTGCATAGCATTTGCACGTCCTCCAGCCAGTGCTTGGAGGTTGCGTGCATTCTGAACTTGAATTTATCATTTGTTAAAGCACTTGCTGTTTGTCTCTGAAGTTCTCTCCTCAGCGTTGCTAGCCTGCTGCAGGCTACAAGAGTGCACAGGTACACTATGCACAGTGCTTCTGGCTCTCGACCAATCGTACATATCATGTTGTGCCTTTTTTACTTTTCTTTTTACAATGCAGCTGATAAAAGATAAGTCCCACTGTATCTGTTTAGAATTGGTGTAGTAGCATGACTGGTCACAGGATGGCCAGCCTCACAGTGCTGGTCGTCGTGTTACGAGTGCCATGATGTCACTCGAATGAGCACTTATGTGCCCTGTGCTGGCCACGTGACCCTACATTATCATCATCATCAGCCTGACTACACCCACTGCACGTCAAAGGCCTCTCCCATGTCTCTCCAATTAGCCCTGTCCTTCGCCAGTTGCGGCCACTATATCCCCTCAAACTTCTTAATTTCATCCGCCCACCTAACTTTCTGCCGTCCCCTGCTACGTTTTCCTTCTCTTGGAATCCACTCCGTTACCCTTAAGGACCAGCGGTTATCTTGCCTTCGCATCACATGCCCTGCCCAAGCCCATTTCTTCCTCTTGATTTCAACTAGGATATCATTAACCCGCGTTTGTTCCCTCACCCACTCCGCCCTCTTCCGATCTCTTTACGTTACACCTATCATTTTTCTTTCCATAGCTCGCTGCGTTGTCCTTAACTTAAGCTGAACCCTCTTTGTTAGCCTCCACGTTAGCCTACATTATCATGTCACTCCAAGTGGAGCCATTGGGCATAGAGCCCCCACGTCTTGAAAAGAAGACCAGTAGCAGTCGTAAATTCACAAATTGCAAGAGCGTAAAATGCATATAGAGAAAATTTGGGTGTAATGGAATAAAGCAACAGTACAAAGTACTCTTGTAATGTCACGGGCACCTTTTCGTTCAACGCGCAGCTTCAGCAGTGCAGGCTGGTACAGGTAGCTATAAGCCAGTTCGACGATCTGCGCTGCCTTTCGCCATGCTCCAAGTACACCAACATGATGGCCACTGTGGCTGAAGTGTATACTCCCTATTAAACTGCAACATAACCTGCCCTTTCACAGCTGTGAACAGTAGTACCTGTTGATACGTTCCCAGTTGATATACTAAAATCTCTGGCTATAAAAATGTTCTATATAGTTACGCTATTTTTCTTCCAGGTAATACGTTTCTGGTTAACATGATTGTCCAGCTACTATGTTCAAAATTCCAACTTAAGTCTGGTGGTGTAATACGCTTAGCAACCGACCGCACATATGTGAACATACAACACAGTGTGCCGAACCTGGAGGCACGCGACATGAAGCTAAATGCAGTGGCAGTAACCTGCCAAGCAGACTTCTCTGCAGCGTTTAGATGCAATGGGGCAAAGTGTTAAAAAAAAATGCACAACATACAAGCTGGCTGCTCCCGTTGGAGCGCGACGTGTAGAGAAACTGTGGCTTTTTCACAGTGTCTTGCGGCAAAGAAGCGAAGCATCTTGAGTACTACGACGACTCACTTACATACAGACAGGCCAGGTCTGGTGAGCGCAGTATGAAGACCAAGATTGCCGTGACAGTCTGGCCACCACAGCAGCTACCCCGCAGTGCATTGCGAGGGAGTGAAGCACTCGAAAACGGAGGGATCCCGGCTACTTTTGCCAATGCTGTCAGTTTGACCGGATGTGTTGCAAGTTTGTCCTGCGCTAAAGACAATGTAAATATGGACTAAATTTTTCAAGCACTACACAAGAAGCTGGTCAGACCTTATGCCAAGAAATGCCAATCGACATTTTTATGAACTCAAGTTGTCAATAAATGGTTTCGTACCTCATTCAACAATTGCATTTTTCAAAGTTGGGCAACTTCGGTCATACATTTTCCTGGTAATGCTTTCCTTTGTTTTTTAAAGGAACTCTGAGGGCACATGCAAGCTGGCTTGTATCTATATAGTACCGCTTTCTAATCACAAAGAGACCAGTTTCACCGAAAACAGCTTTTATAAGTTAGAAAATACCACGATATGAAATGCAGGTGTCGCTCTCAACTGCTGGTTTTGCAACCAAGATGTGGGTGTTGACGCTGATCCCAGAGGCTATGCTACAATGCCACTCACTTCAAAACAGTGCCAAACCTGTCCGTTTCGGTAAGGATGCCACAAGTTTGAATCGACTGGTGGAGGACAGGAAGAGTTTTATAATTTTCTCGCCGATAAGATGTGATTCCAGAAAAACGTCGTCATAGCCAGGAAGAGTCGGAGAATGAATTTTTACCGAGAACAATAATTGTGTGGAGTTTTCTTCAGTGGCTCTTTAAAAAGCATATCAGCAAGTTTCTGCTGCATTATAGCATTGCCAAATATAGTATGCATGCAATGCCAACTTGGTTTGTAGGTCTGCATATTAGATTTGCACTTTCGATCTCTGGCTTTGCAGTGGACATCCACAAATACATTTTCTCGTACACAATGCGCTAAACAGGCACGACGTCTGCTGTTTCCTTTGTAAACGGCTCCAGGGCCCAGTCAAGTTGCTGGCTGGACCTTTTAGCCCTGGAGACCGTCCAGTATTCTGGTAAATAAATGTGAATTGAATTGAAAATTGAATTGATTAGAAAGATTAAAGCATGCCAGAAATTTTCGAACGTAGCATAGAAAAAAGTATGCAGTAGAAGGCAATGTAAGAGCTTGTAGCTAGTGGCAGATTATCAGAAGCACATCGTATCCACTTTATCGGGTAGCTTGCACCTCACTTGGTGCATGTACCGTCTACTATGCTTCCTAATAAAAACCTATACGTTTAATGGCCCTGAAATTTGGCTGCAAATACCTTATTGTTACCTGCTATGCAGCACTGCATAGCCAATTTAGCTGAAGGGAAATCTCAAAGTGTACCTGTGAGTTACAGGTACCAGTTACTGCCTGCAGAACAATGTCTCATCGTGAGTTGCATGTAGAGTTGACTGTACTATTCCATTGTACTGAGTGGCGAGGCAGGCTTGAATGATGTAGTGTATGGTGTACAAAAGATTAACGAACTATGGATACAAAAACCTGCCAGTACTGTAGCAATGGCCGAGAAGGCGAAAACAGAACTTGAGGTAAATGCATAAATTAACTGCAAATGTGTGCCTTCAAGACAATGTACTATCGCGCTCAATATGAGTTGCAACGCGTGGTCATCGACCGGGGCTCGTTCTGTGGTGTGCCTCCTCCAAACAGTCGCTCGGAATTCTGGGAGAAACTTTTTCCTGAGCGGGGGTGCTGTTGTTTCCTGGACAGCAGTTTCTCCCGGAAATCCGAGCGACTGTTTGGAGGAGGCACACCACGGAACGAGCCCCGGTCGATGACCGCGCGTTGCAACTCATATTGAGCGCGATAGTACATAGTTAAGATGTGTGGGGACATGCATGCGTTGCAGTATGCCAATGACCCTTTCATGCTCCAGCCTTCTCTGTGAGGTGAGATAGACTGCTGATTTTATTGGTACAGAAAAGGGCGTCCTAAATACTACAGACGACGGCTAGGGATTTGAATAAACTCGGGAGAGGATTGGCAGAAGGCTTTACGGCTCCTTTAGTGACTTGTAACCATTTGCACTGGTGTCAGATGTACAGCACTATTTGTGGTTTATGAAGGAGTCAAAAGACAAAAAAAACCTCTTTTTGTGTATGTGTGAGAATAAAAACTTGCATAGTGATTTTGTCATCCCTTACGGTGTGAAAGCAACATTGATTACTGTATGGCACTCCATCCCATAAGAATGCCAAGCGCATTCTCAGGAATCACATTCTCAATGGAGTTGTTGCGAGCCTCGAAACCCTTGCCGAGCCAAGGATATGCGCAGAGGTTACTCAACTTTTAAAGGTCTCTATCAGACATTTTTAAAATTCTTGTCTTTCATCAGCTAGATAGTAAAAGTAACTTTTAGGCCCTTTACACCACCGTTTTTATCCACTTTGTTTTCAAACTGTGCTCAAGCCAATTTTTCCATACCTTGTTCTTGGCGCATGATAGCCTTAGCTGCTTATGCACCATTAACCACAACACAACACGCATTCTCAGTGTGCACTCGCTATGGCCTCTGTTATCCAAGTTTTGTATCAGTGATAGCCTGGATTACATTCTAAATGGACAGCAGGTTATCCCAAGAATTTTCTGTAACAGTTATCTAGCAAATAAATCATATTTTGCTTATCATTTTCAGGTTCAAATTATTATCCAATGTATAAAAATTTTCAGATTGTTGTAGAGCATGCCATGAATCCACACAAAATATTCCCGCCTTCTCTGATGATTATGCAACTTCCACCAGGGCTGCATATATCTACATTGTGAGGCCCAAACCCTTTAGAGGTGGCAATTATATGTACTTGGTTTGATTGATTCCTGTCTTATAAAGTCAATATGTAAACAAATCGGCACATTTCAGGCACGTTAAACTACAGAGTACATTTAAAAACTATTTTCTGTGCTCACTTTGCATGCCTTGCTTGATGTGCTTCTACAGGAAATATTTGAAGAAACTTTATTGAAAAGATCAATGTTTCAGGTGGCGACGTCACTGCACCTTTAAGAAAGATTCCCAGGTGGTTGAAGTTTCTGAAACCTCCACAAGACCTCCACTAGACCTCCACTACGGCACCTCTTTCTTCTTTCACTCCCACCTTCTCCCTTCCCTTACAGTGCAGTTCAGGTGTCCACCGAGATTTGCGAGACAGACACTGCCCAATTTCCTTTCCTGAAAAACCAATTTACAATTTATGCCATGCTTTCAGGTACATCCCAGTACATTTGCCTTGTCTACGAGGAATTTGAGAGCGTCTTGGTCTCGTGTCCTCAAATGCGACTCAGCACCTGAAGGGATATTCCATTCTGCTCCTTTGATAGAAAGTCGTGATTTCACTAAAGGTGAGTAGATGGTCCCGCGCTGATCTGGCCCCGTGGTTTGGGAACACACCTGGTCCTGCCCAGACAGTTAGTTCTCGGGCTATGTTGTTGACCTTTACGTTTCCTGAGAGGCCTGAGTGTTCAGGGGTCTAATGTAATTAGTTTAATTCGAGTTCCTGGGCAGTATTTGCTAATTAATTTTGCGGCGGGGGGGTTGTAATCTGCCTTTTATGAAGTTATTTTTTGCATTTTTTGAGTAGCTTATTATGGTCTTTTCCTGCAAGACTTTTATGCACATGGCGTACGCTATTGCTGTTTCTTCTGCTTCTTCTAGACTTTTCACTGGTATGGTCACTGCTGCTATGCATTCTCCTTTGTGGTTGTGCCTGTACTCGGCAGCGTCGACATACAGCGCTGACTTGTCGTCTTTAAGTTTATTGTGCATATTTGCCACATGGGCTTTCCTTCTGCTGATGTTGTGAAAGTGGTGCATGTTTTTTTGGAAGGGTGGTATTATGATACATCCCCTTATTTGCCCATCGAGATCCATGATTTGAGGTGAGTTGTGCCTGCATTTCACGTTGACACTTTCTAGAATTTTTCTGTCAGCTGCAGTTTTGGAGAGTCGTGTTATCTGCCCTGTCAACTGTGCCTCAATGAGTTCTTCCGCCGTATTTGTTATGCCTAGACCCATGAGCCTAGCCTGGGGTGTTGTCTGGTAGTCTCAAAGCCGTTTTGTATGCCCTGTGTATTAGAGTGTCTATGCTATTTCTTTCCTTTTCCGTGAGTCAGATATGGGAGTGCATAGCATATGCGGCTGAGCACAAAGACTTGCACTAACCTTATCGTTTCTTTTTCTTTTAGTCATTTGTTTTTGTTGGCGACACTCTTAATGAGCCTAGCTGTTTGATCAACGTAGTTAGTCATATTTCTGATGAAGGTAGAAGTTTTGCCTATTGCTTTGCAGTCACATTCCCAAGATCCTGAGTTCTTTGACCATTGGTATGTCAAGGTTGTCTATCCTGAGTTTGATGTTTTGATGACTTTCCCTGCCCATGGGGGGGGATGATGAGAAGCTCGGATTTGGAAGGAGAGCAGCCAGTCTGGCTTTTCTAGCAACTTCGGTTACTATGTTGACACCTGCGTGTGACACTTCTTCTACCTCATCGTAATATTGTCTGCATACATGCTGTGATATAGGTTCAGTGTCTGTTTTATTCGTTGTGAGATCTCTAGCAAGGCTAAATTGAATAGGAGCGGTGATAGTACTGCCCCTTGCGGGGTGCCCCTGCTACCTAGCTCTATCATGTCTGTAACTAAGTCTCCCATGTTGATGATTGCTTGCCTGTTTGAGAAGAAGTCTTTAACATATATAGTTGTAAGCTTTTTTGCCCGGGTTGATAGAATGGAATACCCCCCTCTCAACCCCACGCTCACGCAAGACCAAGCAACCACTCTCAAGCAGCTCCAAACGCACACATTCCCATGCCCCACAATACTAGCCAAAATTGATCCAGATATATACTCTGCAGAATGCAAAAGCTGCGGAGAGTATGCTAATCTCAACCAGATCGTGTGGTCCTGCGGTAAGAACCTTTTCAGCAGAATAACCACAGAGGAGCAGTGGGCGACCGCGCTGCGCTGGTTGGACCTGTGGCAACAAAAGTTGGTCACAGAGAGAGCTGTCCAGGTCACCGAGATCCAAGAGATCAAGGCCACCAAGCTACAGTAGCTCATCTGCGCCAGAAGGGAGCCTTCCTCTTCAAAGACTCTATATATAAAGTTTATTCTCTCTCTCTCTCTCAGCACCTGAAGAGGTCTAACTCTTGGCAAAAGTTGACTCAACACCAGCGTGCTTGGCTTTAGTGCATGCCAAGTACAAAACAGATATCCAGCTGCCTGTCCATGAAGACAAACAAGAAAAAATAATGGCAGTGGTTTAGCTCTGGTTAAACCGGGTAAACTGCTTTAGCAATGGCTGTATACGCTTGTGTGTTCGCTTGTTAGCTTGTGGTGAGCAGTCAGGTGTTGAGAGTCATTGGTGACCGATGACGTGGAACCACTCTGCAAGGTAAAATGTCGCCGAGCTGCATCCTTAGCACCACGCTTTGCAAGACGTTTTTCATGCTGTTCTGCAGAACAGCATGAAGAACGTCTCTTGTGCACGTTGTCGCTTTCTCGCTTCTTCCTGTCGCTGCCACTTCTCCTTAGAGGACTGCATAGCAAATTTGCATTCACGCCAGGGCAAGCGCGCATTTATACGCGCGGCGCGCCGACGGCGCTGCCATCTGGCGGAGCGCGGTTGAAACAACGTTCGCGCCACCTGCTCGGCGCAGCGGCTGTTCAAGGTCATCCGTCCCTGCCGACCGGGGCTACGCAACGAGGCGAAACCTGGAGTAGTATTGCTAACGCAATAAAAAAATTCTCATTCACTTGACTTCATTACTACATGCAAACTGCAAACATTTTATGGTGATGCTGAAAGTCACATGAAATGCAGCTCGCATGCAAATTCGATGGGAAAGCAATTGAATTCATGCATAAATTGGCCTTGAACAAAAAAATATGTAGAGAGAGAAGGAAAAAACTTTATAGTGACGCAGCAGTATGCATCTTGGATGCCCTACACATGCGTAAGGCTAAATGGAGGAAGACGATCCTCATGTCACGTGACTTTTAATGACGTCATTCCAAAATGGCGTTTGTTTAGGTACATTTCTGGGTACTTTTTGCTACAAAATTAGGTAAAAATGGCGTCGCAAAATTTTGAAACGTCCCTAGCCATAGTTTCTAGGTCGCTGGCGTCTCCACGGTTGCACGGTGACCATCGATCGCCAACGCCACGGTGGTTTGTTGACATTGCTGCGATGGCTGTTTACCGCGCGGTGCATTGACGTGTGGAGTAAGTGCTGCCGTGAAAGTCATCAAAGGTTGGTGCAATGGAACGTCCGGACTTGTACCCCAGTGCCCTAGTGTTGTCTTTATTATGCAAGTTTGCAGTGCGACCTGTTCCAGCCGTGGTATGATATCGGAAGCCCCTAGAGACGTTTTGCAAGGCGGTGCTTCAGTTCTCTTCGGCACCTTTCGGTATTGTATCTCGTGTTTGAACATTGCCTCCTCTAGAAGGAGGCAATGTTAGCGTACTTCAAAGGCTAGCGTACACGCTAGCCTTTGAAAGGACAACACATCTTCCGTCTTAATGTTTAATATGCCTGCAGTACGAAACTCTGCCCGACACATGAACTATGATCCGTACGCCGCTTTCTTCGCTGATAGGCGTTTAGCAAATGTCGTAGTATGGTCACACCACCGAACCTTTGAATATCTAGAAAGCTGCTTTTCTTTTATCTATTTGGTGAAGTGTTTTTATTCTCATTAAGTAGAACATGTGGTTCTTGGTGTATTTCTTGTAACGTTCAGCATTGGAATAAAGCCAGACAAGGCCGAAACTTGTTTTGCTTGCTCTGTCATTTTTGTAATGGTTTGTGATGAAGTGGGAGGCTTGACTTAGGCTTTCAGCATCCGCGTAGCCAGTGTGGCCCTTGGGTTTGTTTGGAGAGAAACACAGAGAGAAACGTAAACACTCCGGATGATCAGTTTCTTGCACTTTCTGTGTGTTACATTTTCTGAGCTTCAATTTCTAGACGCCATGAATGCATTCCAAATTTCACAGCTGTTTTTTTCCGCTGCAGTAGTTAGTAAAAACACAGACTGATGGGCAAGTTGGTATGACATAATAAGGCAAAAACAGCACACCTGCATAAGGAAGATGCTGCGTCTTGTCTCATCTTCCTTCATCCTTGTGCAGGGTGCACTGTTTTAGCCTTATTAGTAAAAGTATGTTGTACAGGGACGTTGGATGCCATGCGTGCTGTAATGCGCTGCATTAACTTTGTGCTAGCATTTGTAGCTAGAAGGGTTTCTTTTTGACATTAGCATTGTATAAGTGAATATAATTTGTGCGCATACATGAATAGCATGCTGGCTTGGCCTTATGTAGGCCACTGCATGCATCATTACGAAGTGTATGAGGTGTCACATTAATTGCACGCCTGCTTTTACTGCACATTGCCAGTTTTGAGTGGAAAATCTGTTTTGTGTGGAGTCAGCAGTGACTAGGCAAGCGACCTTTAAATGCAAATAAGCTTGCTCCATAGACGGCAGCTCTGTGGGGCAATGGACACACACACAAAAAAAAGAATAGCCATGACCTTTCAATATAAAGTGAAGAAGCAGCATAAACCAAACATCAACACGCCATGCATGTGACATGCTTCTGTGCATACAGTGAAGCGCTTAAAAATGCATGAAATGTAAACATGGCTTGTCTGCTTATATTTGGTTGTTCCTTTTAGAGGGAAGCATTTTGACAAATTTTTTCTGGTTTATGGCAAACGTCTAAAGGAGTGTGGGATTTCAATAAGGAAACATTTACAGTTGGCCACATAAGTTTGAAGTATTCAAATTAGAAGGTCTGAAAAAGCTGTGTGCCTTTTCTTTCTACCTGCATTCTAATTTTCATTCTTCGCTTGCCATGCTGCTGAATGGGTGGGTCTGCTGGTTCCTGAATTACTGTTTTTGTAATGTGCACAGTCAGAACATATGTATATCACGAGTATGAGGCAACATATTTAAAAGCACAATGTGAAAAGAGCTTGTGGATACATTTTTGAAGGTTGGCAGCTCAGTTCGCTGATATGTATAGGTGCTTTTTATATTGTCAAGGCCCAGTAGGTATTAAAGGAGTAGAGACAACAAAATTTTAGTTGTTTCTTTCGGTTAGAATGATGCGCAGTATTTTAGAAAGACTAGACAGCTGCATGGATTGCGACAACAAGAGGCAATATATTTATAATTGCATTTTTTCTCTCGCACTCATTTAGCTTAAACAACCGAACGACGACTGTGATGTCAGGGATGTGTTCAGGTCATGTGAGGCATACAAAGACAGCAGTATTATTGCAGTTTTGTTCATTGTTATTTGCATCAACTCGTGCACAAACCTGTCTAAGAGTTGGAGTCACATAAAGTGAACAGGCAGCGATTATATCTCTTTTTGCGTGCCTCATGTGACCTGAAAATGTATCTGACTTCAGAGCAGTCATTCGGCTGTTAAAAACCGAAACCAGATGACACAAGAAAAAAAATTAAATTGTAAATTATTTAGCTGACAAAGTTAAAATCCACATGGTGGCTTGTGTACAGCATTGCCTAGTGCATCAATGTAAAGAGAAATGTGTATCCAAAAATTTGGTTTCTCTACTCCATTAAAGATGTAGCCCATGACATGTTTGTGGCAGACCTTTGAGTTCATCATTCTTTTATGAGAGTTGTGAAACTGGCTCACTAGAGTGTAGCATATCAGGATTCAGTGTGTTACTGGAGTACTCTGACCTCATGGTGATTAAAATAGAAGAAAACTAGTTGAGTCCACAAAGAATGAGGTGCTCCTTTCAGAAGCAGAGCTGCTGTGAAGAATGTTGTATGAAAAGACAACCATCAGCTCTTTGCTACATTTCAGTTTATTATTTTCTTGAAGACCTAGTAACGGGTATTACAGAAATGATGAGAGGTACGTTACAGAAATAATTGGTACCTGCATATTAGCACGATAAGGGGTGACTAATAAAATTTTTGTAGGGGTCTATAGAATTTTGCCTCCATCGAAATGCGACTGCCACAGCCGGGATCGAACCCACGTCTTTCGGGTCAACAGCCAAGCACCATAACCTCTGAGGCACCGCGGCGGCCAGTGATATTCTATTACTGTTCCTCGGTACGGTGGGTTCACGGTTTTGCGGTAGAAATGTTATTGGTGTATGCCTGTTGTGCATATATTGGCTGAATATTTTTGTTCAAAGTAGTGCTAAATTTGAGTTCTTTTTTCTCTTAGAATCCACAATTCATACTGTGGCAGCTGTTACACTTGTATGACACCTTGATAAAACTAGCCAAAAATTATAAGCTCAAGTGTGTAGCAAACGAAGAAGGGCATGGGACAATTATAGTAATTTAGATGGAGCGGGGAAGTTGTCTATCGTTAATTTTTAGATTGCAGATATAGTAAAAGTAGAAGATACCTAGGCAACATGTAAGACATAAAGCAGAGACCTGGACTTTTGGTTGCTTATAATGTGGTCAGCCGTCGCCCCGCCGCAATGGCCGAGTGGTTAGGGTGCCCGCTGCTGTTCCCAAGGACGGGTTCGATCCCAGTTGCGGCAGCTGCCTATCAGTGGAGGCGAAATGCTAGGCGCCTGTGTACTGAGTGACATCAGTGCTCGATAAAGAGCCCCATGTGGTCAAAATTAATCCGTAGCGCTGCACTATGGCGTTCCTCATAACCCATGTTGCCTTCGGACGCTAAACCCCATATTCTATACCATACCATAACTTTGACTTGTTCTGTGTGCTTTACCATTTAAGCTGCAGTAATTGCTGAGCACTTGTTGAGTTTTCATGAGCGTTTTAATGTGCAAATGCACAATGTGTGCCGGGGTGCATATTGACAATTACTAATGCATGGCACTCATGCTAAGACTGGCGTGCATGTGAATATTTGTGTCCATCGTGTAAATAAACGGAAGTTGCATAAATAGTGAACTAAATGTAGTGTCAAAATGTCTGTGAAGAAAAAATTCTTATGTTTGCATGTGCTGTTGAGTCATTTTGATTGTAATGGCAAGCGTGGTTACGTTCAAGATTGCAGCAATATCTCGGCACATTATGATTTTGAATGGTAAAATTTTGTCTGTCTTGCATATGTTGCAGTTTCAAGTAAGGTGGACGCACACAGTTTCAACATTGCTGCCAACATGATTTGTGTAAATGGCTTTATTGCACACTGTTGGGAGTAAGGCTTCTAGTCCATCCGAAGTGCTCTGATGAAAAATACCTTTTATAATGGTACTTGTGGTTCTTTCATGTCATTAAAACTAAACTCAAATAATAAATAATGTGAGTTTGAGCTGCATAAGTTAAAGTTATGTGACCGCTTTGTTCATGACAGTACATTTGGTTCGGTTCAATCCGCTACAACGATAGAAGACCATTCTGCTTTGAAACAGCAAATTGACATGCATTCAAGCTTGGGATGAGCAACAAGAGAGAAAGCGTGCATATTGTGACGATGCAATGTTGACCCTTAAGTGCCCCTGTTACGTTTTCAGTTTTCTTGCCTTAATTTTCTTATGGTCGCACTGGGCGACCCGATTTAGAAAACTGCCAAAAAATAGTCGCACGTCCTAGCTTTAGTCAAAACCAAGGAGAAGAAAACATGCATATTTATATTTTTGTTTTATTTTTATGAATCAATTTTATTGGCGTTTCCTTTGAATGAGTGTGTTGATTTTCGTCAACTGCATAAATGACTTTCTTATTTATGTTGCAATTTTTAACGTTTAATGCCTTTTTTCTAGTTTATTGCTGGTTTGGGCTATTTGTATTTACTTTTCTTTGAGGGAACGCGCGATGATGATGATGCTAGCGCTCTTACAGCGCCCCCTATAGTCAGTTAGCAAAGAAGAAAAAAAAACAACATGGCGGTTGTTTACGTACGTTCGAATCGCGGTCGGCGGCTGTTGCGAGTGAAGTATTCGTCGGTGTCTCGTCTTTGTGGCGTGTGTAGTTCTTTAAATTTGCCCCTTTTTTGTTTGTGACCAGTAGACCGCCTATGGAATGCGTGTTTACCTCCCATGCGTCCCTAAAGGTGAGTGAGCAGGACGCAAGCCCGCGCCGTCCAGTACTGGCGTCCCTGATCTGGGTGTTTCCAGCTCGTTCTGGAAAATATCTGTGCATATAACTCTTGTTATAATCATCACGATGTAGTGCGTGGGCTGTGATATGTCGTCGCATTGACTTTCTTGTGATGCAAGGGTTGGAGAACATTGCAGCATGTCGTTTCCAGCCCGCCTTCGATCCTTCAAGACACTGATCTGGACACCGAATGGCGACAGTACCAGTTGACGACTGTTGTGGGTGCGAGGTGGCGTAGATCTGCTAGATCACAGAGAGAAGCAATTGCCGGCAGAATAATCGCAAGACTAACCCACCTGTGGCTCGCAACCACCTCAGTGGACTGAAAAATGCTCGGGACAGAGCGAAGCAATAAAGCTGCACGGTGCGAACGCTATAGATACGTTGCTTACGTCTCATGTAGTACCTATCTGAATTAAATGTCCTGGAATGCACTGGCAGTGTGTACTTCTGCTCTTGAGACCGAGTCGTCCTTCATGGCGCAGAAAGAGTGCACTGAACGCATGTGCATACGCTGGGCGGCGCACCTTAAAAATAAAATTGTTTCCATGTTCACTGCATGTTTTCAAAGGCACATGAGTTCTAAGGTAATCCTCTGAGTTCACGTTCTGTTGGTATAGTCATATTTGGTCTGTGCAATCAATGACTCTGTGCCCACATACTGTCAAAAAGCAAGATTTGTCAGATCTTTCTCAGCCAGAGATGATGTGCTGGCATGCATAAATTGATATATAGCATCGTAATAGTGTGACACTGAACACTTTATTAAGATGTAATAGCAAGTAATTTCGATGTTTGTGTAAGCCAGTGTATTTGCCTTCATTGAAAAAGATATTCAAGAAAGTGTTTTGGTGTTCGTATGAGGCGGGACAGAACTTGTCTATACAAAGTATGTGGTAGCCAAGTGCTCAGGGCCAAATGTCGCCTATCACTGCCTCTCGCTGGGGCAGGTGGCTCTCTGGAATTCTTTACTTCAGCATACTGCAAAACTAAAATATGTGAAGAGCTGCGCTCAAATTTCGCTTTACCGACTGTAGTTATTGGCTGTTGATTTTTTTTTTTTTGCACGTGGTTTACTGCTGATACAATAACACACATGGCTCAGTCTGTGCATTGTAATGCGTGCTACTTACTGCATGCAATGCTTCAAAAGCAAGGGTTCGGGCAAGTTGTTTGTTCTAGTTAAGGTTGGTCGCCGAACAGAAAGGGACGACACGGGAACCAGACACACAGCACCGACTGTCGAGATTTCTGTCAGTGCTGTGTGTCCGGTTCTCATGTTCATGCTGTCTTTATTTCTTTGCAATGTGACCAACCTTAGCTTCAAAAGCAGTCTTCACACTATGTATAGGGAGGGTGCACAGAGAGGGCCTGGTAATAAGCGTGTTCATTTTGTGCTCGTGTCTGTGTACAGCACCTGGTGCTAACTGCTCGCTATACTGCACATTTCAATTTAGGTGCCAAATGTACTTCCTTGTGATGCAGTGTGTGCACACCAGGGAATGATCTCGCATTTTGCATGGTACAGCGAGTACTCTTTTCCTTAACATGTAACAAACTGTAGCTGTCTTTCAAAAATATCATTTTAGTGCATCAGCATCAGAACCCCCCATGTTGGAATAATCCGTCGGTCTGAAGCCTCAGGTGACAGAGTGGAGGGAGTGAAATCCACCTTCACGAAATTGCAGGGAAGAGGGAAGAAGAGAGGGCGGGAGGAGGCGGTTGGCAAGCGGTTGCAAATCAGAGTCGAAGGGTGGAGAAAGTGGATGTGTCACTGAGTGGAGTGGGGGTGTCACGTAGTGATTGATGGTACCCATTCGTACAGTCTGACCCTGTCAGTGGCTGCTCGGTCCGGCAGGAACATAATGCTAACTTTGGCTTACGAGGTTTAACGTCCCAAAGCGACTCAGGCTATGAGGGACGCCACAGTGGAGGGATCCAGTAATTTCGACCAACAGTGGTCCCTAACGTGCTCCGACATCGCACAGCATCTGGGCCTGTTGTGTGTCACCATCGGAATACAACTGCCGCAGGCGGGGTCATACCAGCGTCTAATGGAATTTGTTTAATTTTGTCGTTACACTCACAGTAAGATTAGTCTTTCCCAAGTACAAGTTGTATTTAATGTCAGAGTCCAAGGAAGGGCAGCTTTCCAAAGCCACAGCTGGGCTTGTACGGCGTAATTAAGCAGCATTAACATCCTTTAGAATCTATTAACGTGTTTGTACTATGATTACACAATGGACACAGTATTTATCAAGGCAAACAATGGCAGCGTATATATGCCTGCAAATGTTTAAATCAAGAATAGTATCTGCTAGCTTATTAAAAATATATCATTTATAAAATGACCGTCCAACTTCTCAGAAGTACCAAATCTGTGGAGAAATACAAATTGCAGATTGCCAGTATGCCTAGGAAAATACATTTTGACTGTCAAAAAAGGATTAGGAGCACTTTATTATTAACTACGCGAGGATTGTGGAAAGATGGGTCGGGTCACACCCAATAGTGCAAAACATGAACCCTTGGAAAAGATGAGAAGTTGTGGCGCCTATGCACTCATATGCTGTGCATAATGGGCTGCCTTGCATTACCATAACCTGTCCAGGTAGACTGCCACAAGTCAATAAAAATCTCCGATATATACAACCACAGTTTTCAGTTAGGTAGACATTTTATTTGTGACATTCTTAATCTAGCTGGCAGGCTATCAACAGCCCGAGGTGAATGTGACGTGCAGGATGAAACGGGTGCCATATGTGGATACTGGAGTAAATGTGATGTGATGAGCCTTGGGAGCATTCCTCTTCACATGGCGCCAGGCAGTCTTGCGGCCACATAATACAGCTGACAGTGCTTCATTCTGTAACCTGTAATACTGCAGTTACTTGCATCATGGATGCAGTTTCTTGTGGGAAAAAATTAGAATGGTAAGTTTGGTGCATTTATTACATGGTGTAAAACATGGTGTGGTCAGTTGAACTTTCCCCAGATTTTGATGATTGATGTAGGGAAAGCATTTATTATGCAAATGCATCCATTATTTAAGTAAATATGGTGTACAAAAACCTGGAATGGAAACAGAAATCAGCATCTGCAGGATTGAAACAAATTCCTAACAACTTTGGCGCAGCACCATACCCATGACTGCCAAGCCACATTTTAGCCCCTAGCCTTTCACTCTACACTGTCCTTAATCTGTTCATTCCCAATGGGCCAGACATGAGGCCGTATGGCACTCGGGTATCCGTATCTGCCTATATGGACATGCCACGTTGTCTACTACACAGCTTTTTAAACACTTGTAGCAACAGTGTCAGTTTTCTCAGAAGCATGAAACTTTGTTACGATTAGTTTTATGACACACCCAGCACATTAACAGGCATTCTAGCCAAATTATAATTTCGTTGCAGTTGGGCTTTGAAGCATTTTTCATTAATGAGTAAAAAGGAAATGACATTAACTGGGCACTATATGTTTCATCTAAGCTGCCTTCTCGACAAATAGGGGCATTTTAGAATTTCTAGGCAACAAAGTTGGCACAGTGTTCCCATCACACAACAGAAGGCTCATTGCTTGGAAGGCTGGTGGAGAGACACTGTGTAAGAGCCAAGCAAGTTCATTTATGAAGTGCTTTATCATGTGAGGGAAGGCTATTCACGGCTGTTTCTACCATGGCAATATAAGTTCGTGTCACAAATTGCACCAGCAATGTTCTGAAAAATGAGTAATACTGTTTTTCTGTTGCAGCAGTATTCTCTTTGCAAAATAAGATGAATAGTAGTTTTGCGCTGCAGCTTTCAGTGTGCAAGATGACAGCTACGGCTTAGCCTTTTGTCAAGAATACTTTTTCTCATATGCATTGCAGAACTGTGGAACCACATATTGTCAACTGTCCTAAAAGGCAAGGTGTGTTGCTGGGCGAGTTGGTTGGGGTACATCTTGAGAAAAACAGCACTTGCAGACAAAGGAAACGAGAAGGACACACAACTGCGCTGTTTTTTTTGTGTGTGTCCTTGTTCTGGTCCTTTGTCTGCAAGCGCTGTTTTTCTCAAGATGTCCTAAAAGGGCGGTGCACTGTGACAGCACGACGCAACAAAGAGGAATGCAGCATGGAGCGACACTTCATACTAATTTTATTGAAGAGCGCATGCCTCTATGAGTGCACCACATGCAGACAAAATGAAATCAAGCAGGGATGACGAAGAAATAAAATTATAGTGAATGCAAGGCAGGTATGAACAAGAAAATGAGTGCACTAATTTCCCAAAGATGAAAAATGTTTGCCAATTGTCAGAAGTTCTCTGTTGAGCAGTGCCAGAGAGGGCGTACTCACACAAGCAGATTCTGAGTAGGGAATGAGGGGCCTGAAATATCTCAATTTCTTAATTGTCGGGTTTAACATTCGGGAGCGGCACATGGGCTATGAGGGACACCATAATGGAGGTCTCTGGATTAATTTACACCACCTGGGGCCCTTTAATGCACGCTGACTTTGCACAGCACATGGCCATCTTTGTATTTTGCCTCCACTGAAATGTGGCCGCTATGGCCGGATCAAACCCACAGCCTTCGTGTAAGCAGTCTAAGAACGCCAGAGCCACTGAGGCGCCGTGGCGGGATGAGTTCTCCATTCCTAGGAGGAAAGTTTCGGGAAAAAGGAATGACTAGAAAAGAAATACCAGAGGCCTGTAGTGTATCGTCAATGGTGCTGCTTGATATGGGATATGATGGTGCACCTTTCTCATGACCATGTGGGCTTCAAGAAAATTAGCAAATGGCACTCCTCTTCCCTGCTGTGTCTTGAGCTTGCTATGCTAAAGCACTTTGTCAGAATAGCCTGCCAACTAGCTCATAACATAATCCTAATCCCTCACCTGAAATCTGCCATCTTCAGCTGGCAGGGCCTACAAATGCCAGCACAGTCAAATGCTACTTTCTGGCTGCTCTGCATCTGACACAAGTGTAGCTCCATTACAGCAACAGCATGCATGTGCTTGCACATGTGCACATGCGTTGCATGGTCAACACATACTTGTGTACATGTTGTGGCAAGCCTCGCACTGCTCACAATGAAGCTCACAGCCACTGCACAATTTGCTAGTTCTTTCCACTGTGTGCTTGAAGTTCACCAAACTTTGTGACTTTACATGCCACTGGCCATCTCCCACTCTCTCAGTACTGGACTTAGAAAGCTCAATCCCCACTTTATGCTTCCTAAATAGGGCAGATTTGCGGTGGTCTGCTCCTCCTTTGACACCTGTTGTAAAGTTTTTCGGATGTGAAATTGAAGAGTACTTTGATTAATGTATCCAATCACCCATTTACCTTGCCACCAAAGTGAGAGTACTTCAGTGCCTTGACTCCAAGTGATTATTTGTTGTTAATCCAATGTACTGCCGATAGCAGTAAGCCCACTGACATGCCCTCTTTGCGTATGTTTTCTCAAAATTTCTGACAAAGCCAAAGGCAATTAAGCTGATGCTCTTTGGAGTGGATACCAAGAAGTGCAGGGAGCAACTGTTGAGACTCAGTCTCATCTGTCCACTTCATCAGAGTGTGCAGCATGTCCCTTGTTGTACTCCTGCAGTCCTTGTTTGTGACTGTATTCAGGTGCGTGCTCCAGTTGTGTAGCACCTGCCAGCTGCAAAGCAGTCGACTCCTCAAGGGACCCATCACCTGCTCCCATGCACTGCCATAAACAGGGGCATCATCAGACATAAATGCCTGACATGGTATTGTGTTTTTTTCTTTGATGGCCTCGAAAAACCTCACCACAGTGCCCGTGTTCACCCTTTTTGAAATCAAGTAGGCACACGGGGTACCAAAGGCATCTTGAGAAATTGTGAGCAGGGTTGTCAGTTGGAGTTAGTACTTATTTATGCCATGGGTGGAGTCAGTGCACAGTTTCGCTGCCCCCAATTCATAAAGGAGCTCTCGTTGTGGGAACGTCATTAATGCTAGCTCAAAGTCACCATCATGACTGTTGGGGTCACCCTTCTTCCTGTAATACAACAGTGGCGACTCATTTTTTGCCCTCATTTCTTCGACCCATAATTCAACACTCTTAAAATCGTCTGGATCTCTCTGCTCTGTTTTTCCAATCCTAAACTTATCTGCAATGTTACGGAGGTCCTTAGTGGTCACAAGTTGCATCCGTGGGCTTGATCCACTTGTACCTGCTCGGATGTTTGTGCACGATGGTTTTTTCTGGCATTCCTTCTGCTCACCGGCCTGAAAATGGTACAGAAAAAAACTGTTAACATCTCTGGTTCATCTGCCTACAGCCATGTAATAAAGTGACAAATACTTCTGGTCGGATTCCTTCGTCTTCCACTTTGTTCCTTTTCGCAGGTGACACACAGTTCATCTTACTTTCATTTCACTTTTGTGGCACTGCAAAGCACACAACAAAATGGTTGTTTCAAAGCCAGATGGACTTTATTTTTATGAGCTTGAGTGTTTAAACTTGCATACTGCAATGCAAAACAGGGAAGTTATATACAGCGTGTTATAAATGCGGAATATAACAGCACTGAAAATGTGGACAAGAAAAGAATAAGGACATGTGCTTCTCATCCTGTCCCATTTCATTCTGCATATTCAAAAAATGCACCGATTCGCCTGACAGCAACCTTTAAAGGAGTAGAGACACCAAATTTTTGAACGCGAACTTTGTTTCTTTGGACTTGTGCACAAGACAATAGTGTGCACGAGTCACAATGTAGAATTCACTTACGCCAGGTGAATAATTTCTAAGTGAATATTTTTCTCATGCTGTTTCAGTTTCAACACCTGAATGACTGCTGCTAAGTCAAGAGACAATTGGAGGGCATGCCAGTCATACATAAACTGAAATATAAATGCTGCTTGTTCATTTTTTTTTTTTTTTGCGATTTCAACTTTTGTGCAGGCTTGTGTTTTATGTTAGTGGTTTTTGAGGAAAGGAAATGGTGCAGTAACTGCCTCAACCATGCCATGAAGGAAAGAAGGAGTGAAAGAAGCAAGAGAGAAAGGTGCTGTAGTGGAGGGCTCCGTAATAATTTCGACCGCCTGGGGATCTTTGGGCACTGACACTGCGCAGCACGTGGGCACCTCTTGCCTCCATCGAAACTCAGCTGCCGCAGCCGGGTTCTAACCCGGGTACTCCAGCTTAGTAGCTGAACACTCAAACCACAGCCGTTCCTGCGAGAGTTACTGATGAAGTGCCAAAACAGCCAAATAATTCTAATTAATGAAAGTTCACTGCAGACGATCTGTCTTATGAGAAAAAACATGGCCCTTATACAACCATTAGACTGGTGGCGTTGCTTTGATCAGCAACAAAATGCCTACGCTTTTGACAGGCAGCCAAAAAAAGAGGCTAGCATCGAGTGCAACTGTCAGTCATTCAAGACACGTTTCATAGAGCTCAAGCCGACTTCTTACGGATGAAGTTCAACGTCAGCCGATTGAGCGACAGACCTAGGATAGTCAATGAAACCAGCAGAAAAACAAAAGAACAGACATTGGAGTAGTTCAGTGCTAGACGACATTCCTAATTATGTTCAGTTTGAAAGACTGGACCCCTTCCACAAAGCATCTCTAAACTAAACGGCATGAAGTTCGTACAGACTGTGCTGTGCATGCAATGTGCCGTGGATCAATTGTTTTTCACCCTTCGATGCGACCAAGTAGGCTCAAGTGAATTGCACTACAGTCAAATACAACTCGAGAACGAAGTGGCAGATGGCCCTTAAAGAAGACCCCCCCAGTCAATGGCGTCAGCTGATTTTCATCAGTTAACCCAATTAAAGCCATAACTAATCCCCTTTCATCTGCCACCCTCCTGCAGTGCTACCCCCTAGGATTAACCATGACATCATGAGAATCGGTCGACGCCATTGGATGGCAGGCTTCCTTTGAGGGGCATTGGCCACTGGGTTCTTAAGCTGTGCCCTACTATAACTTCTTCCGCCCCCTCGTTTTGTGGGACATGCCTTCTCCCACTTTACAATAGGCATTTTCGTGTTGTCCCACCTCTTTTGTGCCATAGATGCATCGCAGAAGAATAAAAATCATTGAAATGATCACTCGAGTTAATGAGCAATATCTTCCCCCTAAAATACATTTCTATTGCACTTTCGTCTCCCATTTATGAAAGGTTGGTGGAGTGTAGCTTCTAAACGTTTTCACATTCCGGTAAAGTCAACACAGCATGCACAAATGCTTTGTACAAGAGGAGTGGCTAACCTGCAAGCCCTCTGGCATCATCCTGGGACAGCCTTTGGTGGCAGGCCTCATTGAAGTGTCCGTAGTGTTTCTTTTGAAACACTACATATACCTTGCCCTCTTTCTCCATGACCTCTAGAGTAGCAAAGCAGTGTTTGCCAATTTTGCAGCTTCCTTGCCCCTTTTCCTGCCTTTGGCGCTGTTCTATAGGAAGCTCTTCGTACGAGCCGGAATGGTGGCAGTGCAGGTAGCGTTTAAAAACCCTTGGTGCACATTCCTTCTTTCCTGTAGAAGCTATAAAATGGCAGCAAGTTTTGCTTTCTTCTCCGTCTTTCCAGGCGCAAAATCCTGAAACAGAAAGATTGTAAACATAACTAAGCACTCCACATAGTATTAGTTAATTATTAGTGTGAAAGCACAATTCCGAACGGTAAACCCCGAGCAAGATCCTGCGATGTGTATGTGGGTTTGTGCCAAGAGCATAGCAACGGCGACATAGCAACCACAGCCTCACAGCAGCATTGCAACATAGTTATGACACGATGCCAACATATGATGTTAAGTCCATGACCACTCATGACTAAAAAGAAATTTTTAAAAATTGAGGCGTGAACAAAGGTGGGCTCCATTTTGATAAAAACGTGTACACAATGATAGCACATGAATAACGGCATAAGGCATCCTTAGAAAGCCAACAGTAAAGTAACAAGACAAGGCAATGTTCATGAAATTCTGCTTTTGCACGTTTATAAAATTTCGGCAAAACTTCTCTGTCAATTTTTTGTGTATCACACTATTTTCATTTTTTGAAAAGCAAGGCCAAATTAAAGTTTGTACTTTTTACATACACTAATGAAAAATGCATGTGCTATGGAGTGGGCACATATGCAGTACTCTCGCACTACTACTGGCGCTCTGCCTCTGCCAAGTGCGCATGACAATCACAGATTTAGCTTCACATTTTTAGCCTTTTGCCTGCAGTGCAGAACTGCATTTCCCAGCTATTTTATTGTTAAAAATTTATCAGTCATTCGCTTACTGTTTTTTCCTGCTATAGCGCATGGGGAACAATTTTTGGAGAAAATTATTAGGTTAAGTTATTACACGGACTGTTACATGGAAGTATTTCAATTTTACTACACCCTGCAAAAACTCATTCCTGCACAGCAACCTTTTACATGGCCCTGTCCTTTGACCACAAATTCAGGTCAGCGCTGTTGACTTCTAAAGGCAGAACAATGCTGGGCATTCTTCCTACACACTTCTGCATGTTGCGATTGCCATGGCTTCAGCACTGCTAAGCCAGTGCATGCCGCGACAATGTTGTGTGTCCTGTCGAGACATTGCAGATGCCTGCAACAAAGCATAAGCAAGGCCTGTAGCAGCGAGTCTGCTGCAAGGACCAGTTTTTTTCCTGCAGTGGCCACTTTAAATATGAAAGAGAGTGCACTGCTTGTCACTTTGCTTATGGAAGAGCTAGGACACCAAAAAAAAATTCTGCAGACACACATAAGACTGCTTGCCAGCGAGAATGCCAAAGCATTAAAGTGCACAGTCATGCTATGTTGCAGAATGACGAGTCATGAGTGCAAGGCATGACTACGCAACTTTGTACAAACTCTGCACACCTTATGTTACTAGTAAAGTGCTGAGTCATGCTACACTTCAGAATGATTAGGAGTCAAAACTATGACTACCTAAACTTTGTACAAACTATACACCTTACATTACAAATAAGTGCAAAATGACTATGACAAGTCATGGCTTTCAAAGGTTATAGTACGTTACGTTTCACATTTCACTCGAATGCCCGCAAAGGCTACCTCTGCAGATCTGTCGCACTAGACCAAGCCCATTGAAATCTTCATGGTTCCTTTAAAAAACGTGCATGTCATCGCTAAGTTTTCGTGCACAAAACCACATGCAAGTTTCCCCAGGTGAGTGTAAGCCCGTAAATAAAAAAAAGAACGCGCTTTGTGTTTACAAACTTAAAATGCGCGCACTCGAAAAGTCAATAAACTGCAACTTTTCAATCGGTAATCTAAGCGCGCGACTGCATCCCGCTTTGGCCCTTTATTGCTTTAATCACAAAGTGCGTGCATGCAGACTTCGTTTCTTACCTTTATTAGAGTCGAAGACTAGATTCTCCACCTCTTCCTCGAAGTCGTGGTGCCGTCGCAGATCACGAAGGGCGACAAAATGCTTCGGACGTAAGTCGCACAAGAACGGCCGTGCCTTACTACATGTTGTTGTTGTGACTGGGAGAAGGATGCATGGGCCTGCCTATAGTGTACTAGGCCTGCCTACTGGCTGGAGCCGAGCCACCACCGCTGCCGCGTGCAGATAGAGGAGAGATCAGAGGAAAGAGAAAAAGAAAAGATGCGTCGCAGCAACAACCGCGTCCTTCCCCATGAATATCCTTGATGGGTGTTTTTAAATTACTAGTATTGAAGAACGCCTTGTCGCAAACCGCTGAAGCAACGCCATCGCACGTGCCCGTCTCCATGCTCAAGGCAAAAAAATAAAAAAAAAAACAAGCGAGCAAGAAATGCACCTTGGGATACCTTGGGATATTGAGCAAGGATTTTCAAGAAGAGTTGACATTTTCCCTGTCGGTTGAAGCGCAGTGTTCCCCAAAAGTCCCCACAGAGTGACGTAGAGTAGAGCAGTGACGTCTGTTCTCGGTTGGCCAATCGCAACAAGGATCACCTTCCTCTGAATACGCCCTCCGCCTACACATGAGTAACCAAAGCTGGATGGTTCAAGACTGTCGCATGGATGCCATCGGCAAAAACCTCTTGCACAGACGCGAAGTGCAAAAGAGGAATTCTGTGGAGATATATATCGGAAGCATGCTTGTATGTCTACAAACGCCACAGAAAAAAAATATCAACAAAATCATCACAACAGTTATTTTATCTGCCGCGGCGAATAATGTACAGTTGGCTCCCATCTTGTCCGCTTCAGTTTATACAGTACACCAGACAGCACTTGTAACAGCCCATAGAGTTTATGGCTATGACATGCGACCTTCTTCTTCATATCAATCTAAATTGACAACTAAATGACAAATAAAATTAAAATTCGTATGTCCGCCGGCGAACGTCTTCAAGCTTGGAGGAAGGAAAAAAACGTCTTCAAGTTTGTAGCAGACGACTAAAACCGCAATTCACTTGTAGTTTCGTACAAAAGTGCTCAAAATCTTGCTATATAAGCCTAAAAAAAGTATAATTTAATTGCTGTGTTTCAGTAACAAGAAAAAAACGCAGTTTTAAGGCTTATCATTATTTGTAGCTTATTTCATCTGGCCCTCTCTCTGTATTCACATGCCCAGCGTGATCGACGTCAATCGTTTGCGACGTCTGACGCCGGGCAGTTATGCCCAAAAAGTTTGCATGTAGTTCATGTTTGTCCAGCCGCTGACAATGACTAAAGAAACGTACGGCACGAGCTTAAAAGCGCCAGTTACCGCTAGAGCGTACGATGCAATTCAGAACGTTGACGTCGATAGCCTAGCGGCGCTGCCGGAATGGGAATTGCGGCCGCTGCTTCCCTGTCTCGTTCGTATGGCGTTGTGTTCGCCACTGGATCAGCGCAAGGAGTGGGCCCAGAAAAAGAAAACCGTGCTTAAGATACTTTCCGGCATTGAGCTGGTCAATTCGTTGGTGGCACTGCTGTCCATTGATTTTCACGCCCTTGAGCTGGATGTCAAGAAAGAGCAACAACTTCGGTAATAACAGTACCACGCGCTTTCTACCTGCCTCCGCGCGTCGGCTCTCGTGGTCGCTCAGCAAGTGATCGTGCGAATGCATTTCTTTGTTTATTTCTTTGTTTTTCAGGTTGAAGCTTGGAGGTCACTCGGGGGATAGCATATTGATATCATCGCTTCAGAACTCCTTGGCGCTAGAGTTTGAGAGGAGCGACGCGGCTAGGAAGCTGCGACTGGTGCTTAGCGAGCTTTTGGCTTTCATTGCACAGGTGAACGCTGCTTAGTCATATCCTGTGAAGAGAGTTTTATGGCACCTTTAATGTTGGTTTTGCCGATGCACGGCCGCTTGTGAGATGTTGCGCTTACATCTCGTTGCTTGGTTCCTTCACGGTCTGCCGGGGCCAGCGAGAAAAAAAGTTCGATGAAGCCTGAAATTCGTTACAAGCAACCAGAGAGCAAGATTTGGTGGGCCAGCTAGAACTTTTGCTTAAAGAAACTGTTTAATCAAGTTGCTATTTTCATAATTTAACTAGCGAAATATTGTGTGTTGTTTTGTTTCTTGTTTAGAGCTTAGTTAAACTTTGACAGTTAAAATATTGTGCACCACCTTTCACTTTCCGTGGATGCACATTAGTGTTAATTTTGTTTCTATTTTGTTTCTCGTGCATACCAAACCTTCGGAGTGGAAACAGTTATTATTATTAGTGTTATTATTCATTACCATTTATGCGTACAATAATATCAACACCTTTAATCACTTCTGCACTCGTGATATGTCATTGTCAGAGCTTGTTACACATCCATAACATCTCATGACTTGCCGAGGATTGTGGCAGCACGTTTGCTTTCACCAGTGACCAGTTTCCTGTGAGTGTGTGTCACACATGTTTCAGGAATGGCGCTTGTCTGCTTAGCTGTATGTCGAATGATATAGCTGGAGCTTGTCATATACTGCGTGTTCCGTATTTATCTGTCCGTGTTACGAAAAATTCCGCTGCGCAATCTACTGAACTATTTGGGCTCAAAACGCTGACTACAAGGTACCTTATGATGGTCTGAGTCTTTCGATATGTAATTTAACATCTAAACTTGTCTGCATTTTCAGGAATCGGCGAAAAACTGCATTCAGCTGCGGCAGAACTTTTCGTCCAGGCGAGCAAAGAAGCCAGTGTGACAGGCTGCGCCATCTGGCGAGCGGTGTTAATTTCAAGGAGCAGACGACACGCACATCAGAAGAAACCGCGCGAGGCGCGCATTCCCGCCCCAAGCCATGACATCGGTTGCCTCACCGCCAGATTGCACAGCCTGTCAAAGTGGCTTCTTTGCTCGTCTGGACGAAAAGTTCTGCCGCAGCCGAATGCAGTTTTTCGCCGATTCCTGAAAATGCAGGCAAGTTTAGATGTTAAATTACATATCAAAAGACGAAGATCATCATAAGCTACCTTGTAGTCGGCGTTCGAACCCATTAGTCCAGTAGTTTGCGCAGGAGAATTTTTTCTAACACGGACAGATAAATACGGAACAGACAGTATTATTCATTATTAGCCAAGGATGAAGGCTGTTGGCAGTAACTTCGAATTACATCCTCACTTGTGCCAGCCAAGTCCACGTTATTCCAGCAGATTTCCTGACCTTTTCTGGTTCAGTCACCCTCGATTGTGTTCGCTTTCTCTTATTACCACTCTGAAGGTGCATTCACACTTTTTAGTCACAAAGATGAGTGACCAGCTGTGATTTTTAGCCAGGGAGCAGGTTGACAGTGCTGACGTTTATACTGGCAAGCACAACCTACTGGTCGCTTTCCTGAATGGTCTCATTCGGAATGAGAGTTGTCAGTCTTAACAGTTATAAGAGACGAGGATCCAGACGTAGAACAAACTTTTGTTCACCTCAGAGGCACAGCTGATTGATTTAGTGGTTTGTAACGCAGGGTTGCTGGAAAAAAAAAAAAAAAAATGTCCTTTGACTGTCCCTTTTTGGCCCAGAATGGTTGCACAAACTTGAAAGTGTGAATTTTCCTTGGTACTGCAATTGACGACAGGCTGTTGGTTCTGCACATTACATGGCCTGCCAATTCAGCAAACATTCTAGAGCGTAGGCGCCCAATTTTAGGTTTCATGATTTTTCCTTTGTAACATTGTGTACCCCAATAGCATGGATCACCACATGGTATTCACCTACAACTGCTAAATAATTTACATTTGAATATTTTCTCTCATGGTGTTTTGGTTCAACAGGTGAATGATGGCTGTGACATCAAAGTTTAGTATAGATCATATGAGGCCTAAAAAATTTGCAATATAAGTGCTGCTTTATTGTTTTAATTCTCTACAATGCTAGAGCCATAAAGACAGTGAGTGAGGAAGCGGTGATTATGCCGCAGTTTTTTTCATGCCTTACGTAACCTACATTGAAAACTTCGTCACAGCCATTATTCAGCTGCTGAATCCAAAACATTATCAGAGAAAAAATTTGATTATTAATCATTTAGCAGCCGCAGGCAAACATCACAGGGTGATTCCTGTGTACTAGCGTCTCACGCGTCGTTACAACAAGGAAAACATGCAACCAAAGTTTGGCGTCCACACATCTGAAAGTTCTTGAATTTTTCTAAATCCCTGCTTTACCACTTCCCGAATGTTGTTTGACATGTGGCATGACCTTGCACATTGTATGCTTGTTCGTGACATCATGGGTGCCATAATGGTGCTCCACACATGGCTTGTACAGCACAGGTTGAACAGATTTCAGTGATGTTCCTGGCCTCTAACATGGCAGCCATTTATTGGTGCAAGTGCAATCCATATATAGACTGGGTTTGTCCGTGTCTACACTGTATGAGCATACAATGTTAGCTATTTCCATATTTTTGTGAACATTTTGTTGTGTCAGTGAGAATTGCCAGGTATGGAAAGCATCAACATGGGCACATTACTTTGTGGTAGCACCTTTCCTGATGTTCATTTACTGAGCTGCTTCATGAGCAGAGGAGGCTGTGCACAAATTGTGCATTAGTCTGTGTTGCAGATGATGGGTGCTTATTGAGTTAGTTTGTCATGTACCGTGTTTACATACCTGTGTGTTGCTTTCATTGACTTCACCATCTTGCATTGCTAGGTCAAGGAGAACAGGAGTGAACCTGGCACAAAAACATCGGACCTTTTTGACAATGATGTCTACTTGGACGAGGTGGCTGACGTCATGTGTATTGCTCATGCAGGTAGGGGTTGTTGCTGTTGCTTGACAGCACTTTAGCGTGTAACTCAGAATTGAGAGTCCTATTGAGGGATCGAACACTGAATTTTAAAAGTGCAGTGAAGAGGAATCTGAACTCGTCTTTTTGCCGCGGGAACTCGATCTACACGTTCCCAGCATTCTTGGTTGGTTTATGGGGTTTAACGTCCCAAAGCGACTAAGGCTATGAGAGACGCAGCATTCTTGGAAACTTCGACTTATTGCCCTGTGTGGCCGATTTCCCTAATTAAATCGAATTAACGTCCGGCTCCCGCCTTTATTTTTTGAATTCTCCTTGTACGGTGGGCGGAGTCGACCACCGTGTGGAGTGCCTTTCAGCCAGCTCCGTGGAAGCTTTGCTTTCGCTTTATTTTGTTTTTTAGGTTTCCGTGAATAAATAGTTTCATTCGCAGATAATATAGCCGCGACATAAGCCCACAGAAATAAAAATAAGCGCGGACTATTTGCTTCTACCGATTACTACGTATTACTCCGCCGATGGCAGAGCGGCAAGCCGCCACGGGACTGGGTGAAAGGCACTCCACGTGTTGGTCGACTCCGCCCACCGTACGGGGAGAATTCAAAAAGAAAAAGGCGGGAGCCGGACGTTAATTCGATTTAATTAGGGAAATTGGCCACACAGTGCAATAAATCGAAGTTTCTAAAAATGCTCGGAACGTGTAGATTGAGTTCCCGCGGCAAAAAGACGAGTTCAGATTCCTCTTCAGTGCACCTTGAAGTACCCAATTTTTTTTGCCACAACAGAAGCCTTGCTGTCTAAGGTGCTCGATTCCGCCATGGTTTTGTTAGAAACGCTGTGCAAAATTTTTACCAAGAGTTTTTCGATCAATGCGTGTGCCCGTTTTTATGTACCCTGGTGTTGAAAACCATGCTCAGCGAGAACGATGGTGATCGCGCGTCAGCGAAAGTGATGTACTAAAAACTAATACTATAAATTTCACCTGCGAGACAATAATTAGACATTTTTAATGTAGAGTAGTGTCCATTTTAGTTTCCACACCCGAATCTGTTATTACACAGCAATGCATGCCTTGCCAACGAAAGTTTTAGTGTGCTGCGGCTGTCACTTCTTTCAAAAAATGCAAAACACTGTGGCGTCATCTAGTGACAAAAGCTAAAAGCACATGGTCGACGTTTCGAAAGGAGCATTGCTTTTCATCTATCAAAGAGCGCACTTGAGAGGGCCTAAACTATTATAAAACATGACAATCACCCCTGAAAAAAAAAAACACCGTGCACTTAAAAGAAATAAGCAGTATTGTACCCAAATGTGGTCACGTGGAGGCATACACAGATAATGGTAGGGTTTCACCACGAGTTAGCACTTCAGTTTGGTTTATGATATTTTCAATGCCAAATTAAAGTTATAAATCTATGTTTCTTCATTATACATGGTCTGGTCTGAAAGTAGTAGGACTGATTTTTTTAAACAAAAGTTATTCAAGAGAATACTACAAACAATTACCATTTTTCAAGGTAGCACCCTTCGGCATCTACACGCTGTTGCCTATGAGTTTTACATTTTTTGTACGCCTCCAGGAACGCCTGGACCGGAATGCTGTTTAGCTCCCTCGTCACGGCCTGTTGAACCACTTCTACTGATCCGTGATGTTTCCCCTCGAGCGTCGATTTTATTCTCGGGAATAGAAAAAAGTCTGGCGGGGCCAAGTCGAGGCTGTAGGGGGGCTGAGGCAGCGTTGCTGCCTTGTTCTGGGCAAAAAATCGGGGTCCTCATTCACATGATGAAGATCCTACCGGTTCCTCCTCTCCTCCTCCTCTTTCCTCCTCTGACAACACTCCCGGCACCAACTTCGCACACGCTTTCCTCATGGATAAGTTTTCTGTCACGATCTCAAAAACTTGGGTTTGAGGAATGCTGAAGTCATCAGCAATTCTCTGATACTCATTTTACGATCACTGTTAAGTAAATGTTTCACTCGCTACACATTTTCGTTGGTCTTGCTGGTCGAAGGGCATCTGGAGCGGTCGTCTTCCTCCACTCTTTCGTTACCTTCTCGGAACAGCTTGTGCCACTCAAAAAACACCTGATCTACCCATGGAAGCGTCACCGTAGGCCTCCTTAATCATGTTGTGAGTCTCTTTGCCCGTTTTACCAAGATTTACTCAAAATTTGATCGCGTATCGCTGATCGAGCAAACGCTCGACTATTCTGCGTGACGAGATGTTTCGACAGGGGTGCACAGTACAAGCGGCCTCCTCTCTTCAACGGCCGAGAGCCGACTGCCGATTTTCCCCAGCATTCCCAATATCCCCCTTCAACGATCCTGCACGCACAGACCAGCTCTCTTCCGCCCGTTGGCCCAGGAAAAAACCAGTCCTACTACTTTCAGAACAGACCCTGTATATCGATGCTCAATTCTTGCAATATGAGGCACGATCTTCTCATTTCCATGATAATCTCACAACACGTTTCGGTCAGTCCCTTTAAGTTCTGTTCTGATGGTGTGTGTATACACTTTATTGTTTTCTTTTGCGCTCAGTACATTTGCAGTGTTAGAGCTGAGCTAGCCCAGTGTTGAAGTATTTTATCCTTGTGCTGCTCCCAGCTGCCTTGGTTTCACTTTGTTGTAGTGACGCTTTACTGAAAGGTGCTATGACATTTCTTACAGAGCTCCCAGGAATTCTGCACATTCAGGACATTGCAGAGACACTCATTCACCTCAGGAATGGCCCAGACCTCTTGTGTCGACTCATCGCCAATGCTCCTGACAGCTTTTCAGAGGGTGAGCTACATTTCCATAGTGAACTTGCTCAGGTTCCAAAATCAGACTTTATTGTCAGTCTTTTTTTTTACGCCATGTATTGGGGATGTCATTTCAAGCACACAGTGCTTGCTGGTGAATATGGCAGGCAGTGAAACATCATTGAGAAAGTCCGGATATAAAACAGAAGCTTCGAGAAGTTGAACTCCATTTTTTGTATGCGTGCAGCTCAGTACTATCATAAGAAAAGAGAAAGCAGTGATATGCTTAAGCAGCTCGAATAAAAGATGCCAGCGTGTCTTCATATCACATGTAAATATAAAGCAAGCAATAAAATAGCTGTTGAAGAGTATGAAAAGCAGTAAAAGAATATAAACACTGGAAGAGCTCACAGGTCACCTTTTAAAGGGACACTGAGGAGAAATTGAAGTTGGCTTGTATCGACAGAATACCAGCTCCTGATTACAGAAACGCCACTCATACTGACAACATAGCTCTTGTAATGTAGAAAAGAGCAAGACCCAAAATACAGGTATCGCCGCCACAGGCCAAACTCGCAAGTACAAGCTTCATGACGTCATAGGACAAAACAGTGTTGCTAGAACCAATAGTTCTAGCAACACTAGGACACGAGAAGCCACGAATCAGTGAGGCGCAGCCAATGCATGCGCAAATCTCCTTGATGTCGCCAGATGGCGCCACGTACCCGGCAGCTACGTGCGCGCCTGCAGCATAGGGACTAATCAGCGCCTGCTCACTGGTGGTAGGCGGGCTCCCGGTATTCCGCTAATGATAACAAGGTACACGGTATGCTAAAGGTATCTATTTGCGAGAACTTCATTGACGACTTCTAGAACAGGATCCATCGTAACGCTGGCAAAACGCCGGTGCAAACGTAAACGAAGCGACGGTAGCGATGGCCGCAATAGCCGATAGATGCCTTCAACGTGCGGCCGGTGGTAGCTTTCTTTTCGGCTGCTGCTAGGCCGCACTGCTGGCCACCAGAAATAACGGAGTCTGCGTTACGTCATGTGCACGTCATGTTTCACGTCACTTAGTCCTGTGTCGTCATAAGAGAATCCCAAGTTTCAAACAGAGCGGCGGGAAAAACTTTTTCAACTTCGAATCCAAATTTCTCAGAAATAAATGCATCTTTCGCTGCCGGTCAAGTGGCAACAAAGCCATTAAAAGCTGAAATATCGGATTTTGCTTTCAATACATATTAATAGAGCTCTCCTCACTGTCCCTTTAAGAGTCACATGATCACCTTAGTATTGTTCGGTTTATTAAGCAGCGGGCCATTATTTAAGGCTTTTTTAAGGGACATTGCCCCATTTGTGTTCTTAGTAAAAATCGATTCTGTGGCTCTTTCCGAGTAGATCGATGTTTTTCCGGAGGTAAAAGGCGCATTTTTTGCCGTGAAAATGCATTTGGAGTTTTTCCACCCACTCGATTCAAACTCACGATGTCTGCACCGAAAAGGACTCCATGATCACTGTTTTAATGTGAAGAGTGGCGTCACCTAGCCTCTGGGATCCGCACCAAAAAAACTGCGTTAACGTGCTGCAGTTTACTTCTCAATAAACTGGTCGTGGTGACATCTGTATTTCATTTGTTGGCTTTTTCTAGCCGACAAAAGCTCCATTTTCAGGGGGAGTAGAGTCTTGGTTAGAATGTGGTAGCGTATCAATGCAGGCCAACTTCAATTGTTCTGAATGCCTTTTTATTGTTCTTGTTTTAAACTCATGTAGGTTAGGTCAGGTTTAACTCATTGAATGTTGCAGGTACATGATGTTTTGCTTTCTTTGTATAGCGTATAAGCACTCTTGGCTTGATGTATTTTCCGTGTGTCTTATAGCATTACAGCCTTTGCTACTGGAGCTTTTCAACATGCTTGCGAAACATTATTGTGCTATCACCATATAGCGAAAAAGCTCTCTAAATTAATATGTCCGGGCAGTAGTGTTCATTGGTGCTAATGTTTTGTAGGTCAGTTCCAAGGGCCCCACATTAGTCGCAACACTTTTTAGGGCGTGTGCAGCTGATATATCGTCGGGTGCTTTGAAGCTATTGATCGCACGCAAGCAACAATTATTACTACTAGTAAGCCATGGACAGTTAACCTTAGGGACATCTGGACAGTGCTAGAGAACTGTTCGAACTACCATTGAGCTGTCGAAGTTGATTTCATCATTTTGAAGTCATTTAAGTAGTCAGAGGATGAGGTCCTTATTAGGCTTTCTTGGCTGCATTGCTTGCTGCTGTTTCTTATGTTACTGGACACAATAATGATGGCCGATCCAGTTAAAATGGTAACAAATACTGGCTTCACTAACCAACGCTGCTTGAGCATAGCATGCAAAGGAGCATTAAAAAATTTCAACTAGGCATTCCAGCTAAACACGTCTTTCTCGAATTATCTGGATCCTGTACGTAGTTCATTTATAGCCTTCAGAAATGTATAGAAATAAAAATGGGGTAGGTTAAAAAATTTCAGACAAAATTGTCTTGCTTTTTGAAAGTGAATGTGCACTTGATTTCGTTCGTTAATAGGTCTCGCTAAGTGACCAGGTCTTTGTAAGAGGCGATGCGTAAACAAATCCCTTGTTGTTTAGTTTTAATGGCAGTTGCCTGTGCAACTTGAGTATTGTTGGCAGTATATGTGTCTGATTTTAACTGCATCTCTGAATTGTTGACAGTAACGCTTGAGGTTACACATTTGAGGTGCCTCATTGACTGAATACAACCATTGCAGCTGCCTCCTGGTTTCTGAGTGGTGTGTATGTAACCTCCATCTGAAGGACTGTGGCCTGCAACGCTGCAGCAAAAAAAAAAAAAAGAGGGAAAGCTAGAGTACAGGGGAGATTATTTGTGAAGTGCGAGGAAGTCAACTGCCTGTCGTTTTGGTACTCAGAATTTTATGCTAATGGCAGAAATGCTATATCAGTTCAATGCAGTGTCTTCTTGGCATTGAAATTGTCTTTCAAATTTAACTTTTTCACCTGATTACTTTTTTTATTGCTGTCCGTCTACAGCATTGAGATAGAAGAAAAAATGGCTGAAAACTGTGGAGTCTGGGTAGATGAAAGGAATGTCACTGGGCTCTCACCAGGCTTAAAGCATTTTTGAGCATCCCCTGCCAACCAGCATTAAAGACAGCATCGTGAATTACCTCCATTTAACCGCAGCGGTGGCCAAATGGTTGAGCTTCCGCCTCGTGTGCGGGAAGCGCAGGGTTCGATCCGCAGTGTCACCGGTTACCTACCGGTGATACGGTAAGGGAACAAACGTGGGTTAATGACATCCTAGTTGAAATCAAGAGGAAGAAATGGGCTTGGGCAGGGCATTTAATGCGAAGACAAGATAACCACTGGTCCTTAACGGCAACGAGTGGATTCCACGAGAAGGCAAGTGTAGCAGGGGGTGGCAGAAAGTTAGGTGGGCGGATGAGATTAAGAAGTTTGCGGGGATACAGTGGCCGCAACTGGTGAAGGACAGGGTCAGTTGGAGAGACATGGGAGAGGCCTTTGCCCTTCAGGGGGTGTAGTCAGGCTGATGATGATGATGATGATGATACAGTGAGTAACCCTGGCCTGTTGCTTGGCTTATCTGGGGTGAGATGCGTGGAAAATGGATCCTTGGCCCCAACTTGAGTAGTTGAAAACACCCTGCACCATGGTGCTCTTTAGCCACAGATGCCATTGCGCCATAAAAATCTGGCATCATCAGTTACCTCTTTTATTTCCACCGAAGTCCACAGGCTCAACATGTACCATGTGCGAGTTATTTTGATAAACTGACCAATACTCCTGGTGCAGTGATTGTTTTGAAAGGCTTTGCTTTTTGTGCCACTGTGGATCTGAGCTGTGAATACAAAGGAGGTGGCAAACCACCATGACTTTCAGTCTCTCCTTGAAGCTGTGTGCATGTGCAAGTGCTTTTTGACTTTACAATAGGTGGTAGCTTACGAAGCATGCTTTTTTTTTCCTTTCCTCTAGTGTGCCTTGCCCTGATCTCCAATGGTGACAAGCAAGATGAAGACACAGTCGGTGGCTGTGTGCGGATGCAAGCATTACATTTGCTATGCAGCATGAATCCACCGCAAGCACTGGTGGTCCGGGCAAAAGCGGTGAGCTCTCCTTCTTTCAGCAGGGGCTTTTGCACCGCATTTAAAACTTCGGTATATGAAAGCAGCATAGTTTCTTTTTTTAGGGCAAAAGATGTTTAAAGCGTCATTTCACAAACTTGTTACTTGCACTAATTGCATGGTCAGAACTAGAACATTGTTGCAGCGAGAATTTATGCAGTGCAAGAACTGAATGGACAGCTTCGTGTCGCTATCCCGCGTGCTGCCGCATTGACCTAGTGCTTACATGTGGCTCTTCTTAGTTACCCTTGAGAAGACTGAAACCACTTTGTTGGACAGAATTTTGCAAATTGGCAAAAACAAGACGTGGGTGAAAAATGAGCCTTGGAAATTGCTGCTGTTTTACGGGGTAGCACTCTTATCGAACACGAACACTTTTTTGTTTTGAGACACACAGTTGTTGTGCCAAAGTGAAGATGCTATTCTGGATGAAAAAAACTGCAGAGAATGTTGACTACATTCGAATCGGAGCGAAAGCATGGATTTCTGCAACATAGAAGACGACGGTGACCAGGCAGTGCCGCGGAGCGGAGCAGATGGAAGTTGATGAAGACGACACTCTCCAGTGCACAGCCCGAGTGTGTGGTGCAGTTTAACGCGAGGCGTGGTGGCTGGGGCGATAGCCTGGTGGTCTCGCTGAGCGGCCCTTAAAGGAGATCTGTTCGCGCATCCGCGGGTTCAACTACTAGTCACTGATATTGATTCAATTTCTTTTTCACTTTTTCATGGTTTGACCTCTAACTCAGCTGAAGGTCAAAATTACACGGTCTACGATTGAAGCCCGAGGTCCTGTAGTAAAGCTTTCGCTTCAAAAAAAAAGATAAGCTGCAGTTCATGTAGTGTCACATCAGCTTTGTCATCAGTTGTCTGTTGTGTATGTGTAAGGGGGATGTGTAAGACAGACAAGAGAATACAATCGGGTCACTTGGGGGCCCGGTGGTACGAACTGCATGGTCATGTGACTGATGACTATGGCTCATGATCTTTCCATGTGGTGACGTCATTTTGCAGCTGATGATCACAAGGTCTGAGAGGGGTCTGGCTATAACAGTGGTTGCCATAAAACTTTAACTTTTGCCAGCATATCAAGTCCTCCCATTTTTGCTGCTTTGATATTGCCAGGTTACCTATATATAGGGTTATTCGTTTTCGGGTTTTATATTTTTTCAAATTCGGGGGGTAAAAATCGGGCGTTATTTTTCGGCTTGATAATAGGGGAGAAATCGGGTTTTTCGTGGAAAAACTCCGAAATTCGGGTTTTATCGGGTTAAATTTGCAAACTAATAATTTATTCGATTTGCTCTAAACGTGGTATAACAATTAGGGCTATATTTTGGGCTGCTTTCAAGAAAGTATTGCAAAATTTGGCGTTTCTTTGGTAATTAATTATTACTCGCAATGAGAGGCAACGGTCAGTTTTGAGAAAAGAAACATTTTATTCACGAGGGCTGGTCATCGACGTTCTACACGTCCTTATTAACGTACATAATCATCTGCATGCGCAACATCTCGGTTTCCATCCGAGACTTGTCTGGTCTCTGCAGGTACCTTAGTGGAGAGAACGTTCGCTCAACGTCACAGCTGCCATTAGCTAGGCACAACAATGGCAACGCTGCATTTGCTAGCCTTGGGTAACGCACAGTTCCGTCGTTCCAATAGTCCATCACTTCAACACCATCATTTGTGGGGCTTGCTGCCAGCAAGTACTGGTTAAACTCCTCACGAAGTGAGCCTATATCGTCCATCAAGGAAATAAAGAGAGGTCGGTAGTCATCAAATGACTAACTCAGCAGCCGCTTCTGGAAGGGATCGAGTACGGCTCTCAGTTTCCACAATGTCAACTGGTTTTCTTCTTTGTCTGAGACGTTCCCTTTCAAAGTGCAGTCCCATTTTGTGGAGATTTTGGCGCTGTCTTGTCTGTCTGTCGGCCGCCTTGGCCGCCTCTCACCTCACCTGCGCGCCAACTGGAGGCACAGCAATTCCGTGGGCACAATTGTTTCAAAAATCGGGAAAAATCGGGTTTTACCCGATATTTTAGGAACATGTTCGGGGTGCAAAAATTGGGTCAAATCGGGTTTTACCCGAAAACGAACCACCCTACCTATATAGGAGATTACATTAGGTCAGTAGGGAATGCAGTTTTTTGTCCTATGCCCCAACGGTACATTTCTTTTTTTTTTCTTTCTGCGCAGGTGGAGCTATGCCGTATGCCCGGCCTGGCCGTGCTGCTGACCTTGGACCACTGCCGCAGCACGGAGCAGCAGAACGACGAGTCCAACTCCGCCGGAGACCTGGTGGCCTTTGTGAGTGGCCTGCTGCTGGGCAGCGACGACAAGGTCCGCACCTGGTTTGCCCAGTACGTGCGCAGCTGCCAAAAGGTGAGCTGGGGTGAAAAAGAAAAGAAAAGCTCAGTGTTGAACTTCACATGATGGAACATCAACGAAGAGCTGAGGGACGGTAGTTGCTTTCAAATAAATTTTGTGGTTGCAAAATTGAGATGCTGTAGGTAGAGAAGGGTGCATGCCACTTTTCTGAAACTGATGTTTTCTGCCAAACTAAACTGTTGTGTGCATTAAGGAAGCCTGCAGTCAGAGAAACAAAGGAAAGCATAGAGGACTTTTCTGTGTATGCATTCTCTTTAATTTGTGGTGTTGATCAATGGGAAGTCAGTAGTGTGATTATTTTTTGGCTGCAAGATAAATTGACTATCGTATGTGACACAAAGTTGACTTGCGAGAAAGTGAAAACAGGATGCTTTTTTTTTCCCTTAACCTTCAATGTGATGTGTTTTCATTATCACCGTTGACTGTTTTCCTTCTTTATTACCCTAAAAAAGTGATAAAAAACTAATAGTGCCACCACGTTGCATCATACTAGAACCATATGTAGTCATGACCTTGAAAACATTCGGCAGTATGCTCATGCCTTAAGTTGGGAAGAGGGTCCTCCCTTAAAGGTGCACTGAAGAGGAATCTGAACTCGTCTTTTTACCGCTGGAACTCGATCTACACGTTTCCAGCATTCTTAGAAACTTCGATTTATTACCCTGTGCGGCCGATTTCCCTAATTAAATTGGATTAACGTTCGGCTCCCGCTTTTTTTTTTTAACTTCCCGCATACGGTGGGAGGAGTTGATCAACGCATCGAGTGCCTTTCAAGCAGTTGCATGGCGACATTGCTTTCGCTTTTATTTTGTTTCTTTTGGGTTGCCATGGATAAGTAGGTCTAGTCAGAGACTACATAGGTGCAAATTAGGCCCACAGAAATAAAAATGTGTATGGGCTCTTTGCTTTCGCCGATCACTACATACCACTCCGCCGATGGCAGAGTGGCAAGCCGCCACTGGACTGGGTGAAAGGTTGGTTGACTCCTCCCGCCGTTTGCGGGGAATTAAAAAAAAAAAAAGAGGCGGGAGCCGGGACCTTTCATCCGATTTAAATTAGGGAAATCGGCCGCACAGGGCGATAATTCGAAGTTTCCAAGAATGCTCGGAACGTGTAGGTCGTGTTCCAGCTGTAAAAATGCGAGTTCAGTGCACCTTTGAGTGGGTGAAGTATGTGTTTCACTGGTGCCTTGCATTTTGGTTCAGTTCAGATGTCAAGCAAGCTGCTGTCAGCAGTGGCTGCATTAAAGTTTCGTTATAAAGTGAGATCAAATGCAGAGATTTCTGTGATAAACTCTTGCCTACAGAAGGGGGAGTCGGGCAAGGGCAGCACCCTGCAGGCCCTGCGCAAGGAGCTGCTGTCCCGTCTCCAGGGTCTGCTGCTCTCCAGCCTGGAGCAGCATGACCTGCCTGACTGCCGGGTGGTGCAGGCCAACGCCCTGCTGCGGCTCTTCTGCGCCCTCCGGGGCATTGCTGCCCTCAAGTCAGTCCCTGCCCTACTCCTCCACACCTCTTCTCTTGTACGCCTTGAGTAGCACATTGGGTGTGCATGTGACCGAAGGACCATGTGGTGTCGGGCACCGCTTACATGCTACACCGGTGGTCCAATGACATTTAACGTACAGCTTTTCAAAGTCACACTATAAGCTTAATTACACAGTTGTGCTCACACGAGCCAGAGGCACACTAGCAGTGCTTGTACTATCAGGATATATCCAAAAACACCTGTGTGCCTGAGCCTGAAAATTTCGGCGGATGAAAGCGGTTGCCAGCCGCCGCTGTGGCTCAATGGTTATGGTACTCGGCTGCTGGCCCGAAAGACGCAGGTTTGATCCCAGCCTCGGCGGTTGAATTTCTTTGGAGGAGAAATTCTAAAGGCCCGTGTACTGTGCGATGTCAGTGCACGTGAAAGAACCCCAGGTGGTCGAAATTTCCGGAGCCCTTCACAACGGCGTCCCCCATAGCCTGAGTTGCTTTGGGACGTTAAACCCCTCAGACCAAACCAAATCAACCAAAGCGGTTGGCACAAAATAACGCTCATGGACTGCAGCTTTGCCCTTGCCACTATCCTCTGCAGGCCCGTCTGTGAGCATGCTGCGTCTCGCATCATAGTGGTGTCGAAAGCTTTAGCACCCATTCACTTTTGCAATCAATGTTTCTCTGGCCAGTTATGGCACGATGCAGTGACGACCTGCGTGGTGCTCACTGTTTTGCGAGCACGCAGCGGTCACACTGCAGTGGCCCTCAGAAGCCGTCAGGACGCTGGTTTTTTATGAGGCCTAGCATTTTCGCACGTGCGCTTTTGCCACGTGCTGGCGCCCGATCCTACAAAGGTTAATGCTACAGTTGGAGATGCTGTAAATGCTGTTTGACCTCAAGTTCCGATGAGCTAGGAATTTCCTAACTTCTGAGTGTTTAGTAGGTTTGAATAATTTGATAATAAAAGTGCGGTGCAACTCAAATCGAGTAGCAAGTGCCATTCACTAATTATTCAGAATTTCAAATCCTCCCACACCCTTATTGAAATCCGAATTCATAAATCCTTGGGGCTTCCAAAGAGCAACAAATTTTACACAATAAAAAAAAAATGCGACAATATATATCAAGCAAGTGGAGACATGAATGGATTGTTTTACTCGTGGTATAGCATACTCGTCAAAAGAGCACTCGTTGCTTCTTCATTTCCACTTTGTAAACAAGCAAACCACCACCTGAAGGCGTTATCACTTCAGCAAGGGATCTCGAAAAGCATGCTTTTTATTGTCGGGCTTTTCTTCACTGGTAAGAACCTTCACAATGCTCCCAATTTCTTTTGTGCCATCATCCATTCTGCATTGATGCTTATCCTATGGGACTTCATTAAACCCACAAAGGTTTTCCTAGAAATGGGGAGCGGATGATTCGTGCTGATGTCCAAAAGGTTCTGTACTTGATGCGCTCTCTTTTTAGGCCTTGAGTTGTGTTTAGAATGTGTTGCTCTTTGGTGCAGCCTTGTGCATGAAAGCAGTCTCAAGTTTTTGATTTTTTTATTTTTTTTAAAAATGGAGGTTATAAAATGAGGTAAACTGAAGAGTTATGGTTTGGCAATCGAAATTTGCTCATTAAAGGGACACTGAGGAGAAATTGAAGTTGACTTGCAGCGACCGAATACCAGCTCCTGATTACAAAAACGCCATTCATACTGACAACAGAGCTCTTGTAACGTAGAAAAGAGAAAGAACCAAATACAGGTATCGCCGCCACAGGCCAAACTCGCAAGTACAAGCTTCATGACGTCATAGGACAAAACACTGTTGCTAGAACCAATAGTTCTAGCAACACTAGGACACGAGAAGCCACGAATCACTGAGGCGCAGCAAATGCATGCGCAAATCTCCTTGACGTCGCCAGATGGCGCCACGTACCCGACAGCTATGCGCGCTCCTGCAGCGCCGGGACCAATCAGCGCCTGCTCACAGCGGTATGCGGGCTCCCGGTATTCCGTTAACGGTAACAAGGTGCACGGTATGCTAAAGGTGTCTATTTGCGAGAACTTCGTTGACGACTTCGAGAACGAGATACATCGTAATGCTGGCAAAACGCCAGTGCAAACGTAAGTGAAGCGACTGTAGCGACGGCCGCAATAGCCGATAGATGCCTTCAATGTGCGGCCGACGGTAGCTTTCTTTTCGGCTGCTGCTGGGCCGCACTGCTGGTCGCCAGAAATCACGGAGTCTGCGTTGCGTCATGTGCACGTCGTGTTTCACGTCACTTAGTCCTGTGTCATCATAGGAGAATCCCAAGTTTGAATCAGAGCGGCGGGAAAAACTTTTTCAACTTCGAATCCAAATTTCTTAGAAATAAATGCATCTTTCGCTGCCGGCCAAGTGGCAACAAAGCCATGAAATGCTGAACAATCGGATTTTGCTATAAAAAAAAATATTAATAGAGCTCTCCTCAGTGTCCCTTTAAGTTAAGTCATTTGTAAAGCTGGAGTTCAGTGGCAGTGCGTTGAAGTCGTGAAACAATTCTTTCTCATCTTAGCGTCAGCCCCGTTATAGTAACGCACTACATTTGGCGATGTATTGGCCGTTCAGTAGGTTTTTTGTCCTCTTTATTTGTTATCAATATAAGATTTGAAATTCGGCTAAAGTTTTCCTGAAACTACACAGAGTTGTTCTCACACCGTGACATCCATGCAAGGTCTGTGTCTCAAACCTGCGGATAAATATATTCATGCCCTCTTTTTCAAATATTAGTAACTTGTAGTGAATATCGGTCCAGGCTTTTCTACGTCTGTACTACTAGACCTTATTTTGTGCATGCAATAAAAAGAAAAAGTTTTGGAGACACTTGAGCTTCACCTTAAAACATGTACGATGCGATAGCTTTATACATGTAACGGACATCTTGTTTACATGATGTATTAAGAACACTAGTAAAACGCAAATCTGCAACATGAAATTACGCTGCTGAGATGAGTGCGAGGCAAACACAAAGAACACACAGTGAACACAAGCCGCGACTGACTGCGATGCTGCCAGGAGAGAAAACTGATCAAATCAGTGAAGGTTGCCGCACACGCTCGGCGTGAACATGGACGGTGGCGAGAGAGAGAGAGAGAGAGAGAGACTCTTTAATGAAGAGCAGAGAATTTAGCCGGCGTTTAAAAATCGCTGGCATGCTACTCTGCGTAGGGAGGGGAATTTGGGAGATAAAGACAGAAGGAGAGCAGAGTGGAAGAGGTAAAAAAACAAAACGAAGATAAAATGCGGCCATGAAATGGGTACTAAGGATGCAATGGCGAGTAATGATGTAACCTATGGAGTGATGGAGTGCATAGTCCGTCAAATGGGCTGACGAAGTTCACTGCACGAAGAATGCATGAAGGTGACGTGCAAGTGAATTTAAAGCTTGTCGAGATGTCCAATGTCTTTTAAATATGTGAATAGAAAAGTCATTGCAAGTCTCTGTTGCCTAAGGCAGGCTAAGGGACCTAAAACTTTGTCCATTGTAAGGGGCAGAGAGCAGAGCTTCTGCATGCAATGTTTATAGTACGCACGCTCGTTAGCATATACAGGGCACTCAAGCAAGATATGCTCCACAGTTTCTATCGCGGCACAGTTGTCACAGTGCGGACTGTCCATTTGTCTAAAACGGTATCGTAAGCCGTTTGTATATGCAGCATTAAGACGAAGTCGATGATAAAGTGTTGCAACAGCTCTGTCTCATCTTCCACTGCGTTACCACTGGCGATGGTGCTGCTATAGCTTTGGCACAGCGGCACTCTGTGGCGTTTCCTAGTTCGGCCAGCGCCACTACACCAGTCAATTGCACCCATGCTGCCATGTCAGCCAGCCTGCCCGGGAATTTTCGCTCCGCCCAAAGCCGACGATGCCACTTTTTCTGCGACACAGGACCCTTAAGCTACCACTTGAAAACCTCAAGATATACTGCGCAGGTTCACAGAAGACGAGATAGTGGTGCTGATGCAGCTGCTGACGTCTCACCCTCCGCCGAGTGCAGCGGGCATTCGCTTTGTCTCCCTGGGGCTGTGCATGCTGCTCGCTTGCCCATCTCTGGTCTCCAGCCAAGAGCACGAGCGCCAGGCCACACAGTGGATCCGCTGGCTCATGAAGGAGGAAAGCTACTTTGGCAGGTGAGGTCAGCCACTGTGGCAGCTCGAAGCTAATGGTATGCTGGTGACACCTGGTGGCAGGGAAAAGAACTTTCTTTACGTGTTTGTCCTGGATTTTGTGGTGTTGGTCTTTGTAATGGGGCTGTTTGGTTGACTGTGGAGCTCGTGCAGAAGCAGTAAAACATACCCAGGGGCCCGTTTTTCTCGCAACGAGGCAGTGACCGGGGAGTTTCCCATGTTTACTCGCATAAAAACGCACTGTTTTTTTCCCGGACAGGAATATAAATTTTTCTTCCCATTTATGAGTGGCAACACCGAAACCCTGTAACTCAACTTCCATGAGAGGGGGAATGGTAATTTTGCCCTTGTTGCATTCCTTGATGCCAAGAGAAGATTTTTGGAGGTTCCTTTCAACAAAATTTCTTAAAAGCTCTTGATAAAAAGCGGCATAACTATAAGTTTGTAGGGACTTATTTTACATGAAATTAAATGGCGTATTTGAAATTAGCATGCAAAAAACGCATGTTCTCTGAAAATTTTATAGTAGAGTTGTGACTTCCTGAACAAAAATTTTTTATAGGTGCTCTTGCCCCTTAAAAGTATGTATGTGCAACTGGGGTCTATTTGTGGTACAGACGGCTTTCTCTCTCTTCTCTTGTTTACTTTTGCCCGCAGGACAAGTGGTGTGAGTGCCTCGTTTGGGGAGATGCTGCTGCTGATAGCGATCCACTTCCACAGCAACCAGCTGACGCCGATAGCCGACCTGGTGTGCTCCACCCTGGGAATGAAGATCCCCATACGCCCAAACAGCCTGTCCAAGATGAAAACCATCTTTACCCAGGAGCTCTTCACTGACCAGGTCAGTCGGGCTGACGAGATGAACTAAGTACGTAGTTACCAGACAGCTGCCACAGATGGTGTAAATTTCACTTCCAGCTCGTCGCTACTACTCCCCACACCATAATGAGGTGGGGTTTAAGTTCCGGAGTACTATGGTGTGGGGTTAAGCCGTCTCTTCACCTTTTACCAATATTCCTGTGACATCAACAATGGCACAGTCTTTGCAGTTGTGATGAAGCATTCCGTGGTCTACAGTAGGCAGGGGCTCTCAAACTGAGCTCCTAGGACTGCCGCTTCGGTTCCTCGTGAAACTAAATCTATGTGTGCCTTAACTCCCGCCTTTCATTTGCCCACTTTATCTTGGGACCAGTCATACCGTATTAGCTGTAGCTGGTTCGCTCTGCAGCTAGTCATTATTACTTGAATTGAGGCATTTTCTAAGGGGCCATGCATCTGCATGCTCTTTTTCGCATGCATGTTAGGTAGCAAAGGATGGAAGACAAGACACACAGCATTCCTCAGCTCCTTTTGAAAGCTGTTGGGGTTCTCCGAGGCTAAGATAATAAAATCTCTTGCAGTAGTAGAAGATATGCAGGCTGCTGTTTCATTGCACCCTTGTGGTTGCATGTCATTGTAGCCTCCTTTGTTGCGCTTCTGTGCCTGTCAGCATGTTGAAAAGGTGCTGTTGATAGAGTGTTGAGCATAATTAAGTCCCTGGGAGAGCCGCTTGTATAGAGGCAGTGAATGCCGATTCCCTGAACTTGAACCAACTTTGGAACTCATGTTAAGCTAGCTGCTAGTGAGAAACATAAGAGCAGGAGAGGTACAGTAGAGGTGGCATTTGAAGTATGATTTGGAATGATAGCTGTTCGATTTTTCGGACTCCAGTCAATAATTTGGACTAGTGCAATATTTTGGTCTTTGTTGAGGAATTGTCGTGCACCTCGTATGAATGTGTACTTATTCACGACCGATATTCCGGACTCTGTGGAGTTCAGAAGTTTGATATTTCGGACTGAAATAAATGGCAGTGGTACAGTGGGGTTGTTATCTCGTATGAGTGCGTACTTATTCACGACCGATATTCTGGACTCTGTGGAGTTCAGAAGTTTGATATTTCGGACTGAAATAAATGGCAGTGGTACTGTGGGGTTGTTTTTTCAGCGCAAAGTTTTTCGACTCAACACAGGCACGAATGAAAAGCTCTCACAGCCAACTGTTGGCTTTTCTCCTCCGTGGAAGGTGCCATCTTAGACTAAATGGAAGGCAATCATGGATTGATTTGGATAGGATTGGCTGTTGGGCCTTCATGGTTGCCACTTTAGTTAATTGCCATCGAGGTGGTCTGCAAAGAAGAGTGTGTGAGCCAGCCCTTGCGATCACATTGAAAACGGGAAAGCAGCAATGTCTGCTGTGGCTTAGCAGACACTGTCCGTGGTACTGGGCAGATGGGAGGGCTTGAGGGGAGGGGTGCAGTCGGAGGTGCTTGCTTCTCACGAGTTTTGTCTCCCAGTCTTCATGACCGCCTCAAATATAATATATGATCACTTGCAAATGGAATATGGGAAACTGTGGAATTCGCAATTTTTCAAGCATATTTTTCCAAGCAAAGTGATTTTTTTAACTGTTCAATTATACAGACCATTTTGCGGGTCCCGCCAAGTCTGAAAAAACAGTCAGTAACTGTGTTTAGAAGAATGCCGGGAGCTTTTTGCCTATTTGTGATGTAGCGAAGGAGTTTTGCCCAAGTTAACGCTGCCGATGAGAACATAGAGTTTAGCCTAGCCTAGCCTAGCCTAGCCTAACCTAGCCTAACCTAACCTAACCTAACCTAACCTAACCTAACCTAACCTAACCTAGCCTAACCTAACCAAACCTAACCTAGCCTAACCCAACCTAGCCTAGCCTAACCTAGCCTAGCATAGCCTAGCCTAGCCTAACTAGCCTAATACAGTAACCTAAGTAAATAAATACAGTAACCTAACCTAACCTAACCTAACCTACGAGGCTGCCTGTTTGGAGGAGCTTGCAGGCAAAGCTACCTCTCCAGTCCACATAAATGCTCGAAATATTGAAAATTGCTCTTGCTGAGCAACCACGTGGTTTGCTCACAATTGCAGGTTGTGGTGACGACTACTCAATAAGTAGCCCACCTGCCTCCTAAGTGGGGCTTTTTTTGTGGATTTTTGCTGATGCTCAACGACCCCATTTTCTGCGACACGATCCCCTTTATTCTGATATACTGCACTGCTGTACTGAAAACACCCTGTGCCCAGTAATGGAAACCAACTCACGGCCAGCTTACAGCCACCGGTTCTTTTTCAACTCAAAATTTATTCATTTATCTGTAAATATAACCCACACAGTAATGGATGCAAGATAGAAAAATGTCAATAGCGGCTCGAACAAGGGAAACAAGTACAGGCGGAAAAAAAATACAGTAATGGAAACGACCGGCAGCCGTTCAAACGGTGGGATGAATAGGTCGACAAAGTGCAGTTCTGGCCCATTTTCCTATTAAATATAATTAAAAGTCCCAGATCCCGCATTTTTTGTTTTTTAATTTGCCTCTGAAAAGAGGAGGAGTCAGCCAACGCGTGGAGTGCCTTTCAGCCAGTTGCTTGGTGGCTTGCCGCTCCGCCGTCGGCGGAGTGATATATAGTGATCGGCAAAAGCAAAGAGTCCTCACGTATTTTTATTTCTGTGGGCCTTATTTGCAGCTATGTTGTCTCTGATTGGATCTATTTATTCAGGGAAACCTAAAAAACAAAATAAAAGTGAAGCCACCATGCAACTGGCTGAAGGAACTCTGCGCATTGGTTGACTCCTACTCTCGGAGGTTGGTTAAAAGAAAAAGGCAGGATCTGGGGCGTTTAGTCCGATTTTATAGAGAAATCAGCTACACAGGATAATAGTTCTCAGTTTCTAAGAATCCTTGGAGCGTGTAGGTATAGTTCCCACAGTAAAAAGACTGTTTCAGATTCCTCTTTAGTGTTCCTTTAATGTCCCAAAGTGACTCAGGCTACGGGGGATGACTTAGTGGAGGGCTGCGGATAATTTCGACCGCCAGGGGTTTTTAACATTCATTGACATCGCTCAGCACGTCCTCTTTTGGGTCAGCAGCTGAGCCACTGCAGCGGCTTCCAAGAACAATGGAATGTCATAATCTGAGGGGCTGATGACTTCTATTTCATTTCCTTTTTGTTCAGGCTGCTTTCTGTAGTAGTTTTTGACTGTGTACTTTTGTGCTGCAATATTGTGTTCGCCTTTGCTCTGTCGTCTTCAGGTGGTCACCGCACATGCAGTCAAGGTAGCGGTGACGCCCAATCTGAATGCCAACACAGCCGGCTTCCTTCCTGTGCACTGCATCTACCAGCTACTCAAGAGCAGAGCATTCACAAAGCACAAGGCAAGTTCTTTTGTACTTTTCTGACCATTATTGGGAAGGTGCCCAGTATATTGATGCAACAGAAGGTCAATGGACGATGGATGGGTGGTTAGAATCAGTAATGAAATGGGCACTGAAAGGAAAAGTTAAGCCAAGGATTAACTTTGGAGACTACCTGGGGTGCATTCTTTACTGCATGAAGAATGTGCTGTTAAGCGAAGTACACTTGTGTTACATCGCTCTATAAAAATGGGACTATGCTGCTTAGTTTCTTCAAAGCAGTTTGCTGTATATAGTGTCACGTAGTGGTGACTGCAGTCTGGCAAACAGGAAAACAACGAGGATGTCTTCGAAACGGAACTCTTTATCTGGGCTGACTTGCGCCCGCAAAGAACTGAATCACTCGGCGGCGGCGTAGCAACAAACGTGCGCGGCGGTCGTCAAACAGAAATAACGGCCGCTGTCGGCCGCGCTCTTTTTAAAGCTGATAGCGTACATTCGAGATAAAGCTTGGGAAGTTACTAGAACATTCTGGCGCAAACTAGAATCGGCTCCGTCCGGATGCGATCGAGATAAATCTAGGCGCGTCTTGCGTCACAAACGAAGCGATAAAGCGGCACGTCGGCAGGCTTGAAACATGAACAAACAGCCACTACAAACGAACGCTACAAAGATTCACGGCAATAGTGTGGAGAGAGGCATTTGTGACCGAATGTGAACCCCTGACGTTGCCATTTGTTCATTTTGGCAACACAGGTGCGCATCAAGGACTGGGTGTTCAAGCAAATTTGTGCCAGCACGGCCCCGTTGCATCCCATCCTGCCGGCCCTGGTCGAGGTGTACGTCAACTCGGTCATCGTGCCCAGTTGCAAGAGCTCCTCCCAAGAGACCACCAATGAGCCGCTCTCCGAGGAGGAGGTTGCCTCCATGTTTGGCACTGCTCTTCAAGACGGAACTGCCCTCTTTGACAGCAGCAGACGAGGTGGGCATTGGGCAGTGAATGGGCAGGAGGGGCCTCTGTGTCCTACTTGCTAGGCTGATTGCATCACCTGGCACACTAGCAGTCAAGAGAGATGGCCGCGAAATGCAACCAACCACGGCCAAAACAGAACCTATGCTTTAACTCTCAGAGCAATGTGTACTGATATTTCATGTTCATTTGGGTACTGCCAGTTGCAAGCACTGCCATGTATTTCATGTTTGTTTGTGCACTCGGAATAGGCTGCCATTACAAAATATTTTGTCATAAAGGCTTACGTTATTTACTGGACATCAAAAATGCAGCCCTTGCAGTATGAGTTCAGAATCCAAATTTAAAACCACGCAGATTGAATTATCCACAGTATTTAAATTTTACTGAATTCTAGGGGTATCAGCTTACAAAAGATTGGTAAAGTCACACTACCCATAACATTTACTGAATTAGCTGCATTAGACAGCCTTACCTCTATGTAGACTTGTGGGCTACATCTTTGTGTTTAACACTGGTGGCTTCATTACAGGCTCGAGTTCTAAAGAAGATGCCAATGACATGACTGTGCCTCAACTGCTGTTGCTGTACTACCTGCTGCTCTATGAAGACACCCGTTTGAACAACATGAAAGCCATTGTTTCCTCTGGCCGTAAGGTGTGTTTCCTGCTCAAGCAGAACCCAGTGCTTGAAGTTTAAAAAAAAAAGACACAAAAGTTGACTGACTGCATGTCATCTTGTCCTTTAGTTCTGCAGGTTTACAGTCAATCCCGGATATATCGAATTATTGCCTATATCGAACAGTTGGAAAATTTCCTAGGAAGTCCCATGCAAGAGTATTGCAAATTTGTTTGCGTTTATCGAACGTCCATGCACCCCATATTTGATATACAGTCGACGACCGAAAATTCGGACACCTGATTTTTCGGACATGCTTGATTATTCGGACTTTTTCGCGGCACCGCGACATGGCCCATAGAGCCAATGTGTAAGAGCGCTTGAAATTTCGGACGCACCGCAACTGACCACTCGATTTTTCGGACCTCGTTCGCACTCGCCGCCAGTACCCAAGCCGCCATATAATGTGTACAGTGGAACCTCATTAATTCAGACTGCAGGAGATATCGAAAACTTGATCAAACAAAACGAAATTCAAGCTTAAAGGGAGCCTCTTGCGACGCTGAAATTCTGCGCGAGTCGGCACATTGCGCTCGCGTGTTTTCGAATTCGTACTGTCCTTGAATGTCTTCCACCGCACGAACATTAACCGTAGTCTGAGTTCACGGAACTCATCTGTGCCGAGTCTTTAGTCCCGAACACGGAACGCGAATACGATCGCGGAGCGCTTGATCGCGGAGGCTACGCGCACGCCGTGGCCTCCGCGATTGAAGCGCGCTTCGGGCCGCGCCGCGCCGCCGGATCTTATCGCGCCGCCGGATCTTATCTCGGCCGCGATCTGCTCCGGCGCTGCGCCGTTCGCGGAGGCGACGCGCGCGCACCGGAGCTTCCAAGTGCCGTCTATGGATGGCGCCGTTGGATGGCGCCGTGATCATTATCTTTTCTCTGCCGCGATTTTCCGCTGTTCACATCGGCATCAGTATCCCCAGCTCCAGCCTTTCGTGGCGTGTTAGCATGCGTGCTAGCGCGTTCGCCGTGATAGTGGCTTTCGCGTGCTGCCGCCGAGCTTCACAGTTTTAGCGCGATGGGCAAGCACCTTAAGCTACACGGCTGGGAGTTAGCTCTCGAACGCGGTCGGAAAGCGTGCGGCGGGCGGGAAATTCGACGTGGCCGAGAAGTGCGTCCGATGATAGTGCAACCAAAAGAGAAACACAAGCTGCAAAAAGCGCGCTTTCCGAGGCAAGCCGTGCGAGTTTCCTGAACTGGAAGAAGAGCTGCTCCTCTATGTGATGGAATTTCGGAACAACGGCTACGCGTTGACAGCGGACATGCTGCGCGGCTTCTTTTGGCATGAGCGTGCACCAGAGCGCAGCACCAGCTCAGGAGTCTAAATACTTCGCGAGTGACGATTGAACGTAGAATAAATGTCGCTCAATCCCTGGTTGGTGTGTTTTTACTTTAAAAAAAATTTTTTTTCGCATATCGCGTGTATGGGCAGCACCCCGAAAATTGGCCCTCGAATCTAGAAAAAAAAAAGTGCGGCCCTTATACGCGTTTATACGGTATTTCGCGCGGCAAAATAGACTCATGAGGAGCTTTAGAATGTGTGCAATACAATTGGCCGCTTTCTCCGGCATAGTGGAAATAAGTTCGCGATTTTTTCGGTGAAATTTGATTTTCCGGACTGCCCGATTTTTCGGTCGTTTTCGCGGTCCCTAGAGAGTCCGAAAAATCGGTCGTCGACTGTATCGTACTTCGTGCCACGCCACACCCCAGCAAGTGCGCTTCTCCCGATATGCCTTGCCCTGGAGGTAGGCTTCTCCCATCGCTGTGCACCCCTGCAAATAGACTTTTCCTAATGGTGTTCATGATCCTCCCGAAATCTCATCTCGTGCGCGGCGCTGGCGTTGGACACCCTCGTGTGGAGCTGCACAAGTAAGAGTCACGTGGTGATAACTTTTTGTGGTGTGAAAGGAAATCGGAATGGCCATAGAGACATGTAAGGGGCAGGGAAGAGGGACACTGTGCTGGCCGCAGGCGCCAAATTTCTGCATGCCGGTTGACTAACTTCGTTGGCGTAGCCAAAACAAGCGATGTCAGTAAGCTGTCCCCAAAGTTTTGGCTGTCACTGCTGTCGGTGCTGTTTGGGCATGTGACTACTGCGGCACTGCGTGCAGTGCGATGGTCGTTCTTTTCACTTTGTTCTCAAGGCCAATGTGAGTTCGCTGGCAACTTGTGCGGTGCTGTGCGTTTTCTTTCTGCTTTGGCTGCTTTTTCGGGGACCATGAACATGAAAAAATACAAGAATTGGGACTTGTCAGCTAAGGCGGACATCATTCAACGGGTGGAGGCCGGTGAGAAAAAGTGGTTGGTCGCTGATGCGTTTGGAATTCCTCGCAACGCGCAGAGTACAATCCTGAAGAACAAAGCTGGCATGAAGCTGAAGGCAGCGCAATCCATTTGTCCTGGAGCGTGTTGTATGCATGCTTCAACCTACGATAAGGTCGAGAAAGTTGTGTACGCCCTGTTTTTAGAGACACATGCCAGAAACATCTTTGTTGACGGCCTGATGCTCGTGGAGAAAGTGAAATGGTTGGCTGTAGCCTTTGGAGAAGAGAGCTTCACTGGTGGCACTAGTTGGCAGCAGCATTTTAAGAGTCGCTTCAGCATCGTCGGAAAGACCCTCTCGGGTGAAAGCGAGGCGACCAACAGCACTGGCTCGGAGAAGTGGCTGTCCGAAGGGTGGCCAGAGATTTGGGACAGCTTTTCATTGTCGCAGATATTCAATGCAGATGAGACAGCTGCTGCCGCTGATGGGGATGCTGCCAAATAAGACTCTCCACCTGAAGGGCAATGCGTGCCATGGTGGAAAGAACAGCAAAGTGCGTGTCTCGATTTTGCTCACTGCAAATATGGATGGGTCATACAAACTGCGGCCACTGGCTATCAGCAAAAGCAGGCCACCACGCTGTTTCAAAAGTAACGGAAGGCCTGCTGTTTCAATACGCATTTAATAAGAAGGCTTGGTTGATCACATATCTTTTCACCGAGTGGCTCCGAACGTGGGATGCCGAACTGGAGAAGTCAGGCTGCTAGGTTTGTCTTCTTCTCGAGAACTGTTCTGCCCGTCAGCGGAGAGGCTTGAACCTTCCGATCAGGGCCTCGTGAAAGCGTTTAAAATTGGTTACAGACAGTGACTGGTGCAAAGGCTCCTAATCAATTTTCGGTTGAGAATCGAACTCAAGGTGGACCTCCTTGGAGCCATACATATGTTGGCTGGGGCCTGGAATGATGCAAAGCACAATCGTGAACTGCTTCTGCAAAGCAGGGTTTGTGGTGAGTTCAGACGTCAGGTGTCTAGACCCAGTCTAGTGCTGACGATGACATGCAAGCCGTTGCAGATCATTCTGATGCTGAGATTGCATTCAACGTCATTGATATCGAGGAAGCGGACCTGAGCAGTGGCGAAGGTACCCAGCTGTCATGCACTGTGGCTGAACTTACATCCTCATTCAGTGTCATTCATCGCTGTTGTGGCGCAATGGACTTTCTCACTTGGATACCATCAACAAGCTTGAGGACAGCTTAATGAACTTTATGGCGCAGGAGAAGATTCAAGCTGAGCTCACAAACCTTTTTCTTTTCAAATAAAATGCGTTGGTTGTGGAGTTGTGCTTTTTGTTTTTTGTGGACTTTGGAGGAGCAAATCGGTAAGTTCCCATTTGTCACGATGCCAGGGAAGTTGTCTGAGATATGAGCAGTTTTGAAATAAGCATCTAATAGGTGTATTTTGTATTTCGAATTATCAATATTCAAACTTTTTCATGATCCCCTTTGAGTTTGATATATCCGGGATCGACTGTATTTGTAAAGTTGCTTTGCAACAATTATAATCGTACAAAACCTGAGACTTCGTGTGCACATAGATGGCGGAAAGATCGGAGAATGTTCATTTCTGTCAGCTGTGATTTCATCCCATGGCCCCTTGTGCTCGCTGTTTCTTGTGTGCGTTGTCTTTTTGAGCATTCAGTTATTCCCGGTAACATGTAATGCATCACAGAAGGGGACCAAGCCTTGTTCTCATCTAAAACTTGAAAAAAAGTGGTCGCCTTTTCTTCTTTGTTGTCTTCTATCTCCATCTCGTTCCGTCGTATTGTGCAGGTGAAGCGGTACGGAGCTGACCTCTTCTCCCAGCTTCCCATTCGGTACCTGGTCATGCGGGCACAGCGGGAAGAGCGCTATGCGGGCCTCTTTCCACCTCTGCTGCGTCTGCTAGCATCGCACCACCCACACCTCTGCATGGTGGATGACTGGCTCCATGGGGAAGGGGCCGCTGCAGTCACCGCTCTGCCCCACCGCCGCTTTGGGCCTCGCCTGGGTCCACGGGCGCCCTGCACCGTGCCAAGCCTTGGGCAGGGTAAGCCATGCACAAAGCCTCATTTGTCTTAACACGTTTTGGCGGGCTAGTTGGTTAAGCATCTTGAATAAACAGCGCGAATGAAGACTAGCACAAAAGACAAGGAAACGGACGACACAGCGCTGACTAACAACTGAGGGTTTATTGCTGATCATACAAGTATAAATACATAGATGTCGGCAGAGAGGGAAAGATATACAAAGTGCAAAAAAACCACAAATGTGACAACAGCAACAGAAGCACGCTAGAAACCAGCAGAGATTGTCAGCCCCCAGGAGTGACAGCTCTTTTTGCAGAAGTGTTAGCGAGGGAGTGCTGATACATGCATATTGAAGCTGGGAAATGCATGTATCAGCACTCCCTCGCTAACACTTCTGCAAAAAGGGCTGTCACTCCTGGGGGCTGACAATCTCTGCTGGTTTCTAGCGTGCTTCTGTTGCTGTTGTCACATTTGTGGTTTTTTGAACTTTGTATATCTTTCCCTCTCTGCCGACATCTATGTATATTTATACTTGTATGATCAGCAATAAACCCTCAGTTGTTAGTCAGCGCTGTGTCGTCCGTTTCCTTGTCTTTCGTGCTTGTCTTCGTTCGCGCTGTTTATTCAAGACTCATTTGTCTACTGACATGCCTGGCTTAACTATGCCACAGTAATTTTCTCACATTTTTGGGATACAGTCAAACCTTGCCATTGTAAGAGAGTTCAATATAGCCGAAATTCGTAATATAAAATTTTGTCTGAAACAAACGCAAAAGCAGCACAGTGAAGGAACTGCATCTGTGAAGGGACAGCAACTGAGGTGACCCGTACTATAAAAACAGAGATATTTTCCCAGGTTTTACTGATGTTTCGAAGGCACTTGCGGCGATCCTGAAGGCCGCCGAAAACCAAGTGTTATTTAAATTGGCTTCCCCGCATAGCACCGCACGCTCGCATTGGCGGCAGGTAAAGCATCAGCAAGGGTGGTTTTTACGCATTACAGCTGTGTGCGTGGAAAACAGTACATCAGTGTAAAAGGATTTATTGTTTTCACCACCTCCGTGACAGCTGACATGAGCACAGGATGTTTACCGCAAGGCTACAACTGTCCACGCTGCTGGTTCCAGACACTATCGATGGATGCAAGAGGTGTGAATGCATGCTGACTGCTGGTCTGCCAACCTGCCACGTTGCTGTGTCTTCCATGGCGCTTTTGAGATAAAAGCGCGAACCTTGACGTCAATGCGTGCCGCACCACGTCACTTGTGTACTGTGGTGAAGCCTGCCGCCTGGTGTCAGATCGGGCACCGCTTGGCAGCGGGAAGATCGATATATCCGTTTTATGGGCAGTCACGTTCGATATATCGAGTATAAATTGCAAGTGTTTGCTATAAATATTTAAGTTTGATATAGCCAATAATTCGTTATACCCTTGTTCGTTACGTCAAGGTTTGACTGTACTGGGGCATTTCTCTGTTCCTTGTACTCCAATAGCAGTTGGGAAGGGAGCATTGCAAAACATTGTGGATGGAAAGCATAGTTTGCCGTCATGTTGACCAAGATTTTATGCTGTGCCGAGCTTAGCCATTGTGCTGCAGTCTCCTCAGATTGTGCGATGCCAACATTATTGTTTGATGGCTGCCGCGATGGCTCAGTGGCTATGGCATTCGGCTGCTGACCCGAAAGACGCGGGTTCGAACGTGGCCATGGCCGTCAAATTTTGATGGAGGTGAAATTCTAGAGGCCCGTGTGCTGTGCGATGTGAGTGCACGTTAAAGAACCCCAGGTGGTCGAAATTTCCTACCAAATTTCCTAAGTGTTTCTTAATTTCGTAAGTGTTCCTACTGACTGTGTCCCTTCTCACTTGTGTGCAGCCTTCACTCGCCTGCACAAGTGCCCCATAGACCTGATGTCCCAGCTGGATCGCCTGAACACACTGCCGCTGCCCCAGCTGTGGCCGTACGCCCAGCCGCTCGTCTCCAACCTGTCTTTGCTCCTGGAGGAAGGAAGCCCACGGCAGGCAAGTCCATTTTCTAGGGAATAGACCGCGAATATTTTCAAAGCTCGAGAATTCAAGAAAACAAGCTGCTGGTCAAGGAAGTTCTGACACTTCCACGCGATCCCACCGCTGTGAATGTCGGCACGCGTTGTGCACATGGCGCGGTGGCCGAGTCCGCAAACTTGACCTTTGACGGCTGCATGGTTCAGCACGTTGCTGGCGAATGCACGTGATGGGACAAAGCCCAGATGCGAAAGGAACACACTGTGGCAGGGACTGCGTTGCGCTTGCTGCACAGAAGACCCGAAAGGCGACGATAGTGGTGCCATTCCTGCTGCTTTTGTGTCATGGTGGTCCTAGAGCTGTCATTAGCCAGCCAGAGTCCCTCCCATCACGAACAGTAGGTGCCAATCTACTGTTCGTAAAACATTGCATCGCACCTAACCTAACAGTAAGCAGGTAGTGGACATGAACAGAAGAGAATATGAACCACATTCGGTCTGTCGGCTGTTGTGAGCATCCCACAGTGCCTCTGACAGTGTGAAACTCCCAGCTCAAGATTCGCATAAGGAGTGGGAGTGCTTCAGAGTAATTAACGGGAAATTTTACATTGTTTGCGGTTTGGTAAAAGTTATTTTGGCACTGTTTAGGTAATATCAGTTGCACCTCATTACAGTCGAACTTCATTATGGCTAACTGGTGCAAAAATTTCAAAATAGCCAAAGTTTCTAATGTAAAATTTTGTCAGAAATGCAAGCAAAAACAGCTCAATTGAGTCAGTGAAGGGATGGCATAAGGCAACACCTATTAGAGAATGCAGAGAGACCGCTTCCGAAGTAAGGTGTTTGCGGAGATTCCGGACGTCGCGAAAAAACGAGCGCCAAATGCCAATTAGCTTGGCTTTCCTGCACAGCACCCAGCTAGGGTAGTTTCTTTGCATTACAGCAGTGTCGAATGGTAAATGGTACATGAAAATGAAACCTGTCGCACCATCTCGTTGACAGCAAGCGGGAATGTAGAATATGGTTACTGCTGTGTCCAAGCGCTGTCAATGGGGGTGAGTGGTACAAGTTTGTCAACCGTCTGCCCGCCAGGCTGCCAACCCTCTGTGCTGCTATATCTTTCGTTGCCGAGTCTGAGATAAATTAGAAAGTTTTAGCAGAGTGTGATCCAGTATCACTACCATGATTCTCTTGTGCGGCCATCCAGCTGCATAGTGAAAGGTGTGCATCCCCTGGGACCATCTGCGCTTCCTGCAGAAGCAGATCGCGGTAGTGGATTAACGATGACGGTAGTGGATTAAAGATCATGCTGTGCTAAAATTCTCTGAGGTGTTTTGCACTTTAGTAGGGGCGTTTTTTGCGATTATTTGCCTCGGCTTGTCGTCAGGTCATGGAACGAACCAAGCAAGTGTGGTGGCGGCTCAACGAGGTGTTTCCTCGGCGGTTGTGGGTGCTGACAGCCAACGCTTTGAGGCTGCCTTGTCGGGTGCGGCCCCTCACCTTGGACGACCTTGTCTTGGACCCACTGCACGTCCTACGCTGTGACACTCGTGTCTTCAGGCGAGTTTTACTTGAAATGTTCACCACTTGACTTCAGTGTTGCCACTGCTTGCATGTACTCCAGGGTCACTAAATCTATCTACCTTAGGAAATGACCTCGTGGTAGCAAGAGGAAAGAGGGGTGGGCCACTTGTGAATGATCAAACTGACATCTACTTGTCTTTAAACTGAGCACCCTGTGTTTCTTTTTATACTAACTTATAAATGTGGTGGTGGCATTGCGCCTCATCCAAACTGTGGCATGTTATGCACTGACATCACGAACGAACCTTCATGTTCTGAATTCCTTGATATTACGAAGCTTCTCAATTTTCCAGCACCACCCCTGTTGAAGCTCCATGTGACCAAGGGTAGCTCTGGTTGGTTGACCTTGATGTAACAAACTCGCTAATCTTTCACTGATCAGCACTACAAATTAAAAAAAGGAGGAAGATTCTCCTGTCCTCCTTAGTTTCATTGATTGTTGGCTTCCTTCATGTGTGTGTCAAAACGAGCCTCTCATTTCCCTTTCTTTGTCTACAGAGACTATTATATGTACAACATTCGACGTAGAGGAGGTGATGTGGGGAATCACAATGCGCTTGAGAGTAAAACGAAATGAAAGCAGGCTAGTGATAAAAAATTCGGACCAAGAACTCGTGTGTAAGCGCCGCGGTGGCTCAGTGCTTATGGCTCTCAACTGCTGACCCGAAAGACGCGGGTTCGATCCCAGCCGCGGCAGTGGAATTTCTATGGAGGCGGAATTCCAGAGGCCCGTGTACTGTGCGATGTCAGTGCACGTTGAAGAACCCCAGGTGGTCAAAATTTCCGGAGTTCTTCACTACGGCGTCCCTCACAGCCTAAGTCGCTTTGGGACTTTAAACCCCCCATAAACCAAAGAACTCATGTGTGTTGATTCCCAAATGCTTTGTGATTAGTTACCAGTTGCCCTCAAGTGCTTGTGTCATGTGCCTCCCATGTCCACGTCCTGTATCTGTGGGTTGCGCAAGACCCTCAGTCATGTGTGAGAATTTCACATGCCACACTGGCTAGCTTGCGTCCAACCATGCTGATCTGCACCCCGCACTGTGTCTGTCCAGGTGTGCCCCCGTACTGGAGCTGGTGCTGCACATGCTGCGCGCGCTGCTGGCGGCCTCGCGCACCCACCTCAGCCACCACCAGCTGGAGCACCCCATTGTGACCCCTCCCTGTGCGCCCCCCATACTGCCTCCCCCTCCGCCCCTGGCTGCCCCGAACTCGGGGCAGGCAGTGCCCCCTGACAAGGGCTGCTCCGAGGCCGAGAAGGACCGCGAGGAGCTGCGCTTGGCCCTGGTGGCCGCCCAGGAGAGCGCTGCCGTCCAGATCCTGCTTGAGTGCTGCCTGCCCACAGACGCCGAGAAGGTTGGCGTCTCCCCTTCTTGCACTGTCGTCTCGGGGCTTGTGCAATGGGGTGCATACAAATCTGCGAGCACATACACTTCATGTGTATATTGCTCAGGCACATGCATAGGTAAAGTACTGTAAAATCTCGTTAAGGTGTAACTCGTGGTGCCACCGAAAAACTGTGCACAAAGCAGCTGTATGCCCTAACTGAAAATAGCTTAATTACTAATCTAAGTGTGCCGCCACGGTGGCTCGGTGGTTATGGTGCTCGGCTGCTGACCCGAAAGGCGCGGGTTCGATCCCAGCCGCGGCGGTTGAATTTCTTTGGAGGAGAAATTCTAGAGGCCCGTGTACTGTGCGATGTCAGTGCACGTTAAAGAACCCCAGGTGGTCTAAATTTCCAGAGCCCTCCACTACGGCGTCTCTCATAGCCTTAGTCGCTTTGGGACGTTAAACCCCATAAACCAAACCAAACCAAACCTAATCTAAGTGTGCCCAAGGAGGTAACCTATTCTGTCTGTCACAGAGGCAGGCAGCCTTGTAGCCTCAAAGGCATGTAAACGAGGCCTCAGCTTCTCCATTTGGCCCTGTCTTTGAGTGAAGAGGTCAAACACATCCAGCATGCATGCAGTTTTTCCAGAGGTAGGGCCTGGGCTGCCTTCAGCTTCCTCAATGGTGTTGCTTGCACTAGGTGATGTATCACCAGTGATAGAAGAAACAGTATCGCTATGGGACTGCACTGAAGAAGTCTCAGGTACACTGTTTATGTCTCTTTTAACATACAAAAGGTGACAGTTTCTACAGCGCTTTTCCGTTGAAGAATTTCTGCAAAGAGCCTTTCACAGGTGTTGGCAGCAGCGGCTGTCAGCACTCGGAGATTCACCCCATTGCTAGGCACACTGGGGAGTGATGTCACTTGGGAAGCAGTGGATGTGGGGAGCTTGTGATTTATGGCAGTGCCAGTGATGCGGCAGCGCAGTGAAACAAGGCCAAATCACTGCCACGTAGTGACGAAAGTCAGCCACCAGTGGGGCAGATGCCGTTGCGACACGCAGTTTGCTGCACAGTGCCACAATTGCGCACAGTTTGCTGCAGCCAGCCTAAACACCTGAGCTGCACAGTAGGCAAGTCGTATGAGGATAAGCGGTAGCTATGGCAATGGGCTTGTCTGTGTTGCCTGGACTGGGACTGCTCGAACATTGGCAGCCTTGGCAATGGCAGGGAGGGGTGCATTCTGCAAGGTCTCGAAGGTGTTCTTTCTCCGGACGTTTCAGTAGCTGCAAGCATGGTCATTCCATGCTGTGCTGTATCAGCAGCTATGTGTTACCACCATCTGTGCGTTAGGAGCACCAGTGGGGATTCCATGCAGTGTGGATGCTTTAAAGGGATACTTAGGCAAAATCTTGCAATTGAACAAAAACGCTGAAAATAGATTCTCGGAATGTGATTACATCAAAGTCTAGTCGTCACTGTGCATATTTTTCAGCGGTTGGTTTTATTTTTGATGTTTTATGAGCGCATGCCAAGCCCTCCCAGCCGGCACGAGGTGAAGAGCGTGACGTCATGACACCCTCGTCCGACAGGTATCCGGTCGCGTCACTCAAAGCGCGATGTCACACTGCAGTTTGGGTAGACCAAGCGATAAAGGCGCATTCACACTTGGACATTTGGCGGCGAGAGTGAGCGGAAACCGGCACCACGGCAGAGATTCCACCGAAATATCCAGCAGAAAGCCCGATCGGTCAAGGGCCGATTTCTGCTGCCGGAAAAAAATTCCGCCGATTCTCATCGGCCGCTAGTCCGAAGTTGCATTCCCATGGCGACAAATATGGCGGCGCCCTTCGATGCATGACGCCTCGCTTCGGACTGGATTTGTCGTTGTTACTGCCTTCTTCAGCGCATTCAATGGCCATAAATGGGCCACCGGTCTTTCCCTTCGTCTCCTGTCGCCCATAAGAAAACGTACCAGTAATAAATTTGCTTTATTTTTTATTTAGAGTGATGATTCTGCCCCCTTTAGGCTTACAAGATGCGTTGGTTTGTTGACAACATGGTTGCCTTCCTAACCACCAGATGGTGCCACTTGTCTAAACATCGTCGCGCCTCTGTTTTAAAAGTGAGAATGTTAGAAATGGTGTAATGTCCGCAAAAAATAGCAGCATTTAGCGTACGTAAACGTGCATATGGGTATGGTATGTAAACAGCATCGATTAACGTCTTGCCATATCTGTTTACGCCGTGAGCAGACGACACATAGATGCAAAACTGGAAAACCCGGGAGTTGCTTGGTGGCTTGGCTCTGTGCTCTTCCTTGCAAAAAAGGGGTGCTTAGGTTCGCGTGCGGTCTTTTTTTCCAAATATTTTTACGAAAAGAGGGGGGTGTGCTTAGAATCGCAAAAATGCCATATTTTTCTTTTGGAATTGCTGGTGTACTTGGAAATTACAGAGACAGGTCTGTTGCAGCTAATGCAGTGCCCATGATTCTGAGCATATCATGCGTCATTGCACTGCACCCTTTTTTTTTGTCTTCGCTGGATGGGTGAGTAAAGGTAGGCAACATAGGTAGGTAAGGTTTCAATGGGCACCATCCCATTTTGTTCTTAGTAAAGTTCTAATATCTAGCTCTTTCTAGGTACAGTAAAAGCTCGTTAATTCGACACTGACGGGACCGCGAAAAATTGTCGAATTATCCGAATGTCGAATTATCGAATGAACAGCAAAAAAACAATGTTTGCCGCAACCTTTATTTGGCAAAGAAATCTGTTATCGTTGCCTGCTTTTTCGAGCGAATTTGAGCGACTATGATAGCTCTAACAGTTGCCAGGTGCTGCGCGGCACACGCACCGTCAGGGATTTTTTCACAGAAGTCCTCCCGCACGGACAAGGCTTCTGCGGCTTCTTTCACCGTGCACTTCGGCATTTGGGGCAACTGCTCACAATCGTCACCTTCCGACGAATCGTCGTTGTCAGCGCCTGTCACTTATATTATTACATCCTCGGTCAGCTGACAGGACACAAAGGCAAGGCGCGTGCCTGCGCGCTACCCACACGAAAGCAGCGCGAGGAGGAGGTGAAGCGAGCGCGGCTTCTGCTGCTTATCTGTTCTTTCAGCGAGCGTCCGCTTCGCGGTTGCTGCTGCCACGCGCGTCTTATCTTTTCTCTTTATCTTTCCTCTGATCTTCTAACTCTCCTCTATCTGCACTAGGCAGCATTGGTTGCTCGGCTGAGCCAGTGGGCAGGCCCGTGCAATTTCCTTTCACCCTTCTCTCCGTCGCAACAAAACAGCAACAGCAAGCAGCCCAATAAACACGCTGACAAAGCGCGCAATTACCAAAAAAGGCGCCGCCTTATGGTTAAACAACGGCGATCGTAGCACCAAGAACACGCGGAAACGACGACACAGGACACCAACACGACTGCTGCGAAGCACAAAAAAAAAAAAAAGACTCCAGCCGCTTCAGCCGCCGCCGCTGCTAACCTCGCTTCCCTCGCCCTCGCTCACGCTGCTGACGGCGATCACCATACAGATGGCCTATCAGGCATACGGTAGCCCCGCTCGTGGCAGTGTTTTTTTCTTTTTGCTCTCGGCGCACCGGCTTGGCGGGCTGCGGATCGAGTGAAGTCGAATTAACCGACGCACGGCAAAATTTGGTCGAATTAACGAGAGTTTCGCCCCATAGACTCCTATGTATAATTGTAGGGACCTCGCGTGCGCGTCGAATTATCCGATTTTCCGAATTAACGGGGGTCGAATTAACGAGCTTTCACTGTATGTTGATGTTTGTCTGGGAGCAACAGATGCATAGGCAGGATGATAATTTTACCCTTATTGCATTCCTTGGTGTCAAGAGTACCCAATGGCATGCATTTCAGCGAGTTTCCTGCAGCAAATTTTCTTCAAAACTTTTCCCAAAATACTTGCATAAAAACTGCACAAGTGCTCATGGAATTGTTTTACACGAAATTAAATGACATATCTAAAATCAGCACACAAAAATACATGTGGCCTGACAATTTCATTACTATATCTAGATTAATAAAAAAATTTTTTCAAGACCAGGGTCCCAAATCAGGTGTCCTGAGGACCATAATGGCACTGCAGGCTGGAGAAGCGGCTTGAAGGGCACGAAGCTATGATGACTGTTAGTTGGTTTCATATCTCACATATTTTTTGGGGTTTGCAGTGTTCTCCACTTTTCACTGGAAATTTGTTAAGCGCTTCTTTCTCCTTTTCTAAAGTTTAGAAAGATGCCATACACACAGTAACTTGAACTTGTTGCACATTTCTCACTGCGGACTCAATGTCGGCATGTAATGGTGAAGGTCGTCATGCCTGAGTGGGCCGGCATCACTGAAGTACAAGGGCAATGTGTACAACCATTGTGCAAGCACGAACTGCCCTTATAGCTTAACCCTTTCACTGCCAGGTTTTTTTACTCACATCTGCACACACCCTGCCGGGTTTTTTTGCATGTTAGTTTCCTGGAAATGTTTTGCTAGTAACGCACTAAAATGCTCTGCAGGACATGTAGACATGTTTATTCAGGATAATCTTATAGATATTAGTTGTAATGAATCAAATCTTCCAGCACTAATCTGGCCTCTCGGATTTCCTCTTCTTACTTGGATTTTTCGGTGGCAGGGGGACTTCATCACTGTCATCACTCGACAAGGCACTTAGGTGGGCTCCTTCCTGGTTCTCATTATCATTGGACTCCGAATTCACAAGCAATTTTGAATTTCTTCGTCCGTCAAAGCGCGGACGAGTGTGGCACATAGCCTCATGGCTGCTGTGCGCAGACCAAAACGAAGTGACTCGGATGTGGAAACATGCGCACCATCTATTGTGTAAAATTTACCCTACAAGATTTATGAATTTATGGGGCTTCTTCATAGACGGCGCTACATGTAAGCATCGTTTTTTTTTTACACAAGTATTATCGGGAGCGGCAGGGGGTGAGTTAAAAAGCCAAAACGAGTTGAACTCGGGAGAGGCAGGGGGTGTGCATATGTGGTAGCCCGAGTTATCTCGGGAGTGGCGGTGAAAGGGTTAATGAAGGAACAACGGAATTCGGTGTACTGATCTGATGGGCTGCCATATGTCCCGCTTTTGATAATTTGTTGCTGAATAACCCTTGTCCCTGTGCAGAGTGCAAGTGATGGCTTCCTGACCGATCTTCGGGAGGTGCGCACTTTGGTCTGCACCCACCTGCACCAGATGTTCATCGCCGACCCCAACTTGGTTCGACTGGTACACTTTCAGGTCTGTTGGTGGCACCAGCTTATGCTCTTTGATATCAGTCACATCAGCTGCATGCTTGGTTTCATTTCTTGCTTCCCGTGCTTATGGTCGCGAATTTTAATGCCAGGGTCCTACGAATGGACCCTGCATGGACTTCTAGATGAGTTCCGTGCAGTATCTTTCTCTTGCTTTCTTTTTTATCTGATTTTTTTTTCACCAATGTATTTTGCATGGACTCAACATTGTGGCACCAAGTATGTATGTAGATAAATCGGCGTCATTCTCTTTTTGGTGTAGCTTGTCAGTGTTGATTTTTGTCAGTGCTGTTTATATTTTGCAAGGCGTCATGGGGAACATAAAATGTTCGCTTCTTTGCTTGCTTATACCTTTCTTATTGTTTCTGATTCGAAGCAGAAGCTCATATTTTGTCTTGGACAAGTGCAGCATGACCGATTGCCCACTTTAAAAAAAAAAGTTGAAGAAGTCGCAGTTGTGCAGTCTTCATGGAACATGCAGATTTGTGTGCTGGCCTTTTAATTTCATGTAAAACAAGTCCTTATGCATTGTATTATGTAGGTTTTTCGATAGAGTGTTTAAGAAATATTGCTACAAGGAACTTTCATTATTTCTTCGTGACATCGAGGAATGCAGTGATGGTAAAATTATCATCCTCCCCTATTGACTATCATAGAACTTGAGTTACACGATTTTTAAGCTGCCACTCCAGAAACAGGGATACAAACTTTTCTTCCCGTTTCTGAAGTGGCAGCTTCAAAACCTCATAACTCAACTTCTATGATAGGCAGGATGATAATTTTCTCTTTATTGCATTCCTTGATTTCAAGACAAATTAGTGGCATTCATTTCAGCAAATTTCCTGCAGCAAAGTTTCTTAAATGCTCTCTCCAAAAGATTTTCGTAACATATTGCATAAGTGTACAAGTACTTGTTTTACATTAGATTAAGTGTTGTATTTAGAATCAGCACAGAAAAATACATGTTCCCTGAAGATTTAATAATTTTTTTTTTTTAGGAGAGCAGGGTTTTCCTTTAATTTTCATTTCCCTTGTGAGAGAAATATGTGGGGCATTTTTGTAAAATGGGCTATAAGCTGTGTTTTTTTTTGGTTTTGCATAGAGCATCAATATCTGTTCTTGTCTTGGGTTGCCATGCCATATAGTTTCTTTGGCTTGTCCATAAGCCAGGAGTACAAGAGAGCATACTTAGTTACACCTCTCTTTTATGCCATAAGAGGTGTATCTGTGAATGCTCGTGTTAAAGGGCATTGATGTTTGGAATTCATTACAGCACTTGTGTCACCACCGGTCTTGTTCTGACTTGGCCGTTCTTTTATTTGTGCAGGGCTACCCCAGCGAGCTGTTGCCTGTGTCAGTATCTCTCATCCCATCCATGCACATCTGCCTGGATTTCATCCCAGAGCTCCTCGGTCAGCCCCACCTGGAGAAGCAGGTAGCACAGTACACTCCTAATACTGCTTGCTTTCCTTGTCGTCAAGAGAGGTGCTCATTGCAGGAGCTAGTGATATTTATCACCGTGTAACTGCAGCAATGGCTCATGCACCGAGTATGGACGATAGTGTTGTGTTCAAATCCCTTTGCCAATGGAAATCCAATGCTACTTTTTGGTACTTCCTTCGAGCATTGCCTGAAGAGATGCTCAGCTTTTTCAGGGGTGTGGAAAAAGTGCTGCTTGCTCTCTTGCACCAGAGTGTCGGCGCATCAGAACCAGGCCTGGGGTGGGGTGCTGCCAGATCCCAGTGAGCCAATTTCAGGCATCAGTAAGGCTGCACCGGTTCATGTGTAGGCACACTGCAGAGGCCTACTCAGTAGCCAGGAAAAGCACTGCCTCACCTGAAGGAGCTTGCACCAAGCTGGATGAAATTAACCGCAGGCTTAGGAGGTTTGAGTCCCGCCTTGGCTTGAAAAGAAAAAGTCACAAAATAGAAGGCCTGTTGGAAGAAGGGCATCATTTCGGGCTCTTGCTTGGGAACAGGTACTAATTTAAACTCTAAAGGGATTGAAAACTTGTTCGAATTGAGTAGAATCTCGATGGTAGAATCTCGGTTGATGCAAATTTTAGGGATGATATGATTTCTTAAAATACCCTTGACCCCTGAGTGCATTCTATACAGTGAGCAGAAATTCGGGTGTTACAACCTTCTCCCCCACCCACCTGCAAATGAGATACAAACGCGAGCTGCGACCGCACCCTTCAGCACCAAGTACTTGCTGCCTGTACATCACTGACGCCGCGGATTAGCAGTGGCACGCAGCCATAAATAAACCTTGTCAACCAAAATTGCGAAAATTCTGCATACAAACTTTTGTTGTTTTGGGTAATACGAATTTCCGATTATACTATCTTTCGTGGCCCTGTGAGATCCGTATGATTGAGATTTTACTGTGTGTGAAGTTTGAATTAAGGCGAGCCTCTCAGGTGCACATTATGCTACCGGAACTCGATTCAAATAAAGTGGAGGTTTGACTTAGGTGAATTGGAATTAATGAGGCTCCACTTGTATGCTAGTGCATGACTTCAGGCATATAGGGTCGATGTTTTGCAGCAGTCTGTAGGTGCTGAGCAGCTTCACCCGTTAGTCACTTTCTTGGGGCAGACCTGCTAAATTTGCTTCATGTGGCTTCCTGTGTCATTGTCATCAGGCCAGTGACATCTGTCGTAGGACAAATGCCTCTCCCGTTGACCTCCAAATGGAATCCACTCTGTAACCCTAGTGGGCCATCAGCTATTGGTTCCCCACATTACATGCTCTGCCCACGTTAATTTCCTCTTCTTGATTTTAGGTAGAATATCATTAACTCGTGTTTGTTTGCCAAGCCATGCTGCTTTTTTCCCTATCTCCTAAACACTGTTCCTATTGCTTTCTATCTCATGCATCACTGTGCAGTCCTCAATTTTCAACGCTCTTTTTTAGGCTCCAGTACTACCATTGTCAGTGAGCTTCTAATTTCTGTCACATCAATCAAGCTTTGAAAAATTGTATGTCAGTAAATTTTTTGGTACAGAGAGTAGGTTTGTTCATGAGGGGTTACAGTGCTGGCTGGCTTGACTTATTTTGCTTTCTTCTATCTCTCTCTCTTTCAGGTGTTTGCCATTGAATTGGCATCTTACCTCTGCCTGCAGTATTCCATTGCCAAGTCTCTCAGCATTGCCCGTCTATGCATCAATGTAACCCACACCCTGCTAGGGGGTAAGTCACATTCTGTTCTCTTTACTGTCTAGACTTGTATTTATCTTTGCAGAAGTCGTTTTCAGTGCCGGTTAAGGGGTTATTAAGAACTTATTGAAGAGAGTTCACAGCGGCTATTTCAAGTTGGCCACTGCTGTGCACTGTACGCCCAACACCCTTCTGGGATTTATGGGCCACAGTCATGTGTGCAAATACCTTTGCATGGATTTCTTTTGTGAAAAGAAGCTACAAAGTGGAATTTAGCTTCAACTGCACAACATTTGATGTCCTTGTGGTGCCACTCCGTTGCTAAAATGTACGTGCCTGTGTCCATTGGCAGTGCTTCCCAGCTACCAGCGGCCGCTGCTGTTCCTGCCTGCGCTGCCTGCCCTGGTGCGCATGTGCCAGGCCTTCCCACCACTGGCCGAGGACGTGGCTGTGCTGCTGCTGCAGCTGGGCCGCGTCTGCCTCTCCCAGGAGTGCACCACGGCACCACCTCAGCTGGGTGGGTGAGCCCTGGTGGGGGCACTACTCGTGGGAGCCTTTTCTAAGCAGTCGGCCTATTCCGACTCGTGACACATTGAGAAAACTCAGTGATGCTGCTGCTGGGGAGTTGGTGGCAGTGTGGCCCAGCCTCAGAGATCCGTGTACGGAAGAAAAGCATTAGGTGGCAGCTTGGGCTTGTTGGTAACACATGTCAACAAAAACAGCGCAGGAAGAGAACAAGGACAAGCAAGGACACACACGAGCGTTAACTTCCAACAGTTTATTGTGAGCCGCAGGGCGGTAAATATATACGACGTGGCGATACATTGCACAGGCGCAGGACAAAAATTTTCAATAGTTTCTCAGATGATGTAGTTCTTTCCGAGATAATCCAACAGATGGTTTTGCGGTGCACAAGTCACCTAGGCTATCTATGGCTTCAGCTTCAATAATTTCACGGGTAAGTTTGGTAGGGTTCTTGGTGATTACATTGCATGATTCATAGAGAGGTACACAATATTCACAGTTTCTGCAATGGACATCAAGAAAACCCCCTCTTTTTTCTTTTACATTGTAACGATTTTCTCGAAGACTTTCGTTCAGGCACCTTCCACTCTGACCCATATATTTCTTTCCGCATGTCAATGGTATGCTGTGCACAACTGATTCCATACATTCAACGAACTTTGTTACATGCTTCGTGGTACACCCACTCTTTTTCGCAGGGCCAGGTCTTGTCAAATTGCAGAATTTCTGCAGCTTTTCAGGAGCTGAAAAAATGACTTTGACATTGGCCCGTTGTCCAATCTTCTTCAAATGATGAGACACACCATGAATGTATGGAATAATAGCAAATTTTTGCTTATTTGCTGAAAGGGGAGGGCCATCTAGAGGGGAACAGATCTGTGTCATGAGAATTTCAGCAATACTTGCTAGGACATGCATAGGAAACCCAGCGTTAGTTAGCCTCTGTACTTGTTCAGCGAAACTTGCTGCCATTAGCTGTGAACAGGACTTTTTTATGGCATTAGAGAGGCATAACGAAGAAGAAGAAAAGCATTGGCGTCGGTGAAGTTTTGTCGGGAGGACGGCCAGTGGTGATGATGCCCGTATTTCATTTGCTGGCCTATTCTAGCCTACAAAAGCTTGTTTTTTCTTCAGAAGCAGTCTCTTTGGGATTAGAATGTGGTACAGCCACCGACCAATCTTTCAGACTTGGCGGGACCCGAAAAATTCATGAAGTTCAAAAAAATCACTGCAGTGAGAAAAACAGAGCTTGAAAAATTGCAAATTTCGCAATTTTTCATGTTGCACTTGCAAGTGACAGTATTAGCCAGCATTTCAGTCGGAGCCATGCTTTCGTCATGCTTTTCGCCCGAAGTGTGGCCGGACAGTGTTTGTTTCCCCAGTCACGGTCGCGAAGGCTGGTAGAGGGAATTCGTGGGGAGCATCTGCCTCCTCCATTTCGCATCAGACCAGGGTAACGGCATTTCAAATGCAGCTGCTTCCCTATTATCATTGCAATCACGCACCCATGATGGTATTTTCTTAGTAAACCACCTTATAGGAGTGGAGAGTGAAGCGGCAAAGTGTATCCCAGCCACTGCATCCAATTCAATCCATCTGAATCCAAAATGGCACCCTCCACGGCCGGATTGATGGAAGAGACAAGTTTTTATGTCAGCAATGTTCTTTCAAAATCATTATTTTTTGGGTTCCGTACATTCTTGCTAGAGTCTATTTCAGTGAAAAAAAAACTTTGGAATCCATTCACTCCAAATTATTGGTCTTGAATATGTACATTCTTATTGGTCTTGAATACAGTCGACGACCGATTTTTCGGACTCTCGAGGGACCGCGAAAATGACTGAAAAATCGGGCAGTCCGGAAAATCAAATTTCACCGAAAAAATCACGAACTTATTACCACTATGCCGGAGAAAGCGGCCAATTGTATTGCACACATTCTAAAGCTCCTCATGACTATATTTCGCCGCGCGAAATACCGTATAAACGCGTATAAGGGCCGCACTTTTTTTTTTCCAGATTCGAGGGCCAATTTTCGGGGTGCGGCCCATACACGCGATATGCGAAAAAAAAAATTTTTTTAAGTAAAAACACACCAACCAGGGAATGAGCGACATTTATTCTACATTCAATCGTCACTCGCGAAGTATTTAGACTCCTGAGCTGGTGCTGCGCTCTGGTGCACGCTCATGCCAAAAGAAGCCGCGCAGCATGTCCGCTGTCAACGCATAGCCGTTGTTCCGAAATTCCATCACATAGAGGTGCAGCTCTTCTTCCAGTTCAGGAAACTCGCACCGCTTGACTCGGAAAGCGCGCTTTTTGCAGCTTGTGTTTCTCTTTTGGTTGCACCATCATCGGACGCACTTCTCGGCCACGTCGAATTTCCCGCCCGCCGCACGCTTACCGACCACGTTCGAGAGCTAACTCCCAGCCGTGTAGCTTAAGGTGCTTGCCCATCGCGCTAAAACTGTGAAGCTCGGCGGCAGCACGCGAAAGCCACTATCACGGCGAACGCGCTAACACGCATGCTGACACGCCACGAAAGGCTGGAGCTGGTGATACTGATGCCGATGTGAACAGCGGAAAATCGCGACCGAGAAAAATGTTGATGAGATAATGATCACGGCGCCATCCATAGACAGCACTTGGAAGCTCCGGTGTGCGCGCGTGGCCTCCGCGAACGGCGCAGCGCCGGAGCAGATCGCGGCCGCGATAAGATCCGGCGGCGCGCCCGAAGCGCGCTTCGATCGCGGAGGCCACGGCTTGCGCGTAGCCTCTGCGATCGTATTCGCGTTCCGTGTTCGGGACTAAAGACTCGGCACAGATGAGTTCCGTGAACTCAGACTACGGTTTAAGTTCGTGCGGCGGAAGACATTCAAGGACAGTACGAATTCGAAAACACGCGCGCGCAATGTGCCGACTCGCGCAGAATTTCAGCGTCGCAAGAGGCTCCCTTTAAGCTTGAATTTCGTTTTGTTTGATCAAGTTTTCGGTATCTCCTGCAGTCTGAATTAATGAGGTTCCACTGTACACATTATATGGCGGCTTGGGTACTGGCGGCGAGTGCGAACGAGGTCCGAAAAATCGAGTGGTCAGTTGCGGTGCGTCCGAAATTTCAAGCGCTCTTACACATTGGCTCTATGGGCCATGTCGCGGTGCCGCGAAAAAGTCCGAATAATCAAGCATGTCCGAAAAATCAGGCGTCCGAATTTTCGGTCGTCGACTGTATGTACATGTACATATGTACTATCGCGCTCAATATGAGTTGCAACGCGCGGTCATCGACCGGGGCTCGTTCCGTGGTGTGCCTCCTTCAAACAGTCGCTCGGAATTCTGGGAGAAACTGCTGTTCCAGGAAACAACAGCACCCCCGCTCAGGAAAAAAATTTCTCCCAGAATTCCGAGCGACTGTTTGGAGGAGGCACACCACGGAACGAGCCCCGGTCGATGACCACGCGTTGCAACTCATATTGAGCGCGATAGTACATGTAACATGTACAGTCTTTACCAAAAGTAACCCGGCACAGGTGGTTTGTTTCTTAGCCGTGTAACGAAGTACTTATGGCAGTCCTTTAGCTCCGATTCTGTGTAGAGTAAGGTGAGCCCTTGTCCTCGCGTTCTGACAACTTTCGGTCTTTAAGGGTGCTGTAAAGGCTACGTTATACACTTTAGAAACAAAACACTGTTGCTCGGTTACTTTTGGCAGAGGGGGTACATATGTACTTCTATGTACAGAAGTTGAGAGCTCAGGGCGGTTGTTTCTAATCCATGTAGTGGGGCTTTTGTAGCATCCATGGAAGTCCTAACCTTTAGAGGGGAGAAGACTAGAGTTCCTCTTACCGTCTAGAGAGCTGAAACGCAGGGGACACATAACGAGCCACACTACATGACACAGATTGAAACCGTCTTGGTCTCTAATCTTCTGGCTAAGGGTGCACTTGTTCCTATGGAGTATGTGACAGTTCCTCAGCAAAGTTGAAATATCACACAAGTCTGAATAATTAGAGTCTGAAAAATCAGTCGGCTCCTGTAATCTGTAGATGCAGGCTGGCTTCACCAGGGCCTAGCATAGTGGTGTAGGTAGGTACCTTGCCCCTGCCTTGTCATCACGAAGTGGAGATTGCCGCTGCAGTGGCTCAATTGTTATGGCGCTCGGCTGCTAGAACTTCATTCTGGCAGAAATGTTGCTGAAGCTGTACTTCTGTGCCAAAGTAGGGCGATGCATTCACTGTTCATTGAACTGGTGGGTTTTCGTGGCTGCTTAGTGGTGTGTCACACTGAACTGAGATGATTTGCAGGATTTTTTTTCGTGATATGTGAAGCTTTTATGTGTGTCGCAGTCGAGTGTGTGCAGGCTGTTCTTTTATGAAAAATTTAGTTACAAAATTTTGTGGCCTGACCCAGGTTTTTCGGCCAATCAACTGGAAAAGTCCGCTGCCAGCATGGACGACAGCGAGGGACCTGATGGTCGTGTTCCAAGCAACAGTGCTCTCTGCAGTGCAATCCAGAAGTCCTTTGCTGACCTGTGTGACAATGCAGTGCTGAACCGGACTATATACTAGAGCCAGTGCAAGGCTTATGGTACTTTATGCAGTGCACATTGCAGGGTTAGTGGAATGACCTACAAGCCTTTTGCAGTGTATGGACACGGCACGAACAGTCACAGACGTGCTGAATGGGCTGCAGTCATCGCATAAATATCTGAGGCATGTTGCTTGAACACACAGGAGAAGCTCCCCATTGGCTCCTCAATTGCAAGCGGAGAGATTGATGGATGACATCAGAAGCAGGTGCAAAGGAAGCAGTCTGTATGATGGCGCAATCTGGTGGCATGAAATGTAAACCCGCCAAACTTCTCTTTGGTAAATTAGCAGTAGCAAAGTGATGAGTGCACAGGTTGGTTTCTGCCTCAAGATGCTACAAGCATGCGACAGGTTCCAGGACTGCCTTAAAAATTTACATCATCATTGCACCATGAGAGAGGGCAGAGTTTTTTTATTCCGGCCTGCTCTTGCTCCATGGCTCGCCGGAGAATGCACCTTGGAGTCTAAACATTTCCCTGGAATTGCTGATGCATGCAAGACGTTCAGGTGGGCTTGCCACCAAAGGTACAAACTTATTGTTTATTGTGTCAGAGTTTGTTGGACGACAGTCCGAGTTTGTTGGACACCTCGTCTTCAATGCATCTTGTAAATAGGGTCCCATATTTTTCGTTGCTGAGGGCTGTTTTTGAATCACCGTTTAGCATGTTTTCCCATTTTTCTTATTCACTTTTTGTCCGGTGTAAGTCAAGAAACTTTCTTGCAAGTTGTCCTTCCTCTTTGTGTTGCCTAATTTATAACATTAAAGGTCAAAGTTGTAAAATGTTTCTGTGTGGCTCACATTGCACATTATTCTAGTGTTTTAAAAATAAGCTAAAGTGGTCACTTATAAAAGCATTGCCTGGTGGTTTAAAGTCTGGCAGAACACGGATTTTTGTAAAAGGTAGAGGCAAAATGCTGCATATGACTTAATGCTGTAGTATCAACACCACAGACGTACAGGGTTAGTCAAAAGTTCCCACGTTACGGGGTCTCTTCTCAGTATATCCTGGCACTTATGATGCTGATAAAGCTACCAAGGTTGTCGGAGGTCCGAACGATACTTCTACCTTCTACAGATATATTTAGCCCGCAAAGAACTCAATGATTCGGCAGCGGTGATACCAACAGGCATGCTCGGTGGTCATCAAACAGAATACCCGCCACTCTAGTCCATGCTCAGTTTAAAGCTGACAGCAAACTTTCGAGATATGGTGTACAAAGTAGTCACAACATTCCGGAACGGGATAGAATCATTTCTTCCTGTCTGCGATCTTTCCGAGATAAATCTGGTCGTGTCTTGCATCATGAAGCAATAAAAGCACGTGCCAGTGTCATCAGACATGAACAAATAAACATTACAGAGCTTTGTGGCAAACTTAAATCCCCAATGCGACCTATTTTTCGTAGCAGCTGCATTTGCTTTTGCCTTTTATTACTCTTAGTGCCATCCATTGTTAGTTTGGCCACATTGTTCTACGAATACAGCACTGGCGCGCTGTTCTAAGGTGTCAGGACAAATTTCACACCGCACGGGCCTTATACCCCTGCCACACGGCAAATTTAATGTCATTCTCATCGAATGACATTTGTTCGACTTAATGTCATTTTTTCTGCGCGCTGCTACACGGCAAAAACTAATGTCATTTGCAAATGATGGCGATTGCGATGGAAAGAGAGTACAGTGAGTACAGCATACAAAAATTTCGATGTATGCTTCAATACGTTGCAAAAAGTATTGCTTTGCTAATGGAAACCGATTCTAAAATCTTCATCCTCATTTTAATCAACGTATCTAGATAGGCGCGCTGTGCGAGGGATCTAAAAACGTTGATTTCAATAACGTGTTGATCACTGCTATCCACCACAAGTCCAAGCCAAGCCAAACCTCAGCCAGCGGCGGCAGGCAAATGGTGGACGTCATATTGTGAAATGCTCTCTATGGTGAAATTAGACAGTATTAGCTGTGCATCCGCAAAAGCTTTGCGCATGCTACGGGCGCACCTTGCACGCACTGCCGCCCGTCCTCACAACAGTTTTGGTAGGGAGCACAGTGGTTGGGTGTGACTAGCGTAGCGCGCAAGAAGCATAACATACTGTGGCGCCATCTAGACGATAGCAAGTCAAACCTCCTGAACTGAGTGCCGAAAAAACGTTTTTCTCTTTTATTAACGGCAGTAATGAATGCAATCGAAGGCTTTGTTTTTTTTTAATGTAAATCAATTGGATGAAATGAAAATGTAGATTCTAGTGCAAAGTTGGAGAAATACTTCGCTCGGGGTCGTTGCTATGACGACAGTGTACGCCGTACATAGTTAAGCCTAGCATCAAGAAATTCTGAAATTTATCTCAAAAGCGACTGATATTTTAAACCTATATTGTTACGGAGGGATGAGAATGCACAAAATAAAAGCGAATACAACCGTTTAGAGCAAGCTATCGCGTCGAAAAATGCAGCGGCGACGCAGTATTCGGTCCGAAGCGGGCGAGCTGGGCGTCGCCATGTTGTGAATGTTAACCACGCAAGGCTGGTAGCGAGAGTGAGTTTTATTTTTTTCCAGTTCTATTTGTCATTTTTATATACATAAATGAACGACAGCACAATCGTAGGGACGCGGAAATATTACAGTGCTTGTGACGTTTTTGTAATCGTGTTTTTCGGTGTATATTCTCACCAAGTCTCTGGTGTCGAGGGAACACATTAGCTCGGACGTCGCAGGCGAATGTGTTCAGGGAACTCATTCGATACCTAATGTCGTTTTCATCGAATGACATTAGATTTTCTCGTGTGGCAGCTAACTAATGTCGTTTTGAACGAATGTCATTCGATGGGAATGACATTAAATTTGCCGTGTGGCAGGGGTATTAGTTCGAATCCAGCTGAGCATGGAGGGATTTCTCCATATGAATGTGCTTGTAGTAACCAAAAATTTGGTCTAAGCATCATTTCGGCATCAATGTGCTGCTATTTTGGGAACAGCTAGCATTCAGATGAAATTTCAAGTACCATGAAGTGGCTGTAAATAAAAGGGGAGGAGTAGAAGCTGTTCTGCTCATCCAGAAATGAAAAAATTGGTTTTGAAGTAATGGAAGACGCAGGCTTTTTGCGGATGATTGCATCCTTTATCGTCGCATTGTCACTAACAGGGATCAACTATCGCTTCAGAATGACTTACACATAATAGAACGGTGGTGTTCCGACTGGCTTATGCAGCTGAATGTCTCAAAGTGCCAATTTATGCAAGTATCGCGAAAACGTTCCAACATCAGATCTGCATATTCACTCCTGTCAAACACGGTAACCCAAGTCCAATCATATCGGTACCTTGGAATCACTATCTCCAGCAAATTAACCTGGTCGGAACACATCTTATATCTAGCATCTAGAGCATCAAAATCACTTGGCCTCATCCGAAGATCCCTGTACCTAGCCCCTCCTTCTGTTCGAAAATTAGCATACGAAACATTCACCCGTACCATACTTGATTATGCAGCGGCTATATGGAATCCTCACCAAGCATACTTAATTAACACCTTAGAAGCCGTTCAAAACCGAGCAGCCCGTCTTATATCCTCAAATTACAATAGACACAGCAGTATCACCAGTATTAAATCTTCACTTAACATCCCGCCACTAGAGCTCCGACGGAAAATCGCACGACTCTGCCTCTTTCATAAGTTATATTACAATTTTCCTGATCTTCGTAACACATTATTACTAGCTCCCATCAGAACATCGCGCCGCCTGTTTAACCTCCTCAGCATTCAACGTATACATGGATCGACCTTGGCATTTAATAAATCTTTTCTTCCAACTGCAATAGAAAATTGGAACCTGCTACCCGACTACATTGTTAACGAGCGCGAAGCTACTAAATTTCGACAGGCATTAATTAATCACTGTACTGAATAAAAGACACTGCTCAAACTTCAGTTACACTTATTCTTTTTCTTGTTGTTGTTGTTACCGCCTAATTCAGCCTTGCGCCCTTCATTATTGACCAACGTTGTATTGTGATGTATCGTTTTTCATTTTATTGTATTGCATTATGTTTTGTTGTATTAACGTATTATTCTCAGTTGCATTTGCTTTGTCCCCCCCCTTATGTAATGCCTCAACAGAGGCCTTTAAGGGTAAAATAAATGATGAGTAACTGCCTCACTTCTTGGTGGACACCTAGGTGGGAGGAGTAGGAAGAAAAGATGGAATTAGTAGTGGTATGGTTTGAGGGAAACGAGAAGTGCCGAGAAATGCAATAGCTCCAGTAAGTGCATCAGGTCCATGAACCGAGGTTGGTCGGGATGCTGGAGTCAGTGCTGCAGGGGTACGGAGGGACCGTAACTGAGTTATCTGCAAAATGCACATGCTGTCGAGGTTGACTTACCATGCCGGTACCCCCTGGTGACTGTCTATAAACAGAGCAGACTCTGACCCGATGCAAGAGTACACTCTTTTGCGGCAGTCTGTATGTTGCTTTGGCAATATTCGTAGTTGTTTATCAGTGGCTACAGCGGAGGGCACTGCGAACGATCACATTTGAATAGTCAGGGCTGTGTCACTTCCAAGGGGATTGGGCAGCGAGGCTCAGGAGCGGCCTTGGCAAGGTTCATCTCCTTGTTGCCCCCATTCCGTATCCCCTACCCCATCCTCTTGGGGGTAGGCTGTCTCCAGCGGGCTGCGGTAATTGGAGGCCCACCTACAGAAGACGTCTTCGGCACTTTCTTTTCTTCAATAGAAGCGATTCTCTCACTCTTAGGTGCGAGAGGAGCATGAGGAAGGAAAGGGAGAGGCTGTTTCAATAGCACTGTGTTGGAGAAAACGTGGCAGGTATCATGTGATCCTGGAGGCCATCTTGTCCGTGCACTCTTAGCGAGGGCCCAGAACGGCGTGTTGTAGTTGTAGCATAAGCAGCTCTTGTGCATCCCGGAGGTAGGTCCGAAAAAAGGTAAACAAGAAAGGGCGTGTAAACGAAAATAATTTTTCCGGGCGCTTTCTCCCCCATGCCCGAATTCATAGCGGCGGCCATCTTGCACGGTGCTCTTAGCAGAGGCCAGAAGTGGCCTCTAGTTTCTGTGGCATGTAATTTACCTTGCACCTTCACAAAAAGTGACACCAGGAACTCTACAGTCTCTCTCCCTCCAGGAACAGGAGCTAATGTTAGGAAGATGGAGGTCCCTGTTCTGGTAGTAATGGAGTTTGGCCGCCATTAGCAATGATGCAATTTTTCCTTTGAGTGGTGGAGGATAAAGTGTAGTCCTTCAGTCGCAAACAGTGGCACTCGTCTGTTGGCGGATTTTGTTCAGGTGGTTGCCAGCCGAATGTAGCCCTGAGACTTCCGTGATGGTGAAATTGGCTGAGTAGGGTAGGCGATACTGTCGTGTCAACCATAGCGACGCAATGGTGTAACGGCTGCTAATGACGATGTAAATCTACAAAGCCTGCTTTTATTTTTAGTACAGACCAATTCAAAGCTTTGCAATATGTATACTCTTTTATACTCACAGTAGTAACAATAAAAACAGGGAGCTTGTTTATGCACGCGGGAGAGTATACCTGAGTTACAGAGGTGTAAAACAGATCGCGTAAAGTCTGAAATGTTTAGTACACATTCAAAGCTTAAGTGGTGTTGCACCGACATCGTCTGAGGGGAGGTCGAGACAGCTAGCAGCGATGAAATAACTTCTGGTCACTGTTTTCTGGTTCTTATGACGCACATGCTCGTTATGATGACCTAGTAGTAATTGTAAAAGTAACCACTTTTTTTACACGTCGCTTCTGTGACGTGGCTTTGCAAAATGTACTCGAGAAATATGAATTAAAAACTAGCACTTATTAAAAGTAAAACCAGAAAATACATGCAAGAGGTGAATGCTGTAGGGAGAATAAAAAATTGCATGATTTGAGCGTAAACAGAGAATTCTACATAGTTCACAACTAACAGCAAGGGTATCGAAAAGCTTAATTGGCGTGGACTGAAACAGTCCACAAATCAATGTATACATGTATGCCATGTCCGCATGGTAGGTGTCCCTCTGCTGGCAGGATCAGGCGAAGAAGGAGCACTTCTTCTCGGGGTTCATTGGGGAGCCCGCGGGACAGCTGAAGGCCTCTGCGAAGGCAGCAGAGTTGCGCGCGACCTTGTTGCAGTCTACTGTGTGGGGCCCTACGGCTCCGGCCAGCGTGCACGTCATGTAGCACAGGGTCATGAAGAACACCTGCTCTCCGGTGAGGTCGCCCGCGATGCCCTGCGGCGCATCATCGCTGCGCACCGCGCGGTGGTAAGCCATGTGAGCCACTTCCAGAGCGGGCACTTCCGGAAATATGCTGCTCCTTCGCCTGCTTCCGGTTCCGGTCTCGTAGTTGCGGTTACCAGCGTCCTGTCCCTGGATCTGGCAGCCGTCCCTGGCCTCGAATGCCTTCGCCGAGGCACTGCGAACGGCGCAGTCAAATGCAACTGAACACAGTGGGCACGGAAGCATGGATGCAAGATGGATGGCAAAGGAGTAAAGACGAAGTGGCAAATGTGTATATGTGTATGCGGGGTTTAATGGCCGGAACGTGCACGTGAGCTATGCGGAATGCTGTAATGTATGGCTTCGATTAATTTCATCGGGTTATTCACCAGGAGGTACTTCGATAGGTGCTTAATTTCATCGAGAGGTACTCACGTATGCCATATTTTTAAGGGCACAGTGCTACAGTGCACTGTAGCAGTGCAATGAGAAACATATGTTACCATCCTGCTGCCTCTTGAGAAGTATATGTTCCAGTTAGTCCCGTTGAGCACCTTGGTTCTATGTCATCAGCCTGACTATGCCCACTGCAGGGCAATCCAGTCAAAAAAAAAAAAAAAAAAACATTGGAACCAATTGGATTTCCAAATGGTTCCAGTTTCCCCAGTTCAGTTCCCAAGTACTATCCAATTGGACCAGTTGGGTTTCCAATTGTTGAGCCCAATTGGTCTTACCCATTGCAGCCAATTGGTCCACCCAACTGCACCCAATTTATCCAATGAATGTTTGCATATTTGACAAACAATGTAGTACTAATATGGTTCTTGTAATAAGAGCTATCAGCAGCTTAACCTACTAAATTGTAATCATCTACGCCACCACTGCTGCTGAAATTAAATAACTGTGCTCGGTAGGCAAGCGCCACTGGCCCCAGCATGAGAGCCTCATAAATTGGGTTTATAAGTTGGAGCAGAAGTGTGTTCTCTGGATGTACATATTTGCTTGTGTGTGATGTGTGTGTGTCTGTTGGCTTTGATTTCCATAAAAGCATGTTAATTTCAATTCCATAGAAAAATGTTGATTGACACTAGGCACAGTGTCTCCCTGCAGTAATCATAAATCAGTTTTCCTTTTGCACATTATAATATGTTAAGTTGTAGAAATATTTATCCAAGATCCTAGAGCATATTATTCACAAACATTCAGCTACCTTTCTTTCTCAATGAACATAACATATTTTGTGAATGTTTTCTAGGTGATATAACTGCCTGGCCTAATGGGTCCAACTGGTAGGGTGTCCAGAAATACAACCGGAACCAATTGGTTCCAGTTGGGAAATCCAATTGGAACCAATGGGAATGTCCAATTGGAATGTCCAGTTGGCTCCAATGTTTTTTTTTTTACTAGGAAAGATCCCTCCCATGCCTCTCCAATTAACCCTGCCTTTTGCTGCTGCCAAAGTCACACAGAAAAACTACTATTTCGCCAGAAATGGAAACCGTAAGTGCGCTTACTTGGAAAGGAAGGAATCTCCGAACGAGCCTTTGGGGTGCCACCTCAGCCCTTGGCTATCTATGGACGCGACCAGCCGCAGGGCCATGTAGAAGCCCAGTCCTCCGTAGAACATGGCCTTTGTGCCCTTGGAGTAGTAGAGTGGGGCGGTCACTGCACCCACGGCCACCTTCACGGAGCCAGTCGCGGCGTCGTAGAGGAAGTACGGCAGCGCGTAGTTCACCGGGTAGCCCAAGAGGTCGATGTCTTCCCGCGGACGGTACGCGGTCGCGGCGCTGCGACTCGCCTTGACCCAGTACTCGCCGAACGACCCCTCTTTGGTGGGGAAATCTTCGTACAGGCGCTCGAGCTCGCTACTCTTCAGGAACTGCTCGGGGGGCCACAGAAACAGGCGCGTGGTGGAGACTTTCTGAATGGCGAGCGACCGGCTCCCGTTGTCCAGCCAGGTTGCCTCTTCGAGCAAGTCTGCAGCGGCCAGGGCCAGGCTTTCAAAGCCCGTTCTGACGGAAGTGCGCTCTTCTCGCGAGAAGCGCGACACAGAGCTCAGCGCCGTCACGAGGAGGCGGTAGGCGGTCTCGACGAATCGCTCGCAGAAGTACGGCCGGTATAACGCGACGCCCAGGCCGTACCGGTTTTCCAGAAGTCGGAAGTCCACCGCCGGTGCGAACAGCTGCACGAATGACCAGGCGATCAGGGCCAGAATCTGCTTGTCCGTGTACGAAGCAAGCACGCTTGCCAAGACCGCGAAGAAGGGCACGTCGCCTAGCAGAACTTCGTCGCTGGGCATCACCGCGGGCTCGAGCTGAGTTTGCCTGAAAGCCCTAAGCCACTGGTCGGAGGATAGCGGTGGAGTATAGGATCCTATCTGCGTGATTGAAACCAACACAGGCTGGACAACCGGAGGCTGCATTGCGGTCAGAAGCTTTTTGAATACATCCCCTTCCATTGCCATTGCTGCATCGATGAGCGTCTTGTTTATCTTAGCCTCGGTCTGTTCGCCGCTAAGGATAAAGTAAAATGCGGACCAGTACTTCATGTATCCTCCGGCCTCTTTAATCGTGACGTGATGTTGGAACATGAGAGGTATGAGCGAACCGGGATCAATGGTAAAGCGCCACTTCAACATGGCCGGCATACGCACTACTCTCACTTGAAACAAGAGGGGAACGTGCCACTTGAATGCCAACGTCAGCAGTACGTCGAGGGCTCTGGTGTCTCCTGGGTCTTGTTCACCTGACCAGGACAGCCGGCATTCATTGAGGAACTTCCAGAATATGGCCACGTTAGAGCCGTACTGCGACGGCTCACCCATGCAAGAGGAGTACATGGCAAGTGGTTTGCGTCCGGCGCTGATAATCCGCGAGCCATCGGCCAACATGGCGTGGAAAGGTCGGAACCAGGATTTGCGCACGTCGTCCATGGCCGAGTTGGAATGCTCGAGGTAGCGCTCGGGGGGAGACCAGGCGGAGCAAACGTAAGCGCTGAAGTTTCGGCATGGGTCGAGACTGTGGTTCAGCTTGGCGGTAAGCAGCCAGGCGTGACCGAAGCAGTCTTTCGTTTTGCAGAACTGCATCGGAGGCTCTCGCTCATTGGATCCCATCAGCGTGATCACAGCGGCAACGATCACGACTGTCACAGCCGCCACGAACAAAGCCGCAATGACAATATCCCGCTTCCTAAACGGTACTCCAGCAGCCGTGAACACGACGCCAAGAGTAGGTGGTCCCTGCGAGGGGAAACACAGATATTCACATCCAGTGGAAATCCTTTTAAGTACACTATCGTAGCGTCTTACCACCACATACCCAACAATTCTGGACAAAAGCGTTTTTCAGTGGGAAACAGTTCATAAACGCAATAAAGATTTCACTATAACAATCAATATATCTGCAGATCACCCGACGGCAGTCTTATTTTTTATGCGAAGCATATTACTAGAGGTACACTACAGTCCTTCGCCGTGGTTACACGCCGTGCACACCACGTGGTACAGTGACGTCACACCACGTGACATACCACTTGACACATGACGTCACGACAGAGGAAGACGGGGGTCCACCTCGCACCCGTCGCTGTGGTTGCACGCCGTGCAGACCACGCGGTACAGTGACGTCACACCACGTGACATATGACATCACGACAGAGGAAGACGGGGGTCCACCTCGCGCCGTCGCTGTGGTTGCACGCCGTGCAGACCACGTGGTACAGTGACGTCACACCACTTGACACATGACGTCACGACAGATCGCCGTCACGCGCTGGGAAAGGGAGAACGATGCCATCGCACAGACGCCGGAATGTCCTCGAGCGGCATTCCCGCGCATTTCGAACGCGCGTTCACACTCGGTGTAGGTGAAACGCTCGCTCCACCGGACAGGCAGACGCGGCTTCCGTGGCAATCCAGGCGCTCACCCAACGCGCGTCTCGGGGTTAGTCGGCGTTCCGCTGTAGCCATGCCGTTGTCTTCCCCCACGACGAAGGCTTCTAGTGGTTGTATTAAGATTACCAAGTATTCAACCAAGGAAAGCCATGTATTACCAAGCCTAGCCACCAATATGCTTCGCATCTGACTAGGCTTAACCTTAGCTAAGCCTCAGCCATTTTTTTGTATTAATGTTTTTGCTGTCGTCAAAAGCGTTCCCACTAGTTTTCTATTGCAGTCTTAACTGTTCGATGCGATCGATGGAAGCGCTTTAAAACAAAAAGATTTTGCTACAGATGAGAAGAATGTTGCATTACCTTCAATATTTCCATAACAGGTTCTTACAATTTTCTAATTTTCAAAACTTTTGTCCTGGAATTTCGGACATAGTCCAAGAATGCCAGATAAGACATCTAGATTGTGAGAATGCCTCTACATAGCCCGTGAATCTGCGCTTTTTGAAATATACACGGCGCCTTCGTAAGTTTTCACATGATTGAAAACAAACCATTTCACAGACTGCCCCTATGCAACGCGCGTTTCACCTGATAGCACAGATCCCGGAACACGCGGGCGTAATAAACGTCTCGCGAAACCGAAGACGTTCATGCGCTGTGAACGGAAACTTCACTTCTGCGAACGCGGGCCTTTTATACAGGCATAAACCGGGAAATCACCCAAAACACTTCCAAAGAACATGCGCCCCGTACACCATGAGGGTAGAAGACAAGCACGAGCCAAAGCCTTACATAATGAATACGGACAGTGCGCTGGAACAATTTATGTATATGCGGCTGAATACAAACATAAGAATGCCTTTGGCTGGGAAAGAGAATGGTGACCACATCGTCTCTGCAACAATCAAAACGAAATCCTCTGGAACGGCAGAATAGGCAGCTATAATACCCAAGAGAGTATCATTCTGAGCGCCTCAAAAATAGCTACCAATAAATTCGCAAAAGGGCGAATTTCAAACACCTCCCTTAGAATTCTTAACGCCACCAAATTCTCACCAAATTATTCCGAACTGATATGGGTCTCAGTCCATTCGGGGAATCCGGGGAACGAGGCAGCCCACAATAAAGCCCGAGATTTCGTCCACCGGGCAGTGGATGAGTCTGGCTCCCTGAATTTCACGAAGGACTCCACATATCATGATCTCACCAGTCATTTCAAACTAGAGAGAACTCCCCCCCCCCCCCCCCCCCCTCCGGACAAAAGCCTGACTAAAGAACAAGAGGTTACGCGCCGTCGTCTACAGACGAGATCGATACGCATCCAAACACTCCTCCCGCACATTTATTCTTATCTATATGTCCCTCGAAGGACAGCTAATTCCCGAACGAGACAAGATACGAGTCTTGGGAATGTGGCTGCAGAGCAACCAGCGATGCGGCCATACGCTCGGCCTTCTCAAGCAATCGACCACTCAGGTCGCCAGAATGATCACGCGCGTGTCGCAGAAGCGGAGCGGCATGCGAGAGGGGGATACCCTGCGCCTGGTTCAGAGCCTGGTGGTCAGTCGCGTGGGTTACGCCCTCCCGTACTTCAACCTCAACAAAGGAGAAGTGGATAGTGCAGATACCATACTCCGCAAAGCTTACAAGACAGCCCTGCATCTACCAATGAACACCTCCAACGAAAAACTACTGGCTCTTGGAATTCACAACACCTTCGAAGAGATCAAAGAAGCCCAACTGGTCACGCAGTTAGCTAGGCTCCAGCAGACTCCTACGGGGCGCTCGCTCCTTAGGCGACTGGGGCTAGGCCGAACTGCGGAATTCGAGAATCGTACTGCGAGCATACCGGACGCAATTCGCCAGACGCTAAAGGTTCGCTCCCTTCCCCGGAACATGGACCCCAACTTGCATGCGGCCCGTAGGGCAGCCCGGGCGAGGTATGTACAACAAAATCTAGCTACAAAATCCACAACGGTATACACGGACGCGGCTCCGTATACAGGAAGCTCACATAACAGCACAGTGGCGGTAGTTATTGATTCGAACTTAAAGGAATTAGCTAGCGCCTCAGTGAGGGATTGCACGGTAACCGAAGGGGAGGAGCTGGCCGTAGCTCTAGCGGCGGTGGCCGGTTATCGAAGCAACATGTCCCTTACCATCCTTACAGATTCGAGAGAAGCGTGCCGTAACTACATGAACGGCCGCATAGGTCGCGCCGCGCTCCGGCTCCTCCAGAGCGCGACCCCACCAAAAGTCACACATAGCATTTACTGGGTGCCAGGACACACCGACATAGCGGGGAACGAACGCGCCGACGAGGTAGCTCGAGGGTATACGAGCCGAGCTTCCTCCCAATCGGACGATCTACCAGACCGAGTCAGCCCTACGTACTCAGACATTCTCAACTACTATAAGGGGGTACGGATCCGCTATCCGCCGCCTCATCCTGATCTAAATCAACTAGAGGCAGTGTATTGGCGAAGATTGCAGACAGGAACATTCCCAAACCTGCATATCCTTAGCAAGATTTACCCGACGCAATATCGGGACACTTGCCAGTGGTGTGGCAGCAAACCATCGTTGTACCACATCACGTGGGAATGCAGTAAAAACGACAACTTTCGCAAAGACCCGAGTGCAGAACAGTGGGAGAGCCGGCTCTCCAGCGGCGATCTGGGTTGCCAACAAGGTCTGATCCAGCACGCCCAACGAGCAGCGAAGCTCAGCGGAGCCCTGGAATAGGGGCACCGACCCTGTGAGAAGAAGGAAGATGGACCTCTTCTTTCTCGTCTGCTACTAGCACCTTTCTAGAGCAATAAAAGTCTTTCCTACCTACCTACCTACCCAAAGTGTAAATACTGCGGCCAACTAGCCAACTGCGATCACCTCCTGTTGGATTTTAAAATAGAGCCATCTCCGGGTGATCTAGTTACCACCGCTTCTTCTTCTCGAGCGGTGGGAGGCCGCACTGGTTAGCTTTGACCCCAGAACGCAAGTTCTGGCGGTGGAGTGGGCTGACAAAGTCGTCGAGGGCTATGTACTCTCGACCACTTAACGCGACCTCTTACCAAGTTCTTTCCGGGGAATAAAATGTTTTGCGATCAAAAGCCAAAATAACCAAAACATAAACGCAAAAAATGGAAAAGCAATGAAACCTATAACAGTTGGCACGCCCCATGAAACTAGTTTCGGAGACTTTGGCCCATAGAGGCAGCGGGCGCCAGGAATGGTTCTGGCTGATGCGACGGGGATGGAGGCAAAAAAAAAGGCATATCAGAAGTTTGCGCTGGTTGGTGCAGATCAATAATGGCGAAAAAGAGCGCAGACCGGGAGAGACACAAAAGGAAGAGTGCACCACATGCTCTGACACATAACGAAGAGCCCACAAGTATCTGCAAGAAATTAACTGTATCAGGGCAAGACTGGCTATAGTTGGCTCAGGTTGATAATGCGTGCGTTGTCTTCCTCTTTCTTTAGCATCTAGTCCAGTCTTCCACTTTTATGAGGTAAAATAAACGGCTGTACATGCCGTATCATAGTGGAATTCGGCTCATGGCGTCATGGCAGTTGCTTATGCAAAGCGCCGGAAACTGCGGTACCTACGGTTTTAACGCACGTGCATAGTCCATCGGGTCTAAGAGAGCAGCAGGTAGGTGCGATGCGAACTGTGGTCTTCCATACCCCAAGAAAGATGTGCAGAGAGCGAATGTTCCTGACCGCTCGTAACTTGTGAATAAAGCGTCCTGTAACGATTTAGTCTGTCATGAATATTTCGAGCAGACGGTGCTTTATGTGAACGTGGGGCTCTGAAAGAATGCAGCAAAGCAACAAATTGTCGCACCTCGCTGTCCGTTACCGTGCACGCAGGTGTGAGCCTTTGTTCAGGGATACAGGCATCTTACTTCGACACCGATACCAGGGCACCAGAGAGAGAAGAAGCGTTCCATGTCGCAGAGGAGTTGGCGTGGATCGATCATCCCCCCATCTCCTTTTATAGCCGACACCTTGGTCTCTATGATAGCATTCAACCACTGGTTTCCGACGCAATGGCGGGGTTTTGCCCCTTTGTTCTTTCGTGCGAAGAGCCTGTGGATTTGAACTCAGTACCTCTCCTTTTAAGCATGAAATGCTTTTAGCTCCCGTTGTCGGCAGTGTGGTGACGTCACGCCGAGACCGAGAGCCATCATCCGGGCACTGAAATCCACTCATCCGGGCACTGAATTCCAGTCATCCGGGCACTGAAATCCAGTCATCCGGGCACTGAATTCCAGTCATCCGGGCACTGAAATCTAGTCATCCGGGCACTGAAATCCAGTCATCCGGGCACTGAAATCCAGTCATCCGGGCTCTGAAACGAGAACATCCGGGCACCGTACGAGACTGAACGAGATTTAACGAGACTCTCTAAGCCCTCCTACGCGACCGGCATGCAAGCGCCGGTTGGTCTCCAAATGAGACAAAAAATAACTGCTGCCAGTGCCTTCTCAATGTTTATCAAGATATCAGTGGAGCTGTGGGTTTGATAATGCACGGAATTATAATTTCCGATTTCTAATAACGCGTGCAAAAAGCACATAAATGCCACGTTACACTTCGTTGTCATATGTGATCCGGGGGAGAAGCGCTGCGTTCAAAGGGCAAGGCATCGCGCCGAACGGGTGGCGGCGTTCCTCCCTTCCTTTACGGTGCGGTTCGGGTGTCCACCGAGATGGCAGAGAATTACTGCGCCATTTCCTTTCCTCAAAAAACCTCGCGTTCAAATGGCAAGGCATTGCGCTGAACGGGTGGTGGCGTTCCTCCCTTCCTGTACGGTGCGGTTCGGGTGTCCACCGAGATGACATTAGGCCCGTAAACATTTCATGCTTACTCTACTCTCGTTTACGGGAGAGGCAGAGTTTTTTTTTGTTGACTGCTTGCGCTTTTTTTTTCTAGTTTATACATGTGTAAGACGTCCTTGATCGCAGAGGCAAACCTTCGTATTGCCACACTGTTGGTCATTTACTGGCGCGCCACGCGGTCGGACTAGGTGTGTTGGCATCCGCCTGTCTTCGTCATCTTCTCCTGCTCGAGCGTCGGTTGGCTGAGCTGTGCCTGCACTGCTAGTGCTTGTGTGCCTTCCTCTAACGCCCTACCGGCTCTCGGTGTCAATATCATATTCGAGGTTTGCTCACCTGTCTCCCTGTACGGGTCTGTCAGTCGTGCTGTGGTTCGAAGATGAATACGCATCAACTCGCCCAACTTTCGGGTCTGTAACATGCCGCGATCCTTAACTATTGATTAGCGCAGTGCATTTCCTGCTTTGGCGCTGCAGAACAACGGAATTGTCGACCTTGACAAGCCTGTCGACAATAATGGTAACCGCTGATTTCAGGACCGTGTTGGGACGAGGCGTCTTGATTGAGCCTGGCTAAATACCCTAATATGCTCTAGCCTGAGAATGGCTTCCAGGATCGAGGTCTTAACTACCAGGAAAACTCCTCTAGATGAAGCAGCACAGCATGCATGATTCAGCAAAGAACCGAAAAAAAAGCGACAGAAAAATACGGCGTGCTCCATGCTCAAACCGCTCTTCTTAAGTACTGCAATGTTTACTAAACACTAGTTAAGTTTCGTACGCTGGCAGGAAAAAAAGAGGGCCACCATTATTAGAAAAGGTTACTGGAAATTAACGAATATAGGAGATTTTCTGCGAATAATTACAAAGGATGAGCTCCCAAGAAGCAATGCAAGGGCAGCAACTAAGCGGAACCAGAGAGCAATGGCTGCCAAATTTCATAACTGGCGGATGTTTCGCCGCCGTCACAGTTAGGACCGACGCGCCAAACGTATTCCATTATGCCCGCTACTTTATGCCCGCTACAAACTTTTCTGTTTGTTGTCGGTTTTTGATGTAGTTTTGTTAACGGTCCGGTAGACCCGAAGGGTGAGCAGATTTGTCACGTATCGCTGTTACAACAACGCAACGAAACTGGAAACTGACACAAGTCGCATGCGATTGCAGCTGTCGTCGCTGTTTTCGTGCAGTGAACGGAACTTCAAGAATGTACTGAAGAATGTACTGTTCGGAGATGGAGCCCGAATGCTCTGTGAACGCTACTAGAATGTAACGCAAACAACGCATGCATGCACTAAACAATCAATTGTGGCACGATATAGCCTTCAGGCATTTACCTTAGAGTGCCGCTCTCCGTGGCGTTCATTGCTGAAGGTCTTAAGGCCTTGAATGAAGGACGACATAGACCGTTGGCGGTGAGACCCCAACTCCTCCTTGGTGGATGACCTCAAAGAAGACAGCGACGGCGGACGCTGAGATCCCTGGTCATCTGTCGTCGATGACCTCCGAGAAGATAGCGACAGTCGACGTTGCGGTCTGGAATCCATTCGCATCGATGGTCTATGATCCTGGGCACGGTTCGGCTGCGTTGATGTGGGCACCGTAAGGCTACCGTCTGAAGCACTGCGCTTGCTAGACAGAGTTGCCTGGCCACCCCCTGGTAAGCCAGCATCGGAGCCCGACCGCCGAGTCTCACTCCCAATGCTGGATCTGCGCCTGCCTGGCGGGCGCCTGTCCTCAGGATGTGTCGTAGACGTCGGTTGTCCTCTCGGTAAACTAGCAACAGAGCCCGACCGCCTAGCTTTACCCTGGGTGCTGGATCTGCGTATTTTTGGCGGGTATTTGTCCTCAGGATGGGGCGATGACATCGGCTGTTCCTTCGTTGAAGTCCCGGACCGCGCTTGTAGTAAATAATTCTCAACACTGTCAGATTGCCCTGATGATCGCCTCCGTTGCGAGCCGTTGTGCTTTTGCCCAGGCAGCTGGGGCTTCTTGCTGACTGACAGATTCCACCATGATGGAAGCCTGGTGGTGGTCGGTGTTTTCTTCACCGAAGGCGGTGCCTCCGAAACAGCGGGGCGGGCCTCGCATGGAACAGGGTTAGCGGAGTCGTCCGGCAGGGTTTCGATATTCTCAGGCTGTACGTCTCTGAGGCTCGGGGTCTCCCGCTTGGTTCCGGGGGGTTTGTTCGAACGAGCGTCCGCAAAGTCGGAGGCAGTAGCGGCGGCGGTGTCTGGTTGCATGTGCCCTTGAGCAACGGCTCCAGGGACTTGCTGGGTGGGCTTGATCACACGCCGGCGAAGCGCTTTACGCTTAGCAGAGGAATCCGAGCCGCGTGAGGACCCGCTGCTGTTGGACCCCGTGGAACTACTCCGGGAGCCGCGCCTCTTTTTGTTCTTGCTGTTTTCTTCGTTAACGGCAGGGATCATGACTCAAGGGTTCGCAATGACGGACAGCCCTAGAACGGCGGTGCTTGCTTCTTCTTCTACTGCTTCATCACTCCGACATACGGCACGCGCAAACTGAGGGCAACGACCTGAAATCTGGGGCCACAAATGATGCGTCTGCGTGGTGGCCCGAAGAAAAGTACAATTTATGGCTGGAAATAAAAAAAATGTTTAAAATTTTATCTTCTACATAGAATACTAAAATACGCAGAAGGGCTCGTGGATTAGACAACGTAGAGAAAAAAGGGCAGAATGAAAGTCGGTTAAGAGTTTGATATAGATGAGTTTTGTTGTTTCGCCTTGCAATTCTTCTGCCGGCAATCACTCCGCCGTAGTGGTACCTAAACGTTAATTGCAAGAAATTTGGCAGATATCTGTGACCTAGCACAACTGCCCCGCAACGCGCGCAAACACCCGCAATAATAATAAATTGTTACTCTCACCGTTTTGTGTTCAGATCAGTGTACTGAAGGAATTTCAGAAAGCGGGAAGCCTCCTTCCTGTATACATGTCCAGTTTCTGCGTGTCTAAAAAAAATCCTGCAGTGAACTATGTAGCACTTGAGGGGCGCGAGTAGTACACACCTCTCCGCATTGTAATCCGGGTAGGTAATGACCTAGATCCCGACGTACACCTCATGATGTACTCAGCGATGACGCTGCCATACCCGTCTTATGCATTCACGCTGAGGGGGGGGGGGGGGGGGGGGGGGGCGAGGGGGGGGAAGGGAGGTGTGGCTAGCAGAACCCGTGCGAATGGGGAGCAGTGGAGTGGCTGGAGGTCTCTCTAGTCCCTTGGTCACACAAGGTCGACTGGATGATCATCACACGGGTCTGAAATGGTTGAGCACTGTTTCTTTGAAGACTAGCGTTTCAGTTAGAGGGATCTTTCTTTGCGGATTCGTTAGCAGGTCTTAATGGGTGATGCTGTCCGCCACCTCGCTGCCCAGACAGCTGTGGGCAAAGCAACCTACTGGAAAAGTAAAGCTGAGCAGTTGCATGCAGTAAGTGCAGAGTTGAAGTGCAAAGGGCATCCGGTTCCGCGCTCTGACGGAGCCGCTGCGCAAGGCCTGCGCCGATGGCGCTCCGTCAAACATAAAATGTTGAGGCTTTACACACATCCCTGCGTTTTCAGCTTTACTATAGTGAAGCAGCGCTTTTCGCACTAAAAGGCTAATCATCGTCAACTACGCGGCCGTTGTTTCTGATAGTCCTAAGGGTAGCCTGCAGTTTTCCTTTTTTCTTGTCTCCGCCTCTTTTGATGTGACGAGCTAGATGTGGGGCGTCGTCATTCGTTCACTTACTCACAAGGTTTAGCTATACTGTTCGTGTATAGTCGCTGCGTGTTAGGAAGTATATTAGATAAAGTTTCGGCCGCGTAGCAAGGCCGGGACTTGCGCGGCAGTGGCTGCACGCTATTAAGCGTTCTTGTAGTTTGTAGCGCCAGTTTGATAAAGTCAAAACGCAAGAAGAATGTAATTGATTAAGTCAAAATGTAAGAAGGCATACAAAAGAAAATATTTTAACATTTGCTAAGGCAGTCGATGAGATTCCAGCAAGCTGCAAGGGCTCCTTAAGTAATCTTCTTCTCAGAGAGGTGGAACGGTGAAAATTGAGCCAAAAAATTGGCTGTGGTTTAGCTGTGGTTAAACCTGGAAGATTGGGAAAGCAACATCTGCGCGTAGCCATATAGACCAGAATTTTCAGCCTCTCCCGGGCGCGGCCATTTTGCACCGACTGGCGCGCCGCGGTGCGGGCGTTTCTTTGGGGACTGCGGGGCTGCGGCAGTTCCGAGGCCGCGCCTGCATATATCCGCGCTTCTGGCGCTAAAGAAACATTGTCGAGCATACTTCCGCTACGTGGCTGTGTTGCAGGAAGTATTTACGTTATCAAAGCGATAACATTGACGCGTTTTAATGACATTTAGTTTGACATTCAGGTTAATTGTGCCGGCGCTAAGAACGCGCTCGTGCTCATATCGAATTCCGTCTGGGTGCTCCACCGCAAAGAAACTTTTTGTTCAATATCCTGGGGGTAGAACCAAGACGTCTCTGAAGATGCCCCCAAACCGCAGGAAAAACCATTAGTGTAAATAAAGTTTTCCCTTCCTTCCTTCCTTCAATATCAAGCATTAGGTGTGCGGCTAGCATGCAATTCCAATTCCCATGCACTCTTATTCCTTCCCGCCAACCATAAAGCCCCCCCCCCCCCCCCCTCCCCTTCCACAAACAGGGCTTTCTTGTCGCCGCGCCAGTTTATCAACAAATTACCGCTGTGAGCTCAACTGAGTCGCAGCGCCAACAGAAAACAAATTTTGTCATGGTTTATGCAACCTGATGCATAAAAACGTACGTTCGCTTAATTTATCAAAGCTTGAATAGATATGAGCAGCTAATCCAGCTTTCACTAATTCTGAGGTCCAAAGTCGCGTTATTTTATTCAGGAGCTCTCGCCGCGTGTGAGGGCGTTGCGTAGCCGTTTGGCTAAGTGTGGAAAATGTAATGAAATCGCGCATAGTATTTTCCTATCAGTAAGGTAGATACCGCACCGCTGCAGTGGCTCAGTGGTTACGGCTCTCGGCTCTGGCCCTAAAGACGCGGGTTCGATCCCGGCCGCAGCGGCCGAATTTCGATGGAGGCGAAATTCTAGAGGCCCGTGTATTGTGCGATGTCAGTGCACGTTAAAGAACCCCAGGTGGCCGAAATTTCCGGAGCCCTTCAATACGGCGTCACTTATAGCCTGAGTCGCTTTGGGACGTAAAACCTTAATAAACCAAACCAAAGTAGTGTAGATACTAAGAGCAGAAAGATACTACAGATAAACCTTTACCCCCCAGATTCCTCTGACATGCGTGCGGAAAAAGCAGCTGAAATCGGTAGCTGTCGTGCTTACAATCCTGTGCATGAAATGTGTTTAATGGGAACAAGAGCAAGCTCAGCGCAAGGATGCCGAACACGTACTGGTGATCGAAAACACGCGCTCCGTCGGGACAACCTTGTAGGGTCTGCTCGCGGGCAAGTCAAATCTCGCGCCGCTCACCGCGGGTAGCCTCGGACCCCTTCTTCCCGAGTGGGGGGGGGCGGGGGGGGCGAGGCTGGGAGAAAGCCTTTATAAGGCGAGACCGGAGAGGCTCGCGGGCTCTCGCTCTTGGACCAGCCCTGCGAAAGGACCACCTGACCCAGCTGCCACGACGACGACCGGCCCCCCTGATGTGAGAATAAACCCTTTGTACAAAGACCTGCCTCGAGTGACTGCCTGTGCGTCCCCGCGCAGAGGAATTGCCCACAAATAATGGCGCCCAGCGTGCGGCTTTAATTAACACCTTGTGGACGATTTCTCTGCCGATTTTGGGACGTGCAGCCAGACTCGTGGCAGGCCCTCTTTGTTCAGGGCCACGCCGGACCGATAGGGTTAAGGAGCGGGTCAGGCGGAATGTTCGCGGGGTAGCGACTTGTGTGGTGTTGTAAATTTGTTAGGGGTTTTGTGTTATTTATGTAGTTTTCGGGCGTTTTGTGTTGTGTATTTCCGCGTGTTTGTAGATAGATTGTTGTGTATGTGAATGTTCTTGTTGCCATGAGCAGTTAGCCGGTGCGGCCGGACAGTTAGCGCGAACTATGCCTCCCAGAAAGGATGTTTCAGCCACGGCTTTGGATGGCGGGGCAGCCGGTAGTGAGACGGCCTACGCGGCGGCCGTAATGGGGCAGGTGACTGAGATGTTTGCCGCATTAGCCCGTCAGCTCGGTTCGGTGGCTGGCGCCAACCAGGCCGCAGCATCGGTAGCATCGGCGACAGCATCGCGCCCGCGGATAAATATGGAGGTCCCCTCCTTTTCCGGGTACACGGACGCGAAATCAGTCCACGAGTTTTTACAACAACTCGAGGACTACCAGACGGCTCTGGGCGCCCCAGATGACGTAATGCTAGGGCAGGTCCTGCCTGTAGCACTCGTCGAGAGCGCGGCGCGATGGAGGCGCTGCCAGCCGACTTTCCAGTCGATGGCGGACTTCAAAGACCGTTTCCGCGCCGAGTTCTTGCCGCCTGATTATGAGCGCCGGATGCTGGAGGAGCTCGCGTTGCGCACCCAACACCCAGAGGAAAGCCTCCTCGAGTACGTACGCGCAATGCAAGAGCTGTACGAGAGGGCAGATCCGACGGCAACCGACCGAGGTCAGGTTGCGCGTGTGATCAGGCAGTGCCATCCACGCTTCAAGCCGTATCTGCGGGGCCGCAGTTTTACAAACCTCGAGGCCCTAGCGCAGGAGGCAAAGACCGTCCAGGCGGATTTACTCGCCGAACTGCGCTACCAGCCGCCCCCCAGGCCGGCCGAATCGCTAGAACCGGGATGCGCATGGGATGGAGGCCGAGAATGCGCGATGAGGGCTCGGCGCGCCGAGGTAATGGCCGTGGAAAGGCAGGCGGAACCCCCTGTTGTCCCTCGCGCGCTTGACCCGTACGCATTCGAGCAGCGGCGCCGTGCCAGCCTCACAGGCCACGCGCCGAGCGAGCGTCAGGAATGCGCGGAGAAAGGGGAGAGTCGTCCCCAACCGCTTCGTGGAACGAGGGGTCCTCCGTCCACGCGGCGGGTGAATGACCGGCTTTGCTGGAATTGCAACCAGCCCGGCCACGTGGCACGCGAATGCCAAGCTAGGCGTATGCAGGGAAACGCCAGGCGCTGGCGGTGATGTCTGGTAGCACCGACCTTTCACCGTCAGCGGGAGAATTTCATGGTTGTCAAGGCGCTAGTCAGGAAAAGAACGCCCGCGCCGGCGACGGGGAGGCCTTTGTCCCGCTCGCCTGTAGAGCTCAGGGAGTCGTTCCGCGCTCAAGCCCTTTTATGCTAGTGCAGTTAGCGGGTCGATGATACTCTGCACTCGTAGACACGGGCTCAACGCTGTCACTGGTCGGTGACGAGGTGTACGAGGCCTGCCGGATAGGTAACATCCGTGTCAGACCGGCCGAAACCCCGTTAAGCTTAGCAGCTGGGGCGGCAAAGGCAAAGGGAGCAGTGCGTCTTACGATGCGCTTTGACGGCAGAAAGCGGAGACATCGCTTCGTCTATCTGCCTGGCTTGTCGATACCAGTAATTCTGGGAAGGGATTTTCTCTCGAGCGAAGGCATTGTGCTCGACATGGGGGAGAATGGCTATCGTTACAGCCAGCTCGTCCCCCTCATTCCCTTCGAAAGCGCATCCTTGCCCGGCTGTCCTGCACAAAAGGTGGGTGTCCACACCTGTGCGACAGAAAGGCAGGTGAGCTCCCTCGAGATGCTGAGAGACGGTGGCCCGTTAGAAGGGATTATTGCGTCTTTCTCAGGACCCAGTAGTCAGCGCCGAAGGCTCGCGGAAACTTTACTCCCGTTTTCGGATTGCTTCACGGAGAAACCGGGCAGAACCGATCTGCTTCAGCACGAGATTCAGACGGGTGATACGCGCCCTTTCAGGTGTAACCCGAGGCCGTTAAGTGCGCATAAGAGGCAGCTTCTCGACTGTGCCCTTGACGAGATGATTGACACCGGTGCGGTGAGACCCTCACAAAGTCCCTGGGCGTCACCAGTGGTTCTAGCACCGAAGAAAGATGGATCGGTCAGGCTGTGTGTTGATTATCGTAAGCTCAACTCACTGACGCCTACGGTTGCGTACCCTTTTCAGTCGATCGAGGCTGTGATGTACGCGTTAGGGAACGCGAGGTTCTTCACAGTCCTAGATGCAAGCAGAGGGTACCTGCAGATTGAGGTGGCCGAAGGTGACATTGAGAAAACCGCATTCACCTGCCACCGCGGGCTCTTCGAATTTACTCGACTCCCGTTTGGTTTGTCTAACGCCCCGAGCACGTTCATGCGACTGATGGACATCGTGCTGGGCGATGCAAGGTTCAACTACGCCATGGCGTAGCTCGACGACGTTGTGATATTCTCACAGTCGTTCGAGGAGCACCTCATTCACCTGAATTCCGTTCTCGATAGAATGAGACGTGCCGGTCTAACCATTAATCCAAAGAAAGTGCAGTTGGCATCGAAGAGAGTGAACCTCTTGGGCTTTGTCGTGGATGATGGCACACTGAGACCGAATGATGACAAACTGCAGGCAATTCTGAACTACCCCTGCCCCATGGATGTGAAAAGCTTGCAGAGGTTTTTGGGGATGGTTGCGTTCTACAGGCAATTCATCCCGCGCTGTTCGGAGCTTGCAAGGCCGCTGAACCTGCTGTTGCGTAAAGGCTCGAAGTGGGTCTGGGGCAAGGAACAGAGTGACGCATTTGTTGCCTTGGCTCGCGCGATAGCGAATACCGCTAGTCTGCGCCTCCCCGACCTGAACAAGCAGTTTGTCTTGCAGACAGACGCTAGTGACTACGGTGTTGGAGCTGTTTTGTTGCAGGAACACGAGGGCAAACTGCGCCCTGTCGCGTTCGCTAGTCGCACGCTCACATCGGCGGAGCGGAATTACTCCGTGACCGAAAAAGAATGCCTGGCGATCATGTTCGCATTGTCGAAGTTCGACATGTACCTAGACGGAGCGGTCTTCACCGTGCAGACAGATCATCAGGCATTGTCTTGGTTAAAGAGGCTCAAGAACCCCGCAGGCAGACTCGCGAGAGGGGCGCTGACGTTGCAACGTTACGCGTACGCCATCGAGTACCGCCGGGGCAGCTTGAACAAGGTGGCCGATGCTTTATCGCGCGCACCATGGAATGCTGGCGGAAGCGCTTCAGAGGCGCAGCCCAGCTTTGTAAAAAGCGGCGTCACCGCTGTTGGAGAGGAGGAGAGGGCGGACGGGAGTGTCGCGCCCGGTTTGGAGAAAGAGGAGACGGACAAAGGACCCGCACGGTGCTGTGACGGAAGGGAAACACAGCAGCTCGTGGCGGCGACCGCTCGCCTGCCTAGGAGCGAGGCAGAAAGAAATCTGTCTTGGGGAGTAGCGGTCAGTAGAGAAGAGCTGATCGAGGCCCAGAAAGCAGACGGTCTTTGCCAGCGGGTGCTGAAGGAGCTTGCGAGCAGCGCAGCTTGCACCGGGAACGCTGAGGGCAAGTACGACGCGTATCTGCTGGGCGATGATGGCTTGCTGCTCCGCTATATTCCCCAACTTGACGAGGAAGAGGCGATAGCATCCCCTTTCCGAGTCGTGGTCCCGAGAAGGTTGCGGAAACGGTTCCTGCAGTACTTCCATGACTCAGCGCTGGCAGGCCATGGCAGCGGCAGTAAGACTTACGACAAGTTATGCCGTGTCGCGACCTGGCCAGGCATGAGAAAGGATGTGCTGGGATACGCCCGTACCTGCCCGGTATGCCAGGTAGCCAAGCCTCGGGCGGGCAAGCCCGCTGGCATGATGAAGGCGGTAGTTAGCAACTACCCGTGGCAAGTGGTCGCGTGCGATATCATGGGACCCCTCCCTCGGTCCGCGCGCGGAAACCAATTCATCCTGGTAATAACGGACCACTATTCCAAGTGGGTTGAGGTTTTCCCCCTTAGGAAGCTTGTGTCGGAACGAATTTGGGAAAAACTGTTGGAGACTTTCACTCGTTTCGGTTTCCCTTCCGACCTGATTACAGACAATGCTTCGTATTTCACAAGCAAAGTCTTTGTAGACTCTTGTCGGGCGCTTCAAATCCGCCACAGGAGAACGAGTCCCTACCACGCTCAGAGCAACATAACCGAGCGGGTGAATCGAAATCTGAAGAGCATGCTGGTCGCGACGACCGAGCAGCACAGAGATTGGGACGCGCGGCTGTTTGAACTGGCGTTCGCTACAAGGACAACCGTGAACAGGTCAGTGGGTATTACACCCGCTTACTTGAATTTTGGGAGAGAGATCGCTTTTCCGCTAGAGAATGCCCTACTCGACGCGGCGGGGCCTGCGCCCCCTCCGCTTTCGCAGTACGCGGCAAGGCTCCGGGAGCGCCTGGAGGCAGCGCAGCGAGCAGCCCGCGAAAACCTCGATGTGGCGCGCATGGAGCAGGCGGATCAGTACAACAAAGGTCGCCGTCACGTCGTTTTCAACACGGGCGACTTAGTACTCAAGAGAACGCACCCACTTAGTAACGCAGCGCGCGGTTTCGCCGCGTCGCTAGCGCACAAGTGGGCTGGGCCGTACGAAGTTACGGCACGGACTACGCCGCTCACCTACCAGTTGCGGTTGTTGACAAACGGCGAAACCGCCGGTCCGGTGCATGTCGCTGATTTAAAGGCTTTCCACCTTCGCAAGGACGATGGCTGCGAAGCGGTGGAAAATCAGCGCGATGCGGCGATCTCACCCCCGGGAGGACGAGCAGGTAGCGGTGCGGTTCGCAACCGACGCTACAACTTGAGGACCAGGTAGCACCCGTGTCTCTCGATCAATTATCACTCGCAGTGCTCTCGCCCTCTCAGTATGTCTTCTAGGAAGCTCCAGCGGACCGACGCCCGTGGCTCGGACTCCAGAAGGCAAGGCAGACCACCGTCGAACGGTGGCCGCCATCAAGGCGCGCCACCCGGCTGGCGGCAGGAGCCGCGCGAGTGGCGCAGGTTCCACGGCCGCGGTGGCCCCCACCGCCCGCCAAACCACATGCCTAACCACTGGAGAGCACCTCCCAGTGGTGCAGGCCGACGCAAGAGGGCCAGAGACGACCAGGCGCAGGGCCCCCCTCAGCACCCAGCCGGCGCTTCGGCCACCGAGCAGCCGCAACCCAAGCGGCCCAGGGTCCTGCGGCACGTGGCCACCTGGACCACGGTCGCCAACGGAGCGGCCATCTCTTACTGCGCGCGGTCCAGGTGGCGGGACCAGGCGCAGCCCCTTCGCGGCGGTGACCTCCAGGAAGTGGCGCTGCCTTTCCGCGGCCTGACCCTGGAGGAGAGAGACCTGCTGTCCCCGGCGGCCGAGGAGCTTTGGAGGGCGCTGCCGGCAGGGCCCCCAGCGGAGCCAGGCGCCTCGCTCCCCCAGGCGGCTCGTGAGGAGCCCGTCCAGCCAGCGGTGAGCGGCCCCCCGGCGAGCACCCCTCCCCCCTGCGACGACTCTATGGACCCGGACCCGGAGGTCGTCGAACGCCTACTGGCGGACCCCGGGACGGACGTTTGAGGGGGGGGGGAGATGTAGGGTCTGCTCGCGGGCAAGTCAAATCTCGCGCCGCTCACCGCGGGTAGCCTCGGACCCCTTCTTCCCGAGTGGGGGGGCGGGGGGGGCGAGGCTGGGAGAAAGCCTTTATAAGGCGAGACCGGAGAGGCTCGCGGGCTCTCGCTCTTGGACCAGCCCTGCGAAAGGACCACCTGACCCAGCTGCCACGACGACGACCGGCCCCCCTGATGTGAGAATAAACCCTTTGTACAAAGTCCTGCCTCGAGTGACTGCCTGTGCGTCCCCGCGCAGAGGAATTGCCCACAACCTTCAGTCTGCAGCTCGCCTATTCAGTTATTACTCCACTGAGTCAAACCAATATATCTGCATTGTGATGCATAAAATTATCATAGACGATATCGCACGTAAAAGGCGACAACAAACGACACGACAGCGCATAAATCTGCTTAAGTTTCCAGTCCGTACACTACCTGGTCGACTACCCTCGGATGTCATGTTAACGAGTAACTGCGCACAAGATAACCGCAGTACTGTCTGGAAGAGGGAAAATGTGAGTAGTGACGCACAGCACACACCCTCATACGTTAGCTGATGGAGCACAACAACGGCAGAAGCGAACATGTAAACATGCGTTCTACGCGCGGCGCCGGCGCGACCCCGCAGTCCCTCGGGCCGCGCGCGCCGACAGATGGCGACTGGTGTCGAGAGTAGGAGCGCGCCCGCAGCCTGCGTGTGAGGGTAAAAAAATCTGGTCTATATTGCTGCGTGAGCTACACTGCCCACAGTCTCGCAGTTTCGCGTGCCCTTGCACGACCATACTGCGCATGCGCGAGGAGCAAGTGACGTCACTACGCACAGCTGGCGTGCCGCTACTGCGCATCGGAGAGGAGAGAGAGGCGATGGAGAGCTCGCGACAGCGGCGGCAGCCCCGGCACGCTAGCTATGCGCGGCTACTGCGCATGCGCAACTGGAGAGCGCGGCGGTGGCACCTCTGAGTCACCCGTGCAGTGACGGCAACGGCACGCCAGCTGTGCGCCGTGTGACGTCATTGCTCCTCGCGTATGCGCAGTATGGCCTTTCCACGGCTCCGCGAAATAGCTCGGCGACTAGCGTAGTGTTGCTTTCGCAACAAAAGCGGCCGATGCATTCAGGATCATGGCAAAATGCACAGACGGGAGATAGCGCTAAACCAGACCTGTGTAGACAGAAATTTAGAGGAGGGATATGGCAGCGCAACATCCTCAGATACACATCAAGCCGCCGAGATTGACACTTCCCTGCTCTAGGAATATCTCAGAAGATGATATTCAGCAGATGTTAAAAGTGCTGTCTCTTGCGCACTTAATAACGCACGTCGCCGAAACCTAGATGCTGTGATATACGCTGTAGCCGGGATGCTATAGGCAACACGGGGTTGCTTAGGGAAGCCTTTGTGGAGTTATCAGCGATATCATTTACTGTCACGCTGCTGTTACCAGGTGCCCTTATTAAATGAACAAAGCTCAGATGTGAAGGAAGCAGGGATAAGAATGTGCTTAAAGTGGGACAGTCAACATGCGATGCGAGGGACGAACATAAAGATAAAGATTTGGTAATTGCTGCCACTGCTTAACAGAAGGGTCTAGCTTGCGTAGAGCAAGTACTACTGCCATAAACTCTGCTTGAAAAATAGATGTGAAGACGCAGTGAAAAGGACCAGTCTAAGCGCGGAAAAACATTCCCATACCTGCCCTTGCGTTGCATTGCGGGGCGTCGGTTGCTCTTGTAATATTTGTAGATAGGGTCCTTAAATGATCTTCTCATTTAACATACGGGTGGTAAAAGTTTTGCATTTTGAGGGAGAATGTTGTCGGAAACAACGTGGACAGAGGATCCACTGCTTAGCGCTGGAAGAATGCCATAAATTTGCACGTTTAGACTCAAGAAGTCTTTGCACAAATACAACCTGTGGGGTATGAAAACGGAAAACGAGGCCAGTGGGCACCAAAAAAGTAGGTCGGCTGGCAACAAGTAATGCTTTGTGAACGGTGAAGATATTATTCATAGATTCTGAGGTAAGTCTGCTCAGTTAGAAAGTGAAGTCAAGATAAGAAAGGGGGAATGCAGGCTTCAAGGTGATTGGTAGCCACAAATTTGGGAAGGCCAAGGCACATCCGAAGCGCTTCCGGCTCCAAAAGTACGAGAGGACAAAGTCTGTATGTAGCCGAGCCTAAGAACAACATAGATCCGAGTTCTAAAGTATAGCCTAGCATACATTATGTAAATCATTAATAGCGCATCTTTGCGCATACCCTCTCGGTGACTGCACAACCCATGAAACATGCCCCCGCCACGAGTACCTTTCACCGCAACATGGTCAATGTGGTTTGTTGTCATAAATGACGCCTAGGTATTTTATGGATTGAACCTGAGGTATTGGTTGTAACTGACATGTAAGAGAGACCTCAACAGGATCCTGTACAGGAAAAACAAGGACGGCCGGCGCACTTGTTAAAATTTAATGTCAGGTGTAAGCTGCTCAACCAGCGCTCAAGAGTACTCACATATGATTGTAACTAATTGTTGTGTCCCCTTATTGCTTTTGTGTGTGTGCGCCCCCTCCTAACGACCACTCGCATTCCCCTCCTAACGACAGTTCGCATCCTCCTCCTAACGACCACTCAATCCTCCTCCTAACGACCGCTTGCCCCTCGTCGCACGCTGTCGCCGGATGCCCCCCCACGGTGCGCCCCCGCACCCTCCTCCTGTTCTGGGAAGCCACTCCCTGCCGTGGACGCTTCTCCACTCCCTCCTTTCTTCGGGCGGCCAGTTCGGCTCCTGCCTCGGTCGACGCTGGTCGCACCCTCATCAGCTTTAAATAAACGAAGTCTAAAAGTACCGTGTGCGTCTTTCGCTGCATTCAACACAGCGACCGGACACGACAGTGGCGACGAGGATGGGATTCGACCCGCGCTACGCAACGCTATTGACAAGCCATGGCTACGCGAGGGTTTCCCAATCAGATACCAGAATTCAACGGCTCATCGTGGTCATCGTGGGTTGGACGCCTTCAGTTCTACTTTGAAGCTAACAACATCACAGACCCAGCCTTGAAGAGGGCCAACCTGCTGACGCTGTGCGGGGAGCAGACCTACGATACTGTCTGCGCCCTTATTCAGCCAAGCACACCAGCGGCAGTGTCTTACGACGACATCGTAAAAGCGCTGCAAAAGCACTACGACCCAAGGCCATCCGAGGTCTACAGCCGGGCTCGCTTCCAACGACGAGATCAACTGGAAGTAGAAACTGTGAGCGCCTACGTAGCCGCGCTCAAGAAGCTCGCTGCCGACTGCAATTTTGGAACGCTGTCGACAACAGCTACCGGGCAGGAGGGAGACGCAGCTTCTTCTGCTAACACCACCATGCTTCCCTTGGACGTGATGTTACGCGACAGATTTGTGTGCGGACTGAGTGACGAGTCACTGCAGCAGCGCCTGTTCGCTGAGAAGGACCTCACATTCAGCAAAGCTTACGACATCGCCGTTCGAGCGGAGAGCGCCGGTCACCAGCAGAGAGGGATTCGCCGGAACACCGAGCCGGTACACCAGACAAGCAACCAGGTGCGCAAGCCTTCTGTTGTTGTAAACTCGGTCAAAAAGGCACAACGCTGCTGGCGGTGTGACAACCAACACAACCCCCAGGGATGTCGATTCCAGTCAGCCACGTGTAATTTTTGCCACAAGCGAGGGCATATCGAAAGAGCATGCATTACGAAACGGAGACTTGCCAAGATAAAGTCACCTTCCCAGCCTAATCACAGCGTCAACGCCTCAGAGAATACGCCGCTATCTGATCTCCATGGAACAACATCAGCAACACCATCTGTGTTGTACGACCTGAACACCATGAATCTCGGCACGCGACCGAAGATTTTTACAGAAGTAAGCGTACATCACCAGCTGATTAAGTTCGAGGTGGACTCCGGCGCAGCCTGTACTCTGATCAGTGAGGACACGTTCCGAACTTCATGGCCATCTGACGCACCCGCCCTGCAACAAGACGACACGCACCTGCGAACGTGGTCAGGACAGAATCTGCCACTATTGGGCTCTGCCAACGTGCAGGTTAACTACAACGGCCAGACCCATACGCTACCTCTGCTTGTTGTGAAGGGCACAGGATCAAGCCTTCTAGGGAGAAACTGGTTTTCTCCACTAGGCGTGATGATATGCGGTAAACATCAAAACGCCGATGCGCTAAGCCGTCTGCCACTAGACGCAACTGTTGACGAACCATTTCCACCAGGAGACGTTCTGATGTTCGAAGCACTGCCAGAACCTCCGCTTACAGCAGGCACAGTTGCAGCATCTACGCAGAAGTGCGCAGCTCTCCGGCTAGTTTACACAGCTGTTCAACAAGGCAACGTGCATAAACTCAAAGGGGACAACTTCGACGCTTACCGCAGGCGAGCTACAGAGTTGAGCACCCATCGCGGCTGCATCATATTTGGGTCCCGAGTTGTGATGCCGAGAGAACTACGCGCACAAGCTATGTCTCTCATCCACGCCGGACATCGGGGCATCGTTGCAATGAAAAAGTGTGCCAGAAGCTACGTGTGGTGGCCTGGCATTGACAACGACATCGAAACAGTGGTGCGAGAATGCAAGCCTTGCCAGAGCAGCCGGAGCGCCCCGCCGAAAGCTCCTGTCCCAGAATGGGAAAAGCCAGACACACCATGGCACACACTGCACATTGATTTTGCAGGACCAATTGAGGGCTGCACTTTCCTTGTGGTCATAGATGCCTACACAAAGTGGCTTGAGATAAGGCAAATGGGACAGACGACTTCGGCAGCAGTCATTGACAACCTCCGATCACTATTTGCAACGTTCGGCCTGCCGCGCAAGGTAGTGTCGGACAACGGAACACCGTTTGTGTCTGCGGAGATCCTCAAGTTTTATCGCGACAACGGGATCTCATCAGTTACATCGGCCCCCTACCACCCAGCGACAAACGGACAAGCCGAGCGCTACGTAGCCGAGCTAAAACGCGCCCTTGAAAGAGATCAGACAGGCTCGCTGCAGCGCCGCCTTGCGCGCTTTCTCTTCAAGCAGCACACGACGGTTCAGAGCACAACAGGCGAGACCCCCTCGAAAATGATGTTCGAGCGTGAAATGCGAACCCAGCTCACAGCCATCCTCCCCGAGCCAAAGGCAGAGACGTTCCGGGAAGAAAAAGCAATTCCGCGCTGCGGCACGCTTAATGAGGGGCAGCGCGTCCTCGCCCGACAGTTTCTGAAAAAGCCACGCTGGGAGGAAGCTACAATTGTCAGACGCATAGGCCTGCGCTCTTGGCTCGTCAACATACATGGCACAGTAGCACGCCGACATCTCAACCAGCTGCGTAGATTTACGACGCCGTCTGAGAGCTGTCCGCCAGCGGAGAGAACACGTGCACCATTTTCCCACATAGCCTGGCACCTCTTCCCGGAAGAAGAGACTTCGCCCAGGACAGACCTAGGAGACACAGCGAACAACAGCCAGCCTACAAGTGTTTCTCCCCCGAGCGCACAAAGCCAGCGCGCCTCCACGCGTGAGCGCCGACCCCCTGCACGATACCAGGCAACTTTCTAAGGGGGAAGGAAGTGTTGTGTCCCCTTATTGCTTTTGTGTGTGTGCGCCCCCTCCTAACGACCACTCGCATTCCCCTCCTAACGACAGTTCGCATCCTCCTCCTAACGACGACTCAATCCTCCTCCTAACGACCGCTTGCCCCTCGTCGCACGCTGTCGCCGGATGCCCCCCCACGGTGCGCCCCCGCACCCTCCTCCTGTTCTGGGAAGCCACTCCCTGCCGTGGACGCTTCTCCACTCCCTCCTTTCTTCGGGCGGCCAGTTCGGCTCCTGCCTCGGTCGACGCTGGTCGCACCCTCATCAGCTTTAAATAAACGAAGTCTAAAAGTACCGTGTGCGTCTTTCGCTGCATTCAACACAGCGACCGGACACGACACTAATCATAGAGGGTAAGTATATCAGGCGCAGCCGCAAAAAACGCAATGTCGTCCGCATAGACTTAAGTGCGAACATGGTGTTGGAGATTAATGCAGCTAGGCGGAATATTAAACAGCACAGGAGAAAGGACAGGACCTTGCGGTACACCTCTCGTTTGTACGTACCTCTTGGAATGAACACCATTACGGACGCAAAAGAATTCCCTCTTAGAGAGAGACATGCAGATATCCAAGCACTAAATATTCTGGAAACTGAAGAGACTGTAACCTATGCATTAGGATGGAGTGTTGTACGCCGTCGTGAGCTCTGGTGGTGGTGTGGTGGTGGTGTGACACTTTTTATTAACAGCCTTTATGTTAGGCATTCAATAGGTCCTGAGCCAAGGTGACGAGAGCACGTTGCAGGTTCAGGTCCCGGGAGGCAAGCGAGATGGGCCACGGTGGGGGTGGCGGGAAAGGATAGGCGGGGGATTGGAAGGCTACGTGGCACTGTGTAAGGCAGTGCTCTATGTCTGCATATGTGTGTGGACAGTTTGGGCACTGAGCTGTGGAAGTGTGCCGGTACAGATAAAGTTTGGCTGGTGTACGTAGGAGATTAAACTTTATTCAGCGAAGAATGCGAGCTTCACGGATCGATAAGGATGGGTGTGGTGTTGGTAAATTAGCTAAGTCCAATTTTTGCTGCGTGTAGTATTCGTCGACAGTGTGTCTGTAAAACCCTGACCGCCTGCTCCGTCGGTGGGCTCGTCCATGGGATCCTCGGCGCCCGGTGTAAGACATCTGGAATAACCAAAACAGCGTACAGGCCTTGACGACGAGCAAGGAGAATTGGACTCTCAATATCTGCATCTCATGTTCCTCGGGTGACTTCGTCCTTCGTCTCTTCTTCCTTGGATTTGCTTGCGCACGCAACCATGTTTCTCGCTCTTTGTGTTCTTCGTCGCGCCAGCTTGCGCGACGCCCTCCTCCCAATGGGTGCAACTGGCGCGACGCTCCGGTGACCGCACCAGAGCTTGCCCGGCGTTACTCCGAGGCTTCACCCGCAAACAGGACGGCTTTTTCGCTACTGAGGCATCTAGTGCTAGCGTACTGAAAAGTTTGAGATCAGCCAACACATAGCTGCTGGTCGGTCAGCTGGACTAGGCTTCAGCTTATGTCTAACTTAACGCGTATATCCCCGTTAATGCGAAGCGATGTTATTCAAGTAACTTGCTACGTATTTGCACGCTAGCGTGAGCTTCTCAGCAGAATTGAAAACTGGGTCAGTTGGAGAATTATTGAAAAAATGTTTAATTACTCTAGCGAAGTCTTTTCTGGCGATTTATTGGAGCCCCTATTCCAAGGACCATACGAAGTCTGTAGCAGCTCGTGCCTGGTCCACCAGGCGTGGCTGGTCTTCCAGGTTTCAGCTGGACAAAGCTTTCTGTCACTCCTCCTGTGATGGGTTTTGTATATTGGGGACTACCGCGTTTTATTGGCAGCCCCACGAGCTGTGATTTTGTGTGGCCACTTTCGTACAGAGCGGACAGGTGGCACTATATGCTGTTGGGTGAGTTTTGATTACGATGTGTATGTCATGTAACTCCGGCCGTGTGTCGTGCCGCCACGACGTTTCTTGCCGCACGAACTTCGTCTAAAAAAAAAAAAAAACGTCGCTCGTATCCCGGGCTTAGGATGTAGTGGTCGGTCCCCAGCTCTTCCCCAGTGTACTACCACTCCACCTCTCTTACATTCTTAACAAAGATTAGGTCCCGATCCTAGTTGGAGTGTTTGTGTGCGTTCTTAGATTGAGTTCAGTGTTAGTTGCCGCTCGTTCCAGGAGGCTGCCCTTGGGTGTGTCACCTGGGTAACCCCAACCGGTTTTGCAGGCGTTGAAGACTCCTATAGTATGTACTGCCTGCCGGAAGGCCTTCTCGAAACCGGGCCGTTTCTGTGACTCAAGGCTGCAGATGTTCTGCACGACCATGCTTTCCCTGGCCCTCATCTTGGGAATAATTTTGATTAGGACTTGTTCGATGTCAGTGTCTTCCAGTTGGTGCTGGATGACAGTGATTGACTTTGACATCAGGAAGACCGTCCTACTAGGTTCAACTGATGTAAATTTTACACCCCTTGTGCCATGGTCACATCATTTTCCCTCTAAAGCTGGGATGTACGCGGGAGTGAGCTGATTTTGTATCTATTGCAGTAAGTTGGTTTGTTTTCGTGCGAAACTTGTGCAGTTCCACTGCCATATTTCTAATTGTTCTTAACTATTATTACTTGGCGTGCGGGAATAGATCTTAGTGATGTCCGTTCACCAAATTAGTCTCGTTATTGCTGGCGGTGGATTGAGGTTTTCTGTATGAGCCCCTTAAGCGTTTATATCTGGGGTTGTTAGTACGACCAATTGCTGTCTGAAATGGGCTTGTTCATGTTTCATCGCGGCCTGCTCCTTATAGATTTGCTTCAGCGCCAGCTGTAAGGCCTGTTGGACAGTTTGTGCGTTTTGAGTAGCGCGAGAATTGACGCTCACGATGCAAGGGGCACACACAAGCGATGACGACCAACTGATTTTATTATTCGGAAAATGCATACTCGTACGAGAACAAAGGACGGCGCGCGCAGGAGCGCGAAAACAAAACAAGAAATGCATGACAGCGCCAACACAAACATCTGCGGTACCCTCACGGGATTCGAGAGCCCCATCAAGATAGTCCAGTTTTATAGGATGCAATGGTCTCTTTTGCGACTCATGGTGCCCACAATATGGCGGCGTGGCGCGCCTCCGCAATTTCGTAACATAGCTAATTCCTGTTGCGCGTGAACCGCGTCGGTGCGCTCCAGCTCCTTTAAGCAATGGTTGCCGCAGCTACAGCAATGGACGACATGACTTGTAGTGTTTTAACTGGGGAGATAAATACGCATCCCTCGTTTAACCGTGGCTGACACCGCGGTCGCGTACGCTACCGAGCGCACGCCGACTACGGCGGGCCTTGCTCTGCGGGAACAAAGGAACGACACACTGGCTGACACAAACAAGGCATTTATTGCTACGACAACAATAACGCCAGCTAGCAACAAAATACGCTGAGGAATCGAGGATGTCCGACTCACCAGCACGGTTACGAGCGAACGTTCGCCCACGTTAGGGCAGAGGAAAACTCCGAGGCCGGCAGGACGAGATGCGGGGTGAACGTTCCTCCCCACGAGGGTTCTCGCCAGCCGACGAAGAGACGAGCGGCGCGCGACACGCGACACGCCCGCGTGCTTAGCGTGCTTTCCCCGCCGGGGCAGAGGCCCGTCTCTCCACCGCGCGGGCGCAGCAAACACGCCATCCGTGGCGCTCGTAGATGGATGGATAGGAGCGCCCCCTTTGAAACGGGGTGGTGGCGATTGCCACCATGCTCAGCTTTTCTTTCTTTATTTTTGTTCAACTGTGTTGTCAATCCTTAAATCTTCTTTACCTACAGTTTCCTACACTTCTAACCTTATGTCACATCTCTGCTTTTCAGCCACCAATCCTCCAATCACTTTTTGCTAACTTCCACTGCAGATTTATTTACGTGATCATTGTTATCTTTAAACCCTAGGGCCTCAGGAAGAGTGACTGTGCCTGCATCGACATCCGGGTGGATACCATCACATTTGAGTATGAGGTGTTCAATTGTTTCCACAGGTCTACCACACACTGCACATGTGTCATCTTCGTTAAATTTCTTTTTGTAGCTGAGCGTTCTAAGACACCCTGGCCCTAGCTGCGATCTTGTCGCTGCGATGCCAGTGCCCTCCCCTGTTAGTTAAAGTAACACAACTAAGGGGTGTGTGTGTGTGTGTGTGGGGGGGGGCATTGCGGGGAAGCTAACCACGGGGAACGAGTTGAGGGCGCATTGCGGGAAAGCGAACCACAGGGGACGAGTGCGTCCCCACAGATTGGAAGCCGCTGCTGTGATCTCTGGCCACCTCTTTTGTTCTCTTAAGCGGACGCTCAGGCACCTTGCCGTCTGCCCGTAATGAACCTTAAAACAGGAGAGGTACTGTGTATACAACCCCTCTTTTACGTGGCACGTATCTGTTGGCGCATGTAACATACCACCGTGCTGCATTAGACAGAGACCTGTCCAACTTCTTCCTGACTGCAGCGCACAACCCTGCCGACTCTGTGGCCTAAGCCACTTGTACACCGTACCTGGTCGCCACTAGGCGATGGAAGACGCCGCGTAGATACAGAACGATAACAACTTTCCTTTTAGGCTCACTGGAACCGTCCTGGGCTTGTGGGCTGTCAGCCTTCTTCATCTTCATAAGTAGCCTTCATGTCAAACTCACGAGACTGATCACGAACTCCAGCCTCCTTAAGCCGCGCACCTTTGCAAGGAAGCTGCCCTCACCCTTGTATAGCAGGACTTCTTTACGGACGACCAGAGAAGACATTGCCACACCATCCTTGAGGCTGAGTTTCCGCGGTTGCGAGACAATTACCCATTTTTCAGAATGTTCGCGCGGTTGCTGGGGCCTTCCCGCTTCTGATGACAAAACATATTTCAGCTGATTGGGAAGAGAAATGTACTTGCTTTATAACACGATGCTTTGTTAGTAGTTCTTGGCATGAGCAGAGTGAGCAAAAACAATGTTAGTAAAACAATACTTTTTGGTCGACTTGCCTACTTCGTTAAGTTTTTTCTGCTACGAACAAGTACCAGCACCAACTAGTACCAACAATAAACGCTTAACATCGCATAGTGCTAAAAAGTAAGTAGACCTCAGTAATTGCGCTGCGCTCCCACTTGTCCAAGAGTCCACAAACCTGGGCTTCATGGAGAGCTCTGTCCACTAGCTATGTCTGGGCAGCTGGTTCAGCGACTCGCAGAGTGGTCTCCATTGAGGAGGGGGATAGGTTAGGTATGGGGTAACTGCCACGGGTTGGGGGCATTCCCACAATATTAAAAATGGCCACGCGACCTTGGGACCCCAGCCTTAGGGATGATGTGGCAATGTGTTGTCTTGGGTTGCCTCTAAGTATTTCCGAAAGAAAAAAAAATAGTTCATTGTAGGCGCTTGTGCATGTATCTTGCCTTAGTTAGCACTGTTCAAACTGGGCGTTTTGTCGCACTGCGGCCGAATGATGCGGTCTGTGTCAAGCCCAGTTCACACTAGCGGGAAACTTCCCGCAGCGGCACTGCGTTAACGGTGCCGTACCCTCTCAGGTCCTCGGAATCAGCACCCCAACTATACATTGTCCTCCACTTGACATTCTTTTAGTCGACTCGAGAGGGAGATTGATTGTAAAACATTTAATTCGTCGGAAAGAGCTTGGCACTAACAGGTCGCGTTACGTGGTCGATAGTACAAAGCCCTCGACGACATTGTCAGCTCACTTTACCGCCAGAACTTGCGTTCTGGGGTCAGAGCTAGCCAGCACGGTCTTCCATCGCTAGAGAGAAGGATCGGTACCTAAGTCACCCGGAGGTGGCTCTATTTTGCAATCTCATTGGATATGATCGTAGTTGGCTCGTTGGCCGCAGTATATACAGTTCGGGTCGAATAGATCTGGATAAATGTGCGCGAGGAGTGGTGGGGTGCGTATCGACCTCGTCTGTAGACGGCACGCAACCTCTTGTTCTTTAGTCAGGCTTTTGTCCGGAGGAGGGAAAGTTTTCCTCTCTAGTTTAAAATGATTGGTGAGATCATGATACGTGATCATGGAGCCCTTCGTAAAATTCAGGGAGCCAGACTAATCCACTGCCCGGTCGACGAAACCTCGGGCTTTATTGCGGGCTGCCTCGTTCCCCGGATTCCCCGAATGGGTTGGGACCCATATCAGTTCGGAATAATTTGGTGAGAATTTAGTTGCGTTAAGGATTCTAAGGTAGGTGTTTGTAATTCTCCCTTTTGCGAAATTATTGATAACCAATTTGGAGTCGCTGAAAATGGTGCTCTCTTGGGTATGCGCTAGGGCGAGGGCTTTAGCTGCCTGTTCTGCTGTTACAGATGATTTTGTTTTCATAGTTGCCGAGACGATGTGGTCAAAGTTCTCGTTCAAAGCCACATTTGCAAAGGCATTCGTATGTTTGTATTCTGCCGCATCTACATAAATCGTTCCGGCGCACTGTCCATAGTTATTATGTAAGGCTTTGGCTCGTGCTTGTCTTCTACCCTCATGGTGTTTGGGGCGCAAGTTTTTTGTAAGTGGTTTGATTATTATGGCTGCCCTGTAGTCGCGGGACGTCTACTTTAACGTCTTTATTCGTAAGTTTACTGTTAATTTCAGGCTTGGTTAGAATACTCTTGGCGGTTCCGGAATTGCCTGATTTCGACGTTCGAGCCATTAAATGGGCCTTTTTCAGTTCATCATCATCATCATCATCATCATAATCAGCCTGACTACGCCCGCTGCAGGGCAAAAGCCTCTCCCATGTCTCTCCAATTAAGCCTGTCCTTCGCCAGCCGCGGCCACCATATTCCCGCAAATTTCTTAATCTCATCCGCCCACCTAATTTTCTGCCGCCCCCTGCTACGCTTGCCTTCTCTTGGAATACACTCCGTTACCCTTAAGGACCAGCGGTTATCTTGCCTTCGCATTACATGCCCTGCCCAAGCACACTTCTTCCTCTTGATTTCAACTATGATATCATTAACGCGCGTTTGTTCTCTCACCCACTCCGCCCGCTTCCGATCTCTTAACGTTACACCTATCATTTTTCATTCCATAGCTCGCTGCGTTGTCCTTAACTTAAGCTGAACCCTCTTTGTTAGCCTACACGTTTCTGCCCCATAGGTGAGTAACGGTAAGATACACCTGTTGTATACTTTTCTCTTGAGGGATGTTGGTAAACTGCCATTCATGATCTGAGATAACCTGCCATATGCGCTCCATCCCATTCTTATTCTTCTAGTTATTTCCCTCTCATGATCTGGATCAACTGTCACTATCTGCCCTAAATAGACATATTCTCTTACTACTTCCAGCACCTGGCTATCAATTGCGAACTGCAGTTCCCTTGCTAGGCTGTTGAACATTACTTTGGTTTTCTGCATGTTAATTTTTAGCCCCACCGTTCTGCTCTGCCTGTCTAATTCATTGATCATGCTTTGCAGATCATGTCCTGAGTGACTTAGCAAGGCAATGTCATCATCGAATCGCAAATTACTTAGGTATTCTCCATTAACTCTTATCCCCAACTGTTCCCATTTCAGACCCCGGGATACCTCCTGTAAACAGGCAGTGAATAGCATAGGCGAGATCGTGTCTCTAAGCCTGACACCTTTTCTTATTGGAATTTTATAACTGACTTTATGGAGAACTATGGTAGTTGTGCAATCGTTATAAATATCTTCGAATATTTTCACATAGCACTCTTCTACAGCCAAAGCCGCCGCGGTGGCTCAGTGGTTATAGTGCTCGGCTGCTGACCCGAAAGACGCGAGTTCGATCCCGGCAGCGGCGGTTGAATTTCTTTGGAGGAGAAATTCTAGAGGCCCTGGTACTGTGCGATGTCAGTGCACGTTAAAGAACCCCAGGTGGTCGAAATTTCCGGAGCCCTCCACTATGGCGTCCCTCATAGCCTGAGTCGCTTTGGGACGTTAAACCCCATAAAACCAAACCAATCTTCTACACCCTGATTCCGCAATGCCTGCATGACTGCTGAGGTTTCTACTGAGTCGAATGCTTTCTCGTAATCAATGAACGCTATATATAGGGGCTGGTTATATTCTGCGCATTTCTCTATCGCCTGATTGGTTGCGTGAATATGGTCCATTGTCGAGTATCCTTTACGAAGGCCTGCCTGGTCCTTTGGTTGATTGAAGTCTAAGGTTGTCCTGACCCTATTAGCGATAACCTTAGTAAATACCTTGTAGGCAACAGAGAGCAAGCTGATCGGTCTGTAATTCTTCAAGTCTTTGGCGTCTCCTTTCTTATGAATTAAGATAATGTTAGCGTTTTTCCAAGCTCTAGGTACGCGCGAGGTCACAAAGCATTGCGTACACAGGGTGGCTAGTTTTTCTTGCACAATCTCTCCTCCGTCCTTCAACAAATCTGCTGTTACTTGATCCTCACTAGCTGCTTTCCCCCTCTGCATTGCTCCCAAGGCTTTCTTTACTTCCTCCTTCGTTACTGGCGGGATGTCCCATTGCTGTTTTCCACTGCTTCTCTCAGTAACATTGATTGCAATCGCTACTGTATAGATTTGTGTAAAACTCTTCGGCTACTTACTTGGTGCTGGGTTTCCAATGATCAGTTCATTGTAGGTGTTGTGTATTACTAGCCTCATAAGCCTTTCGGTTGAGACATTTAGTGGGAGTCCTAAGGCAGTTTTATAGGACTGCCGTATCATGACATCCAATTTGTCCTTTTCTGCTTTCCAAAATTTCAGATAAGGGATGGAATAAAGTATCCTACTTAGCGCAAAGGCCTGCGCTAGTCGGCATAAGTCTCTTTCTCTCACCCTTTGTCCTCGATTAGCTATGCGGCGGATTAATCGCCCTATCGCTTCTACCGTCCATTTTAGCTTAGTGAGTGCGTCATTATTCTTCCTCCTTGTTTGTAAATACAACCCCAGTATTCTCATGGTGTGTACCTCTTTGACGGATCATCCATTAACATAGGCGTGTATTTGTGGGGGAGAAGTTGTAGTTCTACCTCTTTTTTTGTCTTATCACAAGGAGTTCAGATTTTTGCTCTGAACAAGTGAGGCCGGAAACCCATGCGCATGCCTCAGTGACGTTCGCTGCTTCTTGGAGTGTGTCTTCTGTGTAGCCTTCGCATCTTTTGGGTACCCAAAGCGTGATGTCATCTGCATAGAACGTATGATGTAGGTTTCGTAATTTTGCCAATTTGGGGGAATTTTGAAAGGGAAAGGCTAAAAAAGACGGGAGACAGGACGGAGCCCTGTGTTGTTCTTTTGATTCCTAGTGTGGTTGGGGGAGACTATCGTTCCGACCGTTATCAGTGCTATTCTCATAGTGAGGAATGATCGGATGTGGTTGCACGTCCTTTCTCTGGGGTTGATTTCTGACATGTTTCTAAAATGGATTTATGGGTGACGTTGTTGAAAGCTTTAATAAGGTCTCAACCAAACATTGCTTTGGTTGTCACCTTTATGTCCTTGTTAAGGTGCAAGAGTATGCCCTGGGTAGATAGTCGTGCCCTGAATCCTAGCATTGTTTCAGGTAGGAGGTTTATATCCTCCGCATAGTTTTGGAGCTTGTTGAGGATGACATGCTTCATTAGTTTGCCTAGGCATGATTTTAATGAAATGGGGCGTAGATTCTCAGTGCCGAGTTCTTTACCCGCTTTAGAATGTTCGCGTGTTGCCACTCTTGTGGTATGTTGCCTGCCTGCCAGTATTTGTTCATAAGGTGCGCAACCGCAGCGATCAACGTTGTGTCTGAGTTCCTGAGAGCCTTATTCGTTACTTTATCTGGTCCTGCCGCATATGTCCGCAGTTTTCCATTTGCTTAACAGACCACTGCGTCTGTGATGTCGGCGCCTAAATTTGGATCAGGAGTCCCCCTGAAGTCTAGTTGTATGGTACCCTCATCCGTGTTTAGGTAGCGTTATGTAGCTCTTTCATTAGGTCATCAGTTGTGCCCTCATATTTATGCATGATCCTATGCAGCTGACTTTGTTGCACGGGAAGTGTTTGTTCTAGGTCAAGAAGGTGTCTTAGAAGATTCCATGTCTTATTTCCGAGTTGTCCGTTCATGCCTTCACATATTTGGTTCCATTGTTGTGTTTGGAGTGTATGTTCATCGATTCCCCTCTAGATTTCAACGACATTTTTGCGGAGTCTTAAGTCGTGTTTTTGCTTCTTCCAGCGCTTTTGAAGGGCCCTTTTGTGCCTTCCGTAGATGTAAGAGTTTTGAGTCTGCAATCTGCTCCTCTTTGCCAACTGGCACCACTACGCTAGTGGAGCTGACAAGCTCATTCAGGGAGCTTACCCAGTCGCTAAGTAATCTCCTTTGGAGCTGTTTTGTTGGTAAGTTCCCTGAACTTGTCCTAATCCGTGGTTCATATTTCTTTAGCTTTTTTTAAAGTTTCGTCGTGGGGAAAGTAATGCCAAAGATAGTGACCACTACAAAGATTTTGCCCGGTGTTGACTCACTTTGCGTCCTTGACTTTTTCAGAGAGGGAGATGACTGGAGATGTGTCTACACGTACGCTGTTACCCATGAGTGTGTGATCACTCGGGTTGTTTAGCGTTGTGAGCCTAAGTGATTGTATGGTAGCATGGGAGAGAGCCAGCACCAGAGCATGGAGATGCGTGCCCATTTTCGACGTCCGTAGCGACGCGGTGCGGGGCGCGCAGGCGCTAAGCACCTACGCCTAGGAAGTGTTCATCGAGTTGTCGCTTTAAGGCACGAACCAAAAGGGAGGAAGTCACTTTGTAATGGATGCATTACCTGCTCGGATGACCTCGATCTAGCAGTATTTGAGGAACTCAAAGACCTGACTCTAAACCGTAGCCTAGTCTCCCTCGGTCGTTCAATCGGGAGTGTAAACTACGTGTTGTAATTGTGAAATTTTGTCCAAAATTGTGTTTGAAGTTGGCAAAGGTGGTAGCAGTCCGTGCACGCCTAGAGGTTAATGCAAGACATGCACCGTGTCGACTTTTCCGAACATTCAAAATGCAGCCGTCCCAACGTGCGACCAGACAGTGGACATTTAATTTTCTTTGAATTTCTCATAAGCCTGCATCTTTTCATCCACGGTCACCGTCCCTCCGCCGCTACTTCCGTCGCAGTGCACATTGTCGCTCGGAGCCAGCCAGGACACAAATGGCTTTTTGGCAAATATTCCGCTGGCAGTGGGCTGCAAAAAAAAAAAAAAAATGGATGACGCTTTGCTGAACCCACCGATACAAACTGACAGAAACGGCTTGCCCATTGCGTTAACCGTGTTTGTGAATGCATGGAAAATTAGTTTAACTAAAGTTGTCATGCGGCGAAGCGAATAGCAGACGTGTCGAATAGCGAACACGGCTTCCTGGCGCAGTGTCCGCCAGTCATTTCTCCTTTACCCTTGGCCCCTTCCACCAGAAGAATAGAGAACCTTTACTACAAAACGCCACGACAATTAGCCTGAATTAGCTAAACACTCGCGCAAGTGCTGTACAAAGTTAACAGAATATGTATACTATGACAAGATGCACTTCAGACGTATGTCTGCCGTCAAACCCTGACATCAAGCAATGACCTGCGTCACGCCGAAGTGGTTCTCGTAAAGAAGCCTCTACACGAAGAGCAGCAGATGTATACCACTTCAAGATGCACTTGCGGTGTATACTACAGCCAAAACTTATCAAGGGTTAGTCTACGTCTTGCCGGAACGCGTGTTCGCCAAATGCAGCCGGTACAGCCAGCGATGACAGCGCCGCCCACCGGCAGGTAGCAGCCACATTAAGGCTGGTTATAAATATTCATTCAGAACGACGGCTTGCCATCGCCGCTATGGCGCAGTGGATTAGAGGCACGTGTTGCGTATGGAAGGTCGGCCGTTCGACTCCGCTCTCTGTACTGTAATTTTATTGTTTTTTTTTTAATTTCATTTTTTTCAATTTTTTCCCTTTTAGGTCGCAAATCGTGATGCTTAGTGGCATATAACGCCATTTAAGAGGATTTATTATCCCTTTTAGGTAAGCCGTTGTGACAATCTTCAGTCACCGTGATCAATTCACCGTGGTTTCAAGCCTTGTGGCTGTACAGGCTGCAGTTGGCGAATACGCTGCCGGAACGGTTCTCGTAAACAAGCTGCAGAACCTTCGGTTCTCAGAAGCTTGCGATCACTTGTGTCCCGCCAACAGTGCGCTAAAATAGAGAACTTCGCAGCAGCTTCGATATGCACTACTTGTGCTCTGGACGATCTCTACTCTCATTTCTGTTGCTGCATAGCCTCATAGGCTCCACTTGTCTAAGCATGGCGTTGAACTTGAGTTGCGCCTTGGAAAATTTTTCTAGTCAGCCTTGGTAATGAAAATGACGAAAAAGTTGTAACTTCAAGAATTTTGTCTTTACTGGCGTTCGTATTGCAGAAATGTGAGCAAGAAACTGGAATATTAACAAAGAAAAGCATTACTGTACAGATAAAAAATATCAAATTCAAACAATTTTGTGCTTGACAAAGAACAGTGAAGTGCTCGTACGTGCACAGACGGGTTGAGTCCTGGATCAAACGTTAGTAAATGCCAGTTCGCTGTGATGTCAGTCAAAACAACTTGCTGAAAATCCCAGAAGCCTGAGGGGACATAGCCCGACACAAATACGAGCAGAGAAAGTAGCAAGAGTACGCAGAAGTGAATTTTCTTGCGCGCCTGCATCCGAATAATTTTTTTTTTCGGACGGCGAAATACAGAAATAGTATATTTTTAAAAAAGTCATCATCTAGTGATCTCAGTACACCAGCCGAAATTTTAGATTTCTTTGTCTCGGAAATCTGCGTCATACGGGGTGTACGGCAGGCATCATAGGGGTAACTGTGCAGACGTCAAAAATGTAGCAAAATATCTCCACCCATACAAAAATGGCTGCGGCTTAGCTCGGCTAAGCCCGGTTATGCAAGCGAAAGCTTTGATATGCCGCGTTACTAAGCTAGGTTACAGTGTTTAGCCTTCGAGAACACTGTAGCCAGGTTGTACTCAACCTCTTCGTCCATCACTGAAGTATTGGCTGGCGGAGGCAGAAGCAGCAGCGACTGCCTCCACAGCTCATCGCTGCCGCCTTTCGGCATCCTTCAACAGCCGTTGAGCCAGTCGTTTTTCAGTACTTACAGTTTCATGTTGTAATTGAACAGGAATAACTGGATTGGTCACGATATTTGCTCCTTCTAAATGGGGTGTTGTGTTTTTTTTTGTTTTTTTTAACAAAGACTTCTCCCGACCTCCGTCTCGAGTGGTGCAAATGCCATCAAGCTGCCCATAGCGCAATGCATTGTCCCCAGAGCCCGTCCGGATTCCGGCAACTTTTACTGGCCAGCAAAGAATGTGGAAAAAGAAAACCCTGCTGGCAAACCCGCTCAGTGTAGACGCGAGGGCTGAACGGATGCGTACACAACGTACCTGGATATCCTTAACCGTGTCGTCCGTGCCTGCTGGGAATACGGGTGCCATTCTCTCTTTTTCTCGGACGCAGACGGAAGCCTGGATGCCCTGTAAGCAGCCCAGAAGCTGCGAGGAAAAAAAAAAAACGAGGCGTCCGCTGCAGCGTCTGTCGGAGCAAAGTGCATGCAATACGAAAGCTGTGTTTAGCGGAAATTTCGTGTCGCTTATTTCCCGAACAAATGACGGTTGATTTGCATGGTTAGGCCAAATGCGAATTAGGTGTGCTAGCAGTTCGGTTCCGGTGTTCAGATCCAGTGTTCACCGATTGCATTTCTTCGGATAGCGAAAACGGGCAGATGTCCATATGTGCGGAATAGGTCATGCTCTCCATTCGCAGATCCCCGGGAACCTTCCTACCACTCCTCCTGGCGCAGTGGTGCAGCGGTGAAGCGATGCGCCACTGCCCTTCCAAGGTAGGTGCTGCCATCGGACGCGTAATTCGGAGGTCGTGGGTTCGGATCCCACCGGCGGCATATGGTTGTTTTTTCTTCTGCTTTCCTAATCAATTAGTTTTAAGCGATAACATATTCAGTGATATTCTAAATTGATCAACACCACAAAATAAATAAATAAAAAAATTGAAAATCCCCTGTGCCCCTTGGTTTCTGTGGCTGTTGGCTTCTTTCATATTTATAACGAGCCCCTCATTCCCCTTCTCTTGTTTGCTTAATTGCTTAGCGAGGGCCTCGGTTCTGGCAGCCTTGACGCCATAGGAAGCATAAGAGGGTTCTCACGCAGCTTCCACCCTCTCCGTTCGATGACGTTCTACGTCACACCTGCGGTAACTCAGGACGTTCCACGTCCGCCGCTTATGAACTTGGGTGGCGCTGATGAACACTCTCAAGGTTAGGTTACTTGTAAACATAAATACCCCCGAAGGCAGAATTGACAGCCGTCGCCGTAGCTCAGAGGTAGAGCACCGGACGCGTAATTCGGAGGTCGTGGGTTCGGATCCCACCGGCGGCATATGGTTGTTTTTTCTTCTGCTTTCGTAATCAATTAGTTTTAAGCGATAACATATTCAGTAATATTCTAAATTGATCAACACCACAAAATAAATAAATAAAAAAATTGAAAATCCCCTGTGCCCCTTGGTTTCTGTGGCTGTTGGCTTCTTTCATATATATATATATATATATATATATATATATATATATATATGACGTTCTACGTCCGCCGCTTATGAACGTGGGTGGCGCTGATGAACACTCTCAAGGTTAGATTACTTGTAAACATAAATACCCCCGAAAGCAGAAGATTTGACAGCCGTCGCCGTAGCTCAGAGGTAGAGCACCGGACGCGTAATTCGGAGGTCGTGGGTTCGGATCCCACCGGCGGCAGTGGTTGTTTTTTCTTCTGCTTTTCTAATCAATTAGCTTTAAGCGATAACATATTCAGTAATATTCTAAAAGTGATCAACACCACAAAGTAAATAAATTAAAAATCCCCTTTGCCCCTTGGTTTCTGTGGCTGTTGGCTTCTTTCATATATATATATATATATATATATATATATATATATATATATATATATATATATATATATATATATATATATATATATATATATATATATATTGTTACGGGATTGGAGAAACGCAGGAAGGGCAAGGCCGGAGAACAAAGGAAGAAGAGGTTGAGAGTGTTGTGCCCCGCTGGACGCTGATTCCCGCTCGCCGATCGAACCTCTCGCCGCTGGCCTGTTGAACCAGCTAGAACACCCCGGCTATAAAGATTATAGCCGTAACATCTTGGTGGAGGAGCCGGGTAACGATCTCAGCAACAAAACGGCGCAGCAACAACTGGAGCAGCCCCGCCGGCGTCGTCGCCTTGCCGGCCTGGAACCGCTGACCGAAACCATGCAGTCTCCCGAAGAGCCATCCGCAGCACGAAGTGACGCTGCGATCCAAGTTTCAGACCAGCGTGTGGCCACAGCGACCGGTTCAACGCAGCACTATCGGGAGCCTCGCAGTTTCGCCGGAGCAGCAGGCGAGGACGTGGAGGAATGGCTGACCCATTACAAAAGGGTGAGCCGCTATAACCGCTGGGACGCCGCCACTCAGCTAGCCAACGTGGTCTTCTTTCTGACCCATACAGCTTTGGTGTAGTTTGAGAACCACGAGGACTCCTTCACCACCTGGGACCGCTTCGTAACTGAACTGCGACAGTGTTTTGGCGATTGCCTCGCGCGCCGCAAGCGGGCCGAACAAACGCTGGCACACAGGGCTCAGTTACCGGGCGAAACTTGCACGACCTACATAGAAGAAATACTTAAGTTATGCAAAACAACGAACGCTAATATGACCGAGGATGATAAAGTAGGACATCTTCTGAAGGGAATTGCAGAAGATGTGTACAATTTTCTAATCACCAAAGATGACTTGGGGGCCGTCTCAGACGTCATTCGGCACGTCCGCACATTCGAGACGTTGAAGACTCGTCGTATTACGCCTAAATTTGGGCGACTGGCTAACGTTCCAACTGTGGCCAGCGTCGAAGAGCGTTTTACGGATCTCTCAACGACGATCCGCCAGATTGTTCGCGAGGAACTTCTGAGATTCGAGCCCCATGCACGGTGTCCTCCATCTGTGCCGTCTGAAGTTCCCGTTTAGCGAGCAATAGCGAGCAATGTGCCCCTCGATGCCGCAGCGGCGGCAAACGGGAGCGGTGCGACGACGAGCTTGTTCGCTTGAAGACTCTGACGAGGCGGGAAGCACTGAATACCCACGCGCGTCCTCAGGCCTTCTGGCTGGGCGCCGGAAGGAGGGTGCAGGCGGTCTTGAACGATGTTCATAATCTGGATCGTAGTTCAATTCGAAGTCCGCCGAGCGTGGGTAGGAGTGATAGGGATGACTGGGTCCACCGAACCTGGACGTGTGTGCAGTGTTTACAGAACTCAGCCCAGGCATCGAGGGGACTACTAATGGAGAACTTTGATAAACGGGAACTTCAGACGGCACAGATGGAGGACCCAGTTGTGGGCCATCAACTGTTCTTCGCAACCAGTTGTTTTACCAGTTCACATGAAGGTCGCCACGTGTAATCAAGATGTCCCTGCCTCGGTGGCTTTAGTTGCTGACGCACCAGACGCAGTAGCTGCTACTCCAGCCACTGACTCACAGCTGCGTCGGATGATCAGCAAGTCTCTGAACAGTGTCGAGCGTGATGCCTTAGAAGCCTTGCTGGTCAAATACTCGTCTATCTTTGACTTTTCAGAGCCCAGTGGTTCCCGTAGCATTCCCGTGTCACGTACACGGCATAGGATTGACACCGGTTACTCACACCCAATTCGACAGAAGCCGTACAGAGTGTCCCCAACAGAACGACAGGTCATCAATCAACAAGTTCGGGATATGCTGCAAAAGGGTGTTATACAAGAGTCCTGCAGTCCTTGGGCCGCTCCTGTCATTCTGGTCAAAAAGAAAGATGGTACATGGCGCTTTTGTGTGGACTATCGCCGCCTGAATGCTGTAACAAAGAAAGACGTGTACCCGCTTCCTCGGATTGATGATGCCATTGACTGCCTGTTCTCTGCATCGTACTTCTCATCCGTTGACCTACGGTCGGGCTACTGGCAGATCCCTATGCATCCCTAGGACAAAGAGAAGACCGCTTTTATCACACCGGACGGCCTTTTTGAATTTAACGTAATGCCTTTTGGGCTCTGCAATGCTCCTGCAACGTTTGAGCGATTTATGGACGCGATCTTACGGGGCTTGAAATGGCATATTTGTATGTGCTATCTCGATGATGTCGTCATTTTTGGCCGGACATTCAATGAGCACAACGAACGCCTCGCCCTTGTGCTGGATTGCCTGAAACGCGCTGGTCTGGTGCTTAATTCGAAGAAATGTCGTTTCGGTGAACGTCAGACGTTGGTGCTCGGACACCTCGTCGACAGTGAAGGTGTCCGCCCTGACCCGCAGAAGACCGCGGCTGTAGCATCATTTCGAACACCTCAGACTGCAAAGGAACTTCGCAGCTTCCTCGGACTTTGTTCGTATTTTCGCCGCTTTATTCCCCGTTTCGCTGACATCGCTCACCCGCTCACGAGCTTGCTCCACAAAGACGCTCCCTATGATTGGACGTCTGAGTGCGATTCTTCTTTTCGTCAGCTTAAGTTTCTCCTCACATCGCATCCAATTCTCCGCCATTTCAATCCTTCTGCCCCAACAGAAGTGCATACTGATGCCAGTGGTGTTGGCATTGGTGCCGTGTTAATTCAGCGTTATGGCGACAAGGAACACGTCATTGCTTATGCCAGCCGTTGCCTGAGCAAATCTGAGCGTAACTATACCATTACTGAACAGGAGTGCCTTGCGGTAGTTTTTGCCGTTCAGCGGTTTCGCTGCTACCTCTATGGGCGACCTTTCACAGTGGTTACCGACCACCATTCCCTCTGTTGGCTGATCAACCTCCGTGACCCATCTGGCCGTCTTGCACGGTGGGCAATCCGTTTGCAAGAGTTTGATTATACAGTGTCGTACAAGAGTGGACGCCGACACGCTGACGCAGACTGTCTCTCTCGGTTGCCGCTTGCAACGACGGAATGTGACGCCGACGACTTTGACCACTACATCGCATCCGTAGAGCCTAAATTCCCCGATGCCTGTACATTCCATGAGGAGCAACGGAAGGATCAGCATCTCACGTCATTCTTTACCGCTGCGCAGGCCCCTACAACCTCCTGTGCATTCTGTGTACGCGATGGTTTTCTCTACAAGAAGGTCTACGCCGCAACTGGTCTCCGTTTCCTTCTGGTTGTGCCTGAAAGTCTACGCTCATCTGTTTTGCGTGTCATGCATGACGATCCCACTTCGGGACACCTGGGTTCTGCGAGGACACTCCACCGCATCCAAGAGCGCTTTTACTGGCCACGTATGCGCGATACGACTGAGAAGTATGTGGCTAGTTGTGCACAGTGTGCGAGTCACAAACGTTCCACCGGTCCTACTCCTGGTCTTCTTCACCCGGTGACGCCTCCCAGATCTCCTTTTGAGAAGGTTGGGATAGACCTCTTGGGACCTTTTCCCAAGTCCCATGGCTGCAACCGTTGGATTGTCGTCTGTACAGATTACCACACTCGTTACTGTGAGACAGCTGCTCTCCCCTCGGCTACTGCATTTAACGTCTCTGTCTTTCTGCTGCATTCTGTGATCCTGCGCCATGGACCCCCGCGAGTCGTAATCAGCGACCATGGCCGCCAGTTCACCGCCGATATTGTTGAAGCACTCCTTCGATTGTGCACAGTGCAGTTCAGACATTCTACCCCCTATCATCCACAAACCAATGGTTTAACGGAGCGAACCAACCGGACACTCACCAACATGCTTTCCATGTACGTCGCTCCTGACCACAAAAACTGGGACTCCATCCTACCTTTTATCACATACGCATACAACACCGCTCAACACGAAACTACGGGTTACAGTCCGTTCTTCCTCCTCTATGCCCGCTCTCCACGACACACCCTGGACACTATACTTCCGTTCTCCACCGACGATTGCCCTGGCATCGCTGAGATCCTCTGCAATGCTGAAGAAGCCCGCCAACTAACCCGCCTGAGAACTCTCGCCTCACAGGACCGCTCCAAAGCCCGCTACGACGACCATCATCGCCGAGTCACCTACCTCCCTGGCGAGTTGGTCTGGGTTTGGCGTCCACTCAGGAAGCGTGGCTTAAGCCAGAAACTGCTCGCGAACTATACCGGTCCCTATGTCATCTTGGAGCGACTCAGTGACCTCACTTATAGGATTGCGCGCGTCACCGCAAGCGGCCGACGTTCTGCCCGCACAGAACTCACCCATGTCGCGCGGCTGAAACTTTGTCATCCACGTGCCGATGCCTGACTCGCCCAGCGGGCTTCGCCTGCGACGGGGGAAGTGTTACGGGATTGGAGAAACGCAGGAAGGGCAAGGCCGGAGAACAAAGGAAGAAGAGGTTGAGAGTGTTGTGCCCCGCTGGACGCCGATCGAACCTCTCGCCGCTGGCCTGTTGAACCAGCTAGAACACCCCGGCTATAAAGATTATAGCCGTAACAATATATATATATATATATATATATATATATATATATATATATATATATATATATATATATATATATATGTCACAAGCTGCCTCACTTGTAGAGCGGAAGATATGAGATCTCGCCGCTCCTCTGAGCAGCGGAAACTACGGGATCTCCCAGCTCCTGCGAGCATGCCTCGACATGATCCTCGGGGGCAGCGACGGGACGGCGCGCGTCCGGACGAGGGGGCACCGCTCGACCCGGAGAGGGAATAAAAGGGGAGACCGCCGCCTGCCCTGGCAGTGGGCTCTGGGGAGGTGTAGCCTCTCGGGTCACTCAAACGGCCGTTCGCTCGGGGAAAGTTTTTTTTTTTTCTTCGCCGATCCCGCGATCAACTCCTCGTTCTTCCTCCTCTGGCACGACCGCCGCTACTGAACTCTGCAGCTACGACGCTCCATCGAACAAGAAAGCTGTGAGAACTCTTTTTTTTTTGCAAAAGACTCTCGTTCAATTGAACAGTGTTTTCGCATTTGTTTAAACCTTGATCTAGCTTAGTATTTTACAGTTTTATTCTGTGCAACCCTTGCCCCTACTTACTATATCTGTTAAATTCACTTCGTTTTCGTTACATTCTTCTTTCATCGCAGTGTTTGTTCATCGTCGTTTTTTTTCTGTTTGTTCGATTATTATGCAGTGTAATTTGGACTACCAGCTGTAAATATCCAATTGTTTAAGAGAACGGTGACTTACTGTGAACTTATTCGTCAATCCCACACCGACACACGTGCTTCACGGGTTGACCGGCCTAACTTTTAACTGTGTACTCAAATTTCATAGAGGTTCGACGGGTAACCGTAATGGGGATCCCGCGCCTCTGTTGACCTGAATGGCGGGGGTTTGCGACAATATATTAAGAGAAGCCAACAGCCACAGAAACCAAGGAACACAGGGAATTTTATTTATATTTATTTTGTGGTGTTGATCAATGGAGAATATTACTGAATATCTTATCCCTTAAAGATAATTGTATATATATATATATATATATATATATATATATATATATATATATATATATATATATATATATATATATATATATATATATATATATATATATATATAGCCCCTCATTCCCCTTCCCTTGTTTAATTGCTTAGCGAGGGCCTCGGTTCTGGTAGCCTTGATGCCATAGGAGGCATAAGAGGGTTCTCACGCAGCTTCCACCCACTCCGTTCGATGACGTTCTACGTCACACTCTGCGGTAACTCAGGACGTTCTAAGTCCGCCGCTTATGAACGTGGGTGGCGCTGATGAACACTCTCAAGGTTAGGTTACTTGTAAACATAAATACCCCCGAAAGCAGAAGATTTGACAGCCGTCGCCGTAGCTCAGAGGTAGAGCACCGGACGCGTAATTCGGAGGTCGTGGGTTCGGATCCCACCGGCGGCATGTGGTTGTTTTTTCTTCTGCTTTTCTAATCAATTTTCTTTAAGCGATAACATATTCAGTAATATTCTAAATTGATCAACACCACAAAATAAATAAAAAAAATCCCCTGTGCCCCTTGGTTTATGTGGCTGTTGGCTTCTGTCATATATATATATATATATAATATATAATCTGAGGAGTAGTCTTAATGGAAAGGCGCACACAAGAAGGGCGAATCAAGAAGGATGCAATGGCAGTTTCAGACAGACCAAGATTGATTCTGAAATTTAACGCCTTTAAGTTTGGAGCGAGGGCTACGTAGCGCAAACTATATTCGGACACTAGCTAGGAACAGTATCAAACGCTGTAGCGGTAACCTTTAAAGGAACACTGAGAATTACTCAACCTGGTTTTTGTTCTTAATAAGATGCGAGGCGGTCTTTACTCCGCTCTGTTAACGTTTGTCGGGAAGCGTAAGTCACTTTCATTGTTTAGAGTTTTGGAGTAAAATGTTTGAGCATTTTTTCACATTTCTCAAGCCAAATTTCTGAAGAAGCCCAATGCGATGAGTTTGTCCGTTTTTTTGTTTTTTTTTCCTTCCGTGCCCGATAAAAGTCCATCAGAGGCAGAGATACCAAAGCTACCTCAATATCAACGCGTTTCCTGAGCGTTTTTAAGTATGCTGAATATTCAGTAGCATGTTGGGGTTTACATGTGGGGTTTACAAGAAGCTCCCATAGATAGCGACAGCCACATCAGGGGCGCATCGGATCTTCAGCGATCGGAGCAGCCGTGAGCAACGCGCCAAGCGCACGGGCCATCGGCCGCCGTCTTCCTCCTATCCAGCTGCAACGCGGCAGACTCATCGCTGTATTCCTAATAACCGCGCATATGTAACTTACACACGAATCGAACCCGTGACCTTCGGGTTATGAGTCAGACACGCTACCACTACACCACGCAGGCACGTTCGTACGGTGATGCGGGGGTTTGACCAGATTCTTTTACCCTCACACGCAGGCTGCTGGCGCGCTCCTACTCTCGACACCAGCCGCCATCTATCGGCGCGCGCGGCACGATGGACTGCGGGCAGGGTGTCGAACCGGAACTGAACCCGAACCCGAAACCGGAACCGAACCCGAATTTTCGCCCGGAACAGGAACCGAACCGAACCCATATTTTTTTCGCCATCTTGGAACTGAACCCGAACCGGAACGATTCAAAGGAACCGTTCCGAACCGGTTCGGGACCCGGTTCAGCCCCACTTTTTTTGCATCCCGGCATACGTCTTGTTTTCCGCCAAAATGATATGATCTATCGCATAGACTTACCCACCCGTATAAGTCTGCGCTGGGAAGTGCGAAAATGGTACCCAGTATATGCGACAGCAAACTTACAGGAGGTCTGGTGCCTGGGAAGAAGCTTAATTGACGCTTCTGTAATGTACTGCCGCCAATTTTAAACACTTGTACATCAGGTGTATGCGAAATCTTGAGTTATTACTCCTCCCTTTTACATATTTGCGTAAATCTTTATTCAAAGTGTTAGGACTGCTCTAACTCAGTAAAGTACTATAGACACGAACTTTTTCTTGCGTGCTTTCTTCTTTCAAACGATGCTTTAGACGTCGGTGTACATGGAGCACCGAGTGGTATTCACCAATACATAATAAATAATTTATGCTTGAATTTCTTCTTGATCCTGTTTCGGGTTCACCAACATAACAATGGCTGTGACGTGTAGTGGAAATTAGGTCGCGTGAGGTGCTGTAAACGGCAATATAACTGCTGATACGTCGTTCGTTGTAATCATATGTGTTGAAGTCGGCTGATATAAGTGCTACAGTGAGTCAAAACAACGTATCAGCGTTTGTATTAGTTTTCCCGTGCCTCACGTGACCTAATGCTGAACTCACGTCAAAGCCATCATTCGGTTGATGAAACCGACACAGCATGGGAGAAAAAATTATTTTCTAAATTATTTAGTGGCAGTAGGCGAATACCACCCGGTGATCCATGTATTCTAATATCTATGGCGTTATTTGAAAGGAGACTTCCAGGTAAAGTATGCGAAGTCCTTTTGGCCTAGTATTTGAAACGGTGACGTAATCACCTATTGAAATTGCGACGGCCTTCAAACTTCTCCGCAGCGCACAACGCTAAGTGGGGGACGCATGATGACGTCATCGAACCTACCCGTACATTTTCAACGCATAAACGCCTGCTTTGAAGGAAAAAAATACCAACGGAACCGAAGTCAAAGCCCGCCGAACGTTGTATGGAAGCGTCCAACGAGGCACGGCAGGGCGTGGTTGACGGCAGCAGTAATTTAAAATCATACTGTTGTATCGCCGGCTGGCACACGCAGAGCAGCAGCCAGGCAAGCAAGCACGACGCCAGTAGCCGAACGAAGAAGACCTTTTTAATGGATTATTTGCGTCATTATATACACAGCTAGGGTAGCCCGTGGCGCCCTCCAGGATAGGTTAACATAACTATAACACATACCTTCCGTGACATCACACTGAACTTCCCCGCACTCCTTTGTTGCTTTGAGGAGAAGTGCAAAATTTAATCGTCGATTACGTCACTATTTTAAATGATAGTGCAAAAAACTTAGTATCCTTTACATACAACCTGTGTAGATTTGAGTCCTTGAGTATCGCGAAATTCTCAAAAGGTGACGCAGTTGCCTTTTAGCTTGCACTGACATCGCGCAGCATACGGTGCCTTTTGCGTTTCGCCTCCATCGAAACGTGGCCGCCGGGAACGAGTTCGAACCTTCGTACATCGAATAAGTAACCGAGCGCCCTTACCACTGAGCAACCGCAGTGGGTAGTGCAACATTTACTTTTGTAGGCGCTCATTGTCTTAGACAGCAAGTTCTAAATAAAACCCCTCACAATGAGCCTGTAGGGCAATAAAGAAAAAAAATGGGTCAATGGCTGTAGAGCTCGGCTGCTGATTCCAAAAATACAAAAACCAGCGTGCTCTGTCGCGCGTCGAAAATCCCCAGCTGGTCTCCGTTAATCTGGAGCCCTCCACTACACCGTCTGTCATATAGCCCCAATGTCTACTCGACACGTTAAACCTGAGATATTACTACTAGTATTACCAAAAGAAGGATGTATAAATTAGTGCAGCTTCTTTTTTTTTTTAGAATCCGCATATTCTTGTTTGCGCGCGACGGAAATAAGCAATGAAAGGCGGGTTCTTGGCAACTGCGGAGATGTACTAAAGAGGAAAAAATTAAATATCGATTACACAAAAGGGCAATGCGGAAATACATGTGCTCGCTGGCATGCGATGGTGATTACGCAGAAAAAGATGCTACTGCGATGCAATGTAAATACGATGAAGTGATTTCGTTATGCCGATTCGCTGAAATTGTTCTGCTTCTAAGAAAAAATGTCTGCCAGTCGCCAGCGCGCGGCTCCCTCCGCTGTTCTCGCACTGCTCGATCTTGAATTCTCTGTCTGGCGACTTATATCTACTTTTCGCAGTCATATTTCCCGTTCTTAGTGTCTGACGCGACAGGCTTATGATTGTTAGTGTTTTTTTTTCTTAGAACGCTTGGGCGATTGAATACGTTGAGCCTTCAAAACAATCTGCCTCGGCTATATCGGGTACAGGTGGGAATTGGGGGGTCCTGAGATGGGTGGAAGTTCTTGAAGGTGCATTTTTACCAGTGAATGCCCTGATGTGTCGTCCACCGGAGTGTGCGTCAAGGATGGAGGATGCACGCACGCAGCGGGGTTATTTTTGGGAAAGCAGGCTATACTGCTAACGCAGTAAAAAGAACAACTAAAAGAGTATGCATAGTCTTACCTCTGACTCCTAGCGAGATTCGCACTAATGGAGGCGCAACAGAAAACTCTGTTTGCAAATGCTTTAGGCTATTCGGCTATCTTGTAGGCTTCTTTTTATGGTTATTGCATGGAATATTTGGAACCTCTCTGACCCTCCTCATGCCTAACTTGACCACGTCGAATTCAGCGATCTCGGCATAAGGCCTGATGCCACCATAACTCCCTGCGTCCGCCCACACGTGAAAATACCAAACGGTGCACACGCCATGAAAGGGGAACCAGTCAGGAGGTTGAACTTGCGCAGCACATTCCTCCTGCGTTAAAGTGCACTGTTGCCTGAACAGTGACCTCGTGGAACGCGATGGTTCTGCGTCCTATGAGCACGAAGGGTTCGCACGGAATTCTGGAGTTTTTCATCACAGACATAAATGTTATAGTGAAATGTATGATGTCAATGGTTTTTTTAAGAGACTGCTTAGGTATGTCCCAAAAGAATACAGCATCATGACAAAAAAATTATTTTATTGGTGAAATTGTTTCTCGTTGCTCGCACAGGTTGAAATGCACTGACTACGGCACAAACGCCCCTTTGGCGCGAAGGTAGTACGTCCAAACATGTAAGGTTTATGTCTGAAGGGTGAAAAGGTTTTTGTGGCCGATTAAAACTAAGTCGAGCCCACTTATAGCGAACCTGACGGTCCCGCAGGTTCCATTCGTTATATCTGATGTTCGTAGCATGTGGATTCTTCTTACAACAGCTAAAAATACTAAGGCCGCTAAAAGTGGCAATTATTTCTTACAAAGCTGCGTTATGCGTGCCTACTTGTGCAAAGCAGAGCCTGCCGCGGCTCTTTCCAGGCTATCTAGGGCGGTCATTGATTGCTCGTCGAGACCTTGCTGCCAACTATCAAATTTAGGGACGGGGTATAACTAATCATGGATGAAGTGTGCATGGCAACTGGTGGCAGGTCGGCCACGTAAATGAGATTCCTGGCAGTAGGAAGAGCTCGCACTTGGTGTTCAACGTCTCCGTTAGAGCATGCGCTTCTGCGATTTTGTGGTCCGCAGGAACGTAGTTATCCGAGGAAACATCCGGTCGGCTATGGATCAACGAAGCGTTGCCAGAAATCTGCAATCATCTGGTCACGCGTGTTTTCTAGTTTCTTCTGTCGTTACTGGGCTTATGCAGCGACGAAGTAGTGCAGCGCTTGTGGCGCAGAATGCATCCATTGCACTGTCAGCTATATGACAATGCCTGCACATTGCAGCGGCGCCAAAGACTGAGACGACTGGGCAGGCTATACACACCACGTGACTGGGATGGCCAGCAAGGATTTCAAAAATTATCTAATCGCTCTTTTAGTTGACCCGCGAGACTGGTCAGTAGCTTCTCTTTTGACGATGCCCCTGTCTCACGCGCACCGCGCTTATTCTACGCAGGGTGCTTCGCCGAGCCGGTGAACGCGTAGGCAATGGTTGCCCTCGTTGGCCATCGACGCGCACAGCAGTGCCGCCTCTTAATTCCATTTCTGGGTTTACATGTTCTTTCCGAGGCGGTGTAATGAAGGTTGAGAGGCGCTATGTCATCTGCGTGCTTAGCGGAAGAACGACCTCTACAACCTCGGGGTAGTTCACCACGCCACCTCGTCGGCTATAACCGAGTGGTGTGGCCAGAGTTGTTCGTTGTATCTGCGACGAATTTCCGTTGCCCTTATGCATATTTTCACGGTAGCACCACACCCGCTCGAAATAAGCGAGCGTTCGTTATATCTGTGGCCATTAAAGTGGGCTCCACTGTACATCCGCTGACTTCGCTTTAATATACTAGTATCAAGAAAGTTTAGGTAAGACTGTAGATGTATGGGTAGAGGAAGTAATGACCGATCGCAACATTTGTCATCTGCCTTGTGGAGAGGCAGTACAGGTAAGTAAAAGCCAAGAGTGAGAAAACAGAATGAGTCAGCACTCGCGAGCATATCCCGAAAAGCCAGGCAAGCGCTTACTCACCTAATAAGCATAGCTGCCAGAAAGGAGTTGTTTGTAGCTTTGGAAATAAATGCCTGAAACAAGTTGGTGGACAAATGGTGCACGCCAGATTAACCCCTCTGTATCACTCTGTCAAGGGCGCAAAAAATTCTGTGGACGCAACGGTTGCCTTTGATAGCGCCCCAGGAAGAGTCCCAAACATTCTATCACGAACAAATGTCTTACTTTACTATAGTGAGAAGCCACGATTAGCTGAGTTTTTGAAGATACTGAGCTATAGGGGTTCAGGATATATAACGTGAGTCATAAAGGCGATGTAGAGTAGGTGATTTAAATAAAATATGTTTGGTAAGTTCTTTATGTTAGGGAGAGCCAGTGCTCCCACGAGGCTCTCGTTGGGTGGGGGATGGGCGGTGGAGGGATTCTCGAACATTTACCATGTAGTAAAGGAGGGGGGACTGGCAAGTCGGTTTCGATGTGACGGAAAGGTATCTGTCTGTATGTATACCTGCCAATACATGACAGTTTCATTTCTCAGTAGCGCGCGGGAACGTAGCGGGCGTGTGCGGCGGCAATTTTGGGGCCCCGTAAGTACACTGCGTTCAAGATCTATTACTCGCGCTACGGGGTCTCCCAAACTGCTCAAGCAGAAGGGTCTTGTAGGTGCAGAATGTATCGGCTTTTCGTCCTACACCTCATAAGGAATATTATAGCGTATATACACAGCCGATTTTCATTTATTTCAAGTTCATTTTATTTTGCGGCTCTTACCGTAAATTCGTCTTTTTTCTGCGGACAATCAATAAAATGGGCGAAGTGAGAACATCTCGCATTAAACAATTTTTTCGTTCTCAAGTAACGCAGTAAACACCACAAAAGGAAGAAAGGAGATGACACGAGCGCTGACTAGCAACTGGTTATTTTATTCTGGAAAAAGTATATAAAGGAGCAGGGCACAAGAAGCAACCCCCCCCCCCCCCAAAAAAAAAAAAAACAGAACAAAGGCTAAAACTTAAAAACCATACTGCGCATGTACATCACAGTCGAGTCGTGACGTCTTTTTCAACGAAATTCGAAGAGTATCCTCGATAGTAGACGGCACTCCCCTATCTCCTGGACCTCGCACAATGCCAAGAAAGCCTGACCCCTTAACTACCAAACTGATAGATGGTGTAGCAACACGCTCATCTGCTTCCCCACTTAGAAAGACAAGTCTCCTGTTTAATCGCTCTGATCGAACTTTTAGGGAGATGAGGGAGGCCTTTATGATCAGGAAGGATGCAGATGATTCACTTGCCACATAGCGCTAAAAAGACACGGACACACAGGGAGACACACAGGACGGGCGCTAGCGCCCGTCCTGTGTCTCTTTTGTGTCTGTGTCTTTTTAGCGCTATGTGGCAAGTGAACCATCACCAACTCGCCCAAGCTTCTACCCTGACTATACTGATGCAGATGAGCGTGTTTCTTCACCATACATCAATTTCGTACATAAGGAGCCAAGCTTTCGTGGCAACTGTATAAGGTCAAGGAGATAGGGGAGTGCCGTCTACTATGGAATATAGTCTTCGAATTTCATTGAAAAAGAAGTCATGACTCGACTACGATGTGCATGCGCAGTATGTTTTAGTTTTAATTTTTGCTCTTATGTTTTCTGGATTGTTCACTGTGTACTGCGCCTTCATATACTTTTCCGAGAATGTAATAACCAGTTGTTAGTCGGCGTCTGTGTCGTCTCCAGACTTCCGTTTGTCCTGTTTCCTGCGCTACTTAAGCAACCGTCACCAACTAGCCCACTTTTATGTTCTCGTAAATAAATCTCTGCATTTTTTATTTTGTATAGCAATGTGCAAGAAAAAAGAAAGCGCATATCATTGAAACCCATCTGCGTTCTAATGTTTTTTGTCCTGAACCCGTTTGAACCCGTTTGAACCGGTTCGAGACGGTCCGAACCGGTTCGAACCGGAACGGAATGGCCCTCTGGAGCTGAACCCGGAACTGAACCCGAAAGGCGTGAACCCGAACCCGAACCGAACCCGAAAAAATACCGGTTCGACACCCTGACTGCGGGTCGCGCCGGCGCCGCGCGTAGAATGCATGTTTACGTGTTCGCTTCTGTCGTTGTAGTGCTTCATCATAACGTATGAGGGTGTGTGCTGTGCGTCACTACTCATATTTTCCCTCTACCAGACAGTACTGCGGTTATCTTGCGCGCAGTTAGGCGTTAACGTAACATCTCCGAGTTTTTTTTTTCGTTCATTTGGGTGTGAGTGAGTGCGGCGAGGCAGTGCGCGTCTGTCTCGTTGTTTGTGCCCACCATGATGATATTGATATTGATGATTAGCGCTCGTGTCCTGTCGTCACCTTTTCTGTGTCTCGTTTTTCGCTCTACGTTTTTCAATGATGATATTCTGCTGACTCAGGATTCTAAACGCTGGCACCGCAGCGGCGACGCTGCTCCACCAAGCCGCTGGCGCAGCGGCGCTGCTCAGGGAAATTCTGGAATACTTATGCAAACAGCAAGGATTTTTCCCGCGGAGTAGTTGGCCAGGTAGCGTACGGACTGGAAACCGGCACTTCTAAGTATATTTCTGCGCTGAGTGTCGTTTGTTGCCGTCTTTTACGTGCGCTATCATCTATGATAATTTTAGGCACAGAAATGTGGATTTATTGATTTGATTCAATGGTGTAGTAACTGGATAGTCGAGCTGCAGACTGAAGGTTGTGACGAAGCGCGTGTTTTCGATCACCTCCTTGCGCTGAGCTTGCTCTAGTTCCCATTAAACTCATTTCATGCACAGGATTATAAGCACGACCGCTACCGATTTCAGTTGCTCTTTCCGCACGCATGTCATAGGGATCAGGGGGGGGGGGGGGGGGGGGGGGGTAAAGTGTTTACTGTAGTGTCTTTCTGCTTTTGGTATCTACCTTAATCATAGGAAAATATGCGCGATTTTAATCCATTCATTCACACTTAGCCAAACGCCTAAGCAACGCTGTCACACGCGGCGAGAGCTACCGAATAAAATGAACGCGACTTCGGACCTCAGATTTCGTGAAAGCTGGATTCGCAGCTAATATCTATTCAAGCTTTGATAATTTGAGCAAAAGTACGTTTTTATGCACAGGTTGCATAAACCATGACAAATTTTGTTTTTTGTTGGCGCTGCGACTCAGTTAAGCTCACAGCGGTAATTTGTTGATAAACCGGCGCACCACGCATGCATGCGACAAGAAAGCCCTGTTTGTGGGTGGTACTTTATGGCCGAAGGATTAAGAGTGCATGGGAATTGGAAATGCATGCTAGCCGCACACCTAATACTTGATATTGAACGAAAAGTTTTTTTTTGCAGTGGAGCACTAAGACGGTAGCGATATAAGCATGAGCGCGTTCTAAGCGTCAGCACAATTCACGTGAATGTCAAACTAAATGTCATTCAAACGCATCAATGTGCTCCCTTTGATAACGTGAATACTTACTGCAACACAGCCACGCTGCGGAAGTATGCTCGGCAATTTTTTTTTAGCGCCCGAAGCGCGGCTATATGCAGGCGCGGCCGCGGAGTTGCCGCAGCCCCGCAGTCCCCAAAGAAACGCCCGCACCGCGGAGCGCCAGTCGGTGCAAAATGGCCGCGCCCAGGAGCGGCTCTGGATTCTGGTCTATATATTGTCAAGGAGGCGACAGTGTCCACGTCTGCGTGGGCAAGAGGAACCGCTCTCGCGTCATGCCCTCAAAGCCGGGCTTAAGTGCCTCCCCAACTTTCCTGCGAAGTCGGCTTCTTTGCAATTCGAAAATGGCAATCCCTTAACCAAGTGAAACTTCAATTCGTGTTCAGGGTTAGTTTCGCCAACATTTCTTTACTACCTAACCCATATAAGCCTAGCGTCCTACGTGTTCTAGGACACCACTTTTTTGCGCAATACCTCTCAAAGTTCATTGCTTAAAGGACTATAAACACTAAAATTTTGCTTTTTTGTTTTCTTCTGTCAAAAGATCCATTAGACGATGGTATACATGAAGCACTCCGTGGTTATCTGCCTGCGACCGTAAAAATAATTTCTAATTGAATTTCTTCTTTACAATGTATCGGTTTCATCAACCAAACGATGGGTGTGGTCACGTAAGGTTACAAAACGCATTATAAATGCTGATACGTCATTTGTTGTAATTCTAGCTCTGGAAGCAGGCTGGAACTACTCATAAGCGTTTATATTGCAGTTTATTTTTCCGTGCCTCACGTGGCTTAAAGTTCGACTGCACGTCACAGCCACCGTTCAAGCGTTGATTAAACCGAAACAGCATGAGAGAAGAAATTCGGTTGTAAATCATCATCATCATTATCAGCCTGATTACACCCACTGCAGGGCAAAGGCCTCTCCCCTGTCTCTCCAATTAACCCTGTGATCCATGTATCCATGTATCGCGATGTGCAACGCATCATTTTAAGGAAAACATGCCATAAAATTAGATGTCGATAGTCCTTTAAAAGCTCGAGCCCGCTCGTGCAGGTAGACTCTCAACTTTTCCTATGAAAGCGTCGCATTGTGTGCGTTCAGATTTGCGCGTTGTGTTCGTTGGGAGAGAACCGCCAGTCTTCTCTGGAAGCAGGGAGCAGATTCGACCAAATCAACCTCACTGGGATTCCGCAGGACAAATAGATAACATGCGCATAGTCATAAAACCACCCCGCGTGATGAGCCAATGCGATTATAAGGTCAATGAGTAATGTTTGTGACTTTACCACGCGTGATAGGTAGCGTATTTCCCTAGTATTCTGCAACGTATGATGGCTCAAAAGCCTCTGTTAAGAAAACTATTTCCATGAATAAAAAGACTCATTTCAACGTATATGCATTCTCTGAACAACAAATCAGTCTGTCGTAACAACAGGGCCGTCTTCTTTCGAACCAGCGCCTCGCCTATTGTAAAAATAGAGGAGGCGCTGGTCGAACAAAAGCTTAATCTGTCGTACAACAGGGCAGTATGTCGTATGAACAGGGCACGGCCCACTTCTGTTGTACAAAACAGCTCAGTCTGCAGTACAACAAAGCAGTGTTTTGTCGTACAACACAGGTTTTCGTTGTAACAGGACCTTGTGTCGTTACAACAGGATATTCTGTTGTTTTTTGCGATAGGGTGGGCTAAACACGCGCCAAAGAATGTTGAGGCCGGCTCGCGATTTAGGTGACCAAGTTTTAGGGCTCCCTTTTCAAAACGGAGCATTTCGTAGGGTAAGAGTGAGGGCTGGTTGGTGATCCATTTTATATGTCACAGGCAAATATATTTTCTTTTTGTTGTTTAGAAATCAGTATTTAAGCACTTTTTTCACCCATTAAACGTCCATTGGAAGTCAGCGCTTGTGTGTCCTCGTTCTTCGTCGTGTGTCTTGCTGGTTTGCGCTGGCACTTATATGTAGCAGAGCATTTAGGGTTCCTTCAAAAAAGAACTCTCTTTACTTACCTCAGCCAAGGCCCACATTCCTTTGAGGCCTCCGCCGGCTCCTGCTGCAAGGCGAATCATTTTCTCACCCTTACGCTTCGCCATAAGGGGGATAAGCGATGTCCTCGGCTCCTTGCCTGCCGCCAGCTCGTTCGGTATAATTTTTGTCTCATCAGCAGCTTTCGAGGCAAAGGCGTTGACATAGTTGTTCATGATGAGCCCATCCAGCACAACTTTCTTGCTTCCGAACCTGCAAACACAGTAGGAAAACCTTAGGTGTTCCAGGGAATTTAGTTAATGTACTGGACATACTGGGTAAGCGAGCATGTCAGTGATTTAATGAATGAATGTGTGCATGAAGGGTGAAACGAAACGATAAGGCATTTGGAGCACTGCACAAAGTAAATAATCTTTGTTATGTCTGACCTTGTCTCAAGCACATTGCCTCGTTGACATTACCGGGGACAGTACAGTAACAAACAGGATTAGAACATGAACATCTCAAGGCTCTAATTGTCGGGCTGGTGCGCTACACGGGACTATGTTTTTTCAGAGGGGCTACAATTCTGCTCATAGAGCGCGCAAAGAACAATCACACACGCACATTCACGAGGAAAGGCTTTTTTGGGCTCGGTTACGTACAGGGAAGGAAAAGGTCAGCCGGGTCAGCGAACGATGTATTGACTTTTCAACCGCGAGACCGGCCTTTCTGAGACGGCCGTTCCTAACAATGCGACCGACTTTAACACCAGGCTAACTTGTGTGTATATTGGGTTAAAGGAAAAATAAATATTTCAAAAGCTAGTTTCCAAGAAATCGTTACTTCCTGTAGAAAAAAAAGATATGATAGTTTTACGATGGTAAAAACTGACAAAATACAGGACAAGAGATTCCTTTTTTAAGAGTATCCTCTAAATGCATCCTCGAATGGAAAGCGGTGTATTCGTCGCACAATACAGTGAATTGTTCTTTTTTTTTTTTCATAACTTCCCAGGTTTTCTGCACTTAGGGATTTTTGGCAAGCGTATTTTTTCCCAATAGGAAGTTGTTTATGAGAGCAGTCTTTTCTTTCATATCGTAAGATTGCAGCATAACAATATATCCGGAGATCCCTCCTTGGAGCACTTGCAGTTTACTCCTGTTTATTCTCAAATATGAATCCTATTGGTTGACCATGGCAGTCTTAAGTACGCGGTACGAGCTCGGGACAAACTTTAAAAGCAAGGTTTCGCTACGCACCGGAGGTTAGACTGTTCTAATCAATTTGTGCATAACAGTATCATATAATATTTCACAGTTGCCTCTCAATAAAAAGTGATGCTCAAGAGAGCTAGACTTGTGTATACACAATGTTTACTCTGACCAAGCCTTCATGTGCTTCACGTAGAGGTTTCTCTTTTACTGAGGATGAAATTGATTAAAAATTATGATAGATGCGAAGACAGCACAGTAAAATCAATTCAATAAAACGTTCATGATTTCTCGGTGCCTACATCTCTTCCGTTCTTTCCAGATCGGCCTTGCTAGGTAAAGCTTACTGCATTCTTCATGTCCCACGTACTTTTTTCTCGAACTCATTCTCTACTAGCTTTTAGCAGTCTTTGTGGGGCGTGATGCTTTCTAGACTGCCAGCAACTGACAGGTGCCCTCACTGCGGCGCTGCACCGGACATTTGTGATGTGCGGCACCTGTTGTGGACTTGCCCAGCGACGGCCCCAATTAGAAAACGGCTCCTCAGGGAGGTCGGCCTGTGGTGGAACCGCGACGGGGACTATGTGAAGTGGACTATGGACAATCACTTCACCAGCAGCCTATGCGAGTACCTCGCCGAAACTGGTCTACACTCCTTCTTTTAACTTTCTGTAACCTACATTCCACTCCCCCTTTTCTCAACTTATGCCTCATGGCAGACTTCTCGAATAAAAAAAAAGGAAAGATAGGTACAAATGGTCGACTTTTGGCTTAAGCAAACCATATATTAAAGATGCGAGTACATCTACATGATTTGCCGATAAATTTAGCTAAAAATATCTGATTTCGGTGCTGTTTTAGTGTGCTTAAGTGCTGCATCAGTTTTAACCTCCGCGAATTATGCAAGTACTTGTCAGGCCTTTTCTTTCATCAGGGGCACGCCTCCAAATCTGGCGCCAAACTCTCGAGCATACGTCCCTTTTCTCCGCTACACAGCTGTTCTCTTGGTTGTCTTCACTTATGAGACCTTGCAAACTCTATGCGACAGGAACCTGCGATGACGGCCAATTCAGAGCCCTAAACGTGACAGAAAACATTCATTAGTAGCCCAACCTAGATCGCAAGATTCGAACTGCAACATACGCACCAAATTAAAAGTAACCGCAAGCATTCTTGTGATTTTCAATACGTATACCGCTTCGGCTTCCAACCGAAAGTTTAAAGGTTTGACTCCCGCTCACCCTGCTTTCTTTCCTAAAGTGCCCCGGCTGAGAGAAGAGTAATTTTACTCTTTAATGAAGTGCGTTACACGCGCATTTCTCTCCAGTTCAAGTACAGCGGAAAATATAGAAAAACGAGTTAAATATGGCGAACGCATTTACTTCCCTAATAGAATCTCTGGAGTTTTTTTTTTTTTTTACTTCTAACAGTGTACATCGTGCAAGCCATTGCTAGCTGCAGTGACTGCAGATGGGTGATGATAATTTTGTTCCGAGGAGAGGATAGGAGCAGTGTCTCTCATTCAGACTGTACACTTGGACTGCGCCTTGAGGGAAGTGATGAAAGATCGGGTGACTTTCGCCGTAGTGGAGAGGTGAGGATTAATTTAAACCGCTCGACGTTCTTTAAAGTGCACTGCACACGGGCGTCTTTTGCCTTTTTGGATTCAGATTTGCGCTCTGAAGTCGAACTAGCCTATATTGGTGGTGGTGGTGGTGGCGAAACTTTATTTCCAGGGGATACAGAGAAGCGACCCGAAGTCGCCCCCCGCTAAACGGCGGCCGCTATCCCTTGGGCAGCGGCGGCGGCTTCAGCCAGCTGGAAGAGCTTGATCTGTGTCCCCGGGTTGGGGCTAAACGATAGAGCCTGCCAATGATAAGAGTCGGTAATGAATTGACTCTCGGGTAGGGACTGCGGGCAATTCCAGATCTGATTTAGATCGGCTTTGGTATCACAATTTTTGCATTTGTCTGAGTAGAATCCTTCCGAATAGAAGCTACACAATTGGGGATTTGGATAGGTGTTAGTTCGAGGTTAACGCCAAGCTTTGGCCTGTTAATTGGAGAGCGTTTTATCTGCTGGGGGGAATCGGAGTCTTGCAAGTCTGTAGTACTGCAGGATTCCTCTGTAAGAAAACAACCTTTCCTTGCCGGAGTATAGGGCGGGTGGGCTGCACGACCCTGCGGCGCCTGTGTTTGTCTCTGTGTCTCTTCTTTGTGGTTCGTACCGTGTTTGCGCAACCTCCACCTTCACAGCAGCAACATGTACCATCTAGGCTCAACTGAAGTTTTATTGACCCTGCTCGGCGGGACAGTTCTCGAGCTAGGTTATGAGCCGCCCATGGGAGTAAAAAGTGTGTAAGCGGTCCTTTAGCGCACCCCCTATTGGGAGCAGGGTGCTCACGCCCAAGCTCTGCGGCAGATTTTAATCACTAAAAATACGGAATACTCCCTGCAGGCAACGGAAGCTTTTCTGCCTAGTTACGAAGGAGTTAAAAAGATTTTGTCGCAAGTTTCATTCCCCTCTATATGCTAACATCACGACCCCCGATGCCACGTTTAACAGCTTACTCCCTTTTGCTAATTGCACCAAGTTATGCTTTGAGGTGGAATTATGTCTCCATTGACGCCAGTAAACATTTCGCATTTTTAGTGATTGAAATCCACCCCTGGACTTGGGCATCATCATCATCATCATCGTCATCAGCCTGACTACGCCCACTGCAGGGCAAAGGCCTCTCCCATGTCTCTCCTATTAACCCTGTCCTGCGCCAGCCGCGGCCACCATACTCCCGCAAATTTCTTAATCTCATCCGCCCACCTAATTTTCTGCAACCCCCTGCTACGTTTGCCTTCTCTTGGAATCCACTCCGTTACCCTTAAGGACCAGCGGTTATCTTGCCTTCGCATTACATGCCCTGCCCAAGCCCACTTCTTCCTCTTGATTTCGACTAGGATGTCATTAACGCGCGTTTGTTCTCTCACCCGCCCGCTTCCGATCTCTTAACGTTACACCTACCCCCTAAAAGGGTGGGCGCTAGATGATATCTCACTTTCTTTTTACTCCTGTAAAGGGGGTGCTTAGAGTGTGAGAAGCCGTGCTCAGTAGCTCAACAGCTTACGGTTCGTTCAGGCCTGACACGATGCTCAAGGCACCCTCCTCGTTGATGATGGAGAGGTGGACGCCGCCGTAGTCTTGAACTAGGGTGTACTTCGGTGGTGTGGGTTCCTTTTCGCTCTTAATGCCGTCCATGATTTGCTTGACCAAATCTGGAAAGTTCTGCAAAGGCGCGTTTATGGGGGAATGAAAACACGCAATAAGCCAAATGGTCCTTCTGAATATACAGCGGAATCGTTTGGACGTCTCTGCTAGCAGAGGAAACGAAAGAAATCAGTCACGTGAGCTTGGGGTTTCTGGCAGCGCCACCGGAAGGAGGAAAACTTGGTGGAGTGTGCCTCTACGCGGTAAGCACTTGAGGTCTTAATGCTCGGCTGCACGCTGAACTGAACAATTATAAAAGCAGTTGCATAATCATGCGCGCGAAATTTAATTCTTTAAGTCTGTTGCAAGAAAAAGCCAACCTATACCAAAACTGGCGCACGCACAAGTAGTAAGACCTTACGGCATATCGACGATGCGCGCACTTGGTCAACCTCAATATGAAGGCGATCGTTTTCCTGCCGGCTGAACAGAGCCAATAATTTTTTTTTCTGGTCTGACGATCTTTGATTTTTCAGAAAGCGTAGCAGGAAGGAGCCGGCTATTCTTGGGTATTTTGTTTAGTTTTCCTCTCAATATGAGCGACGCCGGAGCACTTAACAGGTTTGCCCTAAAATGATTCCCTTCATATTGGTTCCCACCGTACACGAAAAACACTGAGCTACGCCTCTTTTCTGCACAGGCAGACCTGTGTATTTAGGCGAAAACATCAAGTAAGGCTCGCTTAAAACGCCAGAAGCAGTATTTTAAGTTGGAACCGCATGGCGCAATTTCAGGCGCGATTGCCGCGTGGATGGTGGGACGCGCGCGTCATTCTGACGCGTGCCCAGCATAATCCATCACGAAATCGCGCCGCCGCGCGCTTCTACGCGAAGTAGAAAAAAACGCCTCGCGCGGCGCGTCCATTGACGTCACGGCCGGTGACCACCAATCAGCGTGAAGTCACGTGCTATTTTGGGTTTTAAAGCGAAAGCTTTACTACTTGCACTTTCAGCCTTTGCCGTGGCGCGGCGGTGCCACCATTGACCTTTAGTTGACCTCTGTGTGACGTCATGTGTGACATCACGCCGAAGAGAAGGGCGACCGACTCGCGCCGTCGCAAGCCGCGGCGGTGCCACCACCGGCGCCTAACTCCTGCGCTCTCCGCTAGGAGCGCAACAAGTGCTTTGTGACGTCACACCGAAGAGAAGGGTGACCGACTCGCGCCGTCGCAAGCCGCGGCGGTGCCACCACCGGCGCCTAACTCTTGCGCTCTCCGCTAGGAGCGCAACAAGTGCTTTGTGACGTCACACCGAAGAGAAGGGCGACCGACTCGCGCCGTCGCAAGCCGCAGCGGTGCCACCACCAGCCCCTAACTCCTGCGCTCACCGCTAGGAGCGTAACAGGCGTTGTGACGTCACGCCGAAGAGAAGGGCGACCGACTCGCGCCGTCGCTAGCCGCGGCGGTGCCACCACCGGCGCCTAACTCCTGCACTCTCCGCTAGGAGCGCGATTGTGGCGTTACGTTGAAGAGATTAGGCTCGACTCACGTCGCTAGAAAGCAGTAGCTGTGCCAACCACCAGTGGCTTAACATTGCTTCGCGATCTCGCGCCGTCCGTGTGCGACGGCGGTGCACATGAACGGCGGCCTGACTGGACTGGATTGTGCTGGTCTGGACTGGATTGGATTGGATTATAATAGATTAGGTTAGATTACATTAGATTACATTGGATTGGATTGGATTGTATAACAGATGCATCGCCACAAGTCTAACCACAAGCATCACCACAACAAGCACTACCAGCTGAACCATGGCGTAGGTACGGATGTTGCTTTCGCAATTACCGGGCTTAACCAAGCTAAGCCACAGCGAATTTTTTTTGGATTGCCCACAGATGGCTCTGCTCTCCGCTCATCTCTACTCATCTCGGCGGAATTTTGTTGTTTTCTCGGCAGAGCTGCGAGCTGGCTAAAACGCGCAACTGTCGCCCCGGCCTTGTCCCAACCCGGCGGCTACCTGCAAGAAAACTAAGCGACAAAAATAGTCGATGTTGGAGGACCAAGCGCTAAAATTGTCCTGTCGGATCACCCAGCCACAAAAGCGGGTGGCGGGAGTGGCATGTGCCCAATGTTGGTGGCGCGAAGCCCGTGGGCACTTTTGAGCCGCTACACTCTAAACAGAAAGGAAGAAGACGGGAGTGCGCTAGAGGAGCGCTTAGTCACTCCAATACAGGCGTATTCATGTCTAGGGTGTGGGTAGCGCAGCGGGTAAGGCCGAATTACTTTTAAGCAACACCGGTGGAACGTTTAATTCGACTGAATAAAGAAATCGGCCGCACAGGAAGTAATTCGCAGTTTCTAAGAATGCTCGGAGCGTGTAGATCGAGTTCCCGCGGTAAAAAGACGAGCTCAGAATCCTCTTTAGTGCACCTTGAGCAGTGCGTTAAAAGGGCTCTGACAAAGTTGCTGTATGCCTGGGATGTTAAAACACGACTTAACGAGTATTCTCCAGCAAGAATTTTTCTTAGTGCGTTTTGTGGAAGCTGAGTTATCTGTATTCAAAATTTGAATTTCAGCGTCTTCGCGCCTTTCTTCTTCTCTCGCCACTTTTTACACGTCGGAAAGTGGGCGCACCTTTCTCGGCCCCACCTCCGGGGGCGGAGCTTCCTGACCCGGCTGAGCTACGCGGCTTATTGGCCGCGACCATGGCAGCTGCTTGACGTCTAGAAGGATCTAACCAATCGCCAACTCTCAAATTGTACACGCAGGTGTGAGTGACGGCGGACGGTGCAAGCATGAAAGAGTCGCCGGGAAGGGCTTTCCAACTTTCGCGCCTAAGTGTGGGTTCTCTGCTGCGTGTAGAAGGGTATTATTGGGCTCAGGCGTTGATGGCAACACAATGTATTGTTTCAGCGAGTTGATGTGCTCTCGTCGGAAGGTGTTTCAGAGCCCTTTTAAGTGTAACCCAAGTTGTTAACGTACACACACCAGTATCGGCAAGAAAGTTGTTCGGAAAAGCCGTTTGCAGTAATAAGAAACCCAGGCATAAGTGATGCGCTGTCAACTTACTACGTCTGATCCTTTTCCATCCAGCTCAGGTATCGCGGAGAGCACGTGCTGCATTCGCTTCTGCCAGCTGGGTTTTGAGTGAAAGCAAAGATCAGTGCAGGCGCCCCAGTAACGAGAAATGTTGGCGGCAAGGCAGTTTTCTTAGCACGATGGGCTTCTATATTCGCAAAGAACAATGTCTCCCGCATGCATTTTTTTTAGAATCTGCAATAAGAGCGTAAATACTGGGACCATCGACAATGCACTTCGGGAATATATTCTACTCGCTTATTGTACAAATTTTTTGTTTTACGCACGCCATTCCTGTATCGTTTTGACGTCATTCTCATCGTACTGCCCGAAAGTATACCTCGATATCTAGACTTTTTCATAATGATTGAGAAACATTTTCTGTGTATGCTGAGCAGGCCTAAGACTAGCTGTACCTGACTACGACGGCAGGAGAGCAAATTTTTAAAACAACATGTAGCCGTGGTTCGGGCGTTGCGTTTTAAGCGGAATAAATCAGCTTGGTTCTTGCGACATCACAACGTGTTCCTGTACAGCAGTACCATCAGCGTTGAGTACGTCATCAAAGATTTACTAATGGCTAGTGACATCATAATTAGGAACAAGTGAAATGAAAGGAAGCCAGCTTTCCAAATTATAAAAAAAGATCTAGATACAAAGAGGTACAAATTAGTCGGCCCAGCGAAAACAAAATAAAATTCTGTAAAACTGCAGCATTGAAGACATACAGTACAAAAGAAGCATCAAGGCGAAGTCAGCTGATGTCCGTGTACAAAATGTTTTGTAGTTGTCTCTTCAAATTCAGATGCAGTGACAATTTAGTTTGGCAGCATTTTGCAGTCGGTAGTATTTTTCGGGTAAACTGCATATTTAAATGCATTAATGCGACACCAATAGCATCATAGTTCCTAGTACAGCCTATAAACACCGTAATGAGGTTGTTGAAAAAGTTTTTAATGCGTTTGCATTACAGCCCTCAAGTTGGGGGGAAGAATCTATTAGTCCGTCTGTATGTCTAAAGCATCAGTTGGCGGGTGGGTGAGCGGAGGGAGGGAATACCCATCTCCACTTTCAAATGAGATAAGGGAGAGGAAAAGTGGAAGAGACAAGAAGAAAATGAGAGGGTGGGAGGCGACGGTTAGGGAGAGGGACAGTACAGTGGCCAATCAGAGTCGGGAGGTTGGAGGGAGTCAGATGAAGGGGGAGGGAGTAAAACACATATGTACACCCAGTTTCACTGCTGTCGTGTGCTGCTTTGCGCGCGGATGGACGCATCAAGGGGCTGAGCAGCTGCTATCCACGTGGTGGCATAGTGCGAGAGAAACTGGTTTGGTTTGGTTTTTGGGGTTTAACGTCCCAAAGCGACTAGGGCTATAAAAGACGCCGTAGTGGAGGGCTCCGGAAATTTCGACCACCTGGGAAATTGGATTGAAATATATGGAATAAAGCAGTTGTATCGCATTCGCAGTGAACATGCAACCGCCATGCACTCACTCTGGGCGCAATCGTTTCAAATCTCCGGCTCCTAACTTGTTTGGCTCATGTTTGTTTGTGAACCTGCGAAGGAAAAAAAGAAATGTACTGGACGATTGCGATACTCGATAATGCAAATTTTGAGCGCCGCTGTCGAGGTATTTTCATTTCGCGATATTTTGAGGTACAGATTTTCAGAGGCATGAACATATGTACAGCCTTTGTCAAAAGTTTAGAGCCAAAGGGGTTTGCTTCTGGGCCACTTTGCTTCGCTCGTACTGCGTCCCCAGCGTCCCAGATCTCCTGAAGGTAAGAAGATTTTTGGTCCTGCTCCCTCCGATGCGTAGGACTTTCAGTAGTGCTACAGGAGCGCCACAATAGTGCTTAGAAGCAAACCCCCTGGGCTCTAAACTTTTGACAAAGGCTGTACGTTTATAGACCACTCTTTTTTTTTTTCTACACATACTGGTTAGTCGACTAGCACGCCTCTCCATTCCTGTGCGGCTGAGCCTCTCCACTAGGGGGTGCGTTTGGCGCGGACGGAGTAGGGTGCCTAGGGTGCCTCGATGCCAGCGCTGCTTTTCATGGTGGGGACAGCCTTTGTATCACCCTGCGCCGCCTGTCGTCGCCATGTTGGTTCTTTCGAGCCGACCGTCGACCCGAACCAAGACCCGAACGGACCTGCGTGCGTGCGTTCTGTTTCACTGTCCTGGTGGCGTTGTGGAGCGATAGATCGTGTTTTGTGTAGCGCCTTGTGACGTGCGTGCTTGTTAACAAAACATGACTGGCTGTTGTGTCCCTCTGTGCACTGGATCGAGCGCGAAGGGCAACATCTATCTGCGATGGCTTAACACTACTGAAAAAACAGCCTAGTGTTACGCTAGCAAGATTGTAGCAGGTACGAGTCTACAGTAAGGCAAGCACATTTTAACCAGATAACCTTCCCGACAGCTTATAATTTTGTTTCTTTTTATTGATTTCTAATCATATTTCTGTAACTGGAAGAAAAATGACACGTTTCAGGAGTAGGCTGACAGAAGGGCCTATTGAAGAGGAAAAAAATACTAAGAACATTTTTCAGCAATCAGACACAATTTATTCGCAATATTAAGTAGTCATTTCACTTTATATGCTCTCAGGAAGGTTATCTGGTTAAAATGTGCTTGCCTTACTGTAGGCTCGTACCTGCTACAGTCTTACTAGCGTAACACTCGGCCTCGCATATTTTCGTTGTGTCCCTCGGTGCCCAGTTGCCGCGTTTTACTTGCGGCAACCTTCCTGAGAGCTTATAAAGTGAAATGACTACTTAATATTGTAAATAAATTGTGTTTGATTGATGAAAAGTGTTCTTATTAATTGTTTACTCAACTAAAAGAATGTCTAAGGTGGCAGAAATTTAATTTATGCAAGCAGACAAGTTCTGGACTTTGTCTTTCAGTGTGAGAGTGCTTTCAAGTCCTTTGCGGAAGCTCAAGATGTGACCCGTCTTAGAACGCCTTTGAAAGTTACCCCTTTCTTTATAAACTTTTTTTCACTTGTACATTTTCCACAAACATCACTGGAATTATTACAATTATTATTACACTTGGATGCAGTTTTGAGTTCACAGCACTTGTAATAATAATTTTGTTTCTTGTTATAGATTTCTAATCATATTTATGTGACTAGAAGAAAAATGACGCCTTGCGTAAGTAAGCCGACAGCAGTTAAAGTGCCTATTGAAGAGGAAAAAAAATTACTAAGAACATTTTTCAGCAATCAAACACAGTTTATTTACAATATTAAGTAGTCATTCCACTTTATAAGCTCTCAGGAAGGTTATCTGGTTGAAATGTGCTTGCCTTACTGTAGGCTCGTACATGCTGCAGTATGGCTAGTGTAACAATCGGCTGGTTTTTCAGGAGTGTTAAGCAATCGCAGATAGATGCGAAGACGTGTGGAGACGAAGCGCTCAAGAAATTTTCCAATCACATCTTTGTGGAAGCAACATAGGTTTTCTGGCAAGGTTACATGCTTTCCAATAATTTTCTTCAGTGCTCGCAAGAAAAAAATTCCACCTTCAGGTTGCGAAACAAGGGAAATGTGTCGCACACCCTCTTTGGAAACGAACTGTTAGGTAAGCAGACTGCTAACCAGATGGCAAAGAAGAAAATTTACGTCACGGTGGTATTGCCTTTACACGCCCGTCCCCTTCTCTCTGACCGATAGATAACCAGCTGCTGCAACACACCTAGCGCATTCGAAAGAACTAAGATGGCGCCGAAAGGACTGGGTGGCCCCACCCTGAAAAGCGGCGCTGGCATCGAGGCACCCTAGGACGGAGCATGCCGCATTCCTCCGCTCTCGCCATACCCTACTCCTACGCTAGCTCTGCCGGTTACTACAGAGGCCTACTACCACGAATCCGACGCCCAACCTAAGGAAGGGGCGTTTAACAGCTGCGCTGTAAAAAGAGAATAGTTATTTATATCTATTTATTTGTACAAAATACCCCTAAGGGCCCTCGGTTCGAGGGTATTACATAAGGGGGAGGGGGCATGTAATCAAAAGTAAACAAATAAACCACAATTTCAAGAAACTACAACGAAACAGGTAAGAGCATATGAGTCAATGCAAGAAAAATTCAAAACATAAAATTAAACATTGAAGAATAAAGGGGAAAAACAAAAACACGAACACAGCAGCAGACATTAACGTTAATACAAGTTTAGCAATGTCTCATAAACAACGGCATAAAAGAAAACGAAAATCGTGAATAACAGAAATACAAGACAGAAACCTAATGCGCTAGTAAGTTAACAATGAACCCAGAAAATTTAAGCAGAGGTAGTTGCAGCCAATAGATCATAAAATTTATCCGCATCAGGGACGGTAGCAGCTTGTGGAGGCAGAGCGTTCCAGTCAATTATAGTATTTCGTATGAATGAATGTGCATATTTAGATGTACGAGATGACAAGCGCTTAACATTAAACGGATGGTCGCGGTGGTTAAAAACGGAAGATGCAAAGAAAAAAGTCATTATGAAGCGTTGAGTGATGATACAATTTATGAAAAAGTGACAAATGTGTCACTTTACGACGAAGACATCCTGAAGATCAGAGCGTTTCCTGAAGACTGTGATACTGGTATGACGAGAAAAATCAGAGAAGATAAAACGAACCGCGTGACTCTGCAAAGATTCGACGTTATTTATTAAGTATGCTTGATGAGGCTCCCAAATAGCCGAAGCATTACCAATTTTAGGTCGAATAAGAGTGGTGTAAGCACGTAATCGGAGGTGGGAGGGAGCAGGGTTTAAGTTATATTTTAAGAGACCTAAAGACCGATTAGCGGATGCAAGGTTAAGGTTAATATGCTGGTTCCATGTTAGATCAGGAAGAACGTGAAGACCGAGGTATTTATACGTGGTTACCAACTCAACTGGAGTGTTATTTAAAGAATACGCTGTTTGAAGTCTAGACGATCGGTTAGTAAAAGACAAATTCTGTTTTAGAAAGGTTAAGTTGCATAAGCCAGGTAGAGCACCATGCTGTTACTCTGTCGAGGTCGTGTTAAAGGGCTAGGCGATCTCATTTAGTATAAATTTTGCCACAAATCACGCAATAATAAGCGAAAACTCTGATTTGGGAAGAAACTGAGTTCGGTAAATCTTTAATAAAAATCACGAAAAGCATGGTTATTGACAGCGGCAAAGTGAAACCTGTAACAGAGAAAATCTTTGACCAGTACAATAACAAGAAATTGAATATTAAGAAGTGTTAATTTATATAATAACCCGTTGTGAGGTACCCCGTCAAACGCTTTGGAAAAATCAAGAAATATGGATTCAACTCGAATACCAGCATCAACAGACGAATGAAGGTCTTGGATGAAACCAGCAAGTTCCGTTTCACACGAGTACCCTTTACGGAAGTCGTGTTGGTTTTTAAATTGGTGTTGTGTTGTCCTAAAACGTTAAATAGCTGGGAATGAATCACGTGTTCAATGAGTTTACAAATCGGGCTAGTTAATGAAATTGGTCGATAATTTAGTGATAAAGAACGATCACCGGACTTCAAAATGGGCGCAACATTAGCTGGGTGCGAGTCACGTGGAACCAAACCAGTTGAAAGGGACAGCAAAAAATAGTGGGCAACATGCGATGGATACCTTGAGATGAATTCTTGAGTATTTTGTGATTAAAACTAAGGTGATCAGACGCTGATGTTTTAATTTTTTTCAGTAAAGATAGGATTCCAGTTTCGCTAACAATTATTTCCTACATTGAGGTATTAGAATTAGTAGCAGGGGCTAAATAAACCTCTTCTCGGGTAATGACTGGCGGGAAAAGTTCAGGGGGCACTTTGTTGACCTAAAGTGCGGTGAGGCGAAAGCCTTAAGCGCAGTGTTGCTGCTTGTGTCACTGATGTTTGGTTAAGATGTTAAGCTTCGCCTCTGAGAGTGGAACGCAACAGTGTCTTGCAACGCTGCCAGGGAGTCCTCAGAACGCCATCGCCCGTACGGTTTTACACCTTGCTCGTCGGTAAATTGTTTTTTGAGGAAAGGGAATGTATCTGTCTCGCATACCTCGGTGGACACCTGAACCTCGCCGTAACGGGAAGGGAGGAAGATGGGAGTGAACGTAGACACCGTATTCACCAGACGCGCCTTTGTTCATTCCAAACCATCGAGCTGGCATGGCGGAGTGGTAGCGTGCTCGTCTCGCACTCCGGAGACCGGGGTTCGATTCCCGAGCTCGACCAGTTTCTTACTTGGTTTAATTTATTTATCTCACCTGACCAGAAAGGTTACTTAGGCTAATTAGGTAATTAAGCAATTAACTCAACTCATTCCCACTTACTTGGAGCATCACTATACGATCCCTGTAATTGGTTGCATGGTTACTAGCCAAAGTACAATTGGCCTCGTTTGAAATTCACGCGCTGTGACGTCACGACCGTTTCGACCAATTCAAAAGCGTGACATTCCTGTCGACAACTTCTGCTTACAACGATGAGGCATTAAAGGCTTCCGCCTTAATACGTCGTTGAGAGCTTTGCGCATTCAGCCACAGGAACGCTGCCTCCCCCGGCATTGGTTAGAGTTTATCAGGATGACTGAAGGGTTGTCTCCGAGAACTTACGAGTGAAGAAATTGAGACAAGCAGATTTAAGCGCCGTCTGATATTCCTTATCACATACTTTGTAGCTTTGCCAGAGAGCCTGTTTTTGTTGGCCTGTCTGTAAAGACGATTCTTCTTATTGTTCAGGCAACGTAGATGACTGTTAAACCAAGGCACGGTGTTAGTGTGTGGTATAGTGATAACAAGGATGAATCGGTCGATAAGCGCAGCAAGTTTCTTCCTGAAAAGGTTCCAGTTGTCCTCAACTGAACGTGTTGCAGAAACTGAAGGGAGTGCTCAGCAAAAACTGACAACTCAGCGTTTATTACACGGGTTGTAGCACCTGATTTGCTACTTGCGAGTTGTTTTTATATGGGGTGTGAAATTAAGCTTTCCGGTGATTATGGAATGGTCCGAAAGGCCTTCTAAGAGGTGATGGTGGTTCCGATGGTGATGGTGGTTGCAGTGGTGGTGAATCTTTATGGCGCAAGGCGAACTTTGGCAAAAGACTGCCATGACACAAGGTATTTCTGTCGACGCGAGGTGGGATCAGAATCAGTTTACACCAGTCAAGCTGCGCACCAGGCCAGGTGAAAGCTTGTACCCATTCTATCGGAGGGGAGGGGGAGCGAGGCTACCCGGCGGCACTGGAGGTCAAAACCGCCACCTCCTCCATGCAAGGCGGACGACACCGCTGAGAGCAGTGAGAACGATGTAGATGTGGACCGAACAAAAGGTGAATGAAAATCCTATAGACAGTGATGTTTTAAACGGGAAACTCTCTTTTTCGGATACTTTTCCAACAAATTAACGCTAAAGGGTTAAGACGATCTTGGCGTGTTTAAAGGGATTATAAGAATGATCAAGGAAATTAAGGCACTTTTCGCGGCCAGAGAGAACTTTGGCTGAGGAGAGGTCACCGCCTGGGCAAGGCGCAAGCCCAGACACAGATATAGAGCAGAATGGGACAGAACTTCGCAGTCGATGCCAGTGCCGAAATCCTTTCCATGCGGCCGTCTTGTAGCTCTCTCAAAGTACAACAGCTACTACCACTGCTACGGCACTCACGTTCCGCGCCGAGCCTCTTTTTAACATAGCTGCGTTTCAAGAGAAGGTCAATATGGCGATCAGCACTGAGCCTGGCGGCGCCCACACTTCATAGATAGCGTTGGTCAAATGTTTAGGGGCATCCCCCAAGGTGGAGTAGATTTGTAATAAGGGAGTAATTACTCATTGACATCCACCCAAGCGCAGTCATACGGCTACAAAGATACGGCTACATAGATAGCGTGTTCGCACTACCGCTCGTTGTTCGGCGGCATCGTTGAGGGCTTAGGCGTTTACTTTGTCTAAAAAATTTAATACAACGAAAACAGGGTGATTGAATCTCGCGTATTCGCTCACCTAATATGCAATGTGCTTAGGGAATTATCTGAAATGGACATTTATTTGAAAGAAGCGAGTAATCATGAAGCAATAAAAAATTGTCTTTTTTGGGACGATCATAACAAAGTGAAAATAGCGATGCCAACCGTAAGGCGAAGAAGGAAAACAAGACGTTTCTGTTACCTTTCAGGAGCCTTGTAATTACTCAAGGGAGTAATTATTTACTGGCCTCCGCCCAAGCGCAGCCATGCGGTTACATAAGAAAAGATATATCGACAGTTTTTGAAGAGTTCGTAGTTATAAAAAAATTGATCCTGCTCCGGTGGTCGAACCCGGGACCATCGCCTGTCACTGGAAGATTCTGTACTAGCTAAGCAAACTAGGACTCTAAAAGAGTAGCCATTTCCTTGTTACAAATCTATTCCACCCTGGAGTATCTCGTAAACGTTGGATTAAAACAGTTTCCACTTCAAGCGGTAGATCAAAGCACCCTCTGCCTACCGCCTGCTGCCAGTATTGGTCAACTTCTTCAATACCGAGATTGCCTCAACCATGCTGTGGTTCCGGGTTTGATCCTCGGACCAGTGCAAATTTTTCTTCAGATACGAAGTTTCTGCGAAAACTGCGTAGCTTTTCTCTGTAGCCGTACGGCTGCGCTTGGGTGGACGTTAATGATTACTTACTCCCTTATTTCTCTTGTATCTTTACCGGGAATTCATGAAAGTGATTTAGTTCATTTGTTTTTGCACCAAGTGGCGCATAACAAGAAACTCATAATTATCATCATCATTATCATCATCACCAGCCTGACCACGCCCACTCCAGTGCAAAGCGCTCTTCTTACCGTACGTGGCACACTCTTCTCGAATATGTGTGATCAACTCTGCCCTCCAAAACCTAAGGGGCACAGCCTTCACCTTTCACTCGATTACTTTTCCCAGTTATAAAAAAAACAACAAAACCGTGTCATAATGTGACAAAATATTGTCATTTTGTCATAACGACAGATTACTGTTGTTTTGCATTTTTTTTTCTGTAGTACTGTCTGTAGTTCAGTAATACTTTTGTGTAGTAAGTACACAATATTCTTTTGTTGTTACAGGTTCGTCGGAAAAATCAACAGTGTTTTGACGACAAACAATTTTGTTGTGTTTTTTAACTGTCTTGCACCTCCAATCGGTCCGCGATTCACTCTTCCAATCAGTGTGGGATACAGGTGCTTCGTACTCAAGCCAAGCGTGTTCTCATCTTTTGCTGTTGCCTGCGTCACCGCTCAATTCTTACTGACCGATATTTGCTCCAACCGCGCATCGTTTCATGAGATGGCCACGGCTGCGTTCGCAGGAAGCGCTCACCCAACAGAAAGTCTCTCGATGCCGGGGGTAAGCAGGACACCGCTGGACGGGAATGGCGCTGCGAAAAACTCCTCTTCAGGATACGTCATTTGCACCACAGGGTCAACCCATTTGGCCATGTAGTCCTGGAAGTCTTTTGTGCTTACAGTTGCTTCGCCACCTACGAAACGAAATGACCTTTTGGAGGCCACGCCGCGTGTGCACGTCGGCATTGTCGCCAGGCGCCCAGGAAAAGCCCCTGGTGGAGTGCGTCGCCGCAGCAGATAAATCGGGCTACGTTATCACGAGGCAGTAGCGCAGCAGTAGACATGGGACGGATAGACGACATCGACATCAATTAGGGCGCTGTGACATCGTTTTTCTACGCCGCTACAATGACAAAAAATTAACCTTACGGGTTCTGTTAAGCTGCCCCCTTTCACCTCCTGAAATGACTGTCAAGTATGGCTTCCACAGTCACAGATTGTGATAGACACAGTTCCACCCTTTTTGCCGAGTGCAGTTCACAGGTTTTGATTGCTGATTACAGTTGCACAAGTATCGACTGCTCTGAAAGTCCGTGAACCGCTTCCGCGCGTCGTCAGTGCGAACGCGCTGATTTGTCCCGACGCAACAGGCGGGCCCGCAGGGTTGGATGTATGGAAGATAGGAGCGTTTCCTTTGAAACGGGGTGGTGGTAATTGCCAACATGCTTGCTTTTTATTTTTGTTTAACTGTGTTGCAAACTGTTATTAAAATTCGCCATTTTCTTTCAATACGGTATCCTACACTGCGGTAGCCTTACTGCTCTTGAGCCGTCAAACTTCCAATCGCCTTTGGCTGACTTCCACCGCAGCTTTATTTACATTACTGTTGTTATCTCTAAACCATAGGGCCTCAGGAAGAGTGAATGTGCCTAAATCGACATCCGGATGGATACCGTCACATTTGAGTGGTGTTCAATTGTTTATACAGATCTACCACACACAGCACATGTGCCCCAGCTTGCCGACACCTGGCGCCATCTGGCGCTCCCTGGGCGATCAGCGCATGCATGCGTAGTGGCGATTCGCAGAGGATCATGCTAGCGGATCACGTATCGCGCTATGCTAAAACTCTCTAGCGTTCCTGTGCACTATAGCGCCGCACTTCTCGCTCCAGATGAGCTCGAAAACCGCTTTCGCTGCTTCAGCCATAGCTGAGTGTTCCAAAAGACTATAGCGGGGTCGAAGTTACGATACGGGCCGACGTTATCAACTGCGTCATAAATATTTTAGCAGAGTTTGTCGCGTTTCAGTTAAGCGAGTACCGACGCTGACAGACTGCCGTGCCCTGACGTAGACGCGACAGCAGTACGCACCAAGGCCATTGATGATACCATCGGCCGTCTTTACGTAAAAGTCCTCCGGTTTGCCCTTCGAAATCTCCGTCAGTATTTTGGCGAGGCCCCCTTGCACGAGCTTGTCGCCTTCTTTCTTGACATCTTTGAAAATGTCCCTGTGTGAAAAATGAGTGGTAATTTGCACTGAATTCTCAGGACACAAACACACATGTCTTGCACTGCAAATGTCCAACACTAGAGAACACCAGGCAATCAGTTCCCTTTCTTTCGGATTGGAGTAACGTTAGCGTTCTTCCAAGATTCATGCTCGAAGTTCTGAGGCACTGTGTATACAGGGCGTCAAGTTTTCTTTACCACAACCTCCCCACCATTTTTTCATCAGGTGTGCAGTTACCTGATCCTCAACAGCTGCCTTCTTTTCTTCCTCTTTCGTTACCCTCTGGATGTCCAATGCCTCCACGTCAATGCCTCCGCCATTAGCGCCCTAATTATTTTTGGCAATATATAGAACTGTGCAGAATTCCTCAGCTGCTTTATCCCACTCATTTTGGTAATGTCACTGCCCTCCTTGCCAATGATGCATACATCTGATTGTTGCTTATGCCTGGTTACGCACCCTTCCCCACTATTATATTATCACTGTTCTTAAAAGCATGTTGGAATCTCTCCATATTATATTTACTTATCTCGGCTGTTTTACGATAATTGATGAGGTCTAATAGTCATGCCAGTTATAGTCTCTCTGCGGGGTTAGATGCTTCCACGTTTTGGCATTTATTACTCAGATATTTCGTCACCTTAGAAAGCTTGCCAGCATCCTGCCTAGCTACCCTAACCCCCACTTTTTTTTGCAACCGTAATGATATAAGTTTGATTATCATTAATCGCTTGAGCGCTATAAGGTGGTCGTCCTCAGTTAAAACCGAATATCTGCTCTCCAGCGAGATCCTGAATTCCTCCACTTCTCCTTTTACCGCAGACTCGTTGATGGGATTCTTGCTCAGTGGTTTCTTCCATTCCCTCTTCAATTCGAGGCTAATTCCAGACCTTACCGTCATATGGCCACTGGACGTACCCTTCCAAACACCTCCACATACTGCACTATGCCAGGATACGCGCACGACATGAACACTATTTCACTGAAAGCCTCAACGCTGAAGCCCTTCCACATACCCGAAATTCTCGACAAGCGTATTTTTTAACGGGAAGTTGTTGATGAACGCCATTTTTTCATATACATGGTACGTTACCACTGTAACATGCTGCGGAGCTCACCGTTCCTCGCCACTTCGAAGCTCCAGCGCGGACGAAGCAGAGGTAGATACTTTTAGAGCAGGGTGAAGCTGTCGGTTAGGGGCATAGGGGTGTAGCGGGAGGGGGGGGGGGGGGGGGGGCTGATTGTGCGCCGGCGCAGTACAATAGCGCCCCTCCCGCCGGTTATTGTCCTGCGTCTGAGTACTGGCATTCAGCTATTGCGTTGTGCCCCTAGCCGACAGCGTCGCCCTATTCTAAATGTCTTTATCACCGCGTGCTACGTGCCTCATGGAGTGACGCGGTTTTCGAATGGCGCAAAAAATGGCCCAAATTAGTTGAGCCACAGCGGCGAAGTTAACCGGGGATTTCGTAAATTCTAAAAACTGATGTAGCTATTACTAACAGCCGGCTACAAATCTCAAATTGGAATCGGGCGCCTATTGATAATAGTTAAAAAGTTACCCGCTAGAATTTAGTTGATCACTTTACTGGTTAATATTATTCGCCTGTTTTTTGACATCCGCCAACAACTATCCCTCAAACAGCTTCTGTCTACCACAAAAACCCTATTCCTAAAACTAGTGGCGGGCTTCCCTGAAACACTTGGTATAAGCCACAATATGGCTAGATAAGGTTCATGTTTTCAGTTATGCCTCAAGCTTAAGACCACCGGTAAGACGTTAAGCTTTAGGCCGCTACTCCAGCTGTGCACGTGGGCAGTTGTGAAATGTGTGCTGCAACGATCATTGAAGGCCGCCTCATTCTCCGAATCCCGCCGAGGGCCTTCGATGAGGTACGTAACGTTAAGTTAGCGCAGACATAAAGCATGCGCCAGCCAAAATATCTTATCCTGTGGTTTATCTTTGCCTGCGATGACAATAAACGCGTATACGGGAAACGACAGTGAACACAATAAAAGTGGCGAAAAATCGAAACTCCGACGTTCGCTACGGTTCCAAACAGGCCGCTGTCAAATGGATGCTTACTTGAGGTCGCTCGACGCTATTTCGGATTCATGGCTCTTCAAGATGTCCGCAAAGTGCTTTTGGATGGGAAAGCCTTTGTTGGCTAAATTAATGGCGGGCGCGAACAGCTGTTCCCACGAAAACTTTCCGCCCAGATCTTTATGCAATGTCTCATAGCCTCGCACAGCACCCGGAACAATCGATGCTTTCCCGCCTGAAAAGTTGAACGGCACAATGAGAGATACTTTGCGTAAAGGCCTAGAAGGAAACGGAAAGATCGAAAATGGCAATGCTCTCAATACTCTTCTTCCTCTTGAAAACTTCTGTTTGGTTTTGACAGAAATCTGGCGTTGATGGGGCTTTCTTTATTTTGCAGATTAGTTTTATGGGGCTTTAACGCCCCAAAGGGCTAAGGAAATGAGGCACGCCGTAGCGAAGGGCGCCATAAATTTCGACCACCTTGTGTTCTTTAACGCTTTTCACCAGTTCGACACCCTCAACCGCCGAGGTACGCTGCAGCTTTTCTGCGACAGCGGTAAAGGATTACTGCATAGTCAAGCCTACCAGTCCTCAAAGATGCGACATCAATGACATGTTCCTGAGCATGCGCACTTGGGCATCACCACCTGCCGGACTTTCTTTGCCGTCGTCGGTTACGTCACCGTTCTGGCAGCGTAAAAGAGCGGCCACTTCACGGATCCCGGCCAGTGGGCGCGGCGGAGGCATAGCGACAATGCCGCTCACGAATCCTTTCTTGTTTTTCGTCCAGGTGAGAGATGATCGTCTTGCGTACGCCTATCGCAGTAACAATGTCTGCATTTTGCTTCTGCCGTGCCCACGGTCTCTGAGTGATTTGCTTATAATGATTTACCATTGCTTTGCGAACCTGCTGCCTCCTTGCGGTGATGTAGAGATGAATCCGGGACTGTCTACCGAGGAGATACTTTCAACTCTAATTGAGGATGTTCGGGAACTCAAACAAACTTTAAAAGACATTAACAGCAAGCTGATCGATACGTGTAATAAGCTGTCTTCAATTGAGCAGAAGATTGATGAGATTTCGGCCACGGCGACTGATTACACTAGTAAAGTAGATGAACTTCAGTCAACTGTCGAGAAACTTACTTTGAAGTTAGATGATTTAGAGAATAGGAGTAGAAGAAACAGCCTGATTGTGTATGGAATAAAAGAAGAGATAGAAGAAAACCATCAGAGCCTTGAGAAGATCGTTTGCGAAACCATTCTGGCCGACACACTGAAGGTTCCAAATGTGGCTATTGAGCGTATTCATAGAATCGGTCGTCCGGCTGAAGACAAGTGCCGACCTGTCATTTTTAAGCTTGAGGACGGCAGAAAGAAGGCTAACATTCTCATTAATTGCAAGAAGCTGAAGGGCACAGAATATAGTATATCGGAGGACTTCTCCCAGCGGATACAGTCAAGCCGAAAAAAAAAAACTGTGGACTGCTACGGCTGAAAACAGAACCAAGGGAGACAAAGTCATGCTGTCGTTCGATAAAATTAAAATCAATGGTAAGCTGTTCCAGTGGGATGAAGCGCAAGATAAATTAGTTCCACTTGATTCAAGATGACAGCCTCAATACAACATCAGAAGGAAATATGGTCGTGTAAATCGAACACCAAGCCGCACTGACGCAGTTAAAAAGGAATTTCGTGTTCTGAATATTAATGCTCGCAGTATTCTGAATAAAACTGAGGAACTAGAAAGTGTTCTTTTAGCGTATGAGCCGGACGTTGCAGTGATCACTGAAACCTGGCTGCATGATAACATTCCTGATAAAGACGTGGTACCTGATTCGCACGAGATTGTCCGCCACGACCGCAGCTCCAGAGGTGGTGGCGTAGCCATTGTGATAAAGAAAGGAACAGATTATACGCTTCTACCACATGGCAGTACTGCAGAAATGGTCTGGATTCTGCTTCATACTTCCAAACACAGCATTCTCGTTGGCGCCGTGTACAGGCCACCAAATTCAGATTTGAGTGCACTTGAGACACTGTATGATTTTTTGCATGAACACAAAAAGCGATGCGCGCATATCATTTTGTGCGGTGATTTTAACTTACCAAAGATAAACTGGGAATCGTTGAGTGTCTCGTCTGCATGCCGGCATTCTGATTTGCTACTTGATATTGTTTTTTCATTTAATTTGAAGCAAGTCGTAGTTGAACCATCGCGGGTGACTGCGACCACGAGTTCTCTTTTAGAACTTGTGTTTGTATCTGATGTTATTGAACGGCTGGGGTTTACGGTAGATATTATGCCTGGTATATCCGACCACGGTTTAGTGCTCTTAAAAACCAAAATGGCACGTCCAATTACACGCAGAACAACGAAACTATTTTATGACTTCAATAACGCTGAGGATTAAAGTATTTTAGATCTTCTTGAACAAGACTACGACAAATTTTCTGCTATGCACATTGACAGCGACATGAGTCCGAATGACTTGTGGTTGTGTTTTAAAAATACAGTGCACAGGTGTAGGCATCGGTACGTCCCGCTGAGAAATAAAAAAATCCCTAGCCAGAGTCCTTGGATTACACGTGAAATACTTCATTTAAAGCGCCGTATAAAACGCCTTTCCCACAATACGCCAAACGTGGGACACAATACTATGGCATCACTTCGCAGAGACTTAAGAAACAAAATAAATGTATCAGAATTTCAATACTTTCATGTTAAACTGCACAAATTCCTCGCTAATGACCCGCGAAAATTCTGGGCTCATCTAACAGGAAAAAAAGACGCCGTAAACAAACTGACAATAAATGATGTGGATTTTAGTGATAAACAAAAAACAGCGACAAAATTTAATGACTATTTCTCTTCCGGTGCTTCTGGTCGGTGATGACCGGACAACTGATTTTAGACCAAGAAATCTTCATGTTCCCGACCTTACTATCAGTGAACCAGGCATTTTATCCGCTCTTCTTCACCTAAATATAAAGAAATCATCTGGGCCAGCTGATATTCCTAATACGTTTCTTTACAGGTACGCGGAATGGGGCGCGAAATACCTTTTTATTATTTTCAATGCTAGTCTGCGTAAAGGTGGGGTCCCCAGTGACTGGAAACTGGCTAAAGTTGTCCCAGTGCATAAATATGGTAATAGGCTCCGCGTCACAAATTACAGGCCAACAAGATTGCTGTGAACTGCAGGTAAAGTAATGGAACACTTCATTTCTAAACATATCATAACGTTCTTGGAGGAAAACAACTTTTTATCTGAGTCACAACATGGTTTTCGCCGTGGCTTATCGACTACGACACAGTTATTACACACTACCAACGATTTCTTCTCAATTCTTGATACAGCAGGACAAATTGATGCCAGTTTTCTCGATTTTGAAAAAGCGTTCGACCGAGTACTCCACTGTAAACTTTTCCTTAAACTTAAGCATATCTTACAAAATAAACAAATACTACAATGGCTTGATTCATACTTATCCCACCGGCAGCAGTAAGTGCAGATCTCTGGTTCAAGTTCGTCGATCACTCCAGTGCTTTCAGGGGTGCCGCAGGGCTCTGTACTCGGGCCACTTCTTTTTATTATATATTTAAATGACCTCAAGTTCGATTATCCCGTGCAGGCTCGTTTTTTTGCAGACGACTGAGTAATTTACCACACAATTCTCTCCGAAAGCGATCAGCTAATTATAGATAACTATTTAGGTGCTGTTAATAATTGGTGCAACCACTGGAAAATGTCATTAAATGTGAGTAAGTGCAAACAAATGACCATAACCAGGAAAAAAGTTCTATTGCTGCACTCTTACAAAATTAACAGCGTCCCTCTTGAACGGGTAGATGAATTCAAGTACCTTGGCGTAACGATCAGTTCGAATCTAAGTTGGAGCCCGCACATTAATAATATAACCTCAGTGGCATCTAAAAGACTATGGCTAATAAGATACCGGCTAAAACATGCTTCCACTAAAACAAAGCTTGTGGCGTATACTTCCCTAGTGCGTCCACTACTCGAATATGCTGACGTAGTATGGAACCCGCATACTAAAACGGATGCCAAAAGCTTATGTCCAAAGAAGAGCGCTACGCTTCATTTTCAACGCCTACAGAAGACATGCATCGATATGTGATCTTCTAAGCCGTTCCGGTTTGCCCACCTTGGAATCTCGTCGCAAAAAGTTATCCGACTTCAATGCTTTCAGGCAGTGTACTGGTGATGAAAGTGAGGATGCGGTGTTTAGTGTCTATTTCTTTGTTATCCTTCCTGATATTTATTCGCTGAACATTTATGACATCTTGGTCGGTAAGGCCCTCAAGCATTTCTTTTTCTGAGAGGTTGACAAAGTCGATTTCAAATATGACGTCTAGGGCAGTGTTTAGAGACCGATCTGAAGTAACGGAGACGGGAATCTCGCCTATGGGCACGAGGTTTAGGAGTTTAGAGTACTGGACGGTGTGATACAGTTCGAGCAGTAAGTCACTGCTGGCCATTTTTCATACCTTGTACCCAAGGCCAAAGGTATCTGTCAAGCACTTTGTTACCAGGAACGGGGATATGAGTCTTGCTTGTTTTTCTTCTGCATTGCTATGAACAATATGGAATTTAGGGAAAGATACCTTTCTTTTCTGAAAAAAGTCGTCTGCGTCGTTCCGCCCTCTTTTCAGAGAGCGATCATGTTCAGAAAGAGAGGGGGGGGGGAGCAATAAAAAAACTCTAGTTTTTCTGTCATAGGGCCAGCCACCCACCGCAGAGCCCAACGAGGGGACGGAAAAGGACCTTGCGAGGAAGTCTTGCCCACGCCAGCTATCCAGCTCAATTATAACCAAGTATGACAACTCAGGGTGGTTGGCCACACAAGGATAACCATCGCAGCCAGGAAAAAAGGACAGACGAAAAAGTAAGGAAGAGACAGGAAAATTCAGGGGGCACTTTGACTGTCTAAAGTGGGTAGAGGCGGAAGCGTTTTCCGCACCACCTTAGCTGTTTCTGTGGCACCGGTGGCGTCACATATAATTGACTACTAATTACTAAGTGATGACAAATCACTAATTAATGGTTAATTACTGATTAATGCCTAAATACTAATTAACTGCTAATTAATGAGGTTTAAGCTTCGCCTTTAGGAGTGGAACGCGACAGCGCGCTGCCAGGGAGTCCACGGAACACCACCCGTTCAGCGCGATGCCTTGCCCTTTGAACGCAACGCTTTTTGAGGAAAGGAAATGGCGCAGTAATTCTCTGTCATCTCGGTGGACACCTGAACCGCACCGTAGAGGAAGGGAGGAAGTGGGAGTGAAAGAAGATATATAAAGAGGATCCGTAATGAAGAAAATGAAAATTGTATTTGAGGAAAGGAAATTACGCAATAACTGTCTCACAAAATTCAGGGGGGCACTTTTTTGACCTAAAGTGTGGTCACTGATGCCCCTAAGAGTGGAACGCGACAGCGTCTTGCAACGCTGCTAAGGAGTCCATAGAACGCCATCGCCCATTCGGTTCTACGCCTCGCTCGTCAGTAAATTGGTTTTTGAGGAAAGGAAATTATCTGTCTCTCATTTGTCGGTGGACACGTAAACCTCGCGGGAAGGGAATGGAGGAGGATGAGAGTGAGTGAAGACACCGTATTCACTAGACGCGCCTTTGTTCATTCCGAACCATCGAGCAGGCATGGCGGAGTGGGTAGCATGCTCGTCTCTCACGCCGAAGACCGGGGTTCGATTCCTGAGCTCGACCAATTTCTTAATCGGTTTTATTTATTTATATGGCCTGACTAGTAAAGCTAATTAGGCTAATTGAGTAATTAAGCAATTAACTAAGCTCAGTCCCACTTACTTGGAGCATCACTATACTTCCCTTCAATTGGTTGCATGGTTACTAGCCAAAGTACAATTGGCCCGGTTTGAAATTCGCGCACTGTGACGTCACGACCGTTTCCACCAATTGAAAAGCGTGACATTTTCTGTCGACAACTGCTGCTTACAACGATGAGACATTAAAGGCTTCCGCCTTAATAATATGTTCTATCGTTTGGATGTCTTGCGTGCAGCAAGAGCAAACGTCATATCTGGTGTCAGATTTTTGCCGCTAACACTTCGTCCTCAAGCTCTGAGCCCTGGCCTCGAAAAATAAGCCACTCCCTTTGGAAAATCGTAAGAGAAGTTTTCCCTTTTGATCTTACGTTTAGCCTTTCTGTAGAGCTCCCGTGTAGGCTTTCTTTTTTTTTTTTTGACAGTGAGTATTTTCTGAGATCGCACTTTGTTGCAATGTTAACTTACTATCGGTTTCTTCCCTTTGACATTTGTATTTATTAGCATGTCATATAGTTCTTCGCCTCCGTGTATAGTCGGAAACAAGTTAAGTCTGAAGCACGGTGTATATTCATACACCGTGGTCTGGAGTGATGCCCCGCCCACACTCCGGACCGCCGTACAGAATTCTTCCACGACAAAAAAGTAGTACTTAGACTTTTTCTTGTTACCTAAACAAGAAACTAATCAAAAGAAAAAAAATAAAACCTCTAGAATTTCGATACCTGACTTGTTTAATAAAGTCGAGCAATAAAAGCCGATTTCATTTACTGTAATGATTATCCAACAGAGTACTACAGGACGCCACGGATCGCGGCCCAGTGTTAACTGCTGTTTTTTAAAGTTGTATCCTAGAATAGTACGACACCATCAGCGTCTGCACCCTATCGGTGGATGTGCGGGCGAGTCTCGCTTCAGTAGCGTGTACAGAAGTGTACTCGCATTCGGGAAACACAGTCTGGTAAACTAGCTCTCCGACGCTTACTAGATGATTAGCGAATGAGAGAGTACCTCGTTTGGCGTCCTTTGGCTTGACATTTCCAAGATTGGAACCTGCCGTTCCCAAGGCGTTCAAGGCCCTTATTTGGTCCTTCTTCCTGCAAAACAACAGCAGCAGAAGAAAGGACGTACAAGGCTGAGCATAAGTTCAGCAAATGTAAACAATACGTGATTATCAGCAGCAGCTTGCCGACGCCCACTGCACGAGAAATGACTCTCTGGTATCTCGCTAATTAACCCAGTCCTGTGCCAGCTAAGGCCACCCTATCCCTTCAAACTTCCTAATCCTATCCGTTCACATAGCAATACCCCCCCCCCCCCCCCCCCCCTTCTCCTGCTATGTTTGCTGGGAGTCAAGTCCTTTCTCTCAGATCATGAATGGTAGCTTACCAATATCCCTGAGGAGAAAAGTATACAACAGCTGTATCCTACCGGTACTCACCTATGGGGCAGAAACGTGGAGGCTAACAAAGAGGGTTCAGCTTAAGTTAAGGATAAGGCAGTGAGCTATGGAAAGGAAAATTATAGGTGTAACGTTAAGAGATCGGAAGAGGGCAGAGTAGGTGAGGAACAAACGCGGGTTAATGACATCTTAGTTGAAATCAAGAGGAAGAAATGGGCTTGGGCAGGGCATGTAATGCGAAGGCAAGATAACCGCTGGTCCTTAAGGGTAACGGAGTGGATTCCAAGAGAAAGCAAACGTAGCAGGGGACGGCAGAAAGTTAGGTGGGCGGATGAGATTAAGAAGTTTGCGGGGATACAGTGGCGGCAACTAACAAAGGACAGGGTTAATTGGAGAGATATGGGAGAGGCCTTTGCCCTGCAGTGGGTGTAGTCAGGCTAATGATGATGGTGAAGTCCTTTTGCCTTAGCGCTTGTTCTATGACCCACTCTGCCCTCTTCCTATCTCGTAACGTTACACCTATCATTTTCCTTTCCATATCTCGCTGCGTTGTCCTCAGTTTAAATAGAAGCGTTCTAGTTGTTCTCCAGGCTTCTGCCCCGTAGGTAACGTACCGGTAGATGCAGCTGATGTATCTCTTCCTCTAGAGGGATATTGATAAACTGTCATTGATATGAGAGTGTCTGCCAAATGCTCTCCACTCCTTTCTTATGTTAGAGCGAAAGCTATACTTCACGACCAAAGCTGCATAAGTCAGGTCATCGCAGAAGCCGTTACCTTTAGCTTGGTCTTAAATAAATAAATAAATAAATAAATAAACAATACATTGCCGCAACTGGGATTCGAACTCGTGGCGGCGCGAACAGATCAGCTTCGCTGGCCACGCACGAGGGCACTACTCTATCGCCGTAGCCGATCGCGCCTCGTATTAAAATGCAACACACACTCACGCTGTGCGCTACACACCGTCGTCTTCATCAGCTTCCGTCTGCGGCTCGAACAGATCAGATAGCTTAGCCTCGATCAGAGCTTAACCTCAGTCTAATGTCGTCGCCAGACGTGCCGACGACCCAGCAAAGCTAAACCATCAGCCAACCAGGCTAAACATATGGTTTCGCACGTCTGCACGGTTTCACTACGTTAAAAACGTACCATTTCTTTCCAGTTATTTTACTCTCGTGGTCGTGATCTGCTGTCACTACTTACCCCAAGCAAACGTATTCCCTTACCACTTCCAGCACCTAAGCCGCCGCGGTGGCTCAGTGGCTATGGTGCTCGGCTGCTGGCCCGAAAGACGCGGGTTCGATCCCGGCCGCGGCGGCTGAATTTCTTTGGAGGAGAAATTCGAGGCCCGTGTACTGTGCGATGTCAATGCACGTTAAATAACCCCAGGTGGTCGAAATTTCCGGAGCCCTCCACTACGGCGTCTCTCATAGCCTTAGTCGCTTTGGGACGTTAAACCAACCGACCGACCGACCGACCGACTTCCAGTACCTCGGTACCAATGGTAAACTGCTGTTCTCTTGCGAGACTGTCCAACATTATTTTGGTTTTCTGCATATTAATTTTTAGATCAACTGTTCTACTCTAAGTCATTGATCACGCTTTTGAATATATCTCCTGAGTAACTCAGCAAGGAAATGTCGTCAGTGAATCACAGATATAGTAAGGTGTTCTACATTAACTTTCTCAATTGTACCTAATCCAGGTCTCTGAATACCTCCTGTAGGCACGTGGTGAATAGCATTGCAAAAGATTGTCTCCCTGCTTGACACTTTACCTCATTGGGGTTTTATTACTTTCTTTGTGTATGACTAGGGTGGCTGTGCAGCCGCTGTAGACATACCAAACTATTCTGGGCAAACGCATTTTTGAACGGGGGTCAGTTTGAGAACAATTTTCTCCACATATTGTAAGATTGCGCTATTGCAATAAATATATCAGCATATCTCCCGTCGGAACGCCTCAATGTTTTTTGCTATTAACGTTTTTGCTATCGTCAAAAGCGTTCCCCATTGGTATTCTATGGCAGTCTAACTGCTCGATGCGAGCATTGGAAACAATAAAAAAGAAAGATTTTGCTACATATCGGAAGAATGGACCATTACATTCAATCTTTCTAGACCAGTACTTTACTGTTTTCCAATATTCAAAATATTTGTCCAAGAATGCTGTACATGTATATTTAAATATGGCTGTTCTACAATGTGATGCCGCAATGCCTTCATGACTGCAGATGTTTTGAATGAGTCAAATGCTTCCGCCGAATCTGTGAAGTCTATATATAAGGGTTAGTTATATTCTGCGCATTTCTCAATCACCTGATTGATAGTGTGAATATGGTATGTTGTCGAGTAACCTTTACAAAAGCCAGCTGAGTACTTTGACTGATAGAAGTCTAAGGTTCTCCTGATTATTTTAACGATTACCTTAGTGAATACGATGTAGGCAACGGACATTAAGTTGATCGGACAGTAGTTTTCAACTCTTTGACGTCCCCTTTGTTATGAAATAAAATAATGTTAGCCTTCTTCGAAGATTCAGGTACGGTCGAGGCCATGAGGCATTGCGTACACGGGAATTCTCAGTTTCTTTAGCACTATATCCCCACCATCCTTCAACGAATCTGCTGTTACTTGGTACTCACCAGCTGTTTTCTTCCTTTGCATTGCTTCTAAGTCTCTGCTTCCTCTTTCGTTACCGGCGGGATGTCCAATTGGACCGCGGCGAAATAACGTTGCCTTATTGGTGCACCTGTGTATTTCGTTTCCAGTATTTCGCTACCAACTTGCCGCACTCCAAAAGAAAGGGAAGCTCGTAAGCTCAATCCCTTTCAGCGGCCAGTGACGTGTGCGCGCGTTTCGCAGGTGCTATAGGGCCGGACCCGAGAGGGCGCTAGTTCCCTCATTTCGCGCCTTGAAAGAGAACTATTTTGGAAAATAGATGTGGTCGAAGCCAAAAGATGCTTTTTCCTGACTAGAGACTTCGCCATAAGGCGAAATAAGAAAATAACCGAACTGCATTTCCTGTCAACGCGTCATTCGGAGCCCAGTGCCTTCACAGAAAGTGCAATCCGCGACTTGAAGATGACCTTTTTTAACACCCTAAACCTCGAGGGCTGATTTAAATGCAAGCTGGAAACAGCATGTTGCCATTCGTAACTGTTCTATTGCCTCTGGCCTTCGGAGCAGTTCGTACACGCTGCGTTTCGGAAAGCGGCATTGTCAACCGCCGAGTACGAACTTGATATCATGAGAAAGGTGTCTTGCGAGAAAAAGAGATGACCCCAGCGGAAAAGAAGAACTAGTGAAATGTGATTAAAAGGAACCTTGACGAGTGTTACCGATTCACATTCCCCGGCATTGAGCAATTGCTAGTATAGCGGAAGTGTCCACTGAGCGAGTTCGCCTAATGGGCGTGGTTTAAAGTCGGCCTGATGAGGTTCAGAAAGAGGCCTTTCTGGATATACATAGAATTGAATGCCGAAAACCGTAGTGAAGACCACAAGTACAGTTTTTAAATGCACGAAACATAGGAAAAAATATTTTAAAGAATTATTAACTCTCTTGTAAAAAGGGAGTAATAACTCACTGACATCCACCCGAGCGCAGCCGTACGGCTACAAAGGAAAGTTTTCCTTTGTAGCCGTATGGCTCCGCTCGGGTGGATGTCAGTGGGTAATTACTCCCTGATTACAAATCTACTCCACCTTGGGGGATTCCCATAAACACTGGACCAATATTGACTCTCTTCAGGTGTTCTACGAATGAGCACAAAATTTAACCCCTCCTTCTTGGCCGCGTAATGCCTTATGTAGACGAAGGTAAATTCGCGGATCCCGCTTTGCAATAAAAAATACTGCTTACGAAGGCAACTGAAGTTGTCATAATAGTTAAACTTCCTTAGGGGTAATTCTGAGATGTGGATTACTAAACTGGTAGTGAACTGTTTCATCTGAAGATAACGACCATTTTCGACAGATTTTTTGCAACGTGAAATGTTTTATTCACTTCCTTCCGCAGCGAACACAGGAATCTTGCTAAACGAATTAATCTAATCGAAATAATTGGTCTGCTCCTGTGTGTAGCCGAGTAAAAAGTAGCCGCACACGCGGAACGTTGAGCACAATGGCTACAAAAATGCATTCTTACGGACCACCATATAAGTCCCTGTATGTTGTCGTGGCTTTTTTAATCTTTGTTTACTGCTTTTTTCTCCATTTCATCTTAATATCCTTCCAATCTCACCTCGATAACACACTATATACTTAGCCTTAAACGTACGCGGCAGTTTATGTCCTCTATGTTGTACGCGGCCGCGGTAACAGTGTTCGTTGTATACATCCGTCCTTTCTTCTATCCAGACGAGCTCTACAGTGCGGACAAAGAAAAAGTGCTCTCGCAAAGTGCACAAACAAACGTGGGTGATAATCTGTCGCTCGAGCCTTAGAATTTATATCTGCTACGAAAACCATACTGTGGCGTGAACCTACATCAGACAACTCAATGCTGAGCGTCACGATCAAGCGCCTGAAATCCCTTGCCAGTAGTGATCACAAGTGTTCGGTGTTACGCAGCACAGACTATAAAAGGGATTGATAGGTGTGGTTTAGTGTGGTATGGTATGGTATCGTATTATATGGTTTGGTAGATGCGGTTTAGCGACCTGAAGCTGCAAAGAGCTATGGCGTTGTGGAGGGTTTCGGTTTAATGTCGACCACCTTGCGTTGTTTAACGTGCACGGACTTCGGAATAAAAACGAGTTAATTACACTCCAGCCGTCATTAAGAAGAAATGAGCTTCTGCAGGACGTGAGTGTGGACCAAGTAACCAATTATCTGTCACTGTGACAGAACATAATGAAGAAAGGAAAACGAAGGTGGTGGCAGACGGCGGAATCGGACGGATTGGCTCCATTGGGAAATATGCAGAAACCGGACTAATACTGCGTGACTGGGGCAAGAGGGGCCAGTTGGGAAGTGTCTTTGTCACGACGGGAAACTGTTTGGGATGAAGACAGTAAACACAAGAGTTGCCTTCAGTGCATGCGCTTGAATCCTACAGTCTTCATCAGAACCACACTACGTCGTGCACGTTCTTCGAGTTCTTCGCTGGAACCGTTCTGCGGCTGGGCGTGTGTAATAAGCGAGTGCGTACTGATACAAGCGCCAGCAGGTTCTCGTGCGCTTCAGAAGGCTCACTGGTCGTAGTGGAGTGCGATGAAGCCGCCCCCGATGCCCATCAGGTGCGGAGCTGCCACTCCCATGCAGAGGAGCGTCGACACTGCAGCGTCGGCAAGCTTTCCGCCTCTATTGAAGGCATCCCTGCACGAAAGATCCAAGAAGACGAAAGATTACAAAAAACTGCCGGGCTTCCGCAGCACGTGAAAAAAAAAGGCCACAGACGATGATGGCGATGCATGCGACACAGTATAAGTTAGAATTAGTGCTCCCCCTGACGATGGCGGGTGGCGTGATCCCGTCCCATCAATTATCACGTGACACGCCGTACGCCCTTTCCACCCTCCCGATACAATACAGCAATCATAGTGCGCCTTACCGTACCCCCTTGCCATTCTTCCCACCCCTCGACTGTGATTGGCGGCAGTGGTTTCCCTCTCGCCACCGTTGCCTCCTACCAACTCGCCCTCTCTCCACCTCACCCGGCCTCTTTCTCTCCCTACCTCCACTCCTTCAGTCTCGCCCTTTTCTTTTCTCCACTCTCCTCTCGCCCCCGAGACTTCACACACCGGTGCCAAAGCCGGACACTTTTTTTGCGCGAATTGGGGTTCTATTGCTAACGCATTAAAAATAGTAGAGTTACACGAACGTGCAAGAAATATTTGAGAACTGTGTGTCGGATGCTGATTTATCGTTCCCTGAGAGTGCTCTTGCCGGAAACCTTGTAGGGTGTCGCTGAGACGAACCTATACGGTACGATCAGGGAGTCGTGGTTTGAGATAACCAGCTTAAGTTATCTTAAAAAATGAGTTAAGTGGCACTGGCCTAATGTGAAAGCGTTTCAGTGTCAGCTCTTAAGGAAGTGTGGTCACGTGACTCATAGGTCCGGTGACCAAAGGCAATGGATCATGTGATCTTGTTTGTTTGATAGTTATGGGGGTTTAACGTCCCAAAGCGGCTCAGGCTATGAGGGACCCCGTAAAGAAGGGCTCCGGAAATTTCGACCACCTGGGGTTCTTTATCGTGCGCTGACATCGCATGTTAAAGTGTGAAAGTCTGTGTGCGGGAGGCCTAGGCATAGCCCAAAAGAACTCTCTCCATCGACTAACACCAGAGACACTGTGTCTGGCTTCAAAATTATCGCCCTGCCCCGTCGGCGAAGGCGGTTGTGTGGAATGCGGCGGGCGCAGCAGAAAGACGTGTGAAGTAGCCAGAGGGCAACGGAGGAGAGGCCGCGCGGGGAGCCCAGCGCGACCACAGATCCCTGCGACCCATTTTGCAGCGCGTCCCCAACTCCCCCCCCCCCCCCCCCCCCCTTTTTGGCGCAGAGACAGGAACGTTTGTGCGTTTGTGTGTGCGCGCATGCACGCCTGCAGACGGCCTTGTTGTGAGGTACGGGCTGCGTACTCAGAGAAGGCTGGGAGTTGGGTCTTTATTAAGAGAAGTTAACCAAAAAGAAAAGAGGGCCCCAGGCCCTTGGAAAGTACAGACTGGCTCCCCGAGCAGCTGCTCTCTTCCGCTACTAGAGGAAGACTCGCTTTGTCCGTTGACGGCCGAGTTTGCGAATGCCGTGGTCGCGTGACCAAGCCGCGGTTCTTGGAAGAGACCACCCCGGGTTCTGATGCGAGAGGAGAGAGGACAGCCGTGACCCTCATAAATATGTCAACTTCGAGAGGAGTGCGTCTTCGGCTGAACATGAGCTCCGCGTTCGCGAAGAGGCCGGCACCCTGCGGCGCCGAGGGTAGGCCGGAACGCTCGCAGCACAAACAGTTTCCCGGAGTTCGTGGGCCCACAGGCCAGCAGTGTTTTGCAGCGCAACGGCCTTACTAACGACTCGAGGTGGCGGGGGAGGCCGGCAAGCTAGCACCAGGAGGGCTCCCAGCAAAGGAGACGAGGCGCTGGTTTAGGGGAACCGCTGCCCTCCGAGGGACACCTGATCCCCTTCGACAGATCCCCAACGGGGCCGCCGGCCTTCGCGTCTTCGGCCGCGGCTTCGTGGAAAAATCGGCGGGCGCCCTTGGTCGGCTGCATGAGCAGCGACGGCGAAAAACCGTTGGGCGAGGAGGACACCGAAGGAAAGAAAGAGAGTCCTCAGAGAGACGCGTTGGACAGAAGAGACAAAGGACAGAACGAGCAGAGACGGCGAAGTAAACGGACGGAGATCGCGCTGGTCTGTAGTCGGTGAGGCCGGACCCGAGGGCATCCGCTGCAAACTGACCGCCAGCCGAGACGCCCAAGAAGCCGGACGCCACAACCCGTCAAAGTACCGCCAGTCGAGACGCCCAAGAAGCCTGACGCCACAACCCGTCACAGTCACCGAAACGTGGGACCGCCACCAGGCAGAGCGCCACCCCCGCCAGAGCAGCCGAGAGCGAGGCAGCGGTGACAGCGATGAGCGGAAGACAGCGGTGAGCGGAACTCCCAGTTTCACCTTCAGGCAGAGTGAGAATAAATTAGGTTGATTCGGAGGCGTTGTGTGTTGGCTCATTTGTCCTCGCTTCAGCAGAACCCGTAGATAGCAACAAATATTGTGTTGCATTGTGACTGACCCCCGACAGGCGGGAACGTCACAAGTGGTGGCAGCGGTGGGATGTTTGCTGAAGTTGTGGTGCGAGACCATTAACCCTCGTACCGGAGGAGAAAGGGGCCAACATGTCGCTATAGGAATCACCGAGTCTTTACGAGGGGGTGATAGGAGCAAATGAGATGCTGTTGGGAGCTGTGATTCCATCATTCACGGGGGGTGATAACGGTCCCAAAATAAGGGACGTTCTGAAAATTTTAGAGCAGGTCGGTAATCTGGGCGGATGGCAGGAGAAACAGTTAGTCGGGATGGCGAGATGCAAGATGGTCGGGGCTGCTCTGGACTTTGCATGGTTGGATGAGGAGGTGGCAGGCGTGACTTCGTATAAATCGTTTAAAGCGCTCGCGCTGAAACGATATGATACTGAGCCGGCGTGCAGGAAGTTTGAGAAGTTTCTAAGCGCAAGGCAGAACATTGGCGAGAAGGTACGCTCGTTTGCGAGCCGGTTGCGTAGGCTTGGAACAGAGGCTTTTGAGGACGTTGATGGCGATGACACGTCGAAGAGAGAAGCGAGGCGCGAAATCCTTAGGGAGCAGCTGGCCTCTATTTTTCTGAATGGGCTCTGCGATCCGGTAAGGAGATTTGCTCTGTCACACGTTCCCAAGACATTCGAAGAGGCAGTGGAGGTAGCGTCTAGAGAAGAGCAGTTAGAGGAAGTGACGAGCACGAGCACCGGGACTGTCCGACTTGTAGAAAGCAGAGGGGAGACGGGTGATTTTTGTGAACGTCTGGATCGGCTGGAGAAGCTGCTCGAAGAGGTCCTTCGGATACGTGAGGGCTCTCCATCTGGGCAGGCGCGAGAATTGAATCAACGCGTCAAATCAATCGCCTGCTTCTCGTGCGGCAGGTTAGGGCACATCTCACGTTTTTGTCGTCTGCGTCAGATATCGCACGGGCACATTTCAGGGCGCTTGGACCGCTCCGAGCAGCGTAAGAAGGAAGGCGAGGACAGCCCTGAAGGTATCAAGGAGCTAGATAAAACATCTACTGAGAGCCGCCACGAGCGAGGGTGCTCAGAAGCAGTAGTGAGCCTATGCACGGACAAAGCAGAAGGAGTTCGCGAGCCAAGGGAGACCAATCGCCATTCAGACGCGCTCAGCAGCGCGGCGGACGCAAGGCTAACCGAGGTTCCCCCTGTGATTGAGCAAACCCGCCTGTACGTGGAGCAAAGGAAAGATTTGTCTGTGCTAAAATTGATAAACGAGTGCGACAGCTCAGAACGAAAAGAGTCAAGATTGTATCATTTAGACTCTTGTGGTTTACTGCATTTCAGAGACAAAGCGCACGGTGCCTCAAACCGAGTAGTTGTCCCTTTGCTAATGAGGAGTGAAATTGTGAGATTATGCCATGATATCGGAGGCGGAGGACATTTAGGATTTCAAAAGACCCGCCGGGCGGTTAGCAAAGGCTATTTCTGGCATGGAATGAGACAAGATGTTGCAGAACACTGCAGAAACTGCCAATGGAGAGAGAAACCGAGGGTGAGCGAATTGCATGGACCACCTCCTGATCTTAGTGTGACTTAAGGGAAGACTGGGAGTTGCCACGACCATTGAACTGTGCTCATGATTTCTGCGGTTGCGTGTTTTACATATAGAGGGCGGAGTTGTCCGCCGTTTGAAATTTACTCCTCTGCCTGGGGGGACTGAGGGTCCGCCCACATTGTGCGGTGTTGTGAAACCAGTGCTTGTGCGCGAGGACAATGTTTAGCAGCTTTGACGTACTCGAAATGTGACTGCTGCCATAAGATTGAGTTGCGAACTTTGCGACGTACTGTTGGTTGTGAAAGTAAGGTGACCACGAATTTTTCATAGAAAATTTCTTTATAAGAAGAGGGGGTTGTGAAAGTCTGTGTACGGGAGGCCTAGGCATGGCCCAAAAGAACTCTCTCCATCGACTAACACCAGAGACACTGTGTCTGGCTTCAAAATTATCGCCCTGCCCCGTCGGCGAAGGCGGTTGTGTGGAATGCGGCGGGCGCAGCAGAAAGACGTGTGAAGTAGCCAGAGGGCAACGGAGGAGAGGCCGCGCGGGGAGCCCAGCGCGACCACAGATCCCTGCGACCCATTTTGCAGCGCGTCCCCAACTCCCCCCCCCCCCCCCCCTTTTGGCGCAGAGACAGGAACGTTTGTGCGTTTGTGTGTGCGCGCATGCACGCCTGCAGACGGCCTCGTTGTGAGGTACGGGCTGCGGACTCGGAGAAGGCTGGGAGTTGGGTCTTTATTAAGAGAAGTTAACCAAAAAGAAAAGAGGGCCCCAGGCCCTTGGAAAGTACAGACTGGCTCCCCGAGCAGCTGCTCTCTTCCGCTACTAGAGGAAGACTCGCTTTGTCCGTTGACGGTCGAGTTTGCGAATGCCGTGGTCGCGTGACCAAGCCGCGGTTCTTGGAAGAGACCACCCCTGGTTCTGATGCGAGAGGAGAGAGGACAGCCGTGACCCTCATAAATATGTCAACTTCGAGAGGAGTGCGTCTTCGGCTGAACATGAGCTCCGCGTTCGCGAAGAGGCCGGCACCCTGCGGCGCCGAGGGTAGGCCGGAACGCTCGCAGCACAAACAGTTTCCCGGAGTTCGTGGGCCCACAGGCCAGCAGTGTTTTGCAGCGCAACGGCCTTACTAACGACTCGAGGTGGCGGGGGAGGCCGGCAAGCTAGCACCAGGAGGGCTCCCAGCAAAGGAGACGAGGCGCTGGTTTAGGGGAACCGCTGCCCTCCGAGGGACACCTGATCCCCTTCGACAGATCCCCAACGGGGCCGCCGGCCTTCGCGTCTTCGGCCGCGGCTTCGTGGAAAAATCGGCGGGCGCCCTTGGTCGGCTGCATGAGCAGCGACGGCGAAAAACCGTTGGGCGAGGAGGACACCGAAGGAAAGAAGAGAGTCCTCAGAGAGACGCGTTGGACAGAAGAGACAAAGGACAGAACGAGCAGAGACGGCGAAGTAAACGGACGGAGATCGCGCTGGTCTGTAGTCGGTGAGGCCGGACCCGAGGGCATCCGCTGCAAACTGACCGCCAGCCGAGACGCCCAAGAAGCCGGACGCCACAACCCGTCAGAGTACCGCCAGTCGAGACGCCCAAGAAGCCTGACGCCACAACCCGTCACAGTCACCGAAACGTGGGACCGCCACCAGGCAGAGCGCCACCCCCGCCAGAGCAGCCGAGAGCGAGGCAGCGGTGACAGCGATGAGCGGAAGACAGCGGTGAGCGGAACTCCCAGTTTCACCTTCAGGCAGAGTGAGAATAAATTAGGTTGATTCGGAGGCGTTGTGTGTTGGCTCATTTGTCCTCGCTTCAGCAGAACCCGTAGATAGCAACAAATATCGTGTTGCATTGTGACTGACCCCCGACAGGCGGGAACGTCACAAAAGAACCCCAGGTGGTCGAAATTTCCGGAGCCCTTCACTGCGGCGTGGATGATGTCGTTAAAAGTTAGCAACGACCGGGGATCTCGGAAGACGGCCTGGCCTCTAACAGCTAACGATGTGAAAACTTTCACTCCGATGAACTATTAAGCAGACACGTACAAGCGCAAAAAAACACGGACAGAGAAGAGACTTGGACAACACGAGCGCTTACGTTCAACTGAAGGTTTATTGATACACAAGCACAATTATATACACCTTTCTGCATGACGTCAAACTGATAGCCCTGCCGACATCACGTGGCTGCTCCCAAAAACATTATTTCCTTTTTAGTCAGTGTGACAGATGGTGCGCTGACGCAGGATGGACCGGCTTTTCTAATTAAATCTGCCTCTATTATCTCTCTCACATCCTGTTTGGCCACAATCACATGTTTGGCCACAATCTTGCATGCGCTGAAGACAGGTTTACATGGTTTCTTGTTCTTTTCAGCGCAATCATGACAATGTTCAGAAAGATTACCGTCTCTATAATTGCCTACCTTCCTCCTGTGTTCCAGTAATCTTTCATTCAGACATCGGCCAGTTTGACCGATGTACCTAGAGCCACACGATAGAGGAATTTCATAAACCACACCAGAAACACATGCTACAAAAGAATCCCGGTGCTTGATACCGCATGGTTATTTAGGCTTTGGAAAAGGATTAGTCAACTTGACTATTTTTTCCAACTTCTCAGACGCCGAGAACACTACTCTGACGTCACTGCGTTTCGCAATCTTCTTTAGGCGATGCGAGGTGTTGTGCAAATAGGGGATGACTACCGTTCTGTTTCCATTTGCTTCGATTTGGTTCTTGTCTTTTCTCTTTACGGTTTTCGATATTCCTTCAGATACGGATACAGTGAGGCTTGTCGGATACCCAGCTGACTGAAGACGCGTCACTTGCTTTTGGAAACCATGGCCCAGTGAATGGCAACACGACTTTTTCAGTGCATTATTTAGGCATTGCTTAGCGATTGCTCTCTTAACAAGTTTTGTATGAGATGAATGAAACGGTAAGAGGGGTTTGTTAGCTCTTGAATGATACTCCCAACACGTAGATTTGTCAGTGAGAATTAGCTTCAAATCTAAAAACTGTAAAATACCATCTCTTGGAATTTCATGCGTCAGTACTAAAGGATTAAAACACTCACCAAAAAGGGCTAGAAGCTGATTGACAGTGGTCGAAAAATCACTGCACCCTTGTAATAAAATAAAAAAAATCATCGACGTATCTAAAAACAGTCACATTGTTAAAAACCTTCAGGCGGTCAGAAACGACTCTGTCACAATGAGCCAAAACTATGTCGCTAAGAACTGGGGCAATACAAGAGCCTATACAAACCCTTTGCTTTTGAATGAAAACCTGGTCATTCCATTCAATGTAAGTTGACCTGAGGAATTGCTTTCATTTTATCATTTTACGAGTCCCCTAGCGGAGCCACGTAGGCGAACGTCGAAACCTCCACTTCTGCAAGTTTTATACGGCTTATGCTTGAGTACTTGAGCTTTCTCTCCTCGCTCGTGGTAGCGGGCTCCGGAATAATTTCGACCACCTGGGCATCTTTAACGTGCACTATCACACAGCACACGGGCTCCTTTGCGTTTTGCCTACATCGAAACAACGCCGCCGCGGCAGGGTTCGAACACGAGAACTTCGGCTCAGTAGCGAAGCGCCCTAACGAGGTCGAAATTTACCCGCATCACGGTGGATGGTACACGGTCGTGGTAGTTCACAACAGCAACACAGTTAACGGCTTCACCTTCAGAGCACGCAGTGCAACGCACGCAGAAGAGATTGCGATTGCTGTCGCAGCCTCAAATTTCGATTCAAAATACATAATCACCGACTCGCGAGGGACCTGTCGGAACGTCGAACAAGGCTGCACTCCATTCCTAGCCTATTGAATCTGCCAAAATTGCGTACGGGATACGGAGCCCGCAAGTTACCAGATATGGGCCCCTACTCATCAGTGGTTGGCAGGAAACGAGGCAGCAGACGCAACCGCCAGCGCGCTCTCTCAGCGGGCTGTTTTCTCCTCCCCACCCGATCAGGAACCCGATTTTAATCCGGTCTATACCTTCAAAGACATTACAACCTACTATCAAGATAGTCATCGCCTTTACCGTCGCCCATGTAAACGCCTCCAGAAGGTGGATGAGAGGCTCCTTCTACGCCTTCTCACCAATACATTGCTGTTACCGGCAGCACTAAAACATTCTGAGCCCTCCTTTAATGGCAGCTGCCCGCATTGTAGTGCGGTGTATTCTGACACCTATCACATGCTGTGGAGCTTTCCTTATAACCCGGCTAATCCCCCTAACCCAACCCGGGAGGACTGGGAGGCGATCCTGCTCAGCTGCCACGACTTACAGGCCCAACAAGCCTTACTAGGGCGTGCATGGGCGGCGGCCACCACCACCGCCACTGGGGTCCCAAACTACGGACCTCCACCTAGTGCTTGTAAGGATTGGTCCCTTACGGGCTGATCCAAATGTACCTCCTGTCGCTTCCTAAAAATGTTTCCACCACCACCTCACACACCGCTTGCCAATTTCAAAACACGTGCACAAACACATAATTGTCCATCCTATCTGCCCCGAAACATGTATCCTCACTACGATACGGACAGAAGAAAGGCTATGGAACAAAAACTTCACGAAATATTTTCAGTTCAGAAAGACACAGCGCACGTGGACGTAGCAGGACATGCGGATAGAGACGCCTTTTCCCTGGAAGTTGTCGACCATCGAGGTTCTCCCCTTGAATGGGCGACGATCGATAAAACGAAATTTCCGGAGGAGGCCGAAGAAGGTGCTATAGCTTTAGCCATTACTTCCACCACCACTGCCAAATACATCACCAGCGACTTTATTACCGCAATGCGAAATTTTTCAAACGTAAGGGCCCACACCGCAGCCATCGAAATTTTTTTGTCCAGTACCCGCCAGATCACATTGATCTGGGTAACCGCCTATTCGGACGATTCTGGAAACAAGGCGGCGCACCAATCTGCCCGAGGATTCGAATTTAATTGGGAGGTGCGTTACCCCGAGCTCACGTCGGCCAAGGAGCGAGTGACAACATACAAAGAAATTACAACCCAATTCAAGAAAGAGCGACAAATCTTCCCAGAACCACGCAGATCTCTAAGTAAAACACAACAGGCCAGTTGGCGGCAGCTCCAAACAGACACTTCCTTTAATCCGTACATGTTCTCCATTTGGTTTCCAGAGCATTTCAGCCCCGCCTGTTCTCTCTGTGGACATCAGAAGGCAGACACACCGCACATCCTATACCCATGTAATCAAGACAAGCTCTGATGAACCGGTTTCTTAAAATGGCTCTGGGTCCACACTGGGCATGAGGAGTTTCTTGCACAGACTCCAAGAATGATTTTAGAATATGATTTCATTAATGGATCTGGCTTGATGCCGCTTACGGGAAGGTTCAGTAAGGCTCGTCCACGCCGGGGCTGAGTCAGCTTGCTGTGGCACGGGCTCGACGAATGGCTGGATGTCTGCTGCGGCCGGGCTGGGGGTTCTTCGCGGCTGTGCGGCTCTCGTTCTCGGCCAGGAATTGGAGGAGCTGCCAGGTGCTGAAGCGTTCTGTCGGAGGCCGAAGGCGAGCGAAGGCTAGACCCCGGGCTCCGTGGTCCATGCGCCGCCCCGGTCTTCTGCCTTCCTCCGTCTCGTCCGCCCGCTCCCCGCTTCCTTTTGTTCACTCCGCGCAGATCTCCCTCCTCGTGACAGCGTCGAGCCCCCCTCCGTGGCGACACGACGCCAGGATGGCGCGGTCTGCCGCTTCCCGGGAAAGTCGCTGACCGGGTTCACTCCACGCAGCTCTTCCCTGGAATCTTCGTGACAGGCTTAATCCCCACCGTAGGAGTCTTCGACGGCCATCTCATGCGCTATGTAGCCTTGCCTCTCCGTGGCGACACGACGCCAGGAAGGCGCGGTGGGCCGCTTCCAGGGAGTCACTGACCGGATTTGTGCGGCCACTGGTGTACGCGCACGAATTGTCACAAAGCCACTGCAGAGTCTGCTGCTCTCTACCCAACCGCAGTGGGAGGCCGCGCTGCATGCTCAGCTCGGAGCCGGAGGTTAAACTCCGTGTCACGGAGCGAGGCGAAGAGGTCGCCGAACGACATCGTCGGTCGGCCACCTGGCGTCCGGCTTAGAAGAGGAGCCCACCGCGGGGAGGGGAACATCACCCCGACCCGCGCCTAAGACCTCTTCTTGAATAAAGTTTCCTCCTCCTCCTGGCCCCCCAGGGACAGTGGACACCTTAGTCGTGCTTTAAGCTACGAAAGCGATGAAGATCGGGAAGCTTGGAAAGCAAAGGAAAGGCCCATAACTGCCCCCTTGGAACAGTGGAGACCCCAGTCATGCTTTAAGCTATGTGGCGGTAGTGACAGACGTGCGCTGCATGCGTTGGCATTGACAACGTTGTGCCAGTAACGCGGCACTGAAGCCATAGGCTGTCGGCGCTCATTGTGTTCGCTGGCGTTCGCGTTGTTGTTTTAGAATCCCATGATTTTAATGAAAGGAAGTGACAACGCTCCCTGCGTGAGTGGCCGCCTGAATCATGCTTTGAGGTGCGTGGGTGGGGGGGGGGGGGTGGGGTGAGAAAGAGATGTGGCCTGCTTGCGTTAGCGCATACAACGTTGTGACAGACACGTGGCACTACAGCAGTATGCCGCAGCCTTCAGTGGGTAAGCAAACTGTCTCAATCAGCCATTAACCGTCCCCTGCCAGGGTGTGCGCGCTGCCTATCCAGGGTCACAACGCACTCAACGTTACAGACGCCAAGCCGCGTATAGTTGCCCGATATTCCATAGCTTTCGCTGGCTAGCTCAGCAGTAGTTAAAGCGCAGCTAATTTTTTGCAATAACGACCTCATCTTGTAGCACGTAAATGTGCTCTGAGAGGCAGCACAAAGCGCGGTGATCTACACAGGAGCTCGTGTCGTGGAAAATCCAGCGTCGCCGCGGGTGTAGTTGACCGTGAGCGAAAAATCCCGAATGAAGCCTCTTAGAAGGCAGGTGGGCCACCTAGGTCACGTGACCTTGCGGCGCCATCACCACCTGCCCACCGGAATTTCAGCGAACTGCACAGCGTGGTAGGTGGCAGTTAAATTAATGATTGGTCGCTTGGGAAGAGCAACCTGGGTCGTACAAGCCCTACCTGAGGCAGCACCTGCCATCGTAGGTCAGTGGAGCATCGCTTAACCGCTGAGTGTTGGTGAAAACATTTCTTTAATCATAGGGAGATGTGTTGGGGGTCGTGACCTGAAGGGTCTCTTACAACCACTATACTCCGTTTCATACATCAGGTGCAACGCTGTCAAAGCTAGCGCTCTTTTTTGCGCAGCCTGCATCCGTGACAGAAAATAGTGCGTTGCTTGTGGTGAGCGAAAAATAACAAATGCATTGCCGACAGGCTTCGTGGGTAATACATTTGTCATCAGCGTGACAAAAAACGATGATATTGCGAATGAATCGGTCGAGATCTGTGATTTTGTATTTTGCGTGTGTCGTCTTTTTCCATTTCACGTTTTCGCTGTCCCCGCTGGCCGCCGTGTTTACTCTTTCTGTCCGCCTCCCTTTTACTTTTGAGAAAACGGCGTCCAGCTCAGCGGCGTGACGACAATTTGGACCAATCTGAAACACGGACAAATACGCCTTGCTCGTCGGTAAATTGGTTTTTAAGGAAAGGAAATGTATCTGTCATACCTCGGTGGACACCTAAACCTCGCCGTAACGGGCAGGGAGGAAGATGGAGCGACGCGTTAGACCGCACGGCCACAAAACAGCGCGGAGGGATACACCTCTCTTTATTTTTTTCTGCGGACTACTTCCGTAGCCTTCACCGCGTTGCACATGATGTATGAAACTGAGTATAGGTGGGATGCCTAGTCAGGCACACCATTGGCGGTTGCCGCAGCCCGGGCGCGCTGCGTTAAGGCCCTTTGGGCCTCGAGGGTGCAGCAACCGGACAGGGTCGCCTCCCAGTCCTCTCCAGTGGGGTTTGCGATAGGGGGTAGGGATGGGTTCTGCTGGCAGGCCCACACCATGTGGTAGGTGTCAGACACCTCCACACAGTGTGAGCACCGCCCGTCGAATTGAGGATTGAAATGCTGTAGAGTTGCCGGGCACAGCATCGTGTTGGTGAGCAGGAGTACCCGCTCGTTGGCCTGCCCCAGCCCTTTGCACGGGGTGGGAAGAGTTTGGTGCGTGGATTTTTAATAATCGGATATTTCCTTAAAAGTGTAAACCGGTTTGAAATCGAAGCCCTGGTCGGCGTCGGGTCTCGTGGGAAATGCCCGGAGAGAGAGCGCGCGGGCGGCGGCGTCGGCTGCCTCATTTCCGTGGACGCCTTGGTGACCTGGAGCCCAAACGAGAGATCGGTGCGTGGGATCCGAGTCTCGGCTACAATTTTGGTAAATGCGATAAGCTGAGGAAGTAACCCACCCTTGCTCAACGTGTCGACAAGCCCCTCGCGAGTCGGTGATTATGTATTTAGAGGAGGTGTCAGAGGCTGCCAAAGCGATGGCAACCTCTTCTGCGTGAATTGTTGCGCCACTGCGCCAGGAGAGGTATGATGGCTCCCAGGCATCTATGAATGCAAAGCAGGGAATGAGCCTGAGCGTACATGGGAATTAACTAATTACGCTATAGCGTCATATCCATAAGGGGGAGCTCAAGTGTCCCCTCCAAATTTTTACATGACTCACATGGCCTCAAATCGTCTGTTATCTCCCAGATGAAGAGAAATTCTGAAGTTTGGTTAAATTTACTTTTAGGTCTTACACTTTTATACGCATGGTTGAAATATTGTTTTGTATATATTACGTAATTACGTATGCTCTCTATAAGTAAAACGTCTGCGAGCTTGGTCATGCTCTTTCTATTCATACCCTCCGTTGAAACACCATATGCTGTATTTTACGTATGCTGTATTTAACCATATGCTGTATTTAACCATATTCTGTATTAACCATATGCTGTATTTAACAAAATACGTAAAAAGTAATTCCACAAGGCAATACATATTCACCAAGTGAATTAATCTCTAATTTTCTTAACCTAGCGTCGTCCAGCTGCTAATGGGGTACAGCTGTGCTGACAAGGTCCTTAGCTTCCGACATACAGTGAGCCGGTTATCTTAGCTCTACAACTTCGTTATACCAATGACAGGCTGCCAGACGAACCAAGAGTAGCACAGATCGAGCCCTGTTACTGCGAGGGAACGGTGTGTCCGATTGCACTCGTTTTCACCCGAGCACCAAATAGATTGGCTTCTTCCTTCCTTTTCCCCCCGCGCGATTCCGCAAGGGGCGCTTACCGTACGACGTTGGAGCACTCGCTCACGTCGGAGACGGTCGCCCACTCGCCGTACTCGAACTTCTCTGGCATGAGCTGCTGCCTCAACTCCGCGTACACCTCCCAGAAGGCCAGCAGGGTGGAAATGGCGATGACCGCGATGAAGGTGCAGCAGCAACAGCCGCACAGGCCCAGCGCCACCGTCGCCGAGCTGTAGCCTGAGGGAGCCTTGGTCTCGCCGGCTGTGCTCGTGGGGGGCACGTCACCTTCGGCGCCTCCGGTTGCCGTCGGGCTTTTGCCTTCGTCACCCCTGCGCAAGCAGTAGAGCTGGACGCTGAGTGCGTTGAGTTTGTTCACAGAGAGAGGGCATTTCACCTCTAGCTGTTTCGCCAAGTGATTTAACTTAGTGATATAACGCTACACGGCGGCCAATTAATGCCACTTAACAATCACGAATTGCCGTATAGTCTGCATGCCAGGGTGTCTCAGAGAAGATTTGCAATAATTCTCAAAAATAACTTTTCTGAGGTAAAAATATGGCTTTTTAGCATAGCGCTACCAGTGTTGGCGGACACAAGAAAACCGGTTTGTAGACTGAAGTAGTAAGCTGGTTAACTGGTTAACTGATTTTTTAATAATTAACTTTTTGACTAGTAGACTTAGGCGCCTAGGGGTAATTAGATGTTTGCAACCGGACGTAATTTCGAAAACGAGATTACACTTGGCGCTGTGGCTCCATAAAATTTGGCTTTTTTGACTACTTACGTGCACTGGAAAGGTTGCTTTGCCTGCATCCTTTTCGAAAGTGCATGTATTTTAGCACGATGCAACCAAATTTTGTCGAGCCACAGCGACATGGATAATCGCGTTTTCGAAATTCTAAAGACTGATATGGCTATTATTAACGACCGGTTAAAATGTCTAACTAGAACTAGGCCTCTAACCCTACTAGTTCATCATCATCATCAGCCTGACTACACCCACTGCAGGGCAAAGGCCTCTCCCATGTCTCTCCAATTAACCCTGTCCTTTGCTAGTTGCCGCCACTGTATCCCCGCAAACTTCTTAATCTCATCCGCCCACCTAACTTTCTGCCGTCCCCTGCTACGTTTGCTTTCTCTTGGAATCCACTCCGTTACCCTTAAGGACCAGCGGTTATCTTGCTTTCGCATTACATGCCCTGCCCAAGCCCACTTCTTCCTCTTGATTTCAACTAGGATGTCATTAACCCGCGTTTGTTCCCTCACCCACTCTGCCCCCTTCCGATCTCTTAACGTTACACCTATCATTTTCCTTTCCATAGCTCGCTGCGTTGTTCTTAACTTAAGCTGAACCCTCTTTCTTAGCCTCCACGTTTCTGCCGCATAGGTGAGTACCGGTAGGATACAGCTGTTAGATACTTTTCTCTTCAGGGATATTGGTAAGCTACCGTTCATGATCTGAGTGAACCTGCCATACGCGCTCCACCCCATTCTTATTCTTCTAGTTATTTCCCTCTCATGATCCGGATCTCCGGTCACTACCTGCCCTAAGTAGACATATTCTCTTACTACTTCCAGCACCTCGCTACCAATTGCGAACTGCTGTTCCCTTGCAAGGCTATTGAACATTACTTTGGTTTTCTGCATGTTAATTCTTAGCCCCGCCGTTCTACTCTGCCTGTCTAGCTGATTGATCATGCTTTGCAATTCTTGTCCTGAGTGGCTTAGCAAGGCAATGTCATCAGCGAATCGCAAATTACTCAGGTATTCTCCATTAACTCTTATCCCCAACTCTTCCCATTCTAGTCCCCGGAATACCTCCTGTAAGCAGGCAGTGAAGAGCATTGGCGAGATCGTGTCTCCCTGCCTGACACCTTTCCGTATTGGAATTTTATTGCTGACTTTATGGAGAACTATAGTAGCTGTGCAATCGTTATAAATATCTTCCAATATTTTCACATAGCACTCTTCCACACCCTGATTCCGCAATGCCTGCATGACAGCTGAGGTTTCTACTGAGTCGAATGCTTTCTCGTAATCAATGAAGGCTATATATAGGGGTTGGTTATATTCTGCGCATTTCTCTATCACCTGATTGATAGTGTGAATGTGGTCTATTATCGAGTATCCTTTACGAAAGCCTGCCTGATCATTTGGTTGACTAAAGTCCAAGGTTGTCCTGACTCTATTAGCGATCACCTTAGTAAATACCTTGTAGGCAACGGACAATAAGCTGATCGGTCTGTAATTCTTCAAGTCCTTGACGTCTCCTTTCTTATGAATTAATATAATGTTAGCGTTCTTCCAAGCTTCTGGTACTCTCGAGGTCACAAGGCATTGCGTATACAGGGTGGCTAGTTTTTGTAGCACAATCTCTCCTCCGTCCTTCAGCAAATCTGCTGTTTCCTGATCCCCACCAGCTGCTTTCCCTCTGTGCATTCCTCCTAAGGCGGTATGTCCCATTGCTGTGCTCGACTGCCTCCCTCAGTAACTTGATGATTACATTCGCTACTGTATAGATTTATGTAGAACTCTTCGGCTAATTCAACTATCTTATCCATATTGCTGATGACATTGCCCTGTTTGTCTTTTAGCGCATACATCTGGTTTTTACCTATGCCCAGTTTTCTCCTCCCTACTAGTTATAACTTAATTATTCAGATTAGTTAGCCCGCTTATTACTTAACAGATTCACCGGTTTTCTGGTGTCTGTGAACACTGATAACACTATACTGAGAAAGCCACTTTTTCCTCAAAAATCTATTTTTGAGAATTATTGGGTCTTTTCTGAAATACCGGGTATATAAATGGCTGCGTGGGTTCGGGGTTGAAAGGAAGTCTACTCTACGTCAGGGTCCGGGTTTGGGCTTCAGGTGCGGTTACCTAACTTCACCTTCGCCAGAGTAAACAGTCCGTATCACGGAGCCGGCAGCTTTGTACAGTCAGGGCCAATATTTATATGAAAACATTAAAAAATCACAGCCGAAAAATGAAAAATGTGCCGTCGGTCAAAGTTCGCCCATTGCTTGCGGGGAAATTACGTCACCATACCACTAGAGAAGTCGCTTCCAAATGCATCAATAGCTTATAATGCCATTGAATTGCCAATACATAAGCAGAGCTCCCTGCAAATTTTAATAGCACGAAGCACGCCTCGACGATCAAATTCTTTTCACTCCTTATGTAGCAAATATTGGAATGCACATACTTCACACATATTCCAGAAAATGCCTGTGGTGTGCTGCCGTGTAAGGTCCCCCTCCTCGTCCCACCAAATCACACTTTGTCCAGAATGGTCCCTCCCCTCGGGACGACCCTTCAGTTCACCTCCCTTCGGGCCCGATTAGAGAGGCCATGGGGCCTCTTTATTCACCGACAACGCAGACCAGACACAGCACTCGCGAAACTCCGCATGTATGGCGACCAGGTGGAACGTGTGGTGCGCCGGGTCTCCAATAAACGTGTGGGGTGGGGGGGGGGGGGGGGGGGGGCGGGTAATGAAGCAAAGATGCCTTGCGGCTGGCACATGCCTTCGTAACGAGTAGAATTCGCAACTCAACCCCTTACCTTCGCATGCGCAAACACGACGAGGATCAACTTTAAGTCATACACCGCAGTCATCAAAAGGCTCTTGACCTTCCCATTACCACATCGGAATCCAGTTCTCGTGAACGCAATGTTCTCCCAATTAAGATCGGCTCAGTGTTAACAGTGTGACGAGAGGGGTTCCCTCGACCACACTGTCTGGAAATTCTCTTTTTCCCCAGGAAGGGCACTGAATATCGAAGTGAAGTAGCTTGGTAAGCCCTGCTGCGGAGCTAGGACTTTCACACCCAGCGGAAACTCGTCCGACTGGCTGAGGAGACCGCCGAGGAACAACAGCATATCCCGGCCAGAATCCAAGGCGGTGTCTTTCCCTGACATCCTCGGCCTGCAGCCGTGGGTGTTGGGGCCCGCACCTTCTCTGTTGGACATTAAATGTTTGATCTCTCTCTCTCTCCAATTCGTATCGGATGGCTCGTCCACGTGCATTGTACGAGCGAATTTGGACTTACGAGGTCTGTTAGAAAAGTATCCGACCTTATTTTTTTTTTGCGAACACCTGATGAATATGAAACAAGCGCGCTTGCACCAGCAGACCTTGAACCGTCGTGCGCATGCACGAATTTTTTCCCGCCTGCCGATAGCGTCAGTCGCTGGGAGGCAGCGTTTGAGTGAGGTAGGTAGTGCGCAGTGCTCTCGTCGGTTTTTTAGTGCAAGCAAAATGGCGGTGTGACAGGAGCAGCGCTAATGCATCAAATTTTGCCAGAAATGGGGCGACAGCCAAGTGGAAACCATTCGGAATATTTAGACGGTTTTCGGTGATGATGCTTAGAGCAGCACACAATTTGAGCAATAGTACAACTGGTTTAAAGATGGCCGCACATCGGAGGAGAGCGAGCCACGCTCTGGTCGGCCATCAACATGCCGAAATGGCCAGGCCATTGCCGAAGTGAACGCTCTGGTGATGTGGGACCGTCGTGTGACTATCCGAGAAATTGCGGAAGAGGTGGACATCAGTAGTTTTTCAGCACATTCTATTATCACCGAAGATTTGGCCATGAAGAGAGCTGCGGCGAAATTCGCGCCGAAGCTGCTCACGCTGGAGCAAAAGCAGCTTCGTATTGAAGTCTCACAGGACACGCTGGATTCCACAAACAGTGACCCCGACTTCATCAACACCATAGTCACTGGTGACGAGTCTTGGGTGTACGGGTACGACCCGGAAACCAAATCCCAGTCGTCACAGTAGAAGCATTCCACGTCCCCAAGACCAAAGAAGGCCTGCCAAATGCTCAGCAACGTCAAAGTGATGCTCACTGCTTTCTTGGACTCTCGCTGTGTGACACACCACGAGTACGCACGCCCCATGGTCAAACAATGACCAAAGAGTACAACAGAGATGTCTTCCGTCGCCTACGTAATGCTGTGCGGCGCAAGAGACCGGAGTTGTGGTCAACAGGAAATTGGCGCATCCATCACGACAATGCTCCTGAATATTCTTCGCACTTGATTAAGATTTTTTGGCGAAAAACCAGATCCCTGTAGTTCAACAGGCTTCTTACTCTCTTGATATGGCCCCCTGCGACTTCTGGTTGTTTCCCAAAATCAAGAGGTCATTGAAAGGAGCGCGATTTCAGACTAGAGTGGACATTATGGCTGCAACGACAGCTGAGCTAAACTCCATTCCGAAAAAGGTTTTTTCGGAATTCTTCCAACAGTGGCAGCACATCTGGGAGAAGTGTGTTGAGTCCCAAGGAGACTACTTTGAAGGTAATTAGGTTTCCAACGCTCCAGTTATGCCATTTTTTTGTCTTCGGCCAAAGGTCGGATACTTTTCTAACAGACCTCGTATGTCTTTTATACGCATGTTCCTTCCGAAGAGCAGAAATAGCCGTCTTCGTGTATCGCCTGTTGTTTGCAATCTGCTCTCGAATTTCTTGGAATTGGGCGTTCACGTAAATTGGAAAGGCTTAAAACTCCTCCTTGAAGGATCTCAGTTCTTGGATAATTTGTTGGTAGACCTTGTCTAAGGCAGGCTGGGAGCTAGGTACTACCTGCTGTTTTTGGTTTTGAGGAGTCGGCTGAGTTACCGGCGTTATTGCATTAGTAGTTGTTCGCTTAAGCTCTTGGTTTTGGATTGTTAAAGCACTGACTTGTTTTTTCAGACTTTCTATCTCTTTTTTGAGTGCTGTCAACTCCGTGTTATTCTGAGGGGAGTACGAGGGGAGGGGAGGCTACTCTGCAAAGCTCAGCTCACGCACAATGTACGTGGACAAGCCATCTGATACGGATTCAACATGCCAGCCAAACGTAGAGTAAAGATCTGGCAGTGGAATTGCCGGGGATACAGGCGAAATCAGGCTGCTCTTATTCTCCTTATATCACAGGGATCTGACCCACCGGCACCTATCCTGATTCAAGAACCCCACCTAATGCCTATTAAACTCCAAGACTACGTGACTTATCAGCACGACCAGTTAACTGCCACGTTAGTGCACAAATTATGGATATTGCGCACCGCTATATTACTATTCTTCCTCTCCGAAGAGCAGCGGCAAGCACGCACGTATTGAATGTCTACAGCCCTCCTAAAGACAGGCACGCAAGATTGGGTTCCCTCATGAAGAAATTTCTGAGCTTAGCGGGCCATGCCCCCTGCGTGATTGGGGGCGACTTCAAAGCACCACACCCTTCATGGGGCTACCCGGTGGCGAAACCAAAGGCAGAAAACTGGAGGAAGTAGTGTCGCAAGAAGGGTTATCGAGCCTCACCGGTCCCACCTACCCTACGAGGCTGGGAAACAGTGTCAGTCGAGATACGTGTCCGGACCTAACGTTCACCAAGAACATACAAAGCGTCATTTGGAAGAATACCGAACAGCACCTGGGAAGCGATCACTTCATACTCTCTCTGGAGATAAGCACAAACGCGTGCAAGCGTGAAATAGGTATCGCAAGATTTACGAACTAGGACAGGTGGAGAAAGGCCCAGGCATCTACTGCAAACCCTATTACCGACCTAGAGGAATGGGTTAAGGATGAGGTGCACACTTTGAAAGCATTTACGAAAGAGGTATGGACGACAGAAGATTGCTCAGCGGTCGATCCGCACCTTCTAAATTTATGTGAAGCGAGGCACGCATTGACAAAGAGATGGAGAAGACAATGGCTTAACCGCAAACTCCAAGAAAAAAATAGAGGAGATAAACAAAAAGGCAGAATCCTATGCTATATCTATAACCAGACAGAGCTAGAATTCGCTCTGCTTTGGTATTCAGGGGAAGCTAGGTGTGTCAAAGAGTTGGAAGCTCCTGCGTGTTCTAGTCGACCTCTGCAGCAGCAAGTCGGCCACTAAAGACAGGCTCACAAAGATCGTACACACCACCCCGTGCACGGACACAGAGTTGATGAAAAAGCTCAAGACCAGGTATCTGTGCACGGAACAAGCCGTGGAACAGCCGGAGTATACTGGGCTGCCGAATCCCGAGCTGGACATCCCACTCACGAAAGAAGAAATCAAAGCAGAAATCTCGACCATGGGAAAAAATGCAGCTCCAGGTTCAGATCAAATAACAGCGAAGCTCTTATTTAACCTCAGCGATGACACCATCACCTCCCTGGTGGAATGCTTCAATGAGCAGCATTGGGCTACAGGAACGTTACCAATATCCTGGAAGACAGGCGAGGTTGGGTTCATTCCGAAGCCGAACAAAGCCCTTAAACTGGATAATCTAAGGCCGATATCGCTGACCTCGTGTTTGGGGAAGCTCATAGAGAGGGTCATCAATACAAGACATAGTAGATGCTTAGAAGAGAACAACCTCCTACCTAACACTCAATTCGGCTTTCGCCCTCACCTATCGACACAGGGCGCCCTCTTGTACTTGTAGAAATACCTCCTTGAGACACCTCCGAAGTTAGAGACAAGGACCATCCTGGCACTTGATTTGAAAGGAGCGTTCGATAACGTTCCATATAAAAATGTCCTGCAAAACCTCGCCGATACCAACTATGGCTCAAGAACCTACAACTATGTCAAAAACTTCTTATCAGCCAGGCAAGCCACTATAAACTTCGGTGGAATAAAATCAGATCCCATCCCTCTAGGCCCGAGAGGAACTCCGCAAGGGGCGGTGCTGTCACCCCTCTTGTTCAATTTGGCTATGAAAGATCTACCAGGCCTTCTTTCTGAAATCCCCTGCATCAAACACACTTTGTATGCGGATGATGTCACTGTCTGGCGCAACTCGGGGAGTGACGCCGAGATCTAGGAGCGTCTTCAAGTAGCAGCGGACACGGTGGACCGGTACACCAGGGAGAGAGGCCTCCAGTGTGCACCGGAAAATTCCGAGTTGCTCATCCTGAAGAACCCGAGGACACCCCGAGCGCAGAACATCACGGTGTATATAGAAAACCACCCAGTACAGAAAACCATAGAGATCAAGATCCTAGGCAGTATATCCCGCAGCGGGGAGAGAACACCACCACTATGAAGAAGCTTACAACATCCACAGAGCAAATCATCTGGATGATACATCGCATCCGAAATAAACACCATGGCATGAAGGAAAGGGATTCGATCCGCTTAGTGCAAGCTTTCGTGATCTCTCGGATGATGTACGGGACGGTATTCCTTAACCTTTCCAGGTCGGAAATTAAAAAGTTGGAGACACTGATCAGGAAAGCCTACAGGACGGCATTGGGGCTACCGAACTCCACGCCAACGGCAGAGTTCATGGCTCTAAGAGTAAATAATATCCTCAAAGAGACGTGGGAAGCACAATGGCTCTCACACCTCCAACTTTATTTCCCACCCTCACAATGCTCTTTAAACTCACCATATCATGGCCCAGCCCTTCCCGCACTAGACATCCCCTTCAAGCACACAGAACTTGACACAGCACTCACATGTTGTAACACACGCTCTGCCACTGGTGCAGATAAAATCACATACACAACTCTCAAGAACCTTGCTCCCGAAGCCCAAACATTTCTTCTTACTGTCATCAACGACGCCTGGACTTCTGGCACCCTGCCAGTGGACTGGACATCGTCCCTGGTCTCATTCATACCGAAACCCAACAAACCCTCCACCATCAATAACCTCCGTCCTATTTCCCTCACCTCCTGCGCGGGCAAGCTCATGAAGCGCATGCTGCTTGCCCGCCTCACTTCCCATCTTCAGGCCACCGACTATCTCCCCCCCACCCTCATTGGCGTTCCCCGAGCACTATCCACCCAACACCTTTTCCATCTCCTTCAACACACCTTCTTTAACACAAATGCTTCAGACGCTGCGCAGGTCAAAGCCTTAGTAGCAGTTGACATACGCAAGGCTTTCGACTACATATCACACGACCACATCCTCACCATACTAGCTGACACGCAATGCGGACACAACATGTACAACTACATAAGAGCTTTCCTCTCCCACCGCTCCGCTCGTATCCGCTATCTCGACAAACTGTCTCACCCCATTCCACTCACTCGTGGCACTCCACAGGGTGCCGTCCTCTCTCCCATTCTATTTAACCTAGGCATGGTCCTGCTCGCCCAGGCTCTAGCCGATATTCCCGACCTTCATTTCCTCTTCTATGCAGACGATCTCACCTTGTGGTTCACCACTGGCTCACCGGGAGAGGTCCAAACTACACTCCAACAGGCACTTAACACCATTTCATCACACCTCTCCCAAGCGGGCCTGCAACCCGCTCCGCAGAAATCTGAACTTCTACTCATAACACGCGGTAAATATCAACGTACGATGTACCCCTCCATCTCCCTCACCCTAGCCGGACAACGCATCCCCCGTGTCGACTCTTGTCGCATCCTGGGTATGCCACTTTCACCTCTGCCATCCATCAGTCCATACGCACATGCCACTCAATCACACACTTACTCCGCCACATAGTCTTAAAACATGCCGACCTCTCCGAGACACACGCCAGCCGCCTTGCTCAAGCGCTGGCCCTGAACAAATTTTTATACTATATCCCTTACTGCCCCCTTACAAGTACACAACAAGACAAACTAATCCGGGCCGTCGATACACTATACAAAGCAACACTAGGGCTCCCCCTCAGGCTTCTACAGACATCCTGTACAGAACAGGCCTTTTCCATCCCCTTCCAGCCCTCCTTAACCTGCACCGAGAGAGACAAATCATCCGCGTGTCCAGTTCATCAGCTGGGCGGTGGGTACTATCACAGACTGCCTACGCACCCATCTCTTTACCAGACCCACCGCAGTCTCCGATCTACCCCGCTAACCTCTGCCTCGCACCCATTCCACGCAACATGTCCGCCTATACACACGCAGGCCGCCGCCAGGCATACGCATACAATCACAAGCCACCCTTGGACGCTGCGACGGTAGCCTACACAGACGCCTGTCTCACGGAAACCGCGGGCTCCAAGCGGCCTTCTTCCTCCACCCTTGCCTCTCTACAACCAGCACTCACACAACCGGTCCCTACACCTCCCCACCCTCCATGCTCGCCCTAAAAATACACGGGATCGCCGATGCCATCACACACTTTGCCACCCTACCCCCGTCCCCCAATACGTTGTCTATACAGACTCACAGGCAGCTCTGCGTGCCTTACATGAAAGAGCCCTCCCTTTCCCTACCCGATCGGCCTTAGATGCCGTCTTCTTAGCATTAAGCCCACGACCGGTGGCGCTTCGGTGGATCCCTGGTCACATGGGCATCCCCGGCAGTGAGCTTCTCACCAGCTTGCCTGCGAAACTATACACCGGGCGCCGGGGATCCCATGGACGAGCCTACCGACGGAGCAGGCGGTCAGGGCTTACAGACACACTGTCGACGAATACTACACGCAGCAAAAATTGGACTTAGCTGATTTACCACCACCACACCCATCCTTATCTATCCGTGAAGCTCGCATTTTTCGCCGAATACAGTTTAATCTCCTACGTACACAAGCCAAACTTTATCTGTACCGGCACACTTCCACACCTCAGTGCTCAAACTGTCCACACACATATGCAGACATAGAACACTGCCTTACACAGTGCCACGTAGCCTTCCAGTCCCCCAGCTATCTTTTCCCGTCACCCTCACCATGGTCCATCTGGCTTGCCTCCCGGGACCTGAACCTGCAACGTGCCCTCGTCTCCTTGGCCCAGGACCTATTGAACGCCTAACATAAAGGCTGTTAATAAAAAGTGTCACACCACCACCACCACAACTCAATAGGCTCACTCACAAAGCCAAGCAATGAACTGCTCGAGAAGATCCGTGTTAATGAGCCCTATACAATAAACCAAACTGAAGAGGTTCCACGCAATGTGAGAACACGCACCAACGTGCACCCCATTCCGCGGAATATGCATCCCGCACATAACATCCAGAGGAGGAAAGCAAGAGCGGAAGCACTGCAGAAGCCATGCCTGTGCCCTTTGTATGCAAACCTGGATATGTTTACAGAATCCGCGTTTTCTTACAACTTTGGATCGTTTGAGACTGCTGTACAGGACGGTAAAATTGTGCCTTTTAAAGAATTGTTTACATTTTTTCCCTGCTACTGGCCGAAGTATTATGCCTGAGTTCTGTTCGTTGCTGCAAAAATTTGTACAAGGGGCCAAGGCCTCGTCAGGCCCTTAGCCTTTAGCCTTGGCCTCCTCTTTGACACTGTCTGAGGAACAAATAAAGAAAAAAAATGGGACAAGCAGCCCAACACCCTTTACGTGGACGCACAGGACCAAAGAATGGAGTCATGACTGTTGTGGTCTCAACGCCTTCAGGATCGATGGTGAACTGCGCCTCAATGAAAACATCTAACCCCACTCATGCAGAGGAGGCAGCTATTGCATTAGCTGTAGCATCTAACCCCAACACCGTTGTGCTCACTGATTACCAGAACGTCTGTCGCAACTTCAATAACGGATTAATTCACAGGTCAGGGTTGTCATTGCTGACTAAGCATCCACCCAGCCAAGCCTCAGTCATCTGGTTTCCCGGTCACCTGGAACTACCAGGAGGAAACGAAGCCGCTCACAGGCATGCCCGAGCTCTTCTATACCGGGCGTCTCCCCCTGATAACCATGAAGGGTGCCGCGACCTAATAGGTTTAGCAGTGTATGCTGTCAATCTCGCGCCATACAGAACAGCCAGGAAGGAGCACCCAACACCACATAAATCCCTCAATAAGTTAGAAGAGAACGTCCTTAGGAGACTACAAACCAACACATACCCAACGCCAGCTAAGATATACCAGTGGTACCCTACACTATACTCTCCGCAGTGCCCACACTGTGGACAGGTAGCTAACCTATACCACATGGTGTGGGCATGCCAATTTAATCCCTTAGTTGGCCACATTCTAAACCCCTCAGAGGAGCAGTGGGGGGCTGTTCTGCTCAGCCATGATCCTGACCGTCAGCACTGGCTGGTGGAGAGGGCCAGCGTAGCAGCAATAGCCAGTGGAATACCGGACTAGGCGGCCCACCCACATGTTCTAAGAATATTCAGCAAATAAAGATGTTTTCAACCACTCTCTCTCCAACCAGCGTTTGTTGGACCTGGGTGTGGTCAACACCTATCGGGTACTCCGAGACGCCCATCTCCTCAATCAATAATGGCGCCTGTCACAAACACCACCTGGTCGCCGCATTCTTGACCGACTCCATATCCAGCAAAGCATAACCTTCGAGGAACGAGTACGAGCGCCAGAACCCTGCAAACGCGCCCTCAGGGTCCGACCCATTTCCCGCAACGTGTCACACTCTGGCCATAATGGACGTCGCCAGGCGCGTGCGGAAGCACTAGAGTTACATTGTGGTAGACAACAACACCTGTACTTCGTGGATATTGCCGGTCCCCACCGTGGGAGGTGGTTCACTGCGTCAGTGGCCCACAACACCAACACAGTGGCAGGACTCACGCTCCACGCCTACAGCACAACACATGCGAAGGAAATCGCGATTTCGTTCGTCTTCTCCCTCTCGCAAATGAGCACTACCAATCTCTGATTACATTCAAAGACATGACCACATAATGCAAAGACAGTAATCGCCGCTTTCCGGAACTCTGTAAGGGTCTCCGGAGCGCAGACGAACGGCTCCTTAAAATTTTTACAAAGGCAGTGCTGTTCCGGCTATTCAAGCACTTCAACTCAGAATTTGATGGTGGCTATAGCCTGTGTTGAGTGACGTTCTCGGACGTTTTCCAAATGGTCTTGGACTGCCCTTCCAATCCCCACCCATCCCAATCTTTCATCTGTCACCCTTCTAGGAAGACCTAAGGGGCGGCGCTACTCCGCTGCCATGACCTGCAGTCCTTATGGACCTTGTTTGTCAGGGTGCGAGCGGCATTAGACACCATTGGGGCTCCGAAATACGAGCTCCATTTAGATTTGTGAGGACCTGGGCCCAAACACCTGCTTGTACATAGTCATTAAATGTTTACCCCCCCCCCCCTCCAAGAAAAGAGAGCAAGGACACTTAAATCAATTTGCTAGCGATGCGACAGCATTCTGTTTACGCAAAGATGTTGGCACCTCCGCCGTAAGTGACTAGTGAGGCTTGTCCAATCCAGGTTGTTCTTCCTGTACGCCGCCTGCCACCTTCCCTCAGACGAACCTAATCTGGTGGCGTCTCTGCTGGTCTGGTAACATCGCTTCCGGTCTTCTGACGACACTTCCCTCCAGACAGAGGAATTTCTCCACCCCGGTGACGACACTGATGACGTCACTCCACGCCAGCCAATGGTGATTTTTCTGGACAATGCCAGACGGTCGCCGCACGTATTTTGCTCCTCTGTGGCTTCATGCAATCACATAGCTTCATATCTTCTTTGTGGCACTCGTAAGGAAAGTTCAATGCCGAAGCGTGCTCCGTATTATTTTGGCCGCACCAGCACTGCATATGTATTTAAAACGGCACGGGCCGAATTCTGAGACCTGACCCTATTGAAAAATTCGATATCGCGGCAAACCGGATTTTACCGGAACATATCGGTTTCATACCGGTCCGGTATCGCTCTCATACCGGCGAGACCCGTTCGGTTTGATGGTTACACCGGTTCATACCGGTCCGGTATCGATCCCAAACCGGACAGACCGCTCCGGTACGGAGCTCATACCGGACAGTCAATTCCCGGTTCGAAGCTCAAACCGGACAGACCAGTCCGGCACGGAGCTCAAACCGGACAGACCAGTCCGGTACGGAGCTCAAAGCGGACAAATCAGCCTGTATTCAGAGCGATATGTGCTGCGTGGTTTCGGTGCTTGGTCTGCAGATTGACTGTTGTACGACAGCAGATATTTTTTAGGGGGAGGGGGGGGGGAGGGGTCAGCGTGCGCACAAGTGCAATAATCAACACATGTACGGTTTTGTTGAAAGGGCTAAGCGTGAGTGCGCAGTGGCAAAACATGCAGTTTGTGCATGAAAGACGGGGGCTGCATGAAGGTGAATTGCGGGAAACCGCCATATTCGCTTCCCGTGCAGCACCCTGACAAAGCCTGGGCGGCTGTGTGCTGGCAAACGGCTAGTATATATCCGTCAGCAGCCTTCGTAAATCCTGCGCAGGTTACACTGGGCTTCACAGTGCAGAAACATCATTCGCCATTAGTTGCCGGGCAACACCCATCGACAGTCCCACGTACATTAGTTGTACACGGGAAGAGTTGACATTCTGGCATTTAGTCTGCCTGTATATCCTACATCAGAGGTAAAAGGGTTAAGCGTGCCCAAATAGCAAGACCTTGCACGTTTCACTCTGACGAAGAGCTTCTCTTTGAACGTCGTAATAACAAAAGAACCCGCTTCTGAGATTTGTTGGCGCTTCTTTTGCGTTTATCGCATTGCATTTTTTTCTGGTGTGCTACGGTCGCCGCGGAGAAAGCTGCCAGCATAAGGTTTCTTGCTTGTTTCAATGCACTTCAATTACGCCAGCACATGTGGCTCGCAACAAAAAACCTGCTCAACCCTGGTTTTTCTGTCTGCCTTTGTTCCTTCCCCGAGGACTCCTCTGTGTCTGTCCTGTCCCTCCCAGCCCCCTTCCCCGAAATGGCGCGGGCGCGCTCAGTCTACAACCCACTACCGAACATTTTAAGCCGCCCTCCCGACCACACTCCCTGCGGCGCTTCCATGAAGTGGAGAGGGGGCTCCGATTCTACTTGTTCACTGTGTCCGGTCGCTGCGCGGTGACGTTATGCAGAAGTGCCCTCCCGCCTTTCCTGCGTTCGTTTGCAACAGGTTTTTCTTCTCTCCTGCGGTTGGGTTGAGTGTGAAGCGATGAAGGTAGCTGCGAAAACACGCTGGCACTCGCTAGTCCTCGTTGAATTTGTGTTATACAGTTTTTTGTGCCTTTCCTCGTGTTGCTTGATCAATCAACGATCGAAGATGACATCGCCTTCCATGCGTACGTCCAGTGCAAGTATGGTGGAACCCTATCGTCCTTGTCTCAGTGCTGAATGACTTCGCTCCGAAAGACGTGAGTGGTGAACAGTAACATTTACTTACATTTGAGCTGTGGAGGCCTCGGCCGTGAAGGCGGATTTTATGACCTCGGCGTCGTGCTGCTAGGACGTAAGTACGCATTTCAAATCCCTCTGTTCTCTAAGTACTGCCTCCGTCTCGGTTATATGCTCGGCGTCAACAGAAACGTTGTAACTGTTCTCTATCTTTTTAACTAGCAATTTGTAGATTGCCCAGCGTAAAGGGACGAAATACTGCAAAATTTTCTTTCAGTTACATACCGAAATTGCTTGCCCTTCAAGGTAACCTGACTAATATTAGTTTTATGGTTTGTATTCTTTCTTTACAAAGGCATATGGTACATACGTGCCACATGCGCACATACGTGCGAGAGCCATCAGCGATAAGCGTCTTGAGGGGGAGCGGCTCAAGGCCTTGAAAAACATCACGCATCGCATCGATGCTGCGGAATGTGCCGTAAATAAAGGAGGATGACCACGCAAGTATTGGAATCGTCCGAGCAACCTGTTTACACACCAACAATGTTACGACCCAGATTTGCAAAACATTATTGATTCAAATACGAAAGGCGTGAGGTGCATTCACGATACTGAGCTTTGCCAATGCTCAGGGCCAGGCGTCATGAGACGCCTGGTTTGTCTGTGGCTTGTCTGGGCCCACGAGGGCCCGCAGTTCATAGCCCCGTTTGTGTTACTGGGGTATGCATTTGTGATTATTGCATACAGCTCCACCTCGGGAATCGAATTTTTATTCCTTCGGCAAAGTGGGCAGCAGTTATGGTGGCCCCCAAAGATTAGCGTTTCTGCAAGGACGCAGCCCGCAGCCTTTGGACGACTCCACAACTGGAAAGGAGCGTGACAGGGCAAGCTTGCCGTCGGTACCTGAAGTCGGAAGCCTCTACAGTGGGCAGAAAGCCAATGAAGCCTGAACAACTACAAGCCACTGGCTGTAAGTTGCATTTAACAGTGCTTCATGCATTATGTTGCTTGTCAGTGCCCATTTAAATGATCAGCTGGGGGCATTATGTACTAGCAATCACATTTTCTTTTCTGCAGGCGCTTTTGACTACTTCATTGGCGTCGCAGATCGTCGCAACAAGTTAAATTATTACCTCAGTGAGCTGGTTCAAGACATGCGAGAAAAATAAACATTGTTTGGATTTTTTGATGCATTATAATACTCACCAAGCTACCAATACTTGGTGAAAGCTGGGAGCAATTAACACAATTGCACATCGACTGCAATGAAAGTCGCTGATAATCGCAGATTACCCGTTTCTGAGGCTGTGTATATTGCAGCATTTGGCATGTACACTTATGGCACTTGTTGGAGAATTGCTCCAGTCTTTGTGCAGATTTAGTACAAGTGGGATATATTTGAAACATTTTATTCCTGCCTTTGGCCTGTGATACAGGGCCCTCCTATATAATACTGGGCTAGCCTGTACAATAAAGGACTGTCCTGTTTTATACAGGATACTCCGGTATTCCGGTATCGCAAATCCTGTACAATAACCCGGTATGCGGTTACGGTTTAAAATTCATACCGGTTTTTTCAGTAGGGCAGGGGTCATTCTAAAGGTCAAACGTGCCAAGTGGCCGCCGCTACGCGAAAGGCCTTTCTTGGAAGTAGTGTCGCTTTCGGAATAAAATCTCAAGAGCGTGAAAGGGGCGAACAACGAGGGGACCAGACTTTAGAGACGCCACCACCGCGGACTTGAAATCTTATTAGGGGCTCGATTCATGATGGCCACCGATTCTGTCTAGTGATGACGCTACGAATCTGCGTTATTACTTCCGCTTAACCCCACACAAAGGCTTCACATTAAAATGTGCACTTACTCCGGAGCACTCATCGTCAGCGCGTTGAGTGATGCTCCTTGGGCCGGGACAAGAACGACCTTGTTGCTGCTGCCCTTGCTGACGCGGCCGCCCTCCGACACCGCAACCGCTTCGTTTTCTTCTTCTTCTAGACGACGCCAAGTTCTCTTTTACCTCAGCGAACATGGCACATACGCATGCGGGTGAAATGGCCAAGGTATGGCGGTGAAAGCCGAGGAAGACCATATAGTATTGGCGCAGGGATAAAAAGGCATGAAGCGGCGAAGCAAAATAGTGGAATGACTGGTACTACTACTCCTTTTCTTTCTCCTTGTTCTCTTTCTTCATTTTCTTCTTTCACTCTTTTTCTTCTCCAACTTTGCTTTTGTTAATGACGAAGATGAGAACGAAGTTATGTTGGTGGTGACGTGGATCTATTCTTTTTTTACATTCTTATGACAGCCGTTCTTCTCTATGCACGATAAGAAGGGAACTGATAGAGAAGAACTGCAGTATCGGAATTATGTGTTTCAAATAAAGCGAAATTCCCCCGATAACCGATACACGTCTAGAATCTGCACGATGCATTGATAGGCGCAGGTTATGGTTTATTTCGTCTTTAAACTGCGCATGCGGGCTCATACAGTGTCCATTCCCTGCTCTGGCGTTCGTGGAAAGATAGTCGTGATCCATGGGTTCTTTCTTTTTGCAAATTCTTTCCTTGGTACTTTCCCGTCTGCTCCTGCTCTATCTTCGCATTGCAGTGGCCAATCAGCACAACGCACAATGGTTTTACTTTATGAATTGTCGATTGTACATCTAGAAAATTTAGACGATCTTTTTTACAGAAAATGTATTTGCACATGCATTCTCTGTTTTAATTTGTAGTTCTTTTGTTAGATTCCGATTACTACCACCCACTCGAATGCTGAATAATTCGTCGCTTTTGCCAGGCTTAGCTTTATTGACTGAACGCTACGCACCCAAGCCGACGTGGAGAAACGAATGGGTGCTCCCCCACCAGGTTCTTCGCGGACGTGGGCGCAAGCCGTCATCCGGGGATTCCAGGTGAGTAGCAAGGGCAGGGCAGCCCCTCCTCATCCCCCCCCCCCCCCCGCCTTCCAAACCGCCGACAAAAACGGCCGAGCAATCCCAAATTTCCGCCCTCAAAGTGGAAATCGCTAACCTACAGAAGCGTCTTGCCCTGGCTGAGGCGCGCCATAATTTTCCTGCCCAGAGGTTGGTTGGTTGGAGTTGGCCTGCCCAGAGGCCCACTCTCCCCGCGGTGGAGGAGATGAATAGCGACACACCGGCGAACGTGCAGACTGCAACCGCGCAGTCTGTGCTTGAGGCGAGGGTTAGCGCACTGGAGGCCGAGATGAACTCCGCATTCTGCGCCTTCAAAATGCAAATCGCAGCCACCTTCAAGGTGTCTCTAGAAAAAAATTCCGACCATTATAGCCGCACACATTACGAACCAAACTATAACTACCAGGCGCTCCGGCACACTCAAGAGTATAAGGAGCCCCAATATTAAGGCTGGTAGACCAAAAGTCGCACATGAGGAACAGGAACCCGCCCTCAACCTTCCCAGCGTGATGCAACCTGCTGTCATTGGGGCATCCGGCTCAGAGGCGGGCCCCTTCCTAGGAAGCATAAATTCGCCTCATAATCATGGCAGACATTCATAAACCGCTATGGTACTCACGCAGCAATTCGGCCTCTGTCCAAATTTTGCAGTGGAACGCAGAGGTTTCAAGGCCCGTACTAAGCGGGCCGACCTACGGCTTTTCCTAACAACGTTCCCCAATCCTCCTGCTGTAGTGATCCTCCAAGAGCCGGGGGACGCCGCCACCCTCACAAATTACTCAGTGTATCAGCACGATGCGCAGAGCTGCCTCTGCGTGCATAAAAATTATACGGCCTCCGCGGTGGACCCGGATTACAACGCGATTTTCTCGTATGTCATGGTGACGGTCCTTCCGCTACGCAAACTGTAACCCACATTACACGTACTCAATGTTTACAGCTCTCCTAAACTTCCAAACGTCACATTTGCAGACTCATTGAGTCGGGCGTTAAAGGTGGCGAACAGCGACCCCCTCATAATCGTTGGGGACTTTAATGCCCCCAGCCCCTTATGGGGATACATACGTGAAGAAAAACAAGGACGCAAGCTGGCAGAACTTGCGTCAACGTTGGGCCTCACTCTTCACACGGACCCTGTACAACCAACTCGCATCGGGAACTCCGTGGCACGCGACACGTGCCCAGATCTCACCTTTAACAAAAATATTAGATATGCAGAATGGCACAACACCGAGGAAACCCTGGGTAGCGACTACTGCATTCTTATGGCCACAATCCGCACCAAACCCATTACAAGACCTCACACTAAAGCAACCCTTCTTGACTGGACCAAATTCAGATCCAACTACACTAACCCTACCCCTATAGCGGATCAAGGTTACACTACCTGGTCACAGCACCTCATCTGCCAACTCAAAGATACCGAGCAGCACGTTCAGCTCTCAGAGGTGAACCCGGCAGTGGACAACCACCTCCTTACCTCTGGGAGGCCCGGCACAGCCTCGTCCGCCGGTGGCGCTGGTAGAAGCATAATCTGCAACTCAAAATCCGCATCACGGAACTCTCCCAACAAGCGGCAGAGTATGAGGCCCAACTCGCCGACTCGAACTGGGTAGATCGATGCAACACCGCTGCTCGACAAATGTCGAACCGGAGCACGTGACGCGTATTCCGCGCCCTCATTGATCCGACCCAAACCCGCATCCAAACACAAAAACATCTTCAACGAGCAATTCACACCTTCAACGGAGACACAGCCAAACTGGCTGACGCGCTCCGAGACAAATATCTGTACACAGACCAGGATTCGCGTGGTCCGGCGTACTCTTATGCGGGTTCTGAGAACGCAGAGCTGGATCGAACGTTCCAGCTTCACGACCTCAAAGCGGCCCTGGCCAAAATGAAACGAGGGGCATCCCCGGGAAGGGACAAGGTAACGGTGAAACTTCTCGCTAACCTACCCGAACAGGCCTACGAGCGGCTGCTCGAATACTTCAATGCCATCTGGACGAGAGGTACGCCTCTCCCAGTGGATTGGAAGACGGCTCTCGTCACATTCATACCAAAACCAGGCAAACCTCTCAACACCGACAACCTATGGCCCATATCTCTCACTTCTTGTGTGGGGAAGTTGATGGAGACCATGGTCCGTGACAGATTGTCCACCTACCTAGAAACGCACAACGCCTTTGCAGACACCATGTACTGGTTCCGCCCACACCGGTCCGCACAAGATGTGCTGCTGCAACTTCATAGAGAGATTCTTGATCCCGTCGAGCACCCTAGCGACGACAAGGTGGTCCTCGCATTGGACTTGCGGGGTGCTTTCGACAATGTGACTCATGATATTCTCTCCATCCTGTCCCAAGTGAACTGTGGGTACAACACATTCCAATATGTTAAGCAATTACTCAGACACACACACACACATGGTTCGGTTGCAGAAATCGAGGCCAACCTGCAGCAAGCGGTGGCTATTGTGGACGATTATGCACACCGCTGCGGCCTTGAGTGCTCCCCGAGCAAATCGGAATTCGTGCACATACGTCCCAATCCAAGGTGCACAACCAAAACTGCCCTCTCCCTGCTTAGTGGCCCGATACCTGACCATGATGAAATCAGAGTACTGGGACTCTACATACAAAGGAACCGCAAGATTGACACCACGCTGAAGAAACTCCGCAAGGTGGGGGATCAGGTGGGCCGTATGGTCTGCCGGGTATCAAACAAACGAGGGGGGTTGCGATGCAAAGACGCCCTGCGGCTGGCCAATGCATTCGTAACCAGTCGAATCCTGTATTCGGCACCGTACCTCCACCTGCGCAAATGCGATGAGAACGCTTTCGAAGTGATTCTCCGAAAAATCTATAAGAGAGCTCTCGACCTCCCAATTGCAACATCCAACCAACGTCTCCTCGGCCTGGGGATGACGAACACCTTTGGGGAGCTGCGCGAGGCTCATCTCAGCAATAAATACTTGCGGTTAAGCAAAACACGTGCGGGTAGCCGCCTACTGACCCGCCTCCACATCAATTACGCAACCCAAGAGGAGAAGCGGGTATCCATGCCCGAGGCCTGGCGCTTCGCACTAAAGGATCGCCGCCTCCCCAATAACATGACAAAAGATGCCCATGATGGCGGCCGCCTCGCGCGTGTGGCGGCCATTTCCGAGCAGTATGGCGCTCGACCAGGGGTATTTTACCCGGACGCGGCATGACACCATGAGGGTTGCTACACGGCTGCCGTTGTCCACCAAAACAACCCAGTTCAGGGCCTCACCTTCCGTGCCCCCAACATTACATTCGCGGAGGAAGTTGCTATCACACTTGCAGCCGCAGATCCAACGTCCCGAGTCATTATCACCGACTCAAAGGGAGCTTGCCACAATTTTGAACAAGGTCAAATTCCAGATCGTGCCTTCCAAATTTTGCACAGATGTGAGTACCGGGATTTCCCAACCCGGCGCGCCATCATCTGGGCCCCAGCACGTGCGGCGATAGAGGGAAATAAGGTAGCGGACGCTACCGCCCGCGCGCTTAACCGCCGGGCATCGCCTCTCTCGACGCCTGATCCGCCTACTGATTTTAATCCGGCTATTACTTTTCGGGAGATCTCTCTCCTGTATAAACCGCTCAAGGCCGATACCCAGCCCCCTGTCTTGGCCTCAAGAAGGCAGAGGAGCGTTGGCTTGTTCGCCTCTACACCAGCGCGGTACTGTGCCCGGCAGTGCTTAAACATTTCAATTCGGCCTTTTCGGGCCAGTGTCCACACTGTGGGGAAGTGTTTGCGGACACGTATCACATGGTGTGGGCATACTCGGCCAATCTTGCCACCCCACCCGAGGGGACTGGGAGGCTGCCCTGCTCGGCTGCTCAACTCTCCAGGACCAACGAGCCATGGTGACAAGAGCCCGAGCCGCCGCAGAGGCAACAGGGGTCCCGGACTAGGGATCCCTCCTAGTGATTGTGAGGGCCGGGCCCTTCAGGCACGGTCCAAGCAATACCTCTCTTGTACATAGCATAAATAAATGGCGTCGTTTATGGCGTCGTAGTAAACGTCTTCAACGCTCCTTTCGCTCCCAACCCCACAATGCCCAGCTTTCCTCCCGGATCATTGCTCTGCGGGCCGAGATCGTCGCCCACGGCGCCTCACTCGAGCACTCTCGCTGGAGTGCCCTTTGCGACCGTCTTGACTCTGCTTTGCATTCGCGATCCACATGGTCTCTCTTCAAATCCCTCCTTGACACTAATCCTGCCCTTGCTCCCACTCAAGCTAAAGCCCTCACTCAGAGGACTCCCTCCGATGTTTTTGAACAGCTCGCCTCTCTCTACCTCCCGACACCTGGCACCCTCCTACCCGGTGTACTCGGGCGGACCTAATCCCGATTTGGACCACCCCTTCACTCTCCGAGAGCTCGAATCGGCTCTGGCTGCTAATACTACCCGCTCGGCTCCCGGTGAGGGTGCCATTACATACACCACACTTCGCAACCTTCCTGACGGCGCCAAAGAATTCCTCCTTCAAACATACAATGAGGCCTGGGACAGCGGCTGCTTGCCGAGCTCCTGGACCTCCTCCCTCATTTTTATGATTCTAAAGCTAGGCAAACCTCCCTCTCTCTCTAACCTCCGCCCAATCTCCTTGACATCGTGTGTTCGTAAGACCCTTGAGCGAAGAATGGCCCTGAGTCGCCTCTCTATTTTTCTCGAGGCGAGGGAGTTCTTCCCTCATTCTCTCATCGGCTTCCGACGCCGCGTCTGTGCACAGGACATGTTACTGATTCTCCAGCACACCTTTCTGTCACCTACCCCCAGTCAAATTCACGCGCTTGTCACCGTCGATGTTCGCAAGGCGTTCGACGGTGTTTGCCACGACCACATCCTTTCCCAACTCGCCTCCCTAGACTGTGGTTCCTGCATGTACTCTTATATCCGCTAATTCCTCTCTAAACGTGTTGCTCGCTTTCGAGTAGACACCCATCTGTCCGACCCCTCCCCCCCCCCCCACTTCACCTGTAGCACTCCTCAAGGTGCTGTTCTCTCTCCTACCCTTTTCAGTCTTACTATGGCCCCTCTCGCCTCCGAGCTAGCTGAAATTCCCGACCTGCATCATATATTTTACGCCGATGACATCACTCTGTGGTGTTCGTCGGGCTCTCCCGGTCACGTAAAGGACACCCTGCAACGTGGCCTAGATCTCATTGACTCCTTTCTCACCACCGCTAGCCTCTCTCCTGCTCCCGAAAAATCCGAGCCTCTCCTTCTCAACCATTCCTCATACCAGCGCTCACACAACCACTTCGTCTCTCTCCACCTTTCTGGCTCTCCCATTCCTGTCGCCACGCAGTGCAAAGTTCTTGGCTTTCCTTTGCATGCGGCCAAGAACGTGCAAGCCCTCCACCACGCTGTCACATTCTGCCACTCCGTTACTTACCTACTGCGGCGCGTGGTCACTCGGCGCTCAGGTCTCCACGAGGCTCATGCGTGCCGAGTTGCCCACGCGCTGGCCCTCAACAAGGTCTTGTACTTTGCACCCTACATTTCCTTCAATCAGACTCAACTTAACACTCTCGAGACTGCCCTTGTGGGCCTCTACAAGGCAGCTCTCAACCTCCCTATCACTATCTCTACCGCTAAGATCTTTGCCACAGGCCTCTTTCATCCTCTCCGTTCTCTTCTCTCTCTCCATCGTGACTCGCAGCTTGCCCGCTTTTAACTTACCCGCCAAGGTCAGTGGTTACTGACTCAAGCGGGTATCTCGCCCATTCACATCGCCCCTTTTACCTCTCCTATTCCAACCCCGGCTCCCAATCTTCGTATCTTCTCCCTCCCGACCAACATGTCCACCGTCCTGCACGCCAGCCGTCGTCATGCGGCCGCGCTGCCCCATTCCCCTCTCTTTGATACCCCGGGTGTAGCCTACACGGATTCCTCCTTCGTGGCTCCTCGACGTTCCTGCGGCTACGCCCTGTACCATCCCCACCTCCCCGCTCCTGAAACCCACACCAGAGAGCCGTATCTACACCCTCCGGATGCACTGTCCCTCGAGGTCCTTGCCGTTGCACATGCCCTTCAGTCATTTGCTCTCCTTCCCTCTCCAAGAGTTTACAGTCTATTCAGACTCACAAGCCGCTATACACCACATACAGAAACGCACCCTAACCCCTTCTCTCCAACAGGAGGTAGAACGAGCGGTCTCCGCATTGCAGCCTTCCATGGTTTTCCTACGCTGGGTCCCTGGGCATTCAGGGATTGACGGCAATGAGCTGGCCCATCAACTCGCCCGCGACACACTTTTCCGGGCACCGTTGATCCCCTGGCCCAAGCCCTCGAAGGACGGTGGGAGACTCACACTTTGCCGCACCATAAAAGAGGTCTACCTCGAGCTCCGTCTAGATAAACGCCTTTACCCTCTTCCTCATCAATCACTCACGGTGCCGGAGGCTCGCCTTCTTCGGCACAACCAAATGAATGCAGTTATCAACCCGTCGCGCCTCTTTCTCTATCGCTATCGATCAGACCCTTCCTGTTGGTGCATCTCCGCGGGCTCGAGCTGAGTTTGCCTGAAAGCCCTAAGCCACTGGTCGGAGGCTAGCGGTGGAGTATAGGATCCTATCTGCGTGATTGAAACCAGCGCAGGCTGGACAACCGGAGGCTGCATTGCAGTCAGAAGCTTTTTGAATACATCCCCTTCCATTGCAATTGCTGTATCGATGAGCGTCTTGTTTATCTTAGCCTCGGTCTGTTCGTCGCTAAGGATAAAGAAAAATGCGGACCAGTAATTCGTGTACCCTCCGGCCTCTTTAATCGTGACGTGGTGTTGGAATATGAGAGGTATGAGCGAACCGGGATCAATGGTAAAGCGCCACTTCAACATGGACGGCATACGCACTACCCTCACTTGAAACAAGAGGGAAACGTGCCACTTGAACGCCAACGTCAGCAGTACGTCGAGGGCTCTGGTGTCTCCTGGCTCTTGTTCACCTGGCCAGGACAGCCGGCATTGATTGAAGAACTTCCAGAATATGGCCACGTTAGAGCCGTACTGCGACTGCTCGCCCATGCAAGAGGAGTACATGGTGAGTGGTTTGCGTCCGGCGCTGATAATCCGCGAGTCATCGGCCAACATGGCGTGGAAAGGTCGGAACCAGGATTTGCTCACGTCGTCCATGGCCGAGTTGGAATGCTCGAGGTAGCGCTCGGGGGGAGACCAGGCGGAGCAAACGTAAGCGCTGAAGTTTCGGCATGGGTCGAGACTGTGGTTCAGCTTGGAGGTAAGCAGCCAGGCGTGCCCGAAACAGTTTTTCGTTTTGCAGATCTGCTTTGGAGGCTCTGGCTCATTGGATCCCGTCAGCGTGATCACAGCGGCAACGATCACGACTGTCACTGCCGCCACGAACAAAGCCGCAATGACGATATCCCGCTTCCTAAACGGTACTCCAGCGGCCGTGAACACGACGCCAAGAGTAGGTGGTCCCTGCGAGGGGAAACACAGCTAATCACATCCAGTGAAAATCCTTGCCGTTAAGTGCGCTATCGTAGCGTGATGTCTTCCCCCCACATACCCAACAATTCTGGACAAAAGCGTGTTTCAGCGGGAAACCGTTTATAAACGCAAGTTTTTCATAGAATATCTGCAGATGACCCAATGGCGGTCTTTTTTTTTCTTCTAACATTTTTGCTATTGTCAAAAGCATTCCAAATTTGTTTTCTATTGCAGTCTTGACTGTTCGATGCGATCGATGAAAGCGCTTTAAAACAAAAAGATTTTGCTACATATGAGAAGAATGTTGCATTACCTTCAATGTTTCCATAAAAGGTTCTTACAATTTTCTAATTTTCAAAATTTTTCTCCTAGAATTTCGGACATAGTCCAAGAATGCCAGATAAGACGTCTAGATTGTGAGAATGCCTCTACATAACCCGTGAATCTGCGCTTTTTGAAATACAAACGGCGCCCTCGTAAGTTTTGACATGGTTGAAAACAAACCATTTTACAGACTGCCCCTATGCAACGCGCTTTTCAAGTGTTAGCACAGATCCCGGAACACGCGGGCATAACAAACGTCTCGCGAAACCGAGGACGTTCATGCGCTGTGAACTGAAACTTGACTTCTGCGAACGCGGGCTTTTTATACAGGAATAAACCGGAAAATCAGCCAAAACACTTCCAAAAAACAGCACCCCGTACACCATGAGGCTAGTAGACAAGCACGAGCCAAAGCCTTACATAATAAATACGGACAGTGCGCTGGAGCAATTTATGTGTATGCGGCAGAATAGAAACATACGAATGCCTTTGCAGTTGTGGCTGTGAAAGAGAATGTGACCACATCGTCTCGATCAAAACGAAATCTTCTGAAACGGCAGAAGAGGCAGCTATAGCCCTCGCCCTAGCGTATACCCAAGAGAGTACCATTCTCAACACCTCCAAAATAATTGTCAGTATATTAGCAAAAGGGCGAATTTCTCCTTAACGCCACCAAATTATTCCGAACTGATATGGGTCCCAGCCCATTCGTGGAGTCCGGGAAACGAGGCAGCCCGGGAAACGAGGCAGCCCACAATAAAGCCCGAGATTTTGGTCTACCGGGCAGTGGATGAGTCTGCTTCCTGAATTTCACGAAGGACTCCACATATCATGATCTCACCAGTCATTTTAAACTAGTGAAAACACCCCCCCCCCCCCCCCCCCGCACACCTCCGGACAAAAGCCTGACTAAAGAACAAGAGATTACGTGTCGTCTTCTACAGACGAGATCGATTCGCATCTCATCACTCCTCACGCACATTTATCCGTACTGTAAATACTGTAAATACTGTAAAACCCGAACTGTAAATACTGCGGCCAGCTAGGCAGCTGGGATCACCTCTTGTTGGATTTTAAAACAGGGCCATCTACGAGTGATCTAGTTACCGCTCCTTCTCTCGAGCTGTGGTGCTAGCCCTGACCCCAGAACGCAAGTTCTGGCGGTGCAGTGGGTTGACAAGTCGCCGAGGGCTATGTACTCTCGACCACTTAACGCGACCTCCTACCAAACTCTTTTCGCTGAATAAAATGTTTTACAGTCAAAAGCCAAAATAACCAAAACACACAAAAAAATAGAAAAGAAATGAAACCTATACCAGTTGGCGCACCCCACGAAACATAGTTTCGGAGACTTTGTCCCATAGGGGCAGCGGCGCCAAGATTGGCTCTGGCTGATGCGACGGGGATGGAGGAAAAAAAAAAGGCATATTAGAAGTTTGGGCTGGTTGGTGCAGATTAATAATGGTGAAAAAGAGCGCAGACCGGGAGAGACACAAAGGGAGGAGTACACCACACGCTCTTATACATAACGAAGAGCCCACAAGTATCTGCAAGAAATTAACTGTATCAAGGCAAGACAGGCTATAGTTGGCTCAGGTTGTCTTCCTCTCTCTTTAGCGTCTCGTCCAGTCATCCACTTTTATGAGGTAAAATAAACGGCTGTACATGCCGTATCTTAGTGGAATTCGGCTCATAGCGTCATGGCAGTTGCATGTGCAAAGCGCCGTTAACTGCGGTACCTACGGTTTTAACGCACGTGCATGATTCATCCGGTCTAGGTGAGCAGCGGGTAGCTGCGATGCAAACTGTTGTCTTCCATACCGCAAGAAAGATGTGCGGAGTGCGAATGTTCCTGACCGCTTGTAACTTGCCTAGAAAGCGTCGTGTATCGATTGTGTCTGTCATGAATATTTCAGCTTGAGTTTCAGTTTTATTCCTTAAAGGCCCCCTTTTCAGGGGGTGTTACATACGGGGTGGGAATACACTTGAATATGTGCAAAATGGGGATACACGCGCTTGAAAAACAGATGGCGAAGCGATGACGACGATTTCATAGGGAAGGCCGTTCCAGTCTGAAGCTGTTCAAGAAAGGAGCGAAGCAGAAAAAGTAGTAGTGTGCGATAGTGGGCGTGCAACTTGCAATGGGTGACTGGTGCGGTGAGATATGCGTGCTGCGGCTGTGATGTATGGTGCTTGATTCAGAGAAGAATTAAAAAACTTGTGAAAAAGAGCGAGGCTAGCGATGCGGCGACGAAATGAAAGGAGTGGCAATACGGATTTCTTTTCAAAGTTGAAACACTGGTGTCGTACGAGTATGAGGAATGATTGAACCGGACAGCACAATTTTGAACAGATTCCAATGCAGTGATTAGATATGCTTGATGCGAGTTCCAGGTGGCAGATGCATATTCTAATTTCGGTCTTGCCAATGATTTGTACACGAGCAGCTTTATTTCAGGTGGGGCAAGACGTAGGTGACGCTTAAGGAAGCCCAGTGTTTTATTTGATGCTGAAATGATGTTTCTAATATGAGTTCGCCATGAGAGATCAGGAGAGACGGTGATTCTTAGATATTTGTACGATTCTGTTTGCTCAATCGGTGTATTAGAAACAGAGTAATAAAAGCGATAAGGGTTACGATGACGAGAAAAAGACATGAGTTTGCATTAAGTAGGATTAAGGGACCTCAACCAATTATTGCACCAGTTTAATACATTGTTAAGATCTGCCTGAAGGGTGTGTTGATCATCGCGATTGTTAATGATACGGTAAATGACACAATCATCGGCGAACATTCTAATTGTGCAAGAAACATGCATGGGCAAGTCGTTAATATATATTAGGAATAGAAGGGGACCAAGGACAGATCCTTGTGGGACACCGGATGTTTCTGGGATGGACTTAGACAGGTGGCCGTTAACATAGACTGACAGCGAGCGATTAGTTAGAAATTCTTCAATCCATTTTAAAATATTAGCGTGTACCTAAGGTTGAGCTGCGAAAGTTTTAGTAGTAGTTGGTGGTGAGGGACCTTGTCAAAAGCTTTCGTAAAATCTAGAAAAATGGCATCAGTCTGCATGTTAAGGTCGAGATTAGCATGTAAGTCATGAAGGAAGAGGGCTAGTTGGGTTTCGCATGAGAGGCCCTTGCGGAATCCGTGTTGTGAAGGATGGAAAAATTCGTTTGCGTCAAGGAAATTGATGATTTGTGAGTATATGTCGTGCTGCATTATTTTACACGGTACGCTAGTTAAGGAAATGGGGCGGTAATTCGAAGCTGAGTCTCTGTTACCCGATTTGTGGACTAGAACGACCTTGCCCTGTTTCCAGTCAGCTAGAATGATTCTTGAAGACAGTGACTGTAAAAAAAGGAGACATAAATAGGCTGCACAAATAGCGTTCACATTTTTCAAAAGTTTTGACTTGGTTAGGTCCGTACCAGCTGCAGGCGAAAGTTTCATATTATGAATTATGGATGAGATGCCTTCTTCGCTGAAGGTGATAGCCGGCATGAAGGATTCCAAGTTAAAGGATGATAAGTGTGGAGGCGCGTCAAATTCGGTGGTGAAGACAGATGCGAATGCATAGTTAAAAACATCTGCACAGTCGTAATCAGCAACAGGCTCATGCAAGTCATTAGTTAACACAATATGGGAACGGTGCGTAGGATTTAAGACCTGCCAAAATTGCTTTGGGTTGCTTATTAGTAGGTTTGGTAAGTCGTGGTGATAAAATGAGTGCTTGGCATTACGAGCGGAATTTAAGTTTAATTTTTCGATTTCGTAATATTTTTCTCATGCGGCAGGCGTGTCGATGCATTTGTCGGAGCGAAAAAATCGTTTCTTTTTGTTTTCTAGGCGTTCTAAGGGCCTAGTAAACAAGGGTTTATTGTGGTTAGTGTGAAAAGTAATCATCGGGACAAACGTATCAGTGAGATTGTTTCATTTGTTCTTGAAGATTGACCAGTTTTCATGAATTGAGCGATTGTGAAATGCGGATTCATATTCGGAAAAAAAGGTGTTAAGACCTGCAGTTATTGCGTTATAGTTGCCTTTATCGTATAGACGTACTGTTTTTTCAGATGTCGGTTTTTTAGTAGAGTGAAGTGAAAAGAGAGCATGTATGACTTTGGGGTCCCTGATTTCCGGAAGAAAACTGATATATGTTAGTTTTTGGGGGATATTGGCTAATATCAGGTCGAGTGTGTTTGCTGATTCTTGTGTCACACGGGTTGGCTGCGACACTAACTCGGTAAGGTTAAAATTTAGACACATTTCGATAAAATTCTTTGCCTATGCATGGCATGTTATTTCAGAGCTATTTAAGTTCTGCCAGTCAATGTTAGGGTAGTTAAAATCACCAAAAAGAAGGATGTAAGCATTTGAATATGTGGAAAGAAGTTTATGAATTGTATTATTGAGATGACGTGGGATGTAAGGATTAGAATGCGGAGGTCTGTAGCAAACGCCGAGCAGTACTGTTACGGGGGGGAGTGCGACAAATGAGCCATAATGACTCGAAGTCAGAAGTGACGTCAACAACAGAGCATGATATATCCCTATGAACTGCAGCAAGGACACCCCCCCCCCCCCCCCCCCCCCCCCCCGCGAATCTTTCCGATCATTTCTATATACATTGAAATCAGGCAAATCAGTTAGGGCTTCACCATCTGTTACATCACTTTTTAGCCAAGTTTCTGTTAATATGAGTATGTTGCTCCTGGATGACGAGTTGACGTTTGATACGAGTTCACGTTTAGGAAGGAAGCTTCGGATGTTAATGGATGTTATGGAAAACGAAAGAACATTGCGGGGCGTGGTAGGTCGACGTTTTGTTGATGGTTGGTGACTAGGCAACTGCTATGTGACTTCTTTAACAGTATCAGACGATGCGTCGAAAGTGTAGCGTTTTGATCCGATATGCAATGTTTTGAAGCGTAAAGAGTACTTGTCAGAGTGCTTTGGCAAATGTTAGCAATTGCTTCCGCGCGTGTTGAACGGGGCGGGAAAAGTCTTCACAAAATACTGTAACTGGTGTTTTTAAATTTCCGGCCATTTGATAGAAGAGCGCTTTTGATTTTGTACGACAAGAATTTTACTATTACAGGACGAGTTCGATCGGCTGAGTGATTACCAAGACGATGTGCTCTTTCTATGGGGAACCTGCGCTGAAGTTTGCCGTGTCGATTGCAGCGCCGTAACACGCAGCATAGCGAGAGGCGCAAGCAGTTTTTGGTGCACTCGTAGTGCTATTCCACGCCACCTTCCCGAGCTTATTGGCGTGAGCTTCTGCGCTCTGTCGAAGCCACACGTGGTGCGTGTCAGTTATCTGGGTTTTGTCTACAGAAGCGAGGCAAATAGTGCTATCAACCAAACGCGGGCTTCTAATCGTTGAGAATGTGCCCGGCGTTTGTAGCGGCCCAAGCGACTGACGAAAGCAGTTTTTAGTCGAATAGTGAAATAACTGCAGTGCCACCTGGGCAGCGCAGGCTCCCCATGTCGGTAGGTTCCACCCGTATACCTTGATTATTTTGACAGATAGCAAAAACTAGTTTTTCGGACTCAGCCCATGGTTCACTGCTATTGTCGGGGATGCCATAAAAAATAAGATTATTCCTGCGAGATCTATTTTCTGCGTCGTCTAGGTGTGCTTCCAGTTCGTGTATCTTATTATTCATGGCTATTGCGTTTGCTTGCATTACATCCATATCTGTTCTTAAGAGATTAAGTGTTTGATAGTGTGTTTCTAGTTCAGCCATTCGTTTGTTTAGGTCAGTAATGGTTTCATCCGTCTTGCTTAGCTGGATTTTCAATCCCTGTATCTCGGCAATCAGTCGTGTCTGGCTGGCGGTTAATTTCTCTAATGCAGCCAGTGCAGCAGCCGTGTCTTCGGGACCAGGGTTAGTTTCGACGTCGCCTGATAACATTAACAAAGAATGAATTACACGAGCGCACACAACAACAATGGAAACACAGCACTGGGGGCTCGGGAACTGCACTAGCATACAGTTACTTGATTTTTTAGCGAAGAGGACATACGGTTTACTGACCTGCATCGCGAAAGTGAGTGGTTTAGGTGCCTGCGCCGTAGTGCAGTCACCGAGCTCACAGATTCGCGTCGGCGGATGATGCCCTTTTAAACATGGTGATGCTGTCGATGATGATGCGGTAACCCATGATCTGGTGAGTTCCAGAAGTCGCTCAAGCGGCAGATACAGCGGTGGAGTGCGGCTGACGGGTGTCTGGTGGTAGTAGCCGTATCCATATCCGTTGCGTGGCAGTACGCTTGGCGATGACGCCGCCATAGGTAGGCACGCCAGCGACGGCAGCAGCAGTCTGGCAAACAGAAGGATGGTTATCTGCATCGCAAAAGTGAGTGGTTTAGGTGCCTGCGCCGTATTGCAGTCACCGAGCCCACCTGTCGAGCAGATGGTGCTTTCTGTGAACGTGGGGATCTGCAAGAATGCAGCAACGCAACAAATTGTCGCACCTCGATGTCCGTTACCGTGACCGCGGGGGTGAGCCTTTGTTCAGGGATACAGGCATCTTGCTTCGACACCGATACCAGGGCACAAGAGAAAGCAGAAGCGTTCCATGTCGCAGAGAAGGTGGCGTGGATCGGTCATTCGTCCATCGCCTTTTATCCCCGACACCTTGGTCTCATGATAGCATTCAACCACTCGTTCCAGACGCAATGACGAGGTTTTTCCCCTTTGTTCATTCGTGCGCAGAGCCAGTGGTTTTGTACTCAGTTTATCTCCTTCTTTTTGACTGTGTGCGCTTTTTTTTTCTAGTTTATGCATGTGTAAGAAGTCCTTGCTCGCAGAGATAAACCTTCGTATTGCCACACTGTTGGTCATTTACTGGCGCCGCCACGCCGTCGGACTAGGTGTGTTGGCATCCGCCTGTCTTCGTCATCTTCTCCTGCTCGAGCGTCGGTTCGCTGAGCTGTGCCTGCACTGATAGTGCTTGTGTGCCCTTCCTTCAACCCTCCACCGGCTCTTGGTGTCAATACGATATTTGGGGTTGGTTCAATTGCCTCCCTGTACAGGAATGTCAGTCGTGCTGGAGTTCGAAGATGAATACGCATAAACTTGCCAAACTTTCGGGTCTGCAACATTAAAAAGTGGCCGTGATCCTTACCTTAACTACTGATTAGTGCAGTGCATTTCCCGTTTTGACGCTGCAGAACAACGTAATTGTCGACCTTTACATGCCTGTCGACGAACACGGTAACCACTGATTTCGAACCATGTTGGGAAGAGGAGCCTTGGCGTACGGGTGTGCGAATAGTCTTTTTACCAAACCGAATTGAATACGAATACTGTAGGTTTGCTATCGAATGGAATACTAGTTTAGCTAAAAACCAAATCGAATACGAATCGAACAGTGAGAGAACCGAATCGAATACGCATCGGATATTTTATTGCGAAATCAATACTGCTTGCACTTTTCTGCCATCGATGGTCGGGGCGCCTCCTTACACAGCGGCGCGTCACGTGACCGTGTGACGTCACGACAGACCGAGAGACGGGGCCCCAGCTCGCGCCATCGATGGCGGAGGTACAGCTTTACACGCCAGCTGCGCCGCTGCCGAGACTATAATGAAGCAGTCCTCTGATAAATGGCTGGCTGAAGTTCGCGAGGCAAATAAAGGGGGGCCAAGAAAATTCTGGAACCATATAAGCTAGTTGGGAAAAACAAATCAAAGAACGCAGGAACAGATTATAGATGCTGAGGGAAAATATTTAGAGGGAGACGATGCTGTGAACTACATTACGTCATTTATAGCTGCGTCTTTAGCATCGACAATGGGGTAATCTCCACAAGTGAGGCGGCAGCACAGGACAGCACAACAGAGAACAGCTTACAACTGACTAGTCTTAACTAGGAAAAGGCGGAAGCGAATATTCCTAGAACCACAACCGTAGGGATAGACGAAATTCCAATTAAGCTGATTAATGAACTTGGCCCAAGAAGCAAGGAAGCGCTGATAAAAGCTTTGGAGACAGTCATAACAAATCAGAAAATTCCGCACAGCTGGAGACAGAGTAAAATGAAATTGATTTATAAAGGGAAAGGAGATAAGATGAACACAAAATCCTTCCGTCCGATTACGATAACATCTGTTATGTACAGGCTGGCAATGCAGGCGGTGAAATTAAAAATGCAGGCATGGGTAGAAGGTAATCGGATACTCGGAGAACTTCAGAATGGGTTCAGAAGGGGTTGGCGTTTAGATGATAGCCTGTTCGTGCTTACCCAATGCATAGAAATAGCTAAGGCGGAAAACAGACCTCTGTTTTTAGCCGTTCTGGACATAAGCGGTGCATACGATAACGTGAACAGGGAACTCCTGTGGGGCATATTGAAAGATTTAGGTATCGGTCATGAGGTAATTGAATTTCTACAGGAAATCTACCGAGATAATGAAGTTGAAATTACATGGGAAGGGAAAAAAAGTACCACAACTGGGGGGGGGGGGGGGTGCACAAATGATTAAGCCAAGGTTGTCCTCTATCACCGCTGCTGTTCATGCTCTACGTGGTAAATATGGAAAGAAGGCTAGAAGAAAGTAATCTAGGTTATAATCTGTCGTACAGATTAGGCGGAAATGTAGTTGAGCACTCACTCCCGGGTTTAATGTACGCGGACGATATTGTACTGTTAGCAGATAGCCAGGAAGATTTACAAACTTTGGTTAATTGCTGTGGAGACGAAGGAGATGCTCTAGGATTCAGTTTTAGCGCAACTAAATCAGGTGTGATGATTTTTAACGATACAACTTATCAGGTGCTTAAAATACAAGGCCACGAAATACCCAAAGTGGCCGAATACAAATACCTCGGGATATGGCTAAACGAAGGGCAGCTATACACGGAAAAGCATGAACAGGCTCTTAGGGCAAAAGGACGAAGAGACGCCGGGATAATGAAACATAGGGCATTATGGGGGTACAACAAATATGAAGTACTAAAAGGTATTTGGAAAGGAATAATGGTGCCGGGACTTACTTTCGGTAATGCGGTTCTGTGCTTAAGGGCAGAAGTTCACTCGAGAGTAGACGTAAATCAGAGAGCTGTTGGAAGATTAGCACTAGGCGCCCACGGAAAAAACCACAAACGAGGCAGTACAAGGGGATATGGGCTGGGCATCGTTCGAAGCACGGGAAGCTAAGAGTAAGATACTATATGAAGAACGCCTGAGGAAATTGGACAATAACAGGTGGGCAGCTAAGGTATTTAAATATTATACAGAAAGAGCGCTGACTCACAGTGGCGGAAAAGAACTGGTTTGGTTTGGTTTATAGGGTTTAACGTCCCAAAGCGACTAAGGCTATAGAAAACTAACCAGTAAGTATGCCGGTCATGAGGACGGAGAAAGAAAGAGCATTAAACGACAGGTTAAAATTGCGGAAGTTAAAAATTGGATGAATTCAATGAAAAACAAACATAGTGTAAAACTATATCGATACTGGAAAAGGCAGATCAGGAAAGAATTTTTCTATGATAACTCAAGAGGCAGTGCCCTACTTTTTGAAGCTAGGTCAGGGTGTCTTAGAACGCGCAGCTACAAAAAGAAATTTAACGAAGAAGATGACACATGTGCAGTGTGTGGTAGATCTGTGGAAACAATTGAACACCTCATACTAAAATGTGATGGTATCCATCCGGATGTCGATGCAGGCACAGTCACTCTTCCTGAGGCCGTAGGGCTTAAAGATAACAATGGTCATGTAAATAGATCTGCAGTGGAAGTTAGCAAAAAGCGATTGGAGGATTGGTGGCTGAAAAGCAGAAATGTGGCATAAGGTTAGAATTGTAGGAAACCGTAGGTAAAGATGATGGCGAATCTTAATGAGAATTGCCAACACAGTAAACAAAAAAAATAGTAAAGAAAGAAAAGCTGAGCATGGTGGCAATTGCCACCGCCCCGTTTCAAAGAGGGCGCTCCTATCCATACTTCCATCCATCCATAAAACGGGGGGGGGGGGGGGGGGGGGCTGCAGCTGCGCTCCTCTCAGTGCGCTATGTCGGATGATGTGTACAAGGCGAGGCTAGAATGATCTTCTGCGGCCAAGCGACGGCGCCGCGCCGAAGAAACAGACGAAGAACGGGAAGAACGGCTAGCTAAACAACGTGCGTATGAAGCAGCCTGGCGAGCACGCCGGTCAACATCGCTTGATGCGGGTGCATCTAAAAGAGCAGGGTCATGTTTAATGAGTGGTGTTAACGGTAGCGAAACTATGGAGATAGCCAATTTGGAGACAAGTTTCATGCACGCTCTTAATGCCGAAGATACTTCAATGGGTGAAGAATCTATTAATAGTATGGAACGACACAATTTCATCATACCAGTTGTATAAACAGAGCTCCAGCTCGTGCCGTCGGCGCAGAGCGGTGGTAGACACGGTGGATGCGGGCTGAAGAAACGGAAGAAGTTCCTTTCGCAATTTCCGGGCTTAACCAAGCTGAGCCTCTGCCAATTTTTTACGAGTGTTCGCTAATTTTGAGAATATTCAATGACCGATCGTGAGAAACAGCGAAGCGCTGTTTTCTCAGTTACAGCTGTATCCGTTAAAAGACGCAACATTCATCTCCAATTTTGGGTTGCAACACAAAGTCAGTGTATTAACTTCATCACTGTCATGTTATGCACATAGGAAAAGTACCTTTTGCTGTCAATAACGGAAGATAAAGAGACAGCCGAGAGCTACGTGGCCTCCGAAGTCAAGCTTGAAGGCCAGGTTTGCTGAGCTTGCCTGGGCCTTGATTCGTCGTCCAATCTCTGAGGCCATGTGTGAGGGTTATGAACGCCGCTGCGCGAATGGCCCGCACCGCGGCGCTGAACGTTCCATCCTGCGCACACCGATTTTGGCAGCATGATACGCGTGGTGTACGGCCCCTGTTTTAAGCATGAAATGATTTTAGCTCCCGTTGTCGGCAGTGTGGTGACGTCACGCCGATACCGAGAGCCAATACCTGGGCATTGAATTCCACACATCCGGGAGCTGAAACGAGAGCATCCGGGCACCGTACGAGATTTAACGACACTCTCTGAGAGAGAGGGCCGCTTAGAGCAAGAGGGGAGCTCCAGGGCGAGAAGGGCTTTATGCGGAAAAACTGCTTCCGCGCCGTCCCCAAGGATGACGCAGCGGTCCCACAATCACGCATGTAAAAGACTGGCCGCTGGGCCTTCAGCTCATGACGTTTCCCCCTTTGACAGGCAGATCTATACACGCTAGCGGAGTATTCGAACGCGCTGCATACACATTCTTGTCTGGCCTGCGTCTCGTCGTGTCCGCGTACGCTTCTGCGTCGTCCTGCATTTCAATACCGCCACCGTCACAGCTGCTTAAGCCGAGCAATGGAGCCTGACAGAAACCGGATACAGCTGACGAGGCAGGGCGGAAGAGATTCCCCAGACACTCACAGGAAATTATTGCCAACACATGGACCAATGCACAGTATGTGTGGTGTGGTGTGTTGAACACTAGACCCATTCCAAGATTTTGACTAGTACCATCTACAACCAATGTGTTATGCCCGTAAACATTTCATACTTACTCTACTTTCGGTTACGGGAGACGCAGAGAGCTTTTGGTATAGTCGTGGAAGAAAAATACGACTGCTCTTATTCGAATTTCACGAAAATTATTTTTAAAAAATATTCGAAAACTCCAGGACATATTCGATTCATTTTTAATATTTCTGGACATGGACTAGTTCATTTGTTCGAATAATCGAATACAAGGATATCGATTCGGTATTCGCAATTTCCGAAGATTCGCACACACCTAGTATTGAGTCTGGCTAAATACCCGTTAATATGCTCTAGACTGAGAATGGTGTCCAGGATCGAGATCTTAACTACCACGGAAAACTCCTCCAGAAGAAGCAGCACAGCATGCATGATTCAGCAAATAATCGAAAAAGAAGTGACAGAAAAATACGGCGTGCTCCATAGTCAAACAGCTGTTCTAAAATCCTGCAACGTTTACTAAACACTAAGTTTCGTACGTTGGCAGGGAAAAATGAGAGCCACCCCTATTAGAAAAGCTTACTGGACCATGATGAATATAGGACATCATCTGCGAATAATTACAAAGGATGAGCTCCCAAGCAGCAATGTAAGGGCAGCAACTAAGCGGAACCAGAGAGCAATGCTTGCCAAATTTCATAACTGGCGGGTGTTTCGCTGCCGTCACGGTCAGGACCGACGCGCCAAACGTATACCATCGTGCCCGCTACAAACTCTTCTTAGTTTGTTGTCGGTTTTTGATGTAGTTTTGTTAACGTTCCGGTAGACCCGGAGGGTGAGCAGATTTGTCACGTATCGCTGTTACAACAACGCAACGAGAACTGGAAACTGACATAAGTCGCAAGCGATTGCAGCTGTCGTACCTGTTTTCGTGCAGTGAACGGATCTTCAAGAATGTACTGTTCGGAGATGGAGCCCGAATGCTCTGTGCACACGACTAGAACGTAACGCAAACAACGCATGCATGCACTAAACAATCTAGTGTGGCACGATAGCCTTCAGGCATTTACCTTAGAGTGCCGCTCTCCGTGGCGTTCATTGCTGAAGGTCTTAAGGCCTTGAATGAAGGACGACATAGACCGTTGGCGGTGAGACCCCAACTCCTCCTTGGTGGATGACCTTAAAGAAGACAGCGACGGTGGGCGCTGAGATCCCTGGTCATCTGTCGTCAACGACCTCAGTGAAGATAGCGACAGTCGACGTTGCGGTCTGGAATCCATCCGCATCGATGGCCTATGATTCTAGGCAGGGTTCGGCTGCGTTGATGTGGGCACCGTAAGGCTACCGTCTGAAGCACTGCGCTTGCTAGAAAGAGTTGTCTGGCCACCCCCTGGCAAACTAGCATCGGATCCCGACCGCCGAGTCTCACTCCCAGTGCTGTATCTGCGCCTGCCTGGCGGGCGCCTGTCCTCAGGATGCGTCGTAGACGTCGGTTATCCTCTCGGTAAACTAGCAACAGAGCCCGACCGCCTAGCCTTACACTGGGTGCTGGATCTACGTATTCTTGGCGGGTATTTGCCCTCAGGATGTGGCGATGACATCGGCTGTTCCTTCGGCTGTTCCATGCGAGGCACAGCGGGCTGTGCCTCGCATGGAACAGGATTAGCGGAGTCGTCCGGCAGGGTTGCGATATTGTCGGGCTGTACGTCTCTGAGGCTCGGGGTCTCGCGCTCGGTTCCAGAGGGTTTGTTCGTACGAGCATCCGCAAAATCGGAGGCAGTAGCGGCGGCGGTGTCTGGTTGCATGTGCCCTTGAGCAGTGACTGCAGGTACTTGCTGGGCGGGCTTGATCACACACCGGCGAAGCGCTTTACGCTTAGCAGAGGAATCCCAGCCGCATGAGGACCCGCTGCTGTTGGACCCCGTGGAACTACTCCGGGAGCCGCGCCTCTCTTTGTTCTTGCTATTGTCTTCGTTAACGGCAGGGATCATGACTCAGGCGTTCGCAATGATGATGACGATGTCCTCAGGCTGAATGGCACATACCTACGGCGGGGGATTGGCCAGGGTGCACAGCGGATACAAACTCACTCATGTACAGGGAATGAAGGACAGCCCTAGAACGGCGGTGCTTGCTTCTTCTTCTACTGCTTCATCACTCCGACATAAGGCACGCGCAAACTGAGGGCAACGACCTGAAATCTGGGGCCACAAATGCTGCGTCTGCGTGGTGGCCCGAAGAAAAGTAGAATTTATGGCTGTAAATAAAAAAACGTTTAAAATTTTATCTTCTACATAGAATACTTCAACATAGAGTCGGGCGAGTGCGACGTGTTCGAAAAGCTTGCCCACGCATGAGGTTAGGGAGACTGGACGGAGATTGGCAGGTGTAAGAGGCTTGTGGGGCTTTGGTATGAAGAAGATTTTGGCGTGACGCCAGGATTGGGGGAGAGTGCCTTCCTGCCAGCATTTATTAAAGTACCCCGTGAGCTGGGCGATCGACTGATTGTCCAAATTGCGGAGCATAGTATTCGAAATCCGGTCAACTCCTGGGGTGGAGTTAGAGCGGAGAGTCAGGAGGGCCGCTCTGACTTCTGCTTCCGTGATGGCAGCACAGACGCGGGTTGACGACTTGCGATGCGTCGCTGGCGTTGCGTCCAGGGAAGCGGTGGTAGAGCACCAGGAGGTGAGGAACGGAGATGAACATGGGAGACGCTGATGAACTCCTGTCAGCCGCCCCCAAGAACTTGGCAGCTGCAGCAGGAAAACCGTAACCAAGTCCTGTCGAAGGCCTTCCAAAACACCGTAGGCTTGTGCAGCCTATCCAAGGAAGCCGTGGCAGCACGGACCCTCAATCCATTGGCTGCCACTTCCAAGTTTGAAAGGGACGCAGTGGTCTTGCGTCGATGATCCAAGGGAAGTCACTGGTAGCAGGGACCCAACGTCCGACAGCTGCCACTTTTACGCTTGAATGTGGCTCAATGGTCTTGTGTCGATGATTCAAGAAAAGTCACCGGCAGCACGGAGCCAACGTCCGCCAGCTGCCACTTCCACGCTTGAATGGCCAGACTTGTGCTGCGTTGTCCACATCGGTTTGCTGACACATCAGCTCTCCGCTCCTCGTGCCTGCCTTGCGCACACCATTCGCACGCGCACATGCGCAACGCGGGCCTGGCCCGGACGGCGCTCCGCTGTCGGATACACCACTGCCGACACGCTGCGTACCAAAAATCCCTCGATGGTTTTGTGTGCACAGCTTAGTCATGTCCGTTCAGCAAATTAGTCTCGCTATCTCTGGGGGTGGATTGAGGTTTACTGTATGAGCCCCTTAAGTGTTTATATCTGGGGTTTGTTAGTACGAGCAATTGCTCTCTGAAATGGGCTTTTTCTTGTTACATCGCGGCCTGCTCCTTATAGATTTGCTTCAGCGACAGCTGTAAGGCCTGTTGGGCAGTTTGTGCGTTTTGATTATGCATTTTGAGTAGAGCGAGAAGTGACGCTCACGATGGAAGGGACACACGCAAGCGATGACGACAAACTGATTTTATTATTCGAAAAACGCATACTTTTACGAGAACAAAGGAAGGCGCGCGTAGGAGCACGAAAACAAAACAAGAAATGCAGGACAGTACCAACAGAAACACCTGCGGCACCCTCACGAGACTGCGAAAGCCCCATCAGGTAGTCCAGTTTTATAGGACGGAACGGTCTGTTTTGCGACTCGTGGTGAACACAATCTGGCGGCGTGGCGCACCTCCACAATTTCTTCTTGGTGGGAACAGCCGAAATAACAAAACGCACACACAGAAAGGAACACAAAGAACGTAGACGAAGCTGACTGTCACGTAATTGGGCGTTCACGTAAATTGGAAAGGCTTAAAACTCCTCCTTGAAGGATCTCAGTTCTTGGATAATTTGTTGGTAGACCTTGTCTAAGGCAGGCTGGGAGCTAGGTACTACCTGCTGTTTTTGGTTTTGAGGAGTCGGCTGAGTTACCGGCGTTATTGCATTAGTAGTTGTTCGCTTAAGCTCTTGGTTTTGGATTGTTAAAGCACTGACTTGTTTTTTCAGACTTTCTATCTCTTTTTTGAGTGCTGTCAACTCCGTGTTATTCTGAGGGGAGTACGAGGGGAGGGGAGGCTACTCTGCAAAGCTCAGCTCACGCACAATGTACGTGGACAAGCCATCCGATACGGATTCAACATGCCAGCCAAACGTAGAGTAAAGATCTGGCAGTGGAATTGCCGGGGATACAGGCGAAATCAGGCTGCTCTTATTCTCCTTATATCACAGGGATCTGACCCACCGGCACCTATCCTGATTCAAGAACCCCACCTAATGCCTATTAAACTCCAAGACTACGTGACTTATCAGCACGACCAGTTAACTGCCACGTTAGTGCACAAATTATGGATATTGCGCACCGCTATATTACTATTCTTCCTCTCCGAAGAGCAGCGGCAAGCACGCACGTATTGAATGTCTACAGCCCTCCTAAAGACAGGCACGCAAGATTGGGTTCCCTCATGAAGAAATTTCTGAGCTTAGCGGGCCATGCCCCCTGCGTGATTGGGGGCGACTTCAAAGCACCACACCCTTCATGGGGCTACCCGGTGGCGAAACCAAAGGCAGAAAACTGGAGGAAGTAGTGTCGCAAGAAGGGTTATCGAGCCTCACCGGTCCCACCTACCCTACGAGGCTGGGAAACAGTGTCAGTCGAGATACGTGTCCGGACCTAACGTTCACCAAGAACATACAAAGCGTCATTTGGAAGAATACCGAACAGCACCTGGGAAGCGATCACTTCATACTCTCTCTGGAGATAAGCACAAACGCGTGCAAGCGTGAAATAGGTATCGCAAGATTTACGAACTAGGACAGGTGGAGAAAGGCCCAGGCATCTACTGCAAACCCTATTACCGACCTAGAGGAATGGGTTAAGGATGAGGTGCACACTTTGAAAGCATTTACGAAAGAGGTATGGACGACAGAAGATTGCTCAGCGGTCGATCCGCACCTTCTAAATTTATGTGAAGCGAGGCACGCATTGACAAAGAGATGGAGAAGACAATGGCTTAACCGCAAACTCCAAGAAAAAAATAGAGGAGATAAACAAAAAGGCAGAATCCTATGCTATATCTATAACCAGACAGAGCTAGAATTCGCTCTGCTTTGGTATTCAGGGGAAGCTAGGTGTGTCAAAGAGTTGGAAGCTCCTGCGTGTTCTAGTCGACCTCTGCAGCAGCAAGTCGGCCACTAAAGACAGGCTCACAAAGATCGTACACACCACCCCGTGCACGGACACAGAGTTGATGAAAAAGCTCAAGACCAGGTATCTGTGCACGGAACAAGCCGTGGAACAGCCGGAGTATACTGGGCTGCCGAATCCCGAGCTGGACATCCCACTCACGAAAGAAGAAATCAAAGCAGAAATCTCGACCATGGGAAAAAATGCAGCTCCAGGTTCAGATCAAATAACAGCGAAGCTCTTATTTAACCTCAGCGATGACACCATCACCTCCCTGGTGGAATGCTTCAATGAGCAGCATTGGGCTACAGGAACGTTACCAATATCCTGGAAGACAGGCGAGGTTGGGTTCATTCCGAAGCCGAACAAAGCCCTTAAACTGGATAATCTAAGGCCGATATCGCTGACCTCGTGTTTGGGGAAGCTCATAGAGAGGGTCATCAATACAAGACATAGTAGATGCTTAGAAGAGAACAACCTCCTACCTAACACTCAATTCGGCTTTCGCCCTCACCTATCGACACAGGGCGCCCTCTTGTACTTGTAGAAATACCTCCTTGAGACACCTCCGAAGTTAGAGACAAGGACCATCCTGGCACTTGATTTGAAATGAGCGTTCGATAACGTTCCATATAAAAATGTCCTGCAAAACCTCGCCGATACCAACTATGGCTCAAGAACCTACAACTATGTCAAAAACTTCTTATCAGCCAGGCAAGCCACTATAAACTTCGGTGGAATAAAATCAGATCCCATCCCTCTAGGCCCGAGAGGAACTCCGCAAGGGGCGGTGCTGTCACCCCTCTTGTTCAATTTGGCTATGAAAGATCTACCAGGCCTTCTTTCTGAAATCCCCTGCATCAAACACACTTTGTATGCGGATGATGTCACTGTCTGGCGCAACTCGGGGAGTGACGCCGAGATCTAGGAGCGTCTTCAAGTAGCAGCGGACACGGTGGACCGGTACACCAGGGAGAGAGGCCTCCAGTGTGCACCGGAAAATTCCGAGTTGCTCATCCTGAAGAACCCGAGGACACCCCGAGCGCAGAACATCACGGTGTATATAGAAAACCACCCAGTACAGAAAACCATAGAGATCAAGATCCTAGGCAGTATATCCCGCAGCGGGGAGAGAACACCACCACTATGAAGAAGCTTACAACATCCACAGAGCAAATCATCTGGATGATACATCGCATCCGAAATAAACACCATGGCATGAAGGAAAGGGATTCCATCCGCTTAGTGCAAGCTTTCGTGATCTCTCGGATGATGTACGGGACGGTATTCCTTAACCTTTCCAGGTCGGAAATTAAAAAGTTGGAGACACTGATCAGGAAAGCCTACAGGACGGCATTGGGGCTACCGAACTCCACGCCAACGGCAGAGTTCATGGCTCTAAGAGTAAATAATATCCTCAAAGAGACGTGGGAAGCACAATGGCTCTCACACCTCCAACTTTATTTCCCACCCTCACAATGCTCTTTAAACTCACCATATCATGGCCCAGCCCTTCCCGCACTAGACATCCCCTTCAAGCACACAGAACTTGACACAGCACTCACATGTTGTAACACACGCTCTGCCACTGGTGCAGATAAAATCACATACACAACTCTCAAGAACCTTGCTCCCGAAGCCCAAACATTTCTTCTTACTGTCATCAACGACGCCTGGACTTCTGGCACCCTGCCAGTGGACTGGACATCGTCCCTGGTCTCATTCATACCGAAACCCAACAAACCCTCCACCATCAATAACCTCCGTCCTATTTCCCTCACCTCCTGCGCGGGCAAGCTCATGAAGCGCATGCTGCTTGCCCGCCTCACTTCCCATCTTCAGGCCACCGACTATCTCCCCCCCACCCTCATTGGCGTTCCCCGAGCACTATCCACCCAACACCTTTTCCATCTCCTTCAACACACCTTCTTTAACACAAATGCTTCAGACGCTGCGCAGGTCAAAGCCTTAGTAGCAGTTGACATACGCAAGGCTTTCGACTACATATCACACGACCACATCCTCACCATACTAGCTGACACGCAATGCGGACACAACATGTACAACTACATAAAAGCTTTCCTCTCCCACCGCTCCGCTCGTATCCGCTATCTCGACAAACTGTCTCACCCCATTCCACTCACTCGTGGCACTCCACAGGGTGCCGTCCTCTCTCCCATTCTATTTAACCTAGGCATGGTCCTGCTCGCCCAGGCTCTAGCCGATATTCCCGACCTTCATTTCCTCTTCTATGCAGACGATCTCACCTTGTGGTTCACCACTGGCTCACCGGGAGAGGTCCAAACTACACTCCAACAGGCACTTAACACCATTTCATCACACCTCTCCCAAGCGGGCCTGCAACCCGCTCCGCAGAAATCTGAACTTCTACTCATAACACGCGGTAAATATCAACGTACGATGTACCCCTCCATCTCCCTCACCCTAGCCGGACAACGCATCCCCCGTGTCGACTCTTGTCGCATCCTGGGTATGCCACTTTCACCTCTGCCATCCATCAGTCCATACGCACATGCCACTCAATCACACACTTACTCCGCCACATAGTCTTAAAACATGCCGACCTCTCCGAGACACACGCCAGCCGCCTTGCTCAAGCGCTGGCCCTGAACAAATTTTTATACTATATCCCTTACTGCCCCCTTACAAGTACACAACAAGACAAACTAATCCGGGCCGTCGATACACTATACAAAGCAACACTAGGGCTCCCCCTCAGGCTTCTACAGACATCCTGTACAGAACAGGCCTTTTCCATCCCCTTCCAGCCCTCCTTAACCTGCACCGAGAGAGACAAATCATCCGCGTGTCCAGTTCATCAGCTGGGCGGTGGGTACTATCACAGACTGCCTACGCACCCATCTCTTTACCAGACCCACCGCAGTCTCCGATCTACCCCGCTAACCTCTGCCTCGCACCCATTCCACGCAACATGTCCGCCTATACACACGCAGGCCGCCGCCAGGCATACGCATACAATCACAAGCCACCCTTGGACGCTGCGACGGTAGCCTACACAGACGCCTGTCTCACGGAAACCGCGGGCTCCAAGCGGCCTTCTTCCTCCACCCTTGCCTCTCTACAACCAGCACTCACACAACCGGTCCCTACACCTCCCCACCCTCCATGCTCGCCCTAAAAATACACGGGATCGCCGATGCCATCACACACTTTGCCACCCTACCCCCGTCCCCCAATACGTTGTCTATACAGACTCACAGGCAGCTCTGCGTGCCTTACATGAAAGAGCCCTCCCTTTCCCTACCCGATCGGCCTTAGATGCCGTCTTCTTAGCATTAAGCCCACGACCGGTGGCGCTTCGGTGGATCCCTGGTCACATGGGCATCCCCGGCAGTGAGCTTCTCACCAGCTTGCCTGCGAAACTATACACCGGGCGCCGGGGATCCCATGGACGAGCCTACCGACGGAGCAGGCGGTCAGGGCTTACAGACACACTGTCGACGAATACTACACGCAGCAAAAATTGGACTTAGCTGATTTACCACCACCACACCCATCCTTATCTATCCGTGAAGCTCGCATTTTTCGCCGAATACAGTTTAATCTCCTACGTACACAAGCCAAACTTTATCTGTACCGGCACACTTCCACACCTCAGTGCTCAAACTGTCCACACACATATGCAGACATAGAACACTGCCTTACACAGTGCCACGTAGCCTTCCAGTCCCCCAGCTATCTTTTCCCGTCACCCTCACCATGGTCCATCTGGCTTGCCTCCCGGGACCTGAACCTGCAACGTGCCCTCGTCTCCTTGGCCCAGGACCTATTGAACGCCTAACATAAAGGCTGTTAATAAAAAGTGTCACACCACCACCACCACAACTCAATAGGCTCACTCACAAAGCCAAGCAATGAACTGCTCGAGAAGATCCGTGTTAATGAGCCCTATACAATAAACCAAACTGAAGAGGTTCCACGCAATGTGAGAACACGCACCAACGTGCACCCCATTCCGCGGAATATGCATCCCGCACATAACATCCAGAGGAGGAAAGCAAGAGCGGAAGCACTGCAGAAGCCATGCCTGTGCCCTTTGTATGCAAACCTGGATATGTTTACAGAATCCGCGTTTTCTTACAACTTTGGATCGTTTGAGACTGCTGTACAGGACGGTAAAATTGTGCCTTTTAAAGAATTGTTTACATTTTTTCCCTGCTACTGGCCGAAGTATTATGCCTGAGTTCTGTTCGTTGCTGCAAAAATTTGTACAAGGGGCCAAGGCCTCGTCAGGCCCTTAGCCTTTAGCCTTGGCCTCCTCTTTGACACTGTCTGAGGAACAAATAAAGAAAAAAAATGGGACAAGCAGCCCAACACCCTTTACGTGGACGCACAGGACCAAAGAATGGAGTCATGACTGTTGTGGTCTCAACGCCTTCAGGATCGATGGTGAACTGCGCCTCAATGAAAACATCTAACCCCACTCATGCAGAGGAGGCAGCTATTGCATTAGCTGTAGCATCTAACCCCAACACCGTTGTGCTCACTGATTACCAGAACGTCTGTCGCAACTTCAATAACGGATTAATTCACAGGTCAGGGTTGTCATTGCTGACTAAGCATCCACCCAGCCAAGCCTCAGTCATCTGGTTTCCCGGTCACCTGGAACTACCAGGAGGAAACGAAGCCGCTCACAGGCATGCCCGAGCTCTTCTATACCGGGCGTCTCCCCCTGATAACCATGAAGGGTGCCGCGACCTAATAGGTTTAGCAGTGTATGCTGTCAATCTCGCGCCATACAGAACAGCCAGGAAGGAGCACCCAACACCACATAAATCCCTCAATAAGTTAGAAGAGAACGTCCTTAGGAGACTACAAACCAACACATACCCAACGCCAGCTAAGATATACCAGTGGTACCCTACACTATACTCTCCGCAGTGCCCACACTGTGGACAGGTAGCTAACCTATACCACATGGTGTGGGCATGCCAATTTAATCCCTTAGTTGGCCACATTCTAAACCCCTCAGAGGAGCAGTGGGGGGCTGTTCTGCTCAGCCATGATCCTGACCGTCAGCACTGGCTGGTGGAGAGGGCCAGCGTAGCAGCAATAGCCAGTGGAATACCGGACTAGGCGGCCCACCCACATGTTCTAAGAATATTCAGCAAATAAAGATGTTTTCAACCACTCTCTCTCCAACCAGCGTTTGTTGGACCTGGGTGTGGTCAACACCTATCGGGTACTCCGAGACGCCCATCTCCTCAATCAATAATGGCGCCTGTCACAAACACCACCTGGTCGCCGCATTCTTGACCGACTCCATATCCAGCAAAGCATAACCTTCGAGGAACGAGTACGAGCGCCAGAACCCTGCAAACGCGCCCTCAGGGTCCGACCCATTTCCCGCAACGTGTCACACTCTGGCCATAATGGACGTCGCCAGGCGCGTGCGGAAGCACTAGAGTTACATTGTGGTAGACAACAACACCTGTACTTCGTGGATATTGCCGGTCCCCACCGTGGGAGGTGGTTCACTGCGTCAGTGGCCCACAACACCAACACAGTGGCAGGACTCACGCTCCACGCCTACAGCACAACACATGCGAAGGAAATCGCGATTTCGTTCGTCTTCTCCCTCTCGCAAATGAGCACTACCAATCTCTGATTACATTCAAAGACATGACCACATAATGCAAAGACAGTAATCGCCGCTTTCCGGAACTCTGTAAGGGTCTCCGGAGCGCAGACGAACGGCTCCTTAAAATTTTTACAAAGGCAGTGCTGTTCCGGCTATTCAAGCACTTCAACTCAGAATTTGATGGTGGCTATAGCCTGTGTTGAGTGACGTTCTCGGACGTTTTCCAAATGGTCTTGGACTGCCCTTCCAATCCCCACCCATCCCAATCTTTCATCTGTCACTCTTCTAGGAAGACCTAAGGGGCGGCGCTACTCCGCTGCCATGACCTGCAGTCCTTATGGACCTTGTTTGTCAGGGTGCGAGCGGCATTAGACACCATTGGGGCTCCGAAATACGAGCTCCATTTAGATTTGTGAGGACCTGGGCCCAAACACCTGCTTGTACATAGTCATTAAATGTTTACCCCCCCCCCCCCCCTCCAAGAAAAGAGAGCAAGGACACTTAAATCAATTTGCTAGCGATGCGACAGCATTCTGTTTACGCAAAGATGTTGGCACCTCCGCCGTAAGTGACTAGTGAGGCTTGTCCAATCCAGGTTGTTCTTCCTGTACGCCGCCTGCCACCTTCCCTCAGACGAACCTAATCTGGTGGCGTCTCTGCTGGTCTGGTAACATCGCTTCCGGTCTTCTGACGACACTTCCCTCCAGACAGAGGAATTTCTCCACCCCGGTGACGACACTGATGACGTCACTCCACGCCAGCCAATGGTGATTTTTCTGGACAATGCCAGACGGTCGCCGCACGTATTTTGCTCCTCTGTGGCTTCATGCAATCACATAGCTTCATATCTTCTTTGTGGCACTCGTAAGGAAAGTTCAATGCCGAAGCGTGCTCCGTATTATTTTGGCCGCACCAGCACTGCATATGTATTTAAAACGGCACGGGCCGAATTCTGAGACCTGACCCTATTGAAAAATTCGATATCGCGGCAAACCGGATTTTACCGGAACATATCGGTTTCATACCGGTCCGGTATCGCTCTCATACCGGCGAGACCCGTTCGGTTTGATGGTTACACCGGTTCATACCGGTCCGGTATCGATCCCAAACCGGACAGACCGCTCCGGTACGGAGCTCATACCGGACAGTCAATTCCCGGTTCGAAGCTCAAACCGGACAGACCAGTCCGGCACGGAGCTCAAACCGGACAGACCAGTCCGGTACGGAGCTCAAAGCGGACAAATCAGCCTGTATTCAGAGCGATATGTGCTGCGTGGTTTCGGTGCTTGGTCTGCAGATTGACTGTTGTACGACAGCAGATATTTTTTAGGGGGAGGGGGGGGGGAGGGGTCAGCGTGCGCACAAGTGCAATAATCAACACATGTACGGTTTTGTTGAAAGGGCTAAGCGTGAGTGCGCAGTGGCAAAACATGCAGTTTGTGCATGAAAGACGGGGGCTGCATGAAGGTGAATTGCGGGAAACCGCCATATTCGCTTCCCGTGCAGCACCCTGACAAAGCCTGGGCGGCTGTGTGCTGGCAAACGGCTAGTATATATCCGTCAGCAGCCTTCGTAAATCCTGCGCAGGTTACACTGGGCTTCACAGTGCAGAAACATCATTCGCCATTAGTTGCCGGGCAACACCCATCGACAGTCCCACGTACATTAGTTGTACACGGGAAGAGTTGACATTCTGGCATTTAGTCTGCCTGTATATCCTACATCAGAGGTAAAAGGGTTAAGCGTGCCCAAATAGCAAGACCTTGCACGTTTCACTCTGACGAAGAGCTTCTCTTTGAACGTCGTAATAACAAAAGAACCCGCTTCTGAGATTTGTTGGCGCTTCTTTTGCGTTTATCGCATTGCATTTTTTTCTGGTGTGCTACGGTCGCCGCGGAGAAAGCTGCCAGCATAAGGTTTCTTGCTTGTTTCAATGCACTTCAATTACGCCAGCACATGTGGCTCGCAACAAAAAACCTGCTCAACCCTGGTTTTTCTGTCTGCCTTTGTTCCTTCCCCGAGGACTCCTCTGTGTCTGTCCTGTCCCTCCCAGCCCCCTTCCCCGAAATGGCGCGGGCGCGCTCAGTCTACAACCCACTACCGAACATTTTAAGCCGCCCTCCCGACCACACTCCCTGCGGCGCTTCCATGAAGTGGAGAGGGGGCTCCGATTCTACTTGTTCACTGTGTCCGGTCGCTGCGCGGTGACGTTATGCAGAAGTGCCCTCCCGCCTTTCCTGCGTTCGTTTGCAACAGGTTTTTCTTCTCTCCTGCGGTTGGGTTGAGTGTGAAGCGATGAAGGTAGCTGCGAAAACACGCTGGCACTCGCTAGTCCTCGTTGAATTTGTGTTATACAGTTTTTTGTGCCTTTCCTCGTGTTGCTTGATCAATCAACGATCGAAGATGACATCGCCTTCCATGCGTACGTCCAGTGCAAGTATGGTGGAACCCTATCGTCCTTGTCTCAGTGCTGAATGACTTCGCTCCGAAAGACGTGAGTGGTGAACAGTAACATTTACTTACATTTGAGCTGTGGAGGCCTCGGCCGTGAAGGCGGATTTTATGACCTCGGCGTCGTGCTGCTAGGACGTAAGTACGCATTTCAAATCCCTCTGTTCTCTAAGTACTGCCTCCGTCTCGGTTATATGCTCGGCGTCAACAGAAACGTTGTAACTGTTCTCTATCTTTTTAACTAGCAATTTGTAGATTGCCCAGCGTAAAGGGACGAAATACTGCAAAATTTTCTTTCAGTTACATACCGAAATTGCTTGCCCTTCAAGGTAACCTGACTAATATTAGTTTTATGGTTTGTATTCTTTCTTTACAAAGGCATATGGTACATACGTGCCACATGCGCACATACGTGCGAGAGCCATCAGCGATAAGCGTCTTGAGGGGGAGCGGCTCAAGGCCTTGAAAAACATCACGCATCGCATCGATGCTGCGGAATGTGCCGTAAATAAAGGAGGATGACCACGCAAGTATTGGAATCGTCCGAGCAACCTGTTTACACACCAACAATGTTACGACCCAGATTTGCAAAACATTATTGATTCAAATACGAAAGGCGTGAGGTGCATTCACGATACTGAGCTTTGCCAATGCTCAGGGCCAGGCGTCATGAGACGCCTGGTTTGTCTGTGGCTTGTCTGGGCCCACGAGGGCCCGCAGTTCATAGCCCCGTTTGTGTTACTGGGGTATGCATTTGTGATTATTGCATACAGCTCCACCTCGGGAATCGAATTTTTATTCCTTCGGCAAAGTGGGCAGCAGTTATGGTGGCCCCCAAAGATTAGCGTTTCTGCAAGGACGCAGCCCGCAGCCTTTGGACGACTCCACAACTGGAAAGGAGCGTGACAGGGCAAGCTTGCCGTCGGTACCTGAAGTCGGAAGCCTCTACAGTGGGCAGAAAGCCAATGAAGCCTGAACAACTACAAGCCACTGGCTGTAAGTTGCATTTAACAGTGCTTCATGCATTATGTTGCTTGTCAGTGCCCATTTAAATGATCAGCTGGGGGCATTATGTACTAGCAATCACATTTTCTTTTCTGCAGGCGCTTTTGACTACTTCATTGGCGTCGCAGATCGTCGCAACAAGTTAAATTATTACCTCAGTGAGCTGGTTCAAGACATGCGAGAAAAATAAACATTGTTTGGATTTTTTGATGCATTATAATACTCACCAAGCTACCAATACTTGGTGAAAGCTGGGAGCAATTAACACAATTGCACATCGACTGCAATGAAAGTCGCTGATAATCGCAGATTACCCGTTTCTGAGGCTGTGTATATTGCAGCATTTGGCATGTACACTTATGGCACTTGTTGGAGAATTGCTCCAGTCTTTGTGCAGATTTAGTACAAGTGGGATATATTTGAAACATTTTATTCCTGCCTTTGGCCTGTGATACAGGGCCCTCCTATATAATACTGGGCTAGCCTGTACAATAAAGGACTGTCCTGTTTTATACAGGATACTCCGGTATTCCGGTATCGCAAATCCTGTACAATAACCCGGTATGCGGTTACGGTTTAAAATTCATACCGGTTTTTTCAGTAGGGCAGGGGTCATTCTAAAGGTCAAACGTGCCAAGTGGCCGCCGCTACGCGAAAGGCCTTTCTTGGAAGTAGTGTCGCTTTCGGAATAAAATCTCAAGAGCGTGAAAGGGGCGAACAACGAGGGGACCAGACTTTAGAGACGCCACCACCGCGGACTTGAAATCTTATTAGGGGCTCGATTCATGATGGCCACCGATTCTGTCTAGTGATGACGCTACGAATCTGCGTTATTACTTCCGCTTAACCCCACACAAAGGCTTCACATTAAAATGTGCACTTACTCCGGAGCACTCATCGTCAGCGCGTTGAGTGATGCTCCTTGGGCCGGGACAAGAACGACCTTGTTGCTGCTGCCCTTGCTGACGCGGCCGCCCTCCGACACCGCAACCGCTTCGTTTTCTTCTTCTTCTAGACGACGCCAAGTTCTCTTTTACCTCAGCGAACATGGCACATACGCATGCGGGTGAAATGGCCAAGGTATGGCGGTGAAAGCCGAGGAAGACCATATAGTATTGGCGCAGGGATAAAAAGGCATGAAGCGGCGAAGCAAAATAGTGGAATGACTGGTACTACTACTCCTTTTCTTTCTCCTTGTTCTCTTTCTTCATTTTCTTCTTTCACTCTTTTTCTTCTCCAACTTTGCTTTTGTTAATGACGAAGATGAGAACGAAGTTATGTTGGTGGTGACGTGGATCTATTCTTTTTTTACATTCTTATGACAGCCGTTCTTCTCTATGCACGATAAGAAGGGAACTGATAGAGAAGAACTGCAGTATCGGAATTATGTGTTTCAAATAAAGCGAAATTCCCCCGATAACCGATACACGTCTAGAATCTGCACGATGCATTGATAGGCGCAGGTTATGGTTTATTTCGTCTTTAAACTGCGCATGCGGGCTCATACAGTGTCCATTCCCTGCTCTGGCGTTCGTGGAAAGATAGTCGTGATCCATGGGTTCTTTCTTTTTGCAAATTCTTTCCTTGGTACTTTCCCGTCTGCTCCTGCTCTATCTTCGCATTGCAGTGGCCAATCAGCACAACGCACAATGGTTTTACTTTATGAATTGTCGATTGTACATCTAGAAAATTTAGACGATCTTTTTTACAGAAAATGTATTTGCACATGCATTCTCTGTTTTAATTTGTAGTTCTTTTGTTAGATTCCGATTACTACCACCCACTCGAATGCTGAATAATTCGTCGCTTTTGCCAGGCTTAGCTTTATTGACTGAACGCTACGCACCCAAGCCGACGTGGAGAAACGAATGGGTGCTCCCCCACCAGGTTCTTCGCGGACGTGGGCGCAAGCCGTCATCCGGGGATTCCAGGTGAGTAGCAAGGGCAGGGCAGCCCCTCCTCATCCCCCCCCCCCCCCCGCCTTCCAAACCGCCGACAAAAACGGCCGAGCAATCCCAAATTTCCGCCCTCAAAGTGGAAATCGCTAACCTACAGAAGCGTCTTGCCCTGGCTGAGGCGCGCCATAATTTTCCTGCCCAGAGGTTGGTTGGTTGGAGTTGGCCTGCCCAGAGGCCCACTCTCCCCGCGGTGGAGGAGATGAATAGCGACACACCGGCGAACGTGCAGACTGCAACCGCGCAGTCTGTGCTTGAGGCGAGGGTTAGCGCACTGGAGGCCGAGATGAACTCCGCATTCTGCGCCTTCAAAATGCAAATCGCAGCCACCTTCAAGGTGTCTCTAGAAAAAAATTCCGACCATTATAGCCGCACACATTACGAACCAAACTATAACTACCAGGCGCTCCGGCACACTCAAGAGTATAAGGAGCCCCAATATTAAGGCTGGTAGACCAAAAGTCGCACATGAGGAACAGGAACCCGCCCTCAACCTTCCCAGCGTGATGCAACCTGCTGTCATTGGGGCATCCGGCTCAGAGGCGGGCCCCTTCCTAGGAAGCATAAATTCGCCTCATAATCATGGCAGACATTCATAAACCGCTATGGTACTCACGCAGCAATTCGGCCTCTGTCCAAATTTTGCAGTGGAACGCAGAGGTTTCAAGGCCCGTACTAAGCGGGCCGACCTACGGCTTTTCCTAACAACGTTCCCCAATCCTCCTGCTGTAGTGATCCTCCAAGAGCCGGGGGACGCCGCCACCCTCACAAATTACTCAGTGTATCAGCACGATGCGCAGAGCTGCCTCTGCGTGCATAAAAATTATACGGCCTCCGCGGTGGACCCGGATTACAACGCGATTTTCTCGTATGTCATGGTGACGGTCCTTCCGCTACGCAAACTGTAACCCACATTACACGTACTCAATGTTTACAGCTCTCCTAAACTTCCAAACGTCACATTTGCAGACTCATTGAGTCGGGCGTTAAAGGTGGCGAACAGCGACCCCCTCATAATCGTTGGGGACTTTAATGCCCCCAGCCCCTTATGGGGATACATACGTGAAGAAAAACAAGGACGCAAGCTGGCAGAACTTGCGTCAACGTTGGGCCTCACTCTTCACACGGACCCTGTACAACCAACTCGCATCGGGAACTCCGTGGCACGCGACACGTGCCCAGATCTCACCTTTAACAAAAATATTAGATATGCAGAATGGCACAACACCGAGGAAACCCTGGGTAGCGACTACTGCATTCTTATGGCCACAATCCGCACCAAACCCATTACAAGACCTCACACTAAAGCAACCCTTCTTGACTGGACCAAATTCAGATCCAACTACACTAACCCTACCCCTATAGCGGATCAAGGTTACACTACCTGGTCACAACACCTCATCTGCCAACTCAAAGATACCGAGCAGCACGTTCAGCTCTCAGAGGTGAACCCGGCAGTGGACAACCACCTCCTTACCTCTGGGAGGCCCGGCACAGCCTCGTCCGCCGGTGGCGCTGGTAGAAGCATAATCTGCAACTCAAAATCCGCATCACGGAACTCTCCCAACAAGCGGCAGAGTATGAGGCCCAACTCGCCGACTCGAACTGGGTAGATCGATGCAACACCGCTGCTCGACAAATGTCGAACCGGAGCACGTGACGCGTATTCCGCGCCCTCATTGATCCGACCCAAACCCGCATCCAAACACAAAAACATCTTCAACGAGCAATTCACACCTTCAACGGAGACACAGCCAAACTGGCTGACGCGCTCCGAGACAAATATCTGTACACAGACCAGGATTCGCGTGGTCCGGCGTACTCTTATGCGGGTTCTGAGAACGCAGAGCTGGATCGAACGTTCCAGCTTCACGACCTCAAAGCGGCCCTGGCCAAAATGAAACGAGGGGCATCCCCGGGAAGGGACAAGGTAACGGTGAAACTTCTCGCTAACCTACCCGAACAGGCCTACGAGCGGCTGCTCGAATACTTCAATGCCATCTGGACGAGAGGTACGCCTCTCCCAGTGGATTGGAAGACGGCTCTCGTCACATTCATACCAAAACCAGGCAAACCTCTCAACACCGACAACCTATGGCCCATATCTCTCACTTCTTGTGTGGGGAAGTTGATGGAGACCATGGTCCGTGACAGATTGTCCACCTACCTAGAAACGCACAACGCCTTTGCAGACACCATGTACTGGTTCCGCCCACACCGGTCCGCACAAGATGTGCTGCTGCAACTTCATAGAGAGATTCTTGATCCCGTCGAGCACCCTAGCGACGACAAGGTGGTCCTCGCATTGGACTTGCGGGGTGCTTTCGACAATGTGACTCATGATATTCTCTCCATCCTGTCCCAAGTGAACTGTGGGTACAACACATTCCAATATGTTAAGCAATTACTCAGACACACACACACACATGGTTCGGTTGCAGAAATCGAGGCCAACCTGCAGCAAGCGGTGGCTATTGTGGACGATTATGCACACCGCTGCGGCCTTGAGTGCTCCCCGAGCAAATCGGAATTCGTGCACATACGTCCCAATCCAAGGTGCACAACCAAAACTGCCCTCTCCCTGCTTAGTGGCCCGATACCTGACCATGATGAAATCAGAGTACTGGGACTCTACATACAAAGGAACCGCAAGATTGACACCACGCTGAAGAAACTCCGCAAGGTGGGGGATCAGGTGGGCCGTATGGTCTGCCGGGTATCAAACAAACGAGGGGGGTTGCGATGCAAAGACGCCCTGCGGCTGGCCAATGCATTCGTAACCAGTCGAATCCTGTATTCGGCACCGTACCTCCACCTGCGCAAATGCGATGAGAACGCTTTCGAAGTGATTCTCCGAAAAATCTATAAGAGAGCTCTCGACCTCCCAATTGCAACATCCAACCAACGTCTCCTCGGCCTGGGGATGACGAACACCTTTGGGGAGCTGCGCGAGGCTCATCTCAGCAATAAATACTTGCGGTTAAGCAAAACACGTGCGGGTAGCCGCCTACTGACCCGCCTCCACATCAATTACGCAACCCAAGAGGAGAAGCGGGTATCCATGCCCGAGGCCTGGCGCTTCGCACTAAAGGATCGCCGCCTCCCCAATAACATGACAAAAGATGCCCATGATGGCGGCCGCCTCGCGCGTGTGGCGGCCATTTCCGAGCAGTATGGCGCTCGACCAGGGGTATTTTACCCGGACGCGGCATGACACCATGAGGGTTGCTACACGGCTGCCGTTGTCCACCAAAACAACCCAGTTCAGGGCCTCACCTTCCGTGCCCCCAACATTACATTCGCGGAGGAAGTTGCTATCACACTTGCAGCCGCAGATCCAACGTCCCGAGTCATTATCACCGACTCAAAGGGAGCTTGCCACAATTTTGAACAAGGTCAAATTCCAGATCGTGCCTTCCAAATTTTGCACAGATGTGAGTACCGGGATTTCCCAACCCGGCGCGCCATCATCTGGGCCCCAGCACGTGCGGCGATAGAGGGAAATAAGGTAGCGGACGCTACCGCCCGCGCGCTTAACCGCCGGGCATCGCCTCTCTCGACGCCTGATCCGCCTACTGATTTTAATCCGGCTATTACTTTTCGGGAGATCTCTCTCCTGTATAAACCGCTCAAGGCCGATACCCAGCCCCCTGTCTTGGCCTCAAGAAGGCAGAGGAGCGTTGGCTTGTTCGCCTCTACACCAGCGCGGTACTGTGCCCGGCAGTGCTTAAACATTTCAATTCGGCCTTTTCGGGCCAGTGTCCACACTGTGGGGAAGTGTTTGCGGACACGTATCACATGGTGTGGGCATACTCGGCCAATCTTGCCACCCCACCCGAGGGGACTGGGAGGCTGCCCTGCTCGGCTGCTCAACTCTCCAGGACCAACGAGCCATGGTGACAAGAGCCCGAGCCGCCGCAGAGGCAACAGGGGTCCCGGACTAGGGATCCCTCCTAGTGATTGTGAGGGCCGGGCCCTTCAGGCACGGTCCAAGCAATACCTCTCTTGTACATAGCATAAATAAATGGCGTCGTTTATGGCGTCGTAGTAAACGTCTTCAACGCTCCTTTCGCTCCCAACCCCACAATGCCCAGCTTTCCTCCCGGATCATTGCTCTGCGGGCCGAGATCGTCGCCCACGGCGCCTCACTCGAGCACTCTCGCTGGAGTGCCCTTTGCGACCGTCTTGACTCTGCTTTGCATTCGCGATCCACATGGTCTCTCTTCAAATCCCTCCTTGACACTAATCCTGCCCTTGCTCCCACTCAAGCTAAAGCCCTCACTCAGAGGACTCCCTCCGATGTTTTTGAACAGCTCGCCTCTCTCTACCTCCCGACACCTGGCACCCTCCTACCCGGTGTACTCGGGCGGACCTAATCCCGATTTGGACCACCCCTTCACTCTCCGAGAGCTCGAATCGGCTCTGGCTGCTAATACTACCCGCTCGGCTCCCGGTGAGGGTGCCATTACATACACCACACTTCGCAACCTTCCTGACGGCGCCAAAGAATTCCTCCTTCAAACATACAATGAGGCCTGGGACAGCGGCTGCTTGCCGAGCTCCTGGACCTCCTCCCTCATTTTTATGATTCTAAAGCTAGGCAAACCTCCCTCTCTCTCTAACCTCCGCCCAATCTCCTTGACATCGTGTGTTCGTAAGACCCTTGAGCGAAGAATGGCCCTGAGTCGCCTCTCTATTTTTCTCGAGGCGAGGGAGTTCTTCCCTCATTCTCTCATCGGCTTCCGACGCCGCGTCTGTGCACAGGACATGTTACTGATTCTCCAGCACACCTTTCTGTCACCTACCCCCAGTCAAATTCACGCGCTTGTCACCGTCGATGTTCGCAAGGCGTTCGACGGTGTTTGCCACGACCACATCCTTTCCCAACTCGCCTCCCTAGACTGTGGTTCCTGCATGTACTCTTATATCCGCTAATTCCTCTCTAAACGTGTTGCTCGCTTTCGAGTAGACACCCATCTGTCCGACCCCTCCCCCCCCCCCCACTTCACCTGTAGCACTCCTCAAGGTGCTGTTCTCTCTCCTACCCTTTTCAGTCTTACTATGGCCCCTCTCGCCTCCGAGCTAGCTGAAATTCCCGACCTGCATCATATATTTTACGCCGATGACATCACTCTGTGGTGTTCGTCGGGCTCTCCCGGTCACGTAAAGGACACCCTGCAACGTGGCCTAGATCTCATTGACTCCTTTCTCACCACCGCTAGCCTCTCTCCTGCTCCCGAAAAATCCGAGCCTCTCCTTCTCAACCATTCCTCATACCAGCGCTCACACAACCACTTCGTCTCTCTCCACCTTTCTGGCTCTCCCATTCCTGTCGCCACGCAGTGCAAAGTTCTTGGCTTTCCTTTGCATGCGGCCAAGAACGTGCAAGCCCTCCACCACGCTGTCACATTCTGCCACTCCGTTACTTACCTACTGCGGCGCGTGGTCACTCGGCGCTCAGGTCTCCACGAGGCTCATGCGTGCCGAGTTGCCCACGCGCTGGCCCTCAACAAGGTCTTGTACTTTGCACCCTACATTTCCTTCAATCAGACTCAACTTAACACTCTCGAGACTGCCCTTGTGGGCCTCTACAAGGCAGCTCTCAACCTCCCTATCACTATCTCTACCGCTAAGATCTTTGCCACAGGCCTCTTTCATCCTCTCCGTTCTCTTCTCTCTCTCCATCGTGACTCGCAGCTTGCCCGCTTTTAACTTACCCGCCAAGGTCAGTGGTTACTGACTCAAGCGGGTATCTCGCCCATTCACATCGCCCCTTTTACCTCTCCTATTCCAACCCCGGCTCCCAATCTTCGTATCTTCTCCCTCCCGACCAACATGTCCACCGTCCTGCACGCCAGCCGTCGTCATGCGGCCGCGCTGCCCCATTCCCCTCTCTTTGATACCCCGGGTGTAGCCTACACGGATTCCTCCTTCGTGGCTCCTCGACGTTCCTGCGGCTACGCCCTGTACCATCCCCACCTCCCCGCTCCTGAAACCCACACCAGAGAGCCGTATCTACACCCTCCGGATGCACTGTCCCTCGAGGTCCTTGCCGTTGCACATGCCCTTCAGTCATTTGCTCTCCTTCCCTCTCCAAGAGTTTACAGTCTATTCAGACTCACAAGCCGCTATACACCACATACAGAAACGCACCCTAACCCCTTCTCTCCAACAGGAGGTAGAACGAGCGGTCTCCGCATTGCAGCCTTCCATGGTTTTCCTACGCTGGGTCCCTGGGCATTCAGGGATTGACGGCAATGAGCTGGCCCATCAACTCGCCCGCGACACACTTTTCCGGGCACCGTTGATCCCCTGGCCCAAGCCCTCGAAGGACGGTGGGAGACTCACACTTTGCCGCACCATAAAAGAGGTCTACCTCGAGCTCCGTCTAGATAAACGCCTTTACCCTCTTCCTCATCAATCACTCACGGTGCCGGAGGCTCGCCTTCTTCGGCACAACCAAATGAATGCAGTTATCAACCCGTCGCGCCTCTTTCTCTATCGCTATCGATCAGACCCTTCCTGTTGGTGCATCTCCGCGGGCTCGAGCTGAGTTTGCCTGAAAGCCCTAAGCCACTGGTCGGAGGCTAGCGGTGGAGTATAGGATCCTATCTGCGTGATTGAAACCAGCGCAGGCTGGACAACCGGAGGCTGCATTGCAGTCAGAAGCTTTTTGAATACATCCCCTTCCATTGCAATTGCTGTATCGATGAGCGTCTTGTTTATCTTAGCCTCGGTCTGTTCGTCGCTAAGGATAAAGAAAAATGCGGACCAGTAATTCGTGTACCCTCCGGCCTCTTTAATCGTGACGTGGTGTTGGAATATGAGAGGTATGAGCGAACCGGGATCAATGGTAAAGCGCCACTTCAACATGGACGGCATACGCACTACCCTCACTTGAAACAAGAGGGAAACGTGCCACTTGAACGCCAACGTCAGCAGTACGTCGAGGGCTCTGGTGTCTCCTGGCTCTTGTTCACCTGGCCAGGACAGCCGGCATTGATTGAAGAACTTCCAGAATATGGCCACGTTAGAGCCGTACTGCGACTGCTCGCCCATGCAAGGGGAGTACATGGTGAGTGGTTTGCGTCCGGCGCTGATAATCCGCGAGTCATCGGCCAACATGGCGTGGAAAGGTCGGAACCAGGATTTGCTCACGTCGTCCATGGCCGAGTTGGAATGCTCGAGGTAGCGCTCGGGGGGAGACCAGGCGGAGCAAACGTAAGCGCTGAAGTTTCGGCATGGGTCGAGACTGTGGTTCAGCTTGGAGGTAAGCAGCCAGGCGTGCCCGAAACAGTTTTTCGTTTTGCAGATCTGCTTTGGAGGCTCTGGCTCATTGGATCCCGTCAGCGTGATCACAGCGGCAACGATCACGACTGTCACTGCCGCCACGAACAAAGCCGCAATGACGATATCCCGCTTCCTAAACGGTACTCCAGCGGCCGTGAACACGACGCCAAGAGTAGGTGGTCCCTGCGAGGGGAAACACAGCTAATCACATCCAGTGAAAATCCTTGCCGTTAAGTGCGCTATCGTAGCGTGATGTCTTCCCCCCACATACCCAACAATTCTGGACAAAAGCGTGTTTCAGCGGGAAACCGTTTATAAACGCAAGTTTTTCATAGAATATCTGCAGATGACCCAATGGCGGTCTTTTTTTTTCTTCTAACATTTTTGCTATTGTCAAAAGCATTCCAAATTTGTTTTCTATTGCAGTCTTGACTGTTCGATGCGATCGATGAAAGCGCTTTAAAACAAAAAGATTTTGCTACATATGAGAAGAATGTTGCATTACCTTCAATGTTTCCATAAAAGGTTCTTACAATTTTCTAATTTTCAAAATTTTTCTCCTAGAATTTCGGACATAGTCCAAGAATGCCAGATAAGACGTCTAGATTGTGAGAATGCCTCTACATAACCCGTGAATCTGCGCTTTTTGAAATACAAACGGCGCCCTCGTAAGTTTTGACATGGTTGAAAACAAACCATTTTACAGACTGCCCCTATGCAACGCGCTTTTCAAGTGTTAGCACAGATCCCGGAACACGCGGGCATAACAAACGTCTCGCGAAACCGAGGACGTTCATGCGCTGTGAACTGAAACTTGACTTCTGCGAACGCGGGCTTTTTATACAGGAATAAACCGGAAAATCAGCCAAAACACTTCCAAAAAACAGCACCCCGTACACCATGAGGCTAGTAGACAAGCACGAGCCAAAGCCTTACATAATAAATACGGACAGTGCGCTGGAGCAATTTATGTGTATGCGGCAGAATAGAAACATACGAATGCCTTTGCAGTTGTGGCTGTGAAAGAGAATGTGACCACATCGTCTCGATCAAAACGAAATCTTCTGAAACGGCAGAAGAGGCAGCTATAGCCCTCGCCCTAGCGTATACCCAAGAGAGTACCATTCTCAACACCTCCAAAATAATTGTCAGTATATTAGCAAAAGGGCGAATTTCATGCTCCTCCTTCAGAATCCTTAACGCCACCAAATTATTCCGAACTGATATGGGTCCCAGCCCATTCGTGGAGTCCGGGAAACGAGGCAGCCCGGGAAACGAGGCAGCCCACAATAAAGCCCGAGATTTTGGTCTACCGGGCAGTGGATGAGTCTGCTTCCTGAATTTCACGAAGGACTCCACATATCATGATCTCACCAGTCATTTTAAACTAGTGAAAACACCCCCCCCCCCCCCCCCGCACACCTCCGGACAAAAGCCTGACTAAAGAACAAGAGATTACGTGTCGTCTTCTACAGACGAGATCGATTCGCATCTCATCACTCCTCACGCACATTTATCCGTACTGTAAATACTGTAAATACTGTAAAACCCGAACTGTAAATACTGCGGCCAGCTAGGCAGCTGGGATCACCTCTTGTTGGATTTTAAAACAGGGCCATCTACGAGTGATCTAGTTACCGCTCCTTCTCTCGAGCTGTGGTGCTAGCCCTGACCCCAGAACGCAAGTTCTGGCGGTGCAGTGGGTTGACAAGTCGCCGAGGGCTATGTACTCTCGACCACTTAACGCGACCTCCTACCAAACTCTTTTCGCTGAATAAAATGTTTTACAGTCAAAAGCCAAAATAACCAAAACACACAAAAAAATAGAAAAGAAATGAAACCTATACCAGTTGGCGCACCCCACGAAACATAGTTTCGGAGACTTTGTCCCATAGGGGCAGCGGCGCCAAGATTGGCTCTGGCTGATGCGACGGGGATGGAGGAAAAAAAAAGGCATATTAGAAGTTTGGGCTGGTTGGTGCAGATTAATAATGGTGAAAAAGAGCGCAGACCGGGAGAGACACAAAGGGAGGAGTACACCACACGCTCTTATACATAACGAAGAGCCCACAAGTATCTGCAAGAAATTAACTGTATCAAGGCAAGACAGGCTATAGTTGGCTCAGGTTGTCTTCCTCTCTCTTTAGCGTCTCGTCCAGTCATCCACTTTTATGAGGTAAAATAAACGGCTGTACATGCCGTATCTTAGTGGAATTCGGCTCATAGCGTCATGGCAGTTGCATGTGCAAAGCGCCGTTAACTGCGGTACCTACGGTTTTAACGCACGTGCATGATTCATCCGGTCTAGGTGAGCAGCGGGTAGCTGCGATGCAAACTGTTGTCTTCCATACCGCAAGAAAGATGTGCGGAGTGCGAATGTTCCTGACCGCTTGTAACTTGCCTAGAAAGCGTCGTGTATCGATTGTGTCTGTCATGAATATTTCAGCTTGAGTTTCAGTTTTATTCCTTAAAGGCCCCCTTTTCAGGGGGTGTTACATACGGGGTGGGAATACACTTGAATATGTGCAAAATGGGGATACACGCGCTTGAAAAACAGATGGCGAAGCGATGACGACGATTTCATAGGGAAGGCCGTTCCAGTCTGAAGCTGTTCAAGAAAGGAGCGAAGCAGAAAAAGTAGTAGTGTGCGATAGTGGGCGTGCAACTTGCAATGGGTGACTGGTGCGGTGAGATATGCGTGCTGCGGCTGTGATGTATGGTGCTTGATTCAGAGAAGAATTAAAAAACTTGTGAAAAAGAGCGAGGCTAGCGATGCGGCGACGAAATGAAAGGAGTGGCAATACGGATTTCTTTTCAAAGTTGAAACACTGGTGTCGTACGAGTATGAGGAATGATTGAACCGGACAGCACAATTTTGAACAGATTCCAATGCAGTGATTAGATATGCTTGATGCGAGTTCCAGGTGGCAGATGCATATTCTAATTTCGGTCTTGCCAATGATTTGTACACGAGCAGCTTTATTTCAGGTGGGGCAAGACGTAGGTGACGCTTAAGGAAGCCCAGTGTTTTATTTGATGCTGAAATGATGTTTCTAATATGAGTTCGCCATGAGAGATCAGGAGAGACGGTGATTCTTAGATATTTGTACGATTCTGTTTGCTCAATCGGTGTATTAGAAACAGAGTAATAAAAGCGATAAGGGTTACGATGACGAGAAAAAGACATGAGTTTGCATTAAGTAGGATTAAGGGACCTCAACCAATTATTGCACCAGTTTAATACATTGTTAAGATCTGCCTGAAGGGTGTGTTGATCATCGCGATTGTTAATGATACGGTAAATGACACAATCATCGGCGAACATTCTAATTGTGCAAGAAACATGCATGGGCAAGTCGTTAATATATATTAGGAATAGAAGGGGACCAAGGACAGATCCTTGTGGGACACCGGATGTTTCTGGGATGGACTTAGACAGGTGGCCGTTAACATAGACTGACAGCGAGCGATTAGTTAGAAATTCTTCAATCCATTTTAAAATATTAGCGTGTACCTAAGGTTGAGCTGCGAAAGTTTTAGTAGTAGTTGGTGGTGAGGGACCTTGTCAAAAGCTTTCGTAAAATCTAGAAAAATGGCATCAGTCTGCATGTTAAGGTCGAGATTAGCATGTAAGTCATGAAGGAAGAGGGCTAGTTGGGTTTCGCATGAGAGGCCCTTGCGGAATCCGTGTTGTGAAGGATGGAAAAATTCGTTTGCGTCAAGGAAATTGATGATTTGTGAGTATATGTCGTGCTGCATTATTTTACACGGTACGCTAGTTAAGGAAATGGGGCGGTAATTCGAAGCTGAGTCTCTGTTACCCGATTTGTGGACTAGAACGACCTTGCCCTGTTTCCAGTCAGCTAGAATGATTCTTGAAGACAGTGACTGTAAAAAAAGGAGACATAAATAGGCTGCACAAATAGCGTTCACATTTTTCAAAAGTTTTGACTTGGTTAGGTCCGTACCAGCTGCAGGCGAAAGTTTCATATTATGAATTATGGATGAGATGCCTTCTTCGCTGAAGGTGATAGCCGGCATGAAGGATTCCAAGTTAAAGGATGATAAGTGTGGAGGCGCGTCAAATTCGGTGGTGAAGACAGATGCGAATGCATAGTTAAAAACATCTGCACAGTCGTAATCAGCAACAGGCTCATGCAAGTCATTAGTTAACACAATATGGGAACGGTGCGTAGGATTTAAGACCTGCCAAAATTGCTTTGGGTTGCTTATTAGTAGGTTTGGTAAGTCGTGGTGATAAAATGAGTGCTTGGCATTACGAGCGGAATTTAAGTTTAATTTTTCGATTTCGTAATATTTTTCTCATGCGGCAGGCGTGTCGATGCATTTGTCGGAGCGAAAAAATCGTTTCTTTTTGTTTTCTAGGCGTTCTAAGGGCCTAGTAAACAAGGGTTTATTGTGGTTAGTGTGAAAAGTAATCATCGGGACAAACGTATCAGTGAGATTGTTTCATTTGTTCTTGAAGATTGACCAGTTTTCATGAATTGAGCGATTGTGAAATGCGGATTCATATTCGGAAAAAAAGGTGTTAAGACCTGCAGTTATTGCGTTATAGTTGCCTTTATCGTATAGACGTACTGTTTTTTCAGATGTCGGTTTTTTAGTAGAGTGAAGTGAAAAGAGAGCATGTATGACTTTGGGGTCCCTGATTTCCGGAAGAAAACTGATATATGTTAGTTTTTGGGGGATATTGGCTAATATCAGGTCGAGTGTGTTTGCTGATTCTTGTGTCACACGGGTTGGCTGCGACACTAACTCGGTAAGGTTAAAATTTAGACACATTTCGATAAAATTCTTTGCCTATGCATGGCATGTTATTTCAGAGCTATTTAAGTTCTGCCAGTCAATGTTAGGGTAGTTAAAATCACCAAAAAGAAGGATGTAAGCATTTGAATATGTGGAAAGAAGTTTATGAATTGTATTATTGAGATGACGTGGGATGTAAGGATTAGAATGCGGAGGTCTGTAGCAAACGCCGAGCAGTACTGTTACGGGGGGGAGTGCGACAAATGAGCCATAATGACTCGAAGTCAGAAGTGACGTCAACAACAGAGCATGATATATCCCTATGAACTGCAGCAAGGACACCCCCCCCCCCCCCCCCCCCCCCCCCCGCGAATCTTTCCGATCATTTCTATATACATTGAAATCAGGCAAATCAGTTAGGGCTTCACCATCTGTTACATCACTTTTTAGCCAAGTTTCTGTTAATATGAGTATGTTGCTCCTGGATGACGAGTTGACGTTTGATACGAGTTCACGTTTAGGAAGGAAGCTTCGGATGTTAATGGATGTTATGGAAAACGAAAGAACATTGCGGGGCGTGGTAGGTCGACGTTTTGTTGATGGTTGGTGACTAGGCAACTGCTATGTGACTTCTTTAACAGTATCAGACGATGCGTCGAAAGTGTAGCGTTTTGATCCGATATGCAATGTTTTGAAGCGTAAAGAGTACTTGTCAGAGTGCTTTGGCAAATGTTAGCAATTGCTTCCGCGCGTGTTGAACGGGGCGGGAAAAGTCTTCACAAAATACTGTAACTGGTGTTTTTAAATTTCCGGCCATTTGATAGAAGAGCGCTTTTGATTTTGTACGACAAGAATTTTACTATTACAGGACGAGTTCGATCGGCTGAGTGATTACCAAGACGATGTGCTCTTTCTATGGGGAACCTGCGCTGAAGTTTGCCGTGTCGATTGCAGCGCCGTAACACGCAGCATAGCGAGAGGCGCAAGCAGTTTTTGGTGCACTCGTAGTGCTATTCCACGCCACCTTCCCGAGCTTATTGGCGTGAGCTTCTGCGCTCTGTCGAAGCCACACGTGGTGCGTGTCAGTTATCTGGGTTTTGTCTACAGAAGCGAGGCAAATAGTGCTATCAACCAAACGCGGGCTTCTAATCGTTGAGAATGTGCCCGGCGTTTGTAGCGGCCCAAGCGACTGACGAAAGCAGTTTTTAGTCGAATAGTGAAATAACTGCAGTGCCACCTGGGCAGCGCAGGCTCCCCATGTCGGTAGGTTCCACCCGTATACCTTGATTATTTTGACAGATAGCAAAAACTAGTTTTTCGGACTCAGCCCATGGTTCACTGCTATTGTCGGGGATGCCATAAAAAATAAGATTATTCCTGCGAGATCTATTTTCTGCGTCGTCTAGGTGTGCTTCCAGTTCGTGTATCTTATTATTCATGGCTATTGCGTTTGCTTGCATTACATCCATATCTGTTCTTAAGAGATTAAGTGTTTGATAGTGTGTTTCTAGTTCAGCCATTCGTTTGTTTAGGTCAGTAATGGTTTCATCCGTCTTGCTTAGCTGGATTTTCAATCCCTGTATCTCGGCAATCAGTCGTGTCTGGCTGGCGGTTAATTTCTCTAATGCAGCCAGTGCAGCAGCCGTGTCTTCGGGACCAGGGTTAGTTTCGACGTCGCCTGATAACATTAACAAAGAATGAATTACACGAGCGCACACAACAACAATGGAAACACAGCACTGGGGGCTCGGGAACTGCACTAGCATACAGTTACTTGATTTTTTAGCGAAGAGGACATACGGTTTACTGACCTGCATCGCGAAAGTGAGTGGTTTAGGTGCCTGCGCCGTAGTGCAGTCACCGAGCTCACAGATTCGCGTCGGCGGATGATGCCCTTTTAAACATGGTGATGCTGTCGATGATGATGCGGTAACCCATGATCTGGTGAGTTCCAGAAGTCGCTCAAGCGGCAGATACAGCGGTGGAGTGCGGCTGACGGGTGTCTGGTGGTAGTAGCCGTATCCATATCCGTTGCGTGGCAGTACGCTTGGCGATGACGCCGCCATAGGTAGGCACGCCAGCGACGGCAGCAGCAGTCTGGCAAACAGAAGGATGGTTATCTGCATCGCAAAAGTGAGTGGTTTAGGTGCCTGCGCCGTATTGCAGTCACCGAGCCCACCTGTCGAGCAGATGGTGCTTTCTGTGAACGTGGGGATCTGCAAGAATGCAGCAACGCAACAAATTGTCGCACCTCGATGTCCGTTACCGTGACCGCGGGGGTGAGCCTTTGTTCAGGGATACAGGCATCTTGCTTCGACACCGATACCAGGGCACAAGAGAAAGCAGAAGCGTTCCATGTCGCAGAGAAGGTGGCGTGGATCGGTCATTCGTCCATCGCCTTTTATCCCCGACACCTTGGTCTCATGATAGCATTCAACCACTCGTTCCAGACGCAATGACGAGGTTTTTCCCCTTTGTTCATTCGTGCGCAGAGCCAGTGGTTTTGTACTCAGTTTATCTCCTTCTTTTTGACTGTGTGCGCTTTTTTTTTCTAGTTTATGCATGTGTAAGAAGTCCTTGCTCGCAGAGATAAACCTTCGTATTGCCACACTGTTGGTCATTTACTGGCGCCGCCACGCCGTCGGACTAGGTGTGTTGGCATCCGCCTGTCTTCGTCATCTTCTCCTGCTCGAGCGTCGGTTCGCTGAGCTGTGCCTGCACTGATAGTGCTTGTGTGCCCTTCCTTCAACCCTCCACCGGCTCTTGGTGTCAATACGATATTTGGGGTTGGTTCAATTGCCTCCCTGTACAGGAATGTCAGTCGTGCTGGAGTTCGAAGATGAATACGCATAAACTTGCCAAACTTTCGGGTCTGCAACATTAAAAAGTGGCCGTGATCCTTACCTTAACTACTGATTAGTGCAGTGCATTTCCCGTTTTGACGCTGCAGAACAACGTAATTGTCGACCTTTACATGCCTGTCGACGAACACGGTAACCACTGATTTCGAACCATGTTGGGAAGAGGAGCCTTGGCGTACGGGTGTGCGAATAGTCTTTTTACCAAACCGAATTGAATACGAATACTGTAGGTTTGCTATCGAATGGAATACTAGTTTAGCTAAAAACCAAATCGAATACGAATCGAACAGTGAGAGAACCGAATCGAATACGCATCGGATATTTTATTGCGAAATCAATACTGCTTGCACTTTTCTGCCATCGATGGTCGGGGCGCCTCCTTACACAGCGGCGCGTCACGTGACCGTGTGACGTCACGACAGACCGAGAGACGGGGCCCCAGCTCGCGCCATCGATGGCGGAGGTACAGCTTTACACGCCAGCTGCGCCGCTGCCGAGACTATAATGAAGCAGTCCTCTGATAAATGGCTGGCTGAAGTTCGCGAGGCAAATAAAGGGGGGCCAAGAAAATTCTGGAACCATATAAGCTAGTTGGGAAAAACAAATCAAAGAACGCAGGAACAGATTATAGATGCTGAGGGAAAATATTTAGAGGGAGACGATGCTGTGAACTACATTACGTCATTTATAGCTGCGTCTTTAGCATCGACAATGGGGTAATCTCCACAAGTGAGGCGGCAGCACAGGACAGCACAACAGAGAACAGCTTACAACTGACTAGTCTTAACTAGGAAAAGGCGGAAGCGAATATTCCTAGAACCACAACCGTAGGGATAGACGAAATTCCAATTAAGCTGATTAATGAACTTGGCCCAAGAAGCAAGGAAGCGCTGATAAAAGCTTTGGAGACAGTCATAACAAATCAGAAAATTCCGCACAGCTGGAGACAGAGTAAAATGAAATTGATTTATAAAGGGAAAGGAGATAAGATGAACACAAAATCCTTCCGTCCGATTACGATAACATCTGTTATGTACAGGCTGGCAATGCAGGCGGTGAAATTAAAAATGCAGGCATGGGTAGAAGGTAATCGGATACTCGGAGAACTTCAGAATGGGTTCAGAAGGGGTTGGCGTTTAGATGATAGCCTGTTCGTGCTTACCCAATGCATAGAAATAGCTAAGGCGGAAAACAGACCTCTGTTTTTAGCCGTTCTGGACATAAGCGGTGCATACGATAACGTGAACAGGGAACTCCTGTGGGGCATATTGAAAGATTTAGGTATCGGTCATGAGGTAATTGAATTTCTACAGGAAATCTACCGAGATAATGAAGTTGAAATTACATGGGAAGGGAAAAAAAGTACCACAACTGGGGGGGGGGGGGGGTGCACAAATGATTAAGCCAAGGTTGTCCTCTATCACCGCTGCTGTTCATGCTCTACGTGGTAAATATGGAAAGAAGGCTAGAAGAAAGTAATCTAGGTTATAATCTGTCGTACAGATTAGGCGGAAATGTAGTTGAGCACTCACTCCCGGGTTTAATGTACGCGGACGATATTGTACTGTTAGCAGATAGCCAGGAAGATTTACAAACTTTGGTTAATTGCTGTGGAGACGAAGGAGATGCTCTAGGATTCAGTTTTAGCGCAACTAAATCAGGTGTGATGATTTTTAACGATACAACTTATCAGGTGCTTAAAATACAAGGCCACGAAATACCCAAAGTGGCCGAATACAAATACCTCGGGATATGGCTAAACGAAGGGCAGCTATACACGGAAAAGCATGAACAGGCTCTTAGGGCAAAAGGACGAAGAGACGCCGGGATAATGAAACATAGGGCATTATGGGGGTACAACAAATATGAAGTACTAAAAGGTATTTGGAAAGGAATAATGGTGCCGGGACTTACTTTCGGTAATGCGGTTCTGTGCTTAAGGGCAGAAGTTCACTCGAGAGTAGACGTAAATCAGAGAGCTGTTGGAAGATTAGCACTAGGCGCCCACGGAAAAAACCACAAACGAGGCAGTACAAGGGGATATGGGCTGGGCATCGTTCGAAGCACGGGAAGCTAAGAGTAAGATACTATATGAAGAACGCCTGAGGAAATTGGACAATAACAGGTGGGCAGCTAAGGTATTTAAATATTATACAGAAAGAGCGCTGACTCACAGTGGCGGAAAAGAACTGGTTTGGTTTGGTTTATAGGGTTTAACGTCCCAAAGCGACTAAGGCTATAGAAAACTAACCAGTAAGTATGCCGGTCATGAGGACGGAGAAAGAAAGAGCATTAAACGACAGGTTAAAATTGCGGAAGTTAAAAATTGGATGAATTCAATGAAAAACAAACATAGTGTAAAACTATATCGATACTGGAAAAGGCAGATCAGGAAAGAATTTTTCTATGATAACTCAAGAGGCAGTGCCCTACTTTTTGAAGCTAGGTCAGGGTGTCTTAGAACGCGCAGCTACAAAAAGAAATTTAACGAAGAAGATGACACATGTGCAGTGTGTGGTAGATCTGTGGAAACAATTGAACACCTCATACTAAAATGTGATGGTATCCATCCGGATGTCGATGCAGGCACAGTCACTCTTCCTGAGGCCGTAGGGCTTAAAGATAACAATGGTCATGTAAATAGATCTGCAGTGGAAGTTAGCAAAAAGCGATTGGAGGATTGGTGGCTGAAAAGCAGAAATGTGGCATAAGGTTAGAATTGTAGGAAACCGTAGGTAAAGATGATGGCGAATCTTAATGAGAATTGCCAACACAGTAAACAAAAAAAATAGTAAAGAAAGAAAAGCTGAGCATGGTGGCAATTGCCACCGCCCCGTTTCAAAGAGGGCGCTCCTATCCATACTTCCATCCATCCATAAAACGGGGGGGGGGGGGGGGGGGGGCTGCAGCTGCGCTCCTCTCAGTGCGCTATGTCGGATGATGTGTACAAGGCGAGGCTAGAATGATCTTCTGCGGCCAAGCGACGGCGCCGCGCCGAAGAAACAGACGAAGAACGGGAAGAACGGCTAGCTAAACAACGTGCGTATGAAGCAGCCTGGCGAGCACGCCGGTCAACATCGCTTGATGCGGGTGCATCTAAAAGAGCAGGGTCATGTTTAATGAGTGGTGTTAACGGTAGCGAAACTATGGAGATAGCCAATTTGGAGACAAGTTTCATGCACGCTCTTAATGCCGAAGATACTTCAATGGGTGAAGAATCTATTAATAGTATGGAACGACACAATTTCATCATACCAGTTGTATAAACAGAGCTCCAGCTCGTGCCGTCGGCGCAGAGCGGTGGTAGACACGGTGGATGCGGGCTGAAGAAACGGAAGAAGTTCCTTTCGCAATTTCCGGGCTTAACCAAGCTGAGCCTCTGCCAATTTTTTACGAGTGTTCGCTAATTTTGAGAATATTCAATGACCGATCGTGAGAAACAGCGAAGCGCTGTTTTCTCAGTTACAGCTGTATCCGTTAAAAGACGCAACATTCATCTCCAATTTTGGGTTGCAACACAAAGTCAGTGTATTAACTTCATCACTGTCATGTTATGCACATAGGAAAAGTACCTTTTGCTGTCAATAACGGAAGATAAAGAGACAGCCGAGAGCTACGTGGCCTCCGAAGTCAAGCTTGAAGGCCAGGTTTGCTGAGCTTGCCTGGGCCTTGATTCGTCGTCCAATCTCTGAGGCCATGTGTGAGGGTTATGAACGCCGCTGCGCGAATGGCCCGCACCGCGGCGCTGAACGTTCCATCCTGCGCACACCGATTTTGGCAGCATGATACGCGTGGTGTACGGCCCCTGTTTTAAGCATGAAATGATTTTAGCTCCCGTTGTCGGCAGTGTGGTGACGTCACGCCGATACCGAGAGCCAATACCTGGGCATTGAATTCCACACATCCGGGAGCTGAAACGAGAGCATCCGGGCACCGTACGAGATTTAACGACACTCTCTGAGAGAGAGGGCCGCTTAGAGCAAGAGGGGAGCTCCAGGGCGAGAAGGGCTTTATGCGGAAAAACTGCTTCCGCGCCGTCCCCAAGGATGACGCAGCGGTCCCACAATCACGCATGTAAAAGACTGGCCGCTGGGCCTTCAGCTCATGACGTTTCCCCCTTTGACAGGCAGATCTATACACGCTAGCGGAGTATTCGAACGCGCTGCATACACATTCTTGTCTGGCCTGCGTCTCGTCGTGTCCGCGTACGCTTCTGCGTCGTCCTGCATTTCAATACCGCCACCGTCACAGCTGCTTAAGCCGAGCAATGGAGCCTGACAGAAACCGGATACAGCTGACGAGGCAGGGCGGAAGAGATTCCCCAGACACTCACAGGAAATTATTGCCAACACATGGACCAATGCACAGTATGTGTGGTGTGGTGTGTTGAACACTAGACCCATTCCAAGATTTTGACTAGTACCATCTACAACCAATGTGTTATGCCCGTAAACATTTCATACTTACTCTACTTTCGGTTACGGGAGACGCAGAGAGCTTTTGGTATAGTCGTGGAAGAAAAATACGACTGCTCTTATTCGAATTTCACGAAAATTATTTTTAAAAAATATTCGAAAACTCCAGGACATATTCGATTCATTTTTAATATTTCTGGACATGGACTAGTTCATTTGTTCGAATAATCGAATACAAGGATATCGATTCGGTATTCGCAATTTCCGAAGATTCGCACACACCTAGTATTGAGTCTGGCTAAATACCCGTTAATATGCTCTAGACTGAGAATGGTGTCCAGGATCGAGATCTTAACTACCACGGAAAACTCCTCCAGAAGAAGCAGCACAGCATGCATGATTCAGCAAATAATCGAAAAAGAAGTGACAGAAAAATACGGCGTGCTCCATAGTCAAACAGCTGTTCTAAAATCCTGCAACGTTTACTAAACACTAAGTTTCGTACGTTGGCAGGGAAAAATGAGAGCCACCCCTATTAGAAAAGCTTACTGGACCATGATGAATATAGGACATCATCTGCGAATAATTACAAAGGATGAGCTCCCAAGCAGCAATGTAAGGGCAGCAACTAAGCGGAACCAGAGAGCAATGCTTGCCAAATTTCATAACTGGCGGGTGTTTCGCTGCCGTCACGGTCAGGACCGACGCGCCAAACGTATACCATCGTGCCCGCTACAAACTCTTCTTAGTTTGTTGTCGGTTTTTGATGTAGTTTTGTTAACGTTCCGGTAGACCCGGAGGGTGAGCAGATTTGTCACGTATCGCTGTTACAACAACGCAACGAGAACTGGAAACTGACATAAGTCGCAAGCGATTGCAGCTGTCGTACCTGTTTTCGTGCAGTGAACGGATCTTCAAGAATGTACTGTTCGGAGATGGAGCCCGAATGCTCTGTGCACACGACTAGAACGTAACGCAAACAACGCATGCATGCACTAAACAATCTAGTGTGGCACGATAGCCTTCAGGCATTTACCTTAGAGTGCCGCTCTCCGTGGCGTTCATTGCTGAAGGTCTTAAGGCCTTGAATGAAGGACGACATAGACCGTTGGCGGTGAGACCCCAACTCCTCCTTGGTGGATGACCTTAAAGAAGACAGCGACGGTGGGCGCTGAGATCCCTGGTCATCTGTCGTCAACGACCTCAGTGAAGATAGCGACAGTCGACGTTGCGGTCTGGAATCCATCCGCATCGATGGCCTATGATTCTAGGCAGGGTTCGGCTGCGTTGATGTGGGCACCGTAAGGCTACCGTCTGAAGCACTGCGCTTGCTAGAAAGAGTTGTCTGGCCACCCCCTGGCAAACTAGCATCGGATCCCGACCGCCGAGTCTCACTCCCAGTGCTGTATCTGCGCCTGCCTGGCGGGCGCCTGTCCTCAGGATGCGTCGTAGACGTCGGTTATCCTCTCGGTAAACTAGCAACAGAGCCCGACCGCCTAGCCTTACACTGGGTGCTGGATCTACGTATTCTTGGCGGGTATTTGCCCTCAGGATGTGGCGATGACATCGGCTGTTCCTTCGGCTGTTCCATGCGAGGCACAGCGGGCTGTGCCTCGCATGGAACAGGATTAGCGGAGTCGTCCGGCAGGGTTGCGATATTGTCGGGCTGTACGTCTCTGAGGCTCGGGGTCTCGCGCTCGGTTCCAGAGGGTTTGTTCGTACGAGCATCCGCAAAATCGGAGGCAGTAGCGGCGGCGGTGTCTGGTTGCATGTGCCCTTGAGCAGTGACTGCAGGTACTTGCTGGGCGGGCTTGATCACACACCGGCGAAGCGCTTTACGCTTAGCAGAGGAATCCCAGCCGCATGAGGACCCGCTGCTGTTGGACCCCGTGGAACTACTCCGGGAGCCGCGCCTCTCTTTGTTCTTGCTATTGTCTTCGTTAACGGCAGGGATCATGACTCAGGCGTTCGCAATGATGATGACGATGTCCTCAGGCTGAATGGCACATACCTACGGCGGGGGATTGGCCAGGGTGCACAGCGGATACAAACTCACTCATGTACAGGGAATGAAGGACAGCCCTAGAACGGCGGTGCTTGCTTCTTCTTCTACTGCTTCATCACTCCGACATAAGGCACGCGCAAACTGAGGGCAACGACCTGAAATCTGGGGCCACAAATGCTGCGTCTGCGTGGTGGCCCGAAGAAAAGTAGAATTTATGGCTGTAAATAAAAAAACGTTTAAAATTTTATCTTCTACATAGAATACTTCAACATAGAGTCGGGCGAGTGCGACGTGTTCGAAAAGCTTGCCCACGCATGAGGTTAGGGAGACTGGACGGAGATTGGCAGGTGTAAGAGGCTTGTGGGGCTTTGGTATGAAGAAGATTTTGGCGTGACGCCAGGATTGGGGGAGAGTGCCTTCCTGCCAGCATTTATTAAAGTACCCCGTGAGCTGGGCGATCGACTGATTGTCCAAATTGCGGAGCATAGTATTCGAAATCCGGTCAACTCCTGGGGTGGAGTTAGAGCGGAGAGTCAGGAGGGCCGCTCTGACTTCTGCTTCCGTGATGGCAGCACAGACGCGGGTTGACGACTTGCGATGCGTCGCTGGCGTTGCGTCCAGGGAAGCGGTGGTAGAGCACCAGGAGGTGAGGAACGGAGATGAACATGGGAGACGCTGATGAACTCCTGTCAGCCGCCCCCAAGAACTTGGCAGCTGCAGCAGGAAAACCGTAACCAAGTCCTGTCGAAGGCCTTCCAAAACACCGTAGGCTTGTGCAGCCTATCCAAGGAAGCCGTGGCAGCACGGACCCTCAATCCATTGGCTGCCACTTCCAAGTTTGAAAGGGACGCAGTGGTCTTGCGTCGATGATCCAAGGGAAGTCACTGGTAGCAGGGACCCAACGTCCGACAGCTGCCACTTTTACGCTTGAATGTGGCTCAATGGTCTTGTGTCGATGATTCAAGAAAAGTCACCGGCAGCACGGAGCCAACGTCCGCCAGCTGCCACTTCCACGCTTGAATGGCCAGACTTGTGCTGCGTTGTCCACATCGGTTTGCTGACACATCAGCTCTCCGCTCCTCGTGCCTGCCTTGCGCACACCATTCGCACGCGCACATGCGCAACACGGGCCTGGCCCGGACGGCGCTCCGCTGTCGGATACACCACTGCCGACACGCTGCGTACCAAAAATCCCTCGATGGTTTTGTGTGCACAGCTTAGTCATGTCCGTTCAGCAAATTAGTCTCGCTATCTCTGGGGGTGGATTGAGGTTTACTGTATGAGCCCCTTAAGTGTTTATATCTGGGGTTTGTTAGTACGAGCAATTGCTCTCTGAAATGGGCTTTTTCTTGTTACATCGCGGCCTGCTCCTTATAGATTTGCTTCAGCGACAGCTGTAAGGCCTGTTGGGCAGTTTGTGCGTTTTGATTATGCATTTTGAGTAGAGCGAGAAGTGACGCTCACGATGGAAGGGACACACGCAAGCGATGACGACAAACTGATTTTATTATTCGAAAAACGCATACTTTTACGAGAACAAAGGAAGGCGCGCGTAGGAGCACGAAAACAAAACAAGAAATGCAGGACAGTACCAACAGAAACACCTGCGGCACCCTCACGAGACTGCGAAAGCCCCATCAGGTAGTCCAGTTTTATAGGACGGAACGGTCTGTTTTGCGACTCGTGGTGAACACAATCTGGCGGCGTGGCGCGCCTCCACAATTTCTTCTTGGTGGGAACAGCCGAAATAACAAAACGCACACACAGAAAGGAACACAAAGAACGTAGACGAAGCTGACTGTCAACTAAAATTTAAAGAAAACAAGAAAGGCAAAAAAGAGTGCAAGTGTGAGCCCAAGTTGCATGAAGTTCAAGTCATGGAAAGATACGCAGACCAAGTGACACGTGAGATCCTTGAGGCATTGGCGATACGGGAAACAGGACAGCGGTGCGTTAGTACACCATCAATCTCTCTATCAAAAAAAGAAATTTCCTTCTTGAACGAACCCCACGGGAGATAAAAGCAAAATCTTTTTGACAAGGAAACAAAAAGCGCGGGTTTTCCAATAATATTTTAGTTGACAGTCAGCTTCGTCTACGTTCTGTGTGTTCCTTTCTGTGTCTGCGTTATGTTATTTCGGCTGTTCCCACCAAGAAGTATGAACCAACTAGCTCAGTTTTCTACTCTTTCCACAATTTCGTAACATACCTGATTCCTGTTGCGCGTGAACCACGTCGGCGCGCTCCAGCTCCATTGAGCAATCGTTTTCGCAGCTACAGCAAAGGACGACAGGATTGGAAGACGCTGCCGTAACATCTAGCGACCTCTTTTCTCTTAAGCAGACGTTCAGGCAACTTCCCATCTGCCCGTAATGAACCTTCCCACAGGAGAGGTACTGTGTATACAACCCTTCTTTTGTGTGGCACGTATCTGTTGGCGTATGTAATTTACCACTGCGCTGAATTAGACTGAGACCTACCCAACTTCTTCCTGACTGCAGCGCACATCCCTGCCGACTCTGTGGTCTGCGGTGTGGTCTGCGGTGGCGACCAGGTACACCGTACCTGGTCGCCACTTTTTTTAGCCGATGGGAGACGCCGTGTAGATACAGAATGGCGACAACTACCCTTTTAGGCTCACTGAGACCTTCCTCAGTAAACTTCATGTCAAACTCGCGAGACTGATCACAAAATCCAGCCTCCTTAATCCTCGCAACCTGTGCAAGATAGCTGTCCACTACCTCGTATGGCAGGACTTCTTTACCAGAGAAGACATTGCCACACCATCCTTGAGACAGATTTTCCGCGGTTGCGAGACCATTAGCCATTTTTCACAATGTTCGCGCGATCGCTGGAGCCTTCCCGCTTATGATAACAAAACCCATTTCAGCTGACTGGAAAGACAAATGTACTTGCTCTATTACACGATGTTTTGTTAATAGATCTTGGCATGACCAGAGTGAGCAAAAAGCAATGTTCGTAAAACAATTCCTTTTGTTCGACTTGCCTGCTTGTGTTAAGTTCTTTCTGCAACGAACAAGTACTAGCACCAACTAGTACCAACAGTAAATGCACATAGTGTTAAAAATAAGTAGATATGTCTCTTTCTAATAAGTTAAAACTTTTTACTATCACAAACGGGAGGACCCCAGCAATTGCACGAACAATGCGCTGCTTGTGGTAATAGCTTTATTATAACAAAATAACAAAAGGTCCTCAAGGTTGTGCTCCCACTTGTCCAAGAGCCCACAGGCCTGAGCTTCACGGAGAGCTCTGTCCACTAGCCATGCCTAGCCAGCTGGTTCAGCAACTCGCAGAGTGGTCTCCATTAAGGAACATGGTTAAAGAATGCAGCGCGAAAAGACAAGGACAAACGAAGAAGTGGACAGGACTGGAGCTGACTACCAGTCTGACTACCAGTCTGACTACCAGTCTGACTACCAGTCTGACCAGGCGCTGACTACCAGTCAGCGCCAGTCCTGTCCACTTCTCCGTTTGTCCTTGTCTTTTCGCGCTGCATTATTTAACCATGTTCACTGACCAACAAGCCCAAACAGCCACTTTAGTCCATTAAGGGGAGGGAGGAGTTAGGTATGGGTGGAACGACCACAGGTTGGGGGCATTCCCACAATATGAATAATGGCCGCGCGACCATGGGACCCAGCCTTAAAGATGGCGTGGATATGTCATGTCTTGGGTTGTCTCTGAATATTTCTGGAAGGAAAAAATCAGTTCATAGCAGGCGCTTGTGCATGTCTCTTGCTTTTTGTTGCGAAAGCAACACTCCTACAGCCAAACCCAGACCTCGGGTGGTCGCCGTCGCACTGTAGCTACGCTGACCTTGTTTCAATTGGTCGAAATGGTTGTGACGTCACAGTGCGCGAATTACAAACGCCGCCAATTGTACTTTGGCTAGTAACCATGCAGCCTATTGAAGGGACGGTATAGTGATGCTTCAGGTAAGTGGGAAGGAGTTTAGTTAATTGCATAATTAACCAATTAGCGTAATTAACTTTTATAGTCAGACCAGATAAATAAATAAATGAAACCGAGTAGGAAATTGGTCGAGTTAGGGAATAGAACCAGGGTCTCTGGAGTGCGAGACAAGTACGCTAACCACTCAGCCATGCCAGCTCGATGGTTGCTCGATGGTTTGGAATGAACAAACGCGCGTCTAGTGAATACGGTGTCTTTGTTCACTCCCACCTTCCTCCCTTCCCTTACGGCGAGGTTCAGGTGTCCACCGAGATATGCGAGACAGATACATTTACTTTCATCAAAAACCAATTTACCGACGAGCAAGGCGTAGAGCCGAACGGGCGATGGCGTTCTGTGAACTCCTTGGCAGCGTTGCAAGACGCTGTCGCGTTCAACTCTTAGAGGCGAAGCTTAACATCTTAACCACACATCAGTGACACAAACAGCAACACCGCGCTTAAGGCTTTCGCCTCACCGCACTTCGGTCGACAAAGTGCCCCCGTGAATTTTTTTCGCACTGTTCAAAACTGAGTGTTTTGTCGCACTGCGGCCGAATGGTGCGGTCAGTGTCAAGCCCAGTTCACACTAGCGGGAAACTTCCCGCAGCGGCGCTGCGTTAACGGTGTTGTACCCTTCTAGCTCCGCGGAATCAGCTCCACAATAACCTTTCGCCCTCGACTTGACATTCTTTCGGTCGACTCGAGAGGGGGATTGATTGTAAAACCACGGCCGCTCAATGGAGAGCGCACTCCTCCATTGAGCGGCCGTGGTAAAACATTTCATTTGTTGGAAAGAGCTCGTAGCTAAGAGATCACATTGATTGGTGGAGAGTACAAAGTCCTCGACGACTTTGCCAGCCCACTCTACCACCAGAACTTGCGTTTTGGGGTCAGAGCTAGCCAGCACGGTCTCCCACCGCTCGGGAGAAGGAGCGGTAACTGGACAACCCGGAGGTAGCTCTATTTTACAATCCCAAAGGGTGTGATCATAGTTGGCTCATTGGCCGCAGTATTTACAGTTCGAGTTGTATAGATCCGGATAAATGTGCGCGAGGAGTGGTGGGGTGCGTATCGACCTCCTCTGTAGATGACGGCACGTAACCTCTTGTTCTTTAGTCAGGCTTTTGTCCGTAGGAGGGAAAGTTCTTCTCTCTAGTTTAAAATGTTTGGTTAGATCATGATACGTGACCATCGAGCCATTCGTGAAATTCAGGGAGCCAGACTCATCCACAGCCCGGTCGACGAAACCTCGGGCTTTATTGTGGGCTGCCGCGTTCCTCGGATTCCACGAATGGGCTCGGACCCATATCAGTTCGGAGTAATTTGGTTTGAGTTTACGGGCGTTAAGGAATTTGAAGATGTTTGTAGTTCGCCCTTTTTTGAGAAATTATTGATACCTATTTTGGAGTCGCTGAGAATGGCGCTCTCGTGGGTATGCAATAGAGCGAGGGCTGTAGCTGCCTCTTCTGCTGTTTCAGAGGATTTCATTTTGATAGTTTCCGAGACGATGTGGTCATCGTTCTCATTCACAGCCACAATTGCAAAGGCATTCGTATGTTTATATTCTGCCGCATATACATAAATCGTTCCGGCGCACTGACCGTGTTTATTATGTAAGGCTTTGGCTCGTGCTCGTCTTCTACCCTCATGGTGTATTTGGAGCACGTTTTTTGGAAGTGGTTTGATTATTATGGCTGCCCTACTTTAACGTCTTTCTTTATTCGTATGTTTAAAGTTAATTCCAGGCTTCGTCAGAATACTCCTGCCGGTTCTGGAATTGGCTAATCTTGAAGTTAGTCATTAAATTGGCCTCTTTCAGTTCATTGTCGCTCTTGTGTATTCCTAGCTTCATAAGCCTTTCGGTTGAGGCATTTAGTGGGAGTCCTAAGCCGGACTTACAGGCCTGCCGTATCATCATATCCAATTTGTCCTTGTCTGCTTTCGCAAATTTCAGATAAGGGATAGAATAGAGTATCCTGCTTAGCGCAAATGCCTGCACTAGTCCTAAATCTCTACCCCTCACCGCTTGTCTTCGACTAGCTATGCGGCGGATTAATCACCCTGTCGCTTCTACCGTCCATTTCAGCTTAGTCAGTGCGTCATTATCCTTTCTACTTATTTGTAAATACAACCCCAGTATTCCCATGGTTTGTGCCTCTTTGACGGATCGTCCACTGACATATTCGTTGAATTGCGGGGGACAAGTTGCTGTTCTCCTACTTCTTTGTTTGTCTTATCACAAAGAATTCAGATTTTTGCTCTGAACAAGTGAGGCCGGATACCCAAGCGCATGCCTCAATGATGTCCGCTGCTTCTTGGAGTGTGTCTTCTATGTAGACTTCACATCCTTTGGTTACCCAAAGCGTGATGTCATCTGCGTAGAACGTATGATGTATGCTTGGTATTTGCGCCAACGGGGGGAATTTTTAAATGGAAAGCTTAAAAAAGAAGCGAGACAGGACGGAGACCTGTGGTGTTCTTTTGGTTCCTAGTGCGGTTGGGACAGACTCTATTGTTCCGAACGTTACCAGTGCTGTCCTCTTAGCGAGAAAGGATCGGATGTAGTTGCATGTCCTTTCTCTGGGGTTGATTTCTGACAAGTTTGTTAAAATGATTTTATGGGCGACGTCGTCGAGAGCTTTAATAAGGTCTAAACTAAACGTAGCTTTGGTTCTTGTTCCCTCGTCAGCTTTGATTATGTCCTTGTTAAGCTGCAAGAGTATGCCCTGGGTAGATAGTAGGGCCCTGAATCCTAACATTATTTCAGGTAGGAGGCAGGAGGTTTTTATTCGCTTTAGGAATGTTCGCGTGTTTTCACTGTTGTGGTATGTTGCCTGCCTGCCAGTATTTGTTCATAAGGTCCGTAACCGCCGCGATCAACGTTGTATCTCAGTTCCTGAGAACCTTATTTGTTACTTTTGCCGAAGATGTCCGCAGTTTTTCATTTGCTTACCAGACCCCCGCGTGTGGAATGTGTGCGTCTAAATTTGGATCAGGAGTCGCCCGGAAGTCTGGTTACATGGTACTCTCATCCGTGTTTAGATACAGCCTTCTGCTAACTCTTTGATTAGGTCGTCAGTTGTGCTCTCATATTTATGCACGATCCTATACAGCTCACTTTGCTGTACGGGACGTGTTTGTTCCAAGTCAGAAGGTGCCTTAGAAGATGCGATGTCTTCTTATTTCCGAGTTGTCCGTTCATGCTTTCACATATTTGGTTCCATTGTTGTGTCTCCAATGTATGTTCCTCGAATCGCCTCTCGATTTCAATGATATGTTTGCGGAGTAGTAGTTTTTTCGCTTCTTCCAGCGTTTTTGAAGACCTTTTTGTACCTTCCATAGGTGTAAGAGTTTTGAGTCTGCAATCTGCTCCTCTATGCCAACTGGCACCACAACGCTAGTGGAGCTGACATCCTCATTCAGGGAACTTACCTAGTCGCTAAGTGATCTCCTTTGGAGCTGTTTTGTTGCGAAGTTCCCTGAACTTGTCTCAATCCGTGGTTAATGTTTCTTTCGCTTTTTTTAATTTCGTCGTGGGGAAAGTAACGCCAAGGATGAAGTGATCACTACGAAGATTTTGCCCGGTGTTGACCCACTTTGCGTCCTGACTTTGTCAGAGAGGGAGATGACTGGAGATGTGTCTACACGTACGCTTTTACCCATGAGTGTGTGATCACTCGGGTTGTTTAGCGTTGTGAGCCCCAGTGAATCTATGGTAGCGTGGGAGAGAGCCATCACCAGGAGCATGGAGATGCGCGCCCCTTTCCGACGTCTGTAGCGGCGCGGTGCTGGGCGCGCAGGCATAAGCACCTACGCCGAGGAAGTGTTTATCGAGTTGCCGCTTTAAAGGGCTACTGAAGCGGTTTTAGAATTCGATGAGTTTAAGGTTGCCCAATGTGCGAAATGTACAGGTAAAGCCAGCAAAATCATTTTGCTCTAGCATTTGAAATGGTGGCATAATCGCCGAAAAAAGTCGTCGTCGGCGTTCAGGCTTCTCTGAAGTGCACAGCGACGAGTAGAGGCCCCGATAATGACGTCATGTATGATGGCAGTACGTTTCCAGCGAAGAAACGGTTATTCCATGGAAGAAAACCGACGCCGTCGAAGGTAAAGTTCACAATGAATTGTTTGAACAATGACGTCACTGCCGAGTTTCCCCGCACTCCTCCAGCGTAGTGAGAAGCGTAAACACGTCGCGGTTTTAACCGATGAATATAACACCATTTTAAACGATAGTGCAAAAATACTTTTCATGCTTTATCCAGATGCTTGATAGATTCGAATTATTGAATAACCTCGAATTCTCAAAAAAACCGTTTCAGCTTCCCTTTAAGGCACGAACCAAAAGGGGAGGTAGTGACTTTGTAATGGACGCATTACCTGCTCGGATGACCTCGATCTCGCAGTACTTGAGGAACTCAATGACCCGAGTCTATACCTTAGCGTAGTCTCCCTCGGTCGTTAAATCGGGAGTGTAAACTACGAGTTGTAATTGTGAAATTTTGTCCAAAATGGAGGGTAAAGTTGGAAAAGGTGGTAGCAGTCTGTGCACGCCTAGAGGTTAATGCATGATATGCACCGTATCGACTTTTTCGAACATCCAAAATGCAGCCGTCCCAACGCGCGACCAGAGAGTGAATATTTAATTGTCGTCTTTGATTTTCTCATAAGCCTCCATCTTTTCATCCACGGTCACCGTCCCTCCGCCGCTACTTCCGTCGCAGTGCACATTGTCGCTCGGAGCCAGCCAGGACACAAATGGCTTTTTGGCAAATATTCCGCTGGCAGTGGGCTGCAAAAAAATAATGAATGACGCTTTGCTGAACCCACCGATACAGGCTGACAGAAACAGCTCGCCCATTGCGTTAGCTGTGTTTGTGAATGCATCGAAAATTATTTTAACTAAAGTTGTCATGCGGCGAAGCGAATAGCAGACGTGTTGAATAGCGAACGCGGCCTCCTGGCGCAGTGTCCGCCAGTCATTTCTCCTTTACCCTTGGCCCCTTCCACAATAAGAATAGAGAATCTTTACGAGAAAACGCCACGACAATTAGCCTGAATTAGCTAAAGACTCGCGCAGGTGCTGTACACAGTTAACAGATTATGTATACTATGACAAGATGCACTTGAGACGTATGTCTGCCGTCCAAACTCTGATATCAAGCAATGGCTTGCATCACGCCGAAGTGGTTCTCGTAAAGAAGCCTCTACACGATGAGCAGCAGATGTATACCACTTTAAGATGCACTTTCGGCGTGTACTACAGCCAAAACTTATCAGGGGACAGTCTACGTCTTGCCGGAACGGTTCTCGTAAAGAATGTGCAGAACCTTCGGTTCTCAGAAGCTTGCGATCACTTGTGTCCCGCCAACAGTGTTCTAAAATAGAGAACTTCGCAGCAGCTTCGATATGCACTGCTTGTGCTCTGGACAATCTCTACTCTCATTTCTGCTGCTGCATAGCCTCATAGGCTCTACTTGTCTAAGCATGGCGTTGAACTTGAGTTCCGCCTTGGAAAATCTTAGTCAGCCTTGGTAATGAAAATGACGAAAAAGTTCTAACTTCAAGAATTTCGTCTTTACTGGCGTTCGTATTACAGAAATTTGAGCATGAAGCTGGAATATTAACAAAGAAAAGCATTACTGCAAAGATAAAAAATATCACATTCAACCAATTTCGTGTTTGACAAAGAACGGTAAAGTGCTCGTACGTGCACAGACGGGTTGAGTCCTCGATCAAACGTTAGTAAATGCCAGTTCGCTGTGCAGTCAGGCAAAACAACTTGCTGAAAATCATAGAAGCCTGGGGGGACATAGCCTGACATAAATACGAGCAGAAAAAGTAGCAAGAGTACGCAGAAGTGAATTTTCTTGCGCGCCTGCATCCGAATAAATTTTTTTCGGGCGGCGAAATACAGAAATAGCATATTTTTAAATGAGTCATCATCTAGTATCTCGGCACACCAGCCGAAATTTTAGATTTCTTTGTCTGGGAAATCTGCGTCATACGTGGTGTACGGCGGGCATCATAGGGGTAACTGTGCAGACGTCAAAAACGCAGCAAAATACCTCCACCCATACAAAAATGGCTGCGGCTTAGCTCGGCTAAGCCCGGTATGCAAGCGAAAGCTTTGTTATGCTGCGTTACTAAGTCAGGTTACAGTGTTTAGCCTTCGAGAACACTGTAGCCAGGTTAGACTCAAAATCTTCGTCCATCACTGAAGTATTGGCTGGCGGAGGCAGAAGCAGCAGCGACTGCCTCCACAGCTCATCGCTGCCGCCTTTCGGCATCCTTTAACAACCGTTGAGCCAGTCGACGCTCCCGTTCTTTGTCGGTCTCTGCTGCTAGATTGGTACGTTTAACTTCACTACCTCTAAGCTAAATACTGAGCATGATTGGCAACGTGAGCCGGATGATCAGACTCAGCACGAAACCGTCCCGACGGCGTAGACTGTCCCCGCCGACTCACTTCATCCATATCGAGAAACTTCGAGGCGGCAGTGTGTAGCACGCGAGAGCGGCACAGTCTCCCTTTGAAGCGAACAGCGAGTCACGTGCTTAGTCACGTGCACACGACTGGCGCAGCGGTGGCGAGTCACGTGCTACATCTGCAGCTCACAAACCTCCACTTGAAGGTCAAATGTACCACGCCGATGACCTTGGCTCGACGAGGTGAATAAAGCTTTCGCTATAAAATATTGTGTTCTCCTACAGTGGGCTCTAAGATCTTAGTGCACCTAAAATCGCTGCAAGCTGTTCTGTAGCCACAATTTTTTTTTCCGCCCGGATATCATTGGTCACATTATTCTAAGCCTGGTGTACTGCGGGTGCACACTACACCCGTACAGCAAAGAGGAACTGAATCTATCGCGCATGTATGCTGCGCACGTGTTGCCGTAATATCAGTTACTTAATTGGAGGAGTCCCGGTGTTCGCTTCGTGAAAGGAAGGAGAGTGCAGGTCAGTGACCTCTCGCGTACGAGAGCTGTGTTCTGCGCTCTGGCATCCTCCTTCGTATCCTCTGTCTGACATTGCGAGCTGCTGGTGGAATTTCCCGCTCCTCTACAAATCATCACAAACACGGCACCCCGCTAAGGGGGGGTCTTCCTCTGCCGCGTCGTGCATCTCACCCCTTTTATTTCTAAGATGATATTGCGTCAGCGTCAAGCTATAGTCATTGTTCATAAGGCAGCGCGAAAGGCGTACCGAGAAGAACGATAGGCACATGAGAGGACACTGAATCCTCAACTGAATTTGATTAGCCAAGGTCCGTATATTAATACGGAAATGCGACTGAAATGGTAGAAGGTAAGTATAAACGCATAAAAGAAAAAAAATTAGGCCAGAAGTACACAGCACACCTTTAAATGATCAACTCATGTACGGGATCGAGAGCTCCATATAGGCATATCTTGAAAACTATGGCGGCTTGACAGACGCGTATTTCGCGGTTTTATTCATCATCGCCAACTCTTTAACTGACCGTAAGTTATATTACGAGCTCCAGTATGAAATCTCAAATCCTCCCGCGATGATATCCCGCATATAGGGTCTTAGCGATACAGAATTGGCTGAGTTTGTCTATAAATACCGGCTCGGGTTTTCATGAATGGATTCATCCTTTTCATTCGCTGTTTCAGCCATTCACCGTTCGTACGAATGCTTTTTTGGTATTGTTTGTGACGTCGAACCTGCGCTACGCGAGGCGCCGTCCCTCGCCACGGACTGAGTTTGAGTTTGCTGTTTTCGCTTTCATTTAAGTAGGTTCCATGGCTTGTGGCACCGGAAAAAAGGGAATCTAGGGAATGTGGTATGACTATCAACTCAAAATAGCTAAAAAATCCTCCAGAATTGTCCTTTAAATTTAGGTTTAATTTGGTTTAAGGGAGTTTAACGCCCTAAAGTGACTCAGGCCATGAGGGACGCCGCAGTGAAGGGCTCTGAAAATTTCGACCACCTGGAGTTCTTTAACGTGCGCTGACACCGCACTGTACACGGGCCTCTAGAATTTTGCCTTCATCGAAATTCGGCTGCCACGGCCGGAATCGAACCCACGTCTGTCCTTTAAAGTGTATACTGCATATCATGGCACTGAAAATACGCAAACTGCGTTTTTCAGTACTTACAGTTTCACGGTTTAATTGAACAGGAATAACTGAATTGGTCACGATATTTGCTCTTTCTAAATGGGGTGTTGTGTTTTGTTTTTTGTTTTGTTTTTTTTTTACAAAGCCTTCTCCCGACCTCCGTCTCGAGTGGTGCAAATGCCATCAAGCTGCCCATAGCGCAATGCATTGTCCCCAGAGCCTGTCCGAGTTCCGGCAACTTTCACTGGCCAGCAAAACATATGGAAAAAGAAACCCCTATTTAGTGGACTGCTGGCAAACCCGCTCAGTGTTCACGCGAGGTCTGAACGGATGCGGACACTACGTACCTGGATATCCTTAACCGTGTCGTCCGTGCCTGCTGGGAATACGGGTGCCATTCTCTCTTTTTCTCGGACGCAGACGGAAGCCTGGATGCCCTGTAAGCAGCCCAGAAGCTGCGAGGAAAAAAAAAACGTAGCGTCCGCTGCAGCGTCTATCGGAGCAAAGTGCATGCAGTACGAAAGTTGTGTTTAGCGGAAATTTCGTGGCGCTTATTTCCCGAACAAATGACGGTTGATTTGCATGGTTAGGCCAAATGCGAATTAGGTGTGCTAGCAGTTCGGTTTCGGTGTTCAGATCCAGTGTTCACCAATTTTGAATGCACTCAATGCCGCTGTACGCAAGACACCATGCTCAGACTACATAACGATGTAGTCAGCGACTTCAGGAAAAAAATACGAAAGCCATTCTAGGCTTAGATCCCAAGCAAGCTTTCGACAACGTCATTCACGACGCCATTCTCGACGGGCTCGCTGAGCTAGGAGTAGGCGAAAGAACCTACAACTACATTAGATTATTCCTGCGAGACACGCAGCTTTCAGGGCTTAACATCGGAGGAGTTCCCGCTGGGCAATAGAGGCACTCCGCAGGGGGTTGTGCTCCCACCCTTCCTTTTTAACATCGTAATGAGGAAGCTCCCCCGTAAGCTTGGGCATCTCGATGACTTAAAGCTAAGCATCTACGCGGACGGTGTGACCGTCTGGATCTGCGAAGGGAACGACTCGTACATCACATCCACGCTCCAAGAGGCAGCAGATATAATCAGCAAACACGCAGAGGACGTAGGTCTATACTGTTCGCCAGAAACATCGGAGCACCTGGTAATGACCAGCAGTAGCGGGAAGATAACTCCAGATATCAAAATTAAAGTCAACGGGAACGAGGTCCCGAAAGTAGATGAAATTAGAATATTAGGTATGATTATCAACCGCAGGGGTAGTAACAAAACCCTGATTAAGAAATTAAAAGACCAGGCGGAGTTCGTAGTCAGAGTTTTTAAGAAGACGTCCAACAGAGGGAGCGGCCTCACTTAGGCTAGTAAACTCAGACTCGTACAAGCTTTTTGCCACGAGCAGAATCCGCTACGCGACTCCATTCTTAAATATCAACAAGAGCGAAGAACGGGAAAAAAACACCATAATTAAGAGATCCACGAAGTGCGCTCTAGGGCTCCTCACAACTACTTCTAACGACATTCTAGAGAAAATGCGGTTGCATAATGAGTGGAAAGAGCTGGCTGAGGCATTCCAGATATCCGAGAGAGATCGACTCGGGGGAACGACGGCAGGTAGACAAATCCTCGACTGGGTAAACCTACTAGCGCCCGGGGAAGACGAATGTGTCAGGGAAAGCATAGATCGAGAAATCAGAAAGCATCTATACGTCTCGCCCATACCGAAGAACATGCACCCCGTACACGACGAGGGGAGGAGGAAAAGCAGAGCTAAGCACCTCGTTAACCAACTGGACAAACTCCCGCCGGGATCGGTCGCCTACACCGATGCAGCGATCTGGAAAGAAGTCGGCGTAACCTCAGTCGCCCTATTAGACACCGGGATCGCCATAGGAATCGAAAGAAACCAAGATCTACCGCCGGTAGAGGCGGAGGAGATTGGAATAGCCATTGCCATTGCAAGACCAGGCAGGAAACACGTCGTCAGCGATAGCAAAGCGGCGGTTAGGAATTTTAGCAAGGGAAGAGTCAGCAATCGTGCTGCCAAAATTATGAACTATTCGTCTCTCGCCGAAAGCGTGACTATAATCTGGACCCCAGCACACGCCGGTCTCGCCGGCAACGAGGCTGCCCACATGCTCGCCCGCTCCTCGCTACCTCGGAGTGCTGCGGACGCCTCCACAACATCATCTAAAATCAAAGAAACTATTGGTACGTTTACGAATGTAACCGAAAATCTGAAGAAAGACCGGAGGATACGAGGGGGTACCCAAAAGAAACCGGACTTATTTTTGTTTGAACTTATTTGTTCACATTTTAAGCACAGACCTTCAATCTCCCTCAAAGTATTCCCCACTTGCAATGATACGCTTGTCGAATCTTTCATTACATTCTTCAAAACATTGTTTAAATTCATCTTTTGTAATGCTTGACAGTGCCTCCGTCGTTTTTTTCTTCACCTCAGCAACATCAGCGAATAGCTTTCCATTCACCTATTTTTTTCATTCTAGGAAACAAAGAAAGTAGCACTGGGCAAGGTCGGGAGAGTATGGGGGTTGAGGAATAGGGGTCATGCCATTTTTGGTCGAAAATTGTCGTAGAGACAGGGCTGCGTGAGCAGGGGCATTGCCATGATGGAAAAACCAGTCACCCGACCGCCACAAATCTGGCCGCTTCCACCGCGCACTGTTGCCCAATCTTTTCAAAAAACATCCAAGTAGAAAGCCTGGCTAACTTCTGACCCTGCGGAACAAATTCTCAATGGACGACTCCTCTCACGTCGAAAAAACAAATCAGCATTGTTTTGAGGTTTGGTTTCACCTGACGAGCTTTCTTGAGGCGAGGTGAATTTGAAGGTTTCCATTGGCATGATTGTTACATTGATTCAGGATTCGATTCAGGAACACTTGAGTTGTCCCCATAGCATCGTCCTTGTACGTCTTTCTGAATATTTCAAGAGTTTCCATTCAACTTTTTCCGAGCAAAAATTAGCATTTCACCGGCGCACGCTGTTCACGAAAATCAGCCATTGCAAAAACGACGTTCACACAAAACAGTCGTCACTCTAAAATTCTGCCTAAACTAGTCTGACCTCCTTCAACGACGGCACTCGGCTTACTGACTCTAGAATGTTCGCTCTATGCGCTCCTGGTGGCAAAACGCGGTACCACAGAAGCTTTGCCGACCAAAAAATTTAGTCCGGTTTCTTTTGGGTACCCCCTCGTATATCCGCCACCGGATAGATCCCTGAGTAAAAAGGAGTCGTACGACTGGAGAAGTAACTGCAAGCTCGAAATTTCTTCTCGCCCCTGTGGAGGAGTTGGACGGGTGCCAGAGGGCGGAAGAGAGACGGTGCGGAAACCGAAATTTGTAACCGACTTGTTGCGGCCACGTGGCAACATTACACCACATAATATGGAGATGCGTTCGTGCCCCAGGGCGCAACGCGATTAAAACTAGCGATGAATGGGAGACCACGCTGAGAAGCTCCGACGAAAAAACTCAGCGCTTCGCCGTCCACCTGGCGGTCGAGGCTGAAGACCTCATCTCTTAGACGGGATTGGATGTCCTCCGGCAGCTGTGGGACTGACTGCCTCCCGGGACGCCTGCGTGCGGACCGGAGGTGGCTGCCGCGCCATATTCGGCGGAAATAAATGTTCTTCCTCCTCCTCCAGTGTTCACCGATTGCATTTCTTCGGATAGCGAAAACGGGCTGATGTCCATATGTGCGGAATCGGTCATGCTCTCCATTCGCAGATCCCCGGGAACCTTCCTACCACTCCTCCTGGCGCAGTGGTGCAGCGGTGAAGCGATGCGCCACTGCCCTTGCAAGGCAGGTGCTGCCATCGGTGGCATTTGGGTTGCTACACAGGTGTGTGTGTGTATATATATATATATATATACAGGTATACATACAGGTATATATATACAGGTATATATATATATATATATATATATATATATATATATATATATATATATATATATATATATATATACCTGTGTCGCAACCGAAATGCCACCAATGGCAGCACCTGCGTTAGATGGGCTATATATATATATATATATATATATATATATATATATATATATTGTAGGGGTGCGTTTCTTAGGCGTCCTCAAGAGACCGAACCGCCATGCAGGATCTGGCAGCGTAGACGGGCGTAGCCAGCACCAAGAGAGCGGGGCAACTTCGTCGTCGTCAGGCGCAGCGTAGTGTCGGCGCATAACTTCGTCGTCGTCAGGTGCAGCGTAGTGTCGGCGCATGGCGGTAGCGGAACCTGTCACAGTTGGCACACTACAGTTTCCCCCTGGCGAAAAGGAGCCAGCCTGGCGTCTTAAGGGGAAGGAAGAACCGAGGGGTCGTAATACGGCTTCAGTCGGTGTACGCGGACGGTTTCGCGGCCACGGCGACGCAAGTCCGCAGCGGGTGCAACGGGCTCAACAATGTAATTGACCTGAGAGATTTGCTTGAGAACCCGGTATGGACCATGATACCGATGCAGCAGTTTCCGCGAAAGGCCGGGAGTTGTGGGAGGCACCCAGAGCCACACAAGGGAGTCGGCAGGGTAGGAGGTAGAGGCCGCGGAAGTGTCCCGGTCATGTTTTTGCTGCCACTGGGTCTGCGTGGTAAACGAGCGAGCAAGCTGACGGCATTCTTAGGCGTACCTGGCAGCGTCGGAGAGTGGCGTGGACTCGGAAATGTCGGGCCGGTAGCGAAGAAGAGTATCCATCGTGCAGGCGGGCTCGCGGCCGTACAGAAGAAAGAAGGGAGAGAATCCAGTCGTGGTTTGTGTCGCAGTGTTATATGCGTAGGTGACGAAGGGAAGAACTTGGTCCCAGTTGGAGTGGTTGGCGTCGACGTACATGGACAGCATGTCGCTGAGGGTTCGGTTGAAACGCTCGGTCAGGCCGTTGGTCTGAGGGTGGTAAGACGAAGCGGTTCGATGGATAATGCGGCATTCCTTGAGGAGGGCCTCAAGGGCGTCAGACAGGAATACGCGTCCACGGTCGCTGAGCAGTTCTTGAGGAGCACCATGGTGAAGAATCAGGTTCTTTAGAAGAAAGGAAGCCACGTAGCGGGCGGAGGCAGATGGTAATGGAGACGTTTCAGCATAACGTGTGAAATGATCCACGGCCACGATAATCCAGCGGTGACCAGCGGGAGTGGGAGGGAGGGGGCCGTAGAGGTCTATGCCAACGCGGTGAAACGGGCGGGCAGGGCAGGGTAACGGCTGCAGTGGAGCAAGCGAGGTGTTAGGCGGACATTTACGCCGTTGACAGGATGGGCAAGATCGCACAAAGTGGCGAACAAAGCGGTTCATGCCACGCCAGTAGAATCGAAGACGCAGGCGCGTGTAGGTTTTCAACACGCCGCCGTGGGCACACTGGGGGTCCGCATGGAAAGCGGCGCAAATGTCGGTGCGTAGATGGCGGGGGATCACTAGAAGCCATTTGCGTCCGTCGAACAGGTAATTACGACGATAGAGGAGACCGTCCCGAATAGAAAAGTGACGGGCTTGACGTAAGAGGGAAGGGGACGAATTATCAGTCGTAGGACTCGAAAGGAAGTTAATAAGAGTGGCGATCCAAGGGTCTTTCCGCTGCTCGGTGGACATGTCGGCAGTGGCAAGCGAGGACAAGTCGTAAGCAGACACAAGAGCAGGCGATGAAGCACTAGGTAGCGGCGAGCGGGAAAGAGCGTCCGCGTCATTATGCTTGAGGCCAGAGCGGTAAATGACATGAATGTCATACTCCTGCAATCGCTGAGCCCAGCGAGCTAGGCGGCCTGACGGGTCTTTGAGAGAGGCCCGCCAGCGCAGGGCATGGTGGTCGGTTACTATACAGAACGGGCGACCGTAGACATAGGGACGAAATTTTCCAATGGCCCAAATGATGGCCAAACATTCTCGTTCGGTAACAGAATAGTTGGCCACCGCTTTGCTAAAGGCCCTACTGGCGTAGGCGACCACATATTCACGGAAGCCAGGTTTGCGTTGGGTGAGAACGGCACCCAGTCCAACACCGCTGGCATCAGTGTGGATCTCAGTAGGCGCAGTCGGGTCAAAGTGGCGCAGGATAGGAGGCGAAACCAAAAGGCGGCGCAAGGTGTCGAAGGCGTCATCGCAAGCAGGCGTCCAAGCGGAGAGGTTGGAGCTGCCTGCGAGTAGCTGGGTCAGAGGAGCGATGATCGAGGCGAAATTCAAGATGAAGCGACGGAAGTACGAGCAAAGGCCAACGAAGCTACGGAGCTGCTTCAGTGAGGTGGGCTTCGGAAATTCGGCAACTGCACGAAGTTTGGCGGGGTCCGGAAGTATGTCGTCTTTAGAGACTACATGTCCTAAAATGGTGAGGTGTCGGGCAGCAAAGCGGCACTTTTTCAAATTCATCTGGAGCCCAGCGTCAGTAAGACAAGTCAGAACGCGCTCCAGGCGGATGAGATGCGAAGGAAAGTCCGCAGAAAAGACGACGATGTCATCGAGATAGCGAAGACAACTCTAAGGATAGTGTCCATCAGGCGTTCGAAAGTTGCCGGGGCGTTGCAAAGGCCAAACGGCATGACGTTGAACTCATATAAGCCGTCAGGCGTTATGAAGGCAGTTTTTGAGCGATCAGCGTCAGCCATGGGTACCTGCCAGTAGCCCGACCTAAAATCCAGCGAGGAGAAATACTCAGCTCCCTGCAAGCAGTCCAGGGCGTCATTCCCTGCAAGCAGTCCAGGGCGTCATCGATTCGTGGCAGTGAATAGACGTCCTTGCGTGTGATGTTGTTGAGCCGGCGGTAATCAACACAGAACCTGATGGAACCATCTTTCTTTTTTACCAACACAACAGGACACGCCGAGGGACTGTGGGAGGGCTGTATGACACCCCGACGGAGCATGTCATCCACGTGATCAGAAATGACGCGGCGCTCAGAAGCCGAGACACGATAGGGGCGCTGGCGAAGAGGGGTGTGTGTACCGGTGTCGATGGTGTGCGCAACGACAGACATACGGCCCAAGGCAGTCTGAGGAAGATCGAAAGAAGAACTGAAGCGCTGGAGGAGGGCGACGAGTTGATCACGTAGCGCGGGTGGAAGGTCGGCGTCAATGGCACGGTGGAAGACGTCGGACGGCGGTGGATCATTCTTAACATCACAAGAGCTGAGCATATCGACATCGAAGGAAGCGGTGGTATCAAGAATAGGGTAGGGAAGGCAGGAATCAAGTTCTTCAATACGCCCGAGGCATTCACCTCGGAGCACTGCTGACGGGCACGAAGATGGGTTCGAAACGTAAATTGCACTTTGTCCGTGGTCGATCGTCAGAACAGCAGAGGGAAGCAGGAGGCAGGGACGGCGGGAAGCGGTTTCGGAAGGCGTGAAGAAAATATTTGAATGAGTGACGCCGGCACAGGAGAGGGGTACGAGGGCAGCAGAAAACAGAGGAATGTCGGTATCAGTCGCGACCACAAGTTTGGCAGACTGCGTAGGTACGTCGCAAAAGGAAGCGTCACACAGCGGAGAAAAAGCAATTTCAGCTCGAGCGCAGTCAATAACGGCACGATGAGTCGAAAGGAAGTCACATCCCAGGATGATGTCGTGTGAGCAGTGAGACAGCACAATAAACTCGATGGTGTACAAAACATCTTGAATGAGGACACGGGCCGTACATGCGGCTGAGGGATGAATGCGCTGTGATGAGGCGGTGCGAAGCGAAAAGTCAGAAAGTGGGGTAGTCACTTTGCGGAGTAGGCGGCAGAGAGCTTCACTTATAACAGATACTGCAGCGCCCGTGTCGACGAGGGCGAGAACCTTGACACCTTCCAACAACACTACGATTACATTAGCGGGACGACACGGAGGACTTGAGGAGTTCGAAACAAGCGCAGTTCTTGCCCCCGGAACTGCGGCTGTTAGTTTCCCTCAAGCGCGGAGCTAGAACGTCGCAGCATCGGAGAAGGGGAAAGGCGTCGATGGGAAGGCGATCGGCGAGTGGTGTAAATTTGGCGATCAGGGGAAACAAAGGGGGGACCAGGTGGCCTTCTCGGCGAGGATAGTTCGGCATCGTACGGGTAGGAGCGCAGATCAGGTCGAGAAGACGGAAGGCGCTGGCGGCAAAGCCGCGCGACATGGCCGGGCAGACCACAGGCGTAACAGATGGGTCGGTTGTCCGCAGTACGCCAGGGATTCGTAAGATGTGGGCGAACCCTTGAGAACAGAGCTTGAGACGGGGGCTCAGACGGAGGCGGAGGACGGAAAGAAGGGGCGGCCTGGTAGGAATCGGGTGCCGGCGTATGTCGTGACCTGGCCACCGCTTGGGCGTACGTCAGGGGTGCTGTCACAGGCGGGAGCACAGGGCTGGACGGTAGCAGATCAGCGACTTGGTCCTGCACGACACGGCGAATGGTAGGAGCCAAAGACGGGGTCGAGTCAGGAACTTGGCGGGCGGGGTCTTGAATATCTGATATGAGGGACAGCTGGCGAGCGACCTCTTCACGAACGAAGGCTTTGATTTGGTTGAGGAGAGGGGAGTCCTCAGGAGTAGTACCACCCAGGGCCAGTGTGGAGAGGGCCTCGTCGCAGACACCGGCACGCCGTGTAGAAGCACGCTGCTTGCGGAGCTCGTCGTAGCTCTGGCAAAGCTTAATAACCTCACTGACGGTGGTGGGATTTTTCGCGAGGAGCATCTGAAATGCGTCGTCAGCGATGCCTTTGAGGATGTGGTGGATCTTGTCCGCTTCTGGCATGGCGGCGTTGACACGTTTGCAGACGTCAACGATGTCCTCAATGTAACTCGTGAAGGTCTCGTCGGTGTGTTGAGCGCGGTCCTGTAAGCGCTGTTCGGCACGGAGCTTGCGCACCGTAGGGCGGCTGAACACTTCCGCAAAACTCTTCTTAAATACGGGCCAAGTGGGTATGTCCGCCTCATGGTTTCGAAACCAGAGGTTCGCCACGCCCGTGAGATAAAAGATGACGTTACTCAGCTTGATAGTGTCATCCCACTTGTTATAGCTGCTCACTCGCTCATACGATGACAACCAGTCGTCAACATCTTGGTCGGCAGTGCCACTGAAGAGGGCAGGGTCACGCTGCCGGATGGCGCCAGAACAAATGACGGTGGTTGAATTGGCCGCCGGTGTTGGGGCAGTCTCATCTGGCATGGTTGACACAGGCGGCAGCGTACGGCTCCGGAGTTCCAGGTTGGTAGGGGACGTACCCAGCACCTGCACCAATTGTAGGGGTGCGTTTATTAGGCGTCCTCAAGAGACCGAACCGCCGTGCAGGATCTGGCAGCGTAGACGGGCGTAGCCAGCACCAAGAGAGCGGGGCAACTTCGTCGTCGTCAGGCGCAGCGTAGTGTCGGCGCATAACTTCGTCGTCGTCAGGTGCAGCGTAGTGTCGGCGCATGGCGGTAGCGGAACCTGTCACAGTTGGCACACTACAATATATATATATATATATATATATATATATATATTTGTCGATTTTTCCAAGGCATTCGACTTGGTGAACCATGATGTTCTGCTGCAGAAGTTGGACTTTTACGGTATACGAGGGTGTGGATTACAGTTATTACAATCATATTTATCCCATCGATGTCAAGTAGTCCAAATAAACAACTCGCGATCACCAGTCCTGCCACTGCTTTGTGGTGTCCCACAGGGCAGCATATTGGGCCCCTTGCTATTTAACCTGTATATTAATGACATTGTTAACATTAACCGGAACGCCAAATTTATTATATATGCAGATGATACTAGCATATTTTTTCTGGTAATATTTTTTTCTGGTAACTGCAGCAATGGTCCTCATCCAATTACATGAAGATTAACGAAAATAAAACAAAAGCAGTTGTCTTCCGGCCGAAAAATAAACCTGTTCCTCCTCATGCTGATATTGTTTTAAACTCTCATCCTGTTGACATTGTTGACCATTTCAAATGTCTTGGTGTGATATTCACTGCCAATATGTCCTGGGAATCTCATGTGAATTTTGTATTAGTGAAACTTGCTCGAATAACCGGTGTAGTTGGTCGTCTCCGATATATGCTTTCTACTAAAACAAAAATATTGGTCTATAATTCTCTTTTCTGTTCACACGTCAACTACTGCCAGCTTGTGTGGGGCACAACTACATTCTCTAACACACAAAAAATATTCCATATGCAAAAACGGTATCTACGTCACGTGTACAATGCTGGCTACAATGCAACTACTGCAGAATTTTTTCACAGTGCTCATGTTATCACAGCCCACAAGCTATACCGTTAACGTTTGAGTGCTCGGTTTAAATATGAAGTGAAAAAAAATATTCACAGCCTGGATGCCTTGGCACATTTAGAAGGAAATGCTAAATGTTATCAGACTAGACATGGAGAAAACTGGAAGGTTGCTGTACCACGCTTGAATTCTGGTATGGAGCGATTGTGTTATTCTTTGCCATCTCTGTTAAACTACTATCAGTCACTGAATTTTGATTTATTTAGTTGTTCCACTCTTAAACTTAGAGACATGTTTGCCGATTGACTAACCTGATTTTATCTATTCTGATCTTTGTTTTACCTAGCTCAGGACTTTCTTTCTTTGTTCTGCACTGATGAAGTGTCTTGATTTGTTTATTGTTTTTTCATTATCTGGTGCTGTCTACACGCTGCCTTATATTTGGGGCTGCGGACTCGTCAAGTTGCCAAGTGGCAGCTTTTTTTCCGTAGCCCTCCATCTGTAGCACCGATGGAAATAAAGATTTGATTTGATATATAGGTCTATATATATATATACGAGGTCTGTTAGAAAAGTATCCGACCTTCGGCCGTAGAAAAAAAAACTTGCATAACTGGAGCGTTCCAAACCTAGTCACCTTCAAAGTAGTCTACTTGGGACTCCACACACTTCTCCCAGCGGTGCTGCCATTGTGCGAAGTATTCCGAAAAAGCCCCTTTCGGAATGGAGTTTAGCTCAGCTGTCGTTGCAGCCATAATGTTCTTCCTTGTCTAAAATCGCGCTCCTTTCAATAGCCTTTTAATTTTGGGAACCAGCCAGAAGTCGCAGGGGCCATATCAGGACAGTAAGGAGTCTGTTGAACTACAGGAGGCTGGTTTTTCGCCAAAAAATCTGAATCGAGTGCGAGGAATGTGCAGGAGCATTGTCGCGATGGGTGCGCCAATTTCCTGTTGACCTCAGCTTCGGGTTCTTCCGCCCCACAGCATCACGTAGGCAACGGAGGACATCTCTGTAGTACTCTTTGGTCATTGTTTGACCCTGTGGAGTGCGTACTCGGGGTCTGCCACACAGAGGGTGTCAAAGAAAGCAGTCAGCATCACTTTCACATTGCTGCGCACTTGGCGGGCCTTCTTAAGTCTTGGTGACGTGGAATGTTTCCACTGTGACGACTGGGATCTGGTTTCAAGGTCGTACCTGTACACCCAAGACTCGTCACCAGTGATTATGATGTTGATGTAGTCGGGGTCCCTGTTTGCGGAATCCAGCATGTCCTGTGAGACTTCAACACGAAGCTGATTTTGCTCCACCGTGAGCAGCTTCGGCACGAATTTCGCCGCAACTCTCTCCATGGCCAAATCTTCGGTGATAATAGAATGTTCGGAGAAATTGCTCATGTCCACCTCTTCCTCAATTTCTCGGATAGTCACGCGACGGTCCCGCATCACCATAGCGTTCAGTTCGGCAATGACCTGGTCATTTTGGCATGTTGGTGGCCGGTTGCAGCCTGGCTCGTTCTCCACCGATGTGCGGCCATCTTTAAATCAATTGTACCACTGCTTAATCTGTGTGCTGCTCATAGCATCGTCACCGAAAGCCGTCTGAATATTTCGAATGGTTTCCACTTGGCTGTCGCCCAGTTTATGGCAAAATTTGATGCAGTAGCGCTGCTCCTTTCACTCCGCCATTTTCCTTGCAATAAAAAACCGACGACTGCACTGCGCCCTGCCTCACTCAAATGCTGCGTCCCAGCGACTGACGCTATCGGCAGGCGGGAAAAAATTCGTGCATGCGCATGAAGGTTCAAGGTCGCCTGATGCAAGCGCGCTTGTTTCATATCCATCAGGTGTTCGGAAAAAAAAATAAAGTCGGATACTTTTCTAACAGACCTCGTATATATATTGCGAGAACGGGCTGATGTCCATATGTGCGGAATAGGTCATGCTCTCCATTCGCAGATCCCCGGGAACCTTCCTACCACGCCTGGTTCCCGACTATATATATATATATATATATATATATATATATATATATATATATATATATATATATATATATACACACCTGGTTACCTGCCCACCACTCGGTGTGCAGGTGAGCAGCCTGGCAGTCTGCTGCAAAACAGGCTTCAGACGGACAGACAGACAACGGCGAAATAAGGGGAACGTCCACTGTGAGTGCTAGCACACTAAAACGAATGTTTATCATCATCATCATCATACAGTCCTTATCATCACGCAGTCCTTATCATCACGCAGATGAACCCATGTACAGGATAACCACAGGTGCAGAGTTGATTCATGCTGTTCTTTGCACCTGTGCACCTATGCGTCTAAGTGGACGGGCAAACAAAAATAAAAGGACAATGATGGTCAGGCACGGGGAAGTCACTGCACAATGCATTCATGCATTAAAAATATGAGGCAGAGGCTTAAATAATGACACATTTTGCGTCCAGTGGAAAGGCGTACACAAGAAGAGCGAATCAAGAAGAATGCAATGACAGTTTCAGACAGACCAAGATTGATTCTGAAGTTTAACGCCTTTAAGTTTGGAGCGAAGGCTACGTATCGGAACCTATATTCGGCCACTAGCTAGGAACAGTATCAAACGTTATAGCGGCAACTTTTAAAGTAACACTGAGAATAGCTCTAGCTGTTTTTTGTTCTTAACAAAATGCGAGCCGGTCTTTACCCCGCTCTGTTAGCATTTGTCGGGCAGCGTATGTCACTTTCATTGTTTAGAGACTTCGAGTTAAAAAGTTTGAACGTTGTCCCACATTTCTGAAGTCACATTTCTGAAGAGGCCAAATGCGATGAGTTTGTCCGGTTTTTTTTTTTTTGTGGCTTCTTTTCTTCCCTGCCCGATGAAGGCCCATCAGAGGTAGAGATACCATCGTTACCTCAATATCAACGCGTTTCCTGAGTGTTTTTCAGTCGGAGGAATATTCAGGAGCATATTTAGTTCTATTTCCTGCTAATATCCCCTGATGTCACCGCATTCTAGTAGCAGAAAGGACCAGTGGGGGCGACATCTGCTTGTAATTTTTGCTCCTTTGTACCTGATAAAAACTTCTATTTTACGCGACACCGTAAGGGCGCCGTGTCGCAGAAATGCCGGCGTTGCCGTCGGCAGGACGGAAAAATCGGGATTACTAGAAAAGGTGGTTGCTACAAGAAGCTCCCATAGATAGCGAAAGCTACATCAGGGGCGCATCGGATCCTCAGCGATCGCAGCAGTCGTGAGCAACGCGCCAAGCGCACGGGCCATCGGCCGCTGTCTTCCTCCTGTCCAACTGCTACGCGGCAGACTCATCGCTGTATTCCTAATAACCGCACATATGTAACTTACACAGGAATCGAACTCGTGACCTTCGGGTTATGAGTCAGACACGCTACCGCTACACCACGCAGGCACATTCGTACGGTGATGCGGGGGTTTGTATATATTGTCAAGGAGGCGACAGTGTCCACGTCTGCGTGGGCAAGAGGAACCGCTCTCGCGTCATGCCCTCAAAGCCGGGCTTAAGTGCCTCCCCAACTTTCCTGCGAAGTCCGCTTCTTTGCAGTTAGAAAATGGCAATCCCTTCACCAAGTTCAACTTCAGTTCGTGTTCAGGGTTAGTTTCGCCAACATTTCTTTACTACCTAACCCATATATGCCTAGCGTCCTACGTGTCCTAGGACACCACTTTTTTGCGCGATACGTCTCAAAGTTCATTGCTTAAAGGACTATAAACACCAAAATTTTGCTTTTTTTTTCTTCTGTCAAAAGATCTATTACACGATGGTATACATGAAGCACTCCGTGGTATCCGCCTGCGACCGCTAAATAATTTATAATCGAATTTCTTCTTGACACCGTATCGGTTTCATCAACCAAACGATGGGTGTGGTCACGTAGGGGATACAAAACGGCAATATAAATGCTGATACCTCATTTGTTGTAATTCTAGCTCTTGAAGAAGGCTGCCTTAAGTGCTGTAGTGAGTTAGAACTACGCATCAGTGTTTATATTGCAGTTTATTTTTCCGTGCCTCACGTGGCTTAAAGCTCGACTGCACGTCACAACCACCATTCGGTTGATGAAACCGAAACAGCATGAAAAATTTGGTTATAAATTATTTAGCAGTTATGGCCGATTACCAGACGATGATCCATGTATCGCAATGTGTAAGACATCATTTTGAGGAAAGCATGCCATAAAGTTAGGTGTCGATAATCCTTTAAAAGCTTGCGCTCGCTAGCATGGGTTCGGTATACTCAACTTTTCTTATGAAAGCGTCGCATTGTGTGCGTTCAGATTTGCGCGTTGTGTGCGTTGGGAGAGAACCGCCAGTCTTCTCTGGAAGCAGGGAGCAGATTCGACCAAATCAACCTCATTGGGATTCCGCAAGGCAAATAGATAACATGCGCATAGTCATAAAACCACCATGCGTGATGAGCAATGTGATATTAAAGTCAATGAGAAATGTTTGTAGCTTTACCACACGAGATAGGTAGCGTATTTCCCTAGTAAGTATTCTGCACTGTAGGATGGCTCAAAATCCACTGTTTAGAATAATAATTCCATCAATAAAAAGACTCATTTCAGCGTATATGCCTTCTCTGAACAACAGATCAGTCACTCGTAACAACAGGGCCGTCTCCTGCCGAACCAGCGTCTCCTACATTGTAAAAATAGAGGAGGCGCTGGTCGAACAAAAGCTTAGTCTGTCGTACAACACGGCAGTATGTCGTATTAACAGGGCAGCCTTCTGTCGTGCACAACAACTCAGTCTGCCGTATAACAAAGCTGTGTTTTGTCGTACAACACAAGTTTTCATTGTAACGGGATCTTGTGTCATTACAGCAGGATGTTGTGTTGTATTTTTTTATAGGGTGTGCTAATCAAATAACAAATAATGTTGAGGCGCGCTCGCGAATAAGGTGACCAAGTTTCAGGGCTCCCTTTTAAAGCAGATCATTTAGGGTTCCTTTGAAAAAGAACTCTCTTTACTTACCTCAGCCAACGCCCACATTCCTTTGAGGCCTCCGCCGGCTCCTGCTACAAGGCGAACCATTTTCTCACCCTTACGCTTCGCCATAAGGGGGATAAGCGATGTCCTCGGCTGCTTTGCTGTCGACAGGTCGTTCGGTGTTGGTTTTGTGGCATCAGCACTTTTCGAGGCATAGGCGTGGATATAGTTGTTCATGATGATCCCGCCCAGCGCAACCATCTTGCTTCCGAACCTACAAACACAGTAGGAAAACCTTAAGAGGGTTTAAAATTGGGCTAGTTGGTAGTTAACATGGTCAAACATAATTGCGCTTTTGAAAAGACGGGACAAAACAGGGACGACACAAACTCTCGTGCGCAAACTGTCAACTGAAGTTTTATTGCGATGAACACACATATATAAGCTTCACGTCATAACATAAATCACCAAAAAACAGAGTTAAGCAGAAGTTTTTCAATCATTTCAACAAGCATCAAAAGAAAGATTTTGTCCCAGCTGATTGGATTACAATCGTTCACACTGATCCAAGAGTTGCCTTTCCTGTTTGGAAAGCAAAATCGAGGGGTCACTTACACAGGTCCCTTTTCCCGATTCCATGCAGCAGGCTTCCCACAGCTCCCTGATTGTCTTATCTCTGGATTTCAGCAGAACTGTTGTCTGTTGGAAGTGGGGTTTGCAGCTATCGCACCTAGCGCAGTGCGCCGCAAGATTTCCAGGTGAGTTAATCTGGCGACAGTTGCGGTTGTGCTCCCTGAGTCTTTCATTTAGGCATCTGCCTTAAGGAAAACTTTAGGTGTTTCAGGGAATTTAGTTAATGTACTGGACATACTGGGTAAGCGAGCATGCCAGTGACTTATTAAATGAATGAATGAATGAATGAATGAAAGAAAGAAAGAAAGAAAGAAGGAAAGAAAGAAAGAAAGAAAGAAAGAAAGAAAGAAAGAAAGAAAGAAAGAAAGAAAGAATGAATGAATGAATGAATGAATGAATGAATGAATGAATGAATGAATGAATGAATGAATGAATGAATGAATGAATGAATGAATGAATGAATGAATGAATGAATGGGTGTATGAAGGGCGAAACCAAATAATAAGGCATTGGGAGCTCTGCACTAAGTAAATAATCTTTGTTATGCCTGACCAGGGCCCAAGCACAGTGCCAACACCACGCACACTCTCGAGGAAATTCTTCTCTGGGCTCGGTTACGCACAGAGAAGGAAAAGGTCTGTCGGGTCAACGAACAATTGACTTTTCAACCGCGGGACCCCTAACATTGCGATTGGATTAACACCAGGCTAACTTGTCTCTATATAGGGTTAAAGAAAAAAATAAATATTTAGAGACTTAATGTCCATGAAGTAGTTCCTTCCTGTACAAACAAAGAGACATGATAGTTTTACGATGGTATAAACTGAAAAAATACTGGACAAGAGATTCCTTTCCAAGAGAATCCTCTAAAAGCATCCTCGAATGGAAAGGGGTGTATTCGTCGTACAATACGGTGAATTGTTTTTTTTGTGATAACTTGTCAAGTTTTCTACACTTACCCAGAGATTTTTGTCAAGCGTATTTTTTTTTTCAACAGGAAGTTGTTTACGAGAGCAGTTTTTTTTTTTCATATCGTAAGATTGCACCATAACAATACATCCGCAGACCACTGCGTGGAGCACTTGTAGTTTACTCCTGTTTATTCTAGAAAACGAATCCTATTGGTTGACGATGTCTTAAGTACGCGGTACGAGCTCGGGACAAACTTTAAAAGCAAGATTTTGCTACGCACCGGAGGTTAGACAGTTCCCATCTATTTGTCCATAACAGTATCCTATAATATTCCACAGTTACCTCTCAATAAAAAGTGATGCTCAATAGAGCTAGACTTGAGTATACAAAATTTTTACTATGACCAAGCTTTCATGTGCTTCACGTAGAGGTTTCTCTTTTACTGAGGATGAAATTGATTAAAAAGTATGATAGATGCGAAGACAGCACAGTAAAATCAATTCAATAAAACTTCGATGATTTCTTGTTGCCTACATCTCTTCCGTTCTTTCCAGATCGGCCTTGTTAGGTAAAGCTTATTGCGTCCTTCATGCCCCACGTACTTTTTTCTCGAACTCATTCTCTACTAGCTTTTAGCAGTCTTTGTGGGGCGTGTTACTTTCTCGACTTTACGACTTTTAGGAAAGAAAGGTATACAAACGATCGACTTTTGGCTCGAGCAAACCATATATTAAAGATGCGAGTACATCTACAAACTTTGCCGAGAAATCTGGCTAAAAATATCTGATTTCAGTGCTATTTTGGTGTTCTTAAATGCTGCATCAGTTTTAACGACCGCGAACTATGCATGTAATTGTCAGGGCTTTTCATTCATCAAGGGCACTAATCCAAACTTGGCGCAGAACTCTCTAGCATATGTTCTTTTTCTCCGCTACACAGCTGTTCTCTTCGCTGTCTTCGGCCGTGCAAACTCTATGCGACAGGAACCTGCGATGACGGCCAATTCAAAGCGCTAAACGTGACAGAAAACATTCATTAGTAGCCCAACCTAGATCGCATGATTCGAACTGCAACATACGCACCAAATTAAAAGTAACCGCAAGCATTCTTTTGATTTTCAATACGTATACCGCTTCGGCTTCCAACCAAAAGTTTAAAGGTTTGACTCCCGCTCACCCTGCTTTCTTTCCTAAAGTGCCCCGTGCTGAGAGAAGAGTAATTTTACTCTTTAATGAAGTGCGTTACACGCGTATTTCACTCCGGTTCCAGTACAGCGGAAAATATAGAAAAATGAGTTAAATATGTCGAATGCATTTACTTGCCTAATAGAATCTCTGGAGTTTTTTTACTTCTAAGAGTGTAAATCGTGCAAGACAGTGCTAGCTGTAGTGACTGCAGATGGGTCATGATTATTTTGTTCCGAGACTCTACACCTGGACTGCGCCTTGTTGACATGCACTGCACACAGGCGTCTTTTTCATGTTTGGATGCATTTTTAGTGATTGAAATCCACGCCTGGACTTGGGCAATATACCTTGCCCCTAAAAGGGTGTGCGTTAGAGGTTATATCACTTCCTTTTTGCTCCAGTAAAGGAGGTTTGCGAACCCGTGCTCAGTAGCCCGCCGTTGTGCTCAACTGCTTACGGTTCGTTCAGGCTTGATACGATGCTCAAGGCACCCTCCTCGTTGATGATAGACAGGTGGACGCCGCCGTAGTCTTGAACTACGGGGTGCTCCGATGGTGTGGGATCCTTTTCGCTATTAATGCCCTCCTTGATTTGGTTGACCAATTTTGTAAAGTTCTGAAAAGGCGCGTTTATGGGGAATGGAAACACACCAGTGAAATAGCGCTTCAGAATATACAGTGGCATTTATTTTATTTATTTATTTATTTACTCTCAGGGCCGAAGCATTACAGAGAGGAATGGGTGGTACACAACAAAAGCAGAACAGGTAACGCAGCACTACAATGTAAAATCAATTACAGCATTTTTAAACAAGTCGGCGTTTGTAATGGAGGCAATGGAAGCGGGAAGGTGGTTTCATTCCTTAGCAGTCTTGGGGATAAAAGAGGCGAAGTGTAAGTTGGTGCGACTGCTGGGTACGCCAACTTTGAACTGGTGGTCGCTGCGGGATGAAATGTAAGACGGCGGTACAAGCAGCGTTATCTCTGAGATGATGGTTTGAATGGTAGATTTTGTGAAATACGCATAGACGGGAAATTCTTCGACGAATTGAAAGATCCGGCACGCATTGTTTGGACCTATCTGCTAGAAGGGGAAACGAAACAAATCAGTCACGTGAGCTTGGTGTTTCTGGCAGCGCCACCGGAAGGAGGAGAACTTGGTGAAGTGTGCCTTTACGCGGCAAGCACTTGAGGTCTTTATACTCGGCTGCACGCTGAACTGAACAATTATAAAAGCAGTTGCATAATCATGCGCGCGAAATTTAATTCTTTGTCTTTTCCAAGAATAAATCATCCTATACCAAAATTGGCGCACGCACAAGTAGTGAGACCTTACGGCATATTGCCGCGAATCATTGTAGCGTTCGTTTGTTGTGTTTATTTGTTCAGGCTTCAAGGCTCCCGGCACGCCGCTTTATCGCTTCGTTTGTGACGCAAGACGCGCCTAGAATTATCTCGATTGATCGCATCCAGGCGGAGCCGATTCTACTAAGTGCCAGAATGTTCTAGTAACTTCCCAAGCTTGATCTCGAATGTTCGCTATCAGCTTTAAAAAGAGCACGGCCGACAGCGGCGGACATTTTCTATTCGACGACCGCCGAGCACGCTTGTTGCTACGCCGCCGCCGAGTGATTCAGTTCTTTGCGGGCGCAAGTCAGCCCAAATAAAGAGTTCCGTTTCGAAGATATCCTCGTTGTTTTCCTGTTCGCCGGACTGCAGTCACCACTACGTGACATCTGGTGGAGGTTCTAACGGATGTCCCTGTCGCCCTCACCCCCTGGCAGCCGTCAGAGCAGCCCGAGCCGTCTCGAAGAAGATCACGCGAAAGCCGCAGTAGCGAAAGCTCCCCCCCCCCCCTTCCCTCAGGCGAAGGGCGAAGCAGCCGTCGTCTTCAGAGGTGTCCACCAGAATTCGGACTGCTACCGGACCGCATGCGAACGAAAACGGACCCCTCAATTTCGACTTCAGCCATGGCTACGATACCAGCCCCCATTATTTTACACCAGCCCCGACTGCCGCCCACGTTCAACGCTTCACCGGGCGAGGATCCCGAGGAATGGTTGGAACAGTTTGAGCGTGTCACTGTGTTCAACAGTTGGGGCGACCAGACTAGGATGAGCCATGTTTTCTTCGCCTTGGAAGGACCAGCGAAAATTTGGTTCGAAAGCAACGAAGCTTCTCTAGCGACGTGGGAATCATTCAAACGGGAGTTCCTGAAGGCCTTCACGAGCATCATCAGGAAAGAAAGAGCTCAGCTGCTCCTACAGTCACGCATACAACACCCGAACGAGTCAGTGACCGCATATGTAGAAGATATGAAGCGCCTTTTTCGACAAGTCGATCCTGACATGGCGGAGGAGAAGGTGGAGCTTTTGATGCGTGGTGCTAAAGAGGCACTTTTCGGCCGTCTGACCCGCAACCACCGAAGACGGTCGCGGAATTCACCAGTGAAGCAGCCGTCATTGAGAGAACCTTGGAAGCACGAGCCCGTCATTTTCCTCGACAGCCCGAAGTGACCTCGACTGCCCTCTCGGATGGCACATCATTCGGAGGCAACCTGCGAGATGTTATCCGCGAAATTGTACGAGAAGAGTTGCGTCGCCTGCTACCATCTTCCAACCAGACTCAAGTAGCGACCTTTGAGGAAATTGTATGCGAAGAAGTGCAGCATGCGCTTGGCACTCCGTCATCTTCGCCTCCACCTGAAGCTCCAGCCTTAACCTACGCTGCTGCACTACGCAGTCCTCAGCCCCAAAGCGAGAGCCGCATTCCGCCTCTTCGACGTGAACCAGCTGTTCCCGAACGCCGTCCCCCTGCCCCCGCCCGCCCAGCCTACGACCGACGCCCAAGCCACAGAAATTGCGACGCCTGGAGGACTTCCAACAACCGCCCGCTGTGCTTCCATTGCGGCGAAGCCGGTCATGTACTTCGCCACTGCCCGTACAGACGCATCGGCCTGCGTGGTTTCGCTATCGACGCTCCACGACCATTCCCCGGCCAGCGACCACGGGAAATCGACGACTACCTGCACTGAGGAGAGTACGTGTCGTCAAGCCGTCTTTCCCGCTCGCCGTCGCCGTCCACCGCACGTTTCGCATCACCGGGCCGCAGCTACGCCGCGGCTGTCCGAGGAAGGTCCCCTAGCCCACGAGGGGGAAACTAAACAAAGCAACCTGTGGAGGTCAGGATGCTTGCCGAGGAAACGACGAAGATCCTCCGGCGACCACGCCGTACAGGTGCGGCCAGAATAATACGGAGCACAGGAAGGGTCGCGGAGCAGCGGAAACGTGCTTATGCGCGCTGCCTAGCAGTGGCGACAGGAACTATCTTAATTTGGACGCGGCGAGATGGCGCCGGTAGCACGGACCCACTTTTTCCGCAGGCCTATCAACATCACAGCATATAGCATGCAATCCCTTGCTCTATGATCGACTGATACTCTGCTGACAGCGCCATGCGCTTCGTTGCCCCGTTTCTCGCATCGAGGAGCGGCGCGCGCAGTAAACGGGCGCAAGACGGCCGTTTTGGCATTACGTGTTATCTCGGCCCTTCAGTCCGCGCGGCCACCGCTTTGCAGTTTACTCGACGGCGCGCGACACCGAGGCTGAAGTGAGCGCGCCTGGATGAAGGCAGCACCTGGCAGTGTTGCCCGAACCAGCTCAGCATCTTTCGAACAGTGATAACGGCAGGGTTGCAGCAAAGAGGGGGGCTCGGCGGCAGGTACGCTGCGCGCGGATAGCCACGGGTGTCTGTGTTGTGCTGGTATGCAGTTTAGATGCAGTTTGCATCTAAACTGCATATCAGATATGCAGCTTAGATGCAGTTTCTGCTGGCTTGGCCGCCTTTCGCGTGCTCCGTATTATTCTGGCCGCACCTGTACATAGACACCGCATCTAATACGCCGACGACGCATGCAACAACAGCCTCGACCACGACGCGAACCGCCTTCAAAACGGCGCCGTCATCAGGAAAAGCTTCGACCAAACGCCCCACCAACAATTCACATATCCGACGAAGCCGTGACCCGACGCCGAAGACGAAATGCAACGCCAGAGCCAGGTTATCCGACTTAGAAATCGTTATCGAAGGCCGAAAAGTTACCGCTCTAGTCGACACAGGAGCCGATTATTCGGTGATGAATGGACCATTCGCTGCGCAGCTTAGGAAAGTAACGATCGCTTGGGACGGCCCTCAAATTCGCACCGCAGGGGGCCACCTCATTACGCCATCAGGACGATGCACAGCGCGAGTGACTCTCAAGGCACATACCTACCCCGCGACCTTCGTAGTGCTACGGCAATGTTCCCGCGAAGTGATCTTGGGCATGGATTTCCTTAATGAGCATCAAGCTATCATCGACCTGCGATCCAAGATGATCACACTTTCCACAGACGAGGCCATCTCGTCGATGAGAACTCCGGAACATCACGTTGCGCTTAAGTGTCCTGGAAGAACAAGTGAGTGTCCCACCCCGCTAAAGCGTTATCATCGCCGTAGGCGCCACGGAAGCGAATAACGCTGAAGCCATTATCGAAGCGAACATGCAGTTGCTTCTCGACCGAGGAATCGGCATCGCAATAGGTATCGCACATTTCCGCAAAGGGCAAGCCGAAGTCCTGCTGACTAACTTCAGCGAAGAATACCGGCACGTTAACAGAGGAACGACGGTTGCATTCCTCGACGAAATATCCGACGTACGAGACTTCTTCGCGCTCTCCGACCCGTCCGTAGAAGATTCGCCTGACCAAGAATATTCGCCCACTTTCGACATAAACCCAGCCCTGCCCCGGAACAGACAAGACCAGATCCGCAATCTCCTTCGAAGCTACAGCGAGTGCTTCTCGTCATCGCCGAAGGTCCGACAAACGCCGATTGCCAAGCATCGCATTATAACCGACCAGGACGCCCGTCCTCTCCGCCAGAGCCCCTACCGAATGTCGCCGCGAGAACGGCAAGCCATCCGGTGCCAAGTGGAAGAAATGCTGCGCGACGACGTTATTCAGCCTTCAAAGAGACCCTGGGCGGCACCTGTTGTTCTAGTGAGAAAGAAAGACGGTGCACTTCTATTCTGCGTTGATTACCGGCGCTTGAACAACATCACAAAGAAGGATGTCTACCCCCTCCCTCGCATCGACGACACACTGGACCGGCTTTGCAACGCCAGATATTTCTCATCGATGGACCTCAAGAGCGGCTACTGGCAAATTGAGGTCGATGAAAGAGATCGCAAGAAGACCGCATTCATCACTCCAGATGGCCTCTTCGAGTTCAAGGTGATGCCATTTGGTCTCTGTTCCGCACCAGCCACATTTCAGCGAGTAATGGATACAGTGCTGGCAGGCCTGAAGTGGCAGATTGGTGTGGTATATTTAGATGACGTCGTTGGCTTCGCTTCGAACTTTGAGGAACACCTAAAAAGGCTTCGAACAGTATTAGACGCAAGAACTTTTCTCGCATAGCCGAGCCACTGACCCACTTGACAAAGGCAGACGTGCCATTTAAATGGGAAGCGCCGCAAGTGGAAGCCTTCAAGGAACTTCAGCGTCGTTTACAGTCCCCACCGATCCTCGCGCACTTCGATGAAAACGCCGAGACTGAAATTCACACCTACGCAAGTAGTGTGGGCCTAATTGCTGTCCTCGTTCAGAAAATTGACGGAGTGGAGAAGGTCATCGCGTACGCTAGCCACTCCCTGTCGAAAGCCGAAGCTAATTATTCGACAACTGAGAAGGAGTGCCTTCCCATCATCTGGGCTACGTCGAAATTCCGCCCCTACCTGTACGGACGACCGTTCAAGGTGGTCAGCGATCACCACGCACTGTGCTGGCTCGCCAGTTTGAAGGACCCCTCCGGCCGCCTCCCTCGATGGAGCCTGCGGCTCCAGGAGTTTGATGTAACCGTCGTTTACAGGTCCGGACGCATGCACTCTGACGCCGACTGCCTGTCACGAGCCCCTGTAGATGCACCGCCGCCGGACGACGATGAGGACGCCTTCATGGGAACCATCAGCTCCAGCTCTTTTGCACAACAGCAACGCACGGACCCCGACATAAAATGCCTCATCAAATACTTGGAAGGCAAGGTTTCTTTACCCCCCGCCTCTTTAGAGCGAGGATTGTCTTCGTTCTCTTTACAGAACGATGTCCTCGTTAAGAAAAACTTTGCAGCGAACAAGACAGCCTACCTCCTTGTTGTACCCGTAAGTCTGCGTGGAGAAGTTCTTCAGGCCTCACACGACGAGCCGACAGCTGGACATCTCGGGTTTTCACGCACCCTCCGCCGCATTCAAGAAAAGTATTACTGGCCCCGACTGTCTGCCGATGTCGCACATTATGTGAAAACCTGCGAGATTGTCAGCGACGAAAGACCCCTCCAACCCGACCAGCAGGATTTCTGAACCCCATTGAACCCCCCTCAAGGCCCTTTCAGCAGATCGTCATGGACTTGCTTGGCTCTTTCCCGAAATCAACATCTGGAAATAAGTGGATCATTATAGCGACCGACTACCTGACCCGCTACGCCGAGGCAAAAGCTCTACCGAACGGAACAGCAGCAGAAGTCACCAGATTTTTCGTGGAGAACATTATTCTGCGACACGGCGCCCCCGATGTGCTCATAACAGACAGAGGAACAGCATTCACGGCGGAACTGACGCAAGCCATCCTCCATTACAGCCAAACCAAACACCGAAGAACAACTGCATACCACCCGCATACCAACGGACTGACCGAGCGCCTCAACAAAACCGTCGCCGATATGCTCGCCATGTATCTCGATGCCGAACACAAGACCTGGGACGTCATCTTGCCTTACATAGTCTTCGCCTACAACACCGCAGTGCAGGAGACCACCCAGATGACGCCTTTTAGGCGCGTCCATGGCAGAGAGGCCACGACCATGCTGGACGCCATGCTGCCGAACGTTACCGTGGAAGATAACGTCGACGTCGCCGCCTACCTACAACGCGCAGAAGAAGCCCGAAGACTTGCCCGATTAAGGATCAAAGACCACCAGCGGACCGACGCCACACTCTACAACCTACGAAGACGCAACGCGGAATACAAGCCAGGAGACCGAGTCTGGGTTTGGACGCCCATTCGCCGCCGAGGATTGAGTGAAAAGCTTTTGCGCCGCTATTTCTGCCCGTACAAGGTTCTTCGTCGGCTAGGTGAATTGGACTATGAAATCGTCCCAGACCAAATGACTGCATCCCAGCGACGCCGCGCACGGCTAGAAGTAGTCCATGTCGTACGCCTAAAGCCCTATCATGCACGCTAAAGGATGCCGTGTTTCCATATTCGGTGTTTATTTTTGCACAATCCGTTTTTGATTGTTTATAGCCGCATTATGTTCTAAAGCATCGAGTCGATGCTTCTTTGAGAGGGGAGTAATGCCGCGAATCTTTTTAGCGTTTGTTTGTTGTGTTTATTTGTTCATGCTTCAAGGCTGCCGGCACGCCGCTTTATCACTTCGTTTGTGACGCAAGACGCGCCTAGACTTATCTCGATTGATCGCATCCAGGCGGAGCCGATACTACTAAGTGCCAGAATGTTCTAGTAACTTCCCAAGCTTTATCTCGAATGTTCGCTGTCAGCTTTAAAAAGAGCACGGCCGACAGCAGCGGGCGTTTTCTGTTCGACGACCACCGAGCACGCCTGTTGCTACGCCGCCGCCGAGTGATTCAGTTCTTTGCCGGCGCAAGTCAGCCCAAATAAAGAGTTCCGTTTCGAAGACATCCTCGTTGTTTTCCTGTTCGCCGGACTGCAGTCACCACTACGTGACAGTATCGACGAATGCGCGCACTTAGTCAACGTCAATATGAAGGCGATCGTTTTTCTGCCGGCTGAACAGAACCAATAACTTTTTTCTGATCTGACGATCGTTGATTTTTCAGAAAGCGTAGCAGGAAGGATGCGGCTATTCTCGAGTGTTTTGTTTAGTTTTCCTGTGAATATGAGCGACGCCGGAGCACTTAGCAGGTTTGCCCTAAAATGATTCCCTTCATATTGGTTTCCACCGTACACGAAAAACACTAAGCAACTTATCTTTTCTGCACGGGCAGAGCTGTGTATTTAGGCGAAAACATCAAATAAGGCTCGCTTAAAACGCCAGAAGCGATATCTTACACACCATTCGGTAAAACGTAACAAATAGTGTTCTGCGATCGAGTTTGCCTCGTTCAGTTCATAACGAAAGAAAGGCAATATCTTGGCTGTCGTAGTACACAGCATTTGCGCTCGTTGCACACGTTCCGTGACGTTACAACTGTCGTCACGGCCTTGTCCCAACCCGGCGGATACCTGCAAGAAAACTAAGCGACAAAAATAGTCGCTGTTGAAGGACTAAGCGCTAAAATTGTCCTGTCGGATAACCCAGTCACAAAAGTAGGTGGCGGGAGTGGCATGCGCCCAATGCTGGTGGCGCGAAGCTCCTGGGCAATTTTGAGCCGCTACACTCCAAACAGAAAGAGTCGGAAGTGCGCTAGAGGAGCGCTTAGTCCCTTTTTACTCCTATACAGGTGTATTCATGTTTAGTGTGTGGGTAGCGCAGCGGGTAAGGTTGAATTACTTTTAAGCAGCATCGATGGAATGGCCTTAACTCGGTGGTGTCGCAGTTTACGATATTGCGATTTTCGATTTTACGTTTAATTCGACTGAATAGAGAAATCGGCTGTACAGGACAATAATTCGAAGTTTCTAAGAATGCTCGGAGCGCGTAGATCGATTTCCCGCGGTAAAAAGACGAGCTCAGAATCCTCTTTAGTGCACCTTGAGAAGTGCGTTAAAAGGGCTCTGAAAAGGGCTCTAACAAAGTTGCGATATGCCTGGGGTGTTAAAACACGCCGCTTCATGAGTATTGTCTGCAAGAATTTGTGGAAGCTGAGTTATCTGTATTAAAAATTTGAATTTCACCGTCTTCGCGCCTTTCCCTCTTCTCTCGTCACTTTTTACACGCTGGAAAGTCGGCGCACCTCCCCCGGCCCCACCTCCGGGGGCGGAGCTTCCTGACTTGCCTCAGCTACGCGGCTTATTGGCCGCGGGCATGGTAGCTGCCTGACGTCTGAAGAAATCTAAGCAATAGCCAACTCTCAAATTGTATACGTGGGTGCGAGTGTACAGCGGAGAGTGCCAGCATGAACGAGTCGCCGGGAAGGGCTTGCCAACTTTTGCGCCTGAGTGTGGGTTCTCTCCAGCGTGTAGAAGTGTATTATTGGGTTCACGCGTTCATGGCAACACGATGTATTGTTTGAGACAGTTGATGTGCTCTCGTCGGAAGGTGTTTCAGAGCCCTTTTAAGTGTAACCCAAGTTGTTAGCATACACACACACCAGTATCGGCAAGAAAGTTGTTCGGAAAAGCCATTTGCAGTATTAAGAAACCCAGGCATAAGTAATGCGCTGTCAACTTACTACGTCTGATCCTTTTCCATCCAGCTCAGGTATCGCGGAGAGCACGTGCTGCATTCGCTTCTGCCAGCTGGGTTTTGAGTGAAAGCAAAGATCAGTGCAGGCGCCCCAGTAATGAGAAATGTTGGCGGCAAGGCAGTTTTCTTAGCACGATGGGCTTCTATATTCGCAAAGAACAATGCCTCCCCCATGCATTTTTTTTAGAATCTGCAATAAGAGCGCAAATACTGGGACCATCGACAATACACTTCGGGAATATATTTTACTCGCTTATTGTACAAATGTTTTGTTTTACGCACGTCATTCCCATATCGTTTTGACGTCATTCTCATCGTACTGCCCGAAAGTACACCTCGATATCTTAACTTTTTCATAATGATTGAGAAACATTTTCTGTGTAGGCTGAGCAGGCCTAAGACTAGCTGTACCTGACTACGACGGCAGGAGAGCAAATTTTTAAAACTACATGTAGCCGTGGTTCGGGTGTTGCGTTTTAAGCGGAATAAATCAGCTTGGTTCTCGCGACATCACAACGTGTTCCTGTACAGCAGTACCATCGGCGTTGAGTACGTCATCAAATATTTACTAATTTCCATTGACATCATAATTAGTAACAAGTAAAATGAAAGGAAGCCAGCTTTACAAATTATAAAAAAGATCTAGATACAAAGAGGTACAAATTAGTCGGCCCAGCGAAAACAAAATAAAATTATGTAAAACGGCAGCATTGAAGACATTGTTAAGAGTGGACAACGTGGTCCTGAGAGCCGGGTGTGTCTCATCGCAAAGCAAGGAATATGACAAGGCCTGGCGCCGGCGGCGGAAGCATAGACGACGACGGCCGGGGCTGTTGCTCTCCAAATCACCGAACCTCCGAACCGATCGAAGGACGCTGTCTCCCACGGGCCTGGGAGAAATTACTGTCAAACGAGTGCCGTCGTTAGGCAAAGATGCGGCGAGAGCTTGCGGCGGCACAGCAGCAACGGTGAAAGCAGAGATGCACAGGAAGCACGGCGGAAGCAGCTGTATACAGCGGTATACGTTGGCTGAGTCGGCCTTCGGGTCACCGGACTGGATGATGCTACGCAAGGTCACGCTGAGCGAGGCTGCTAATTGAAAGACGCTGTGTCGAAGGAGTCTCGTGCTTCGGCCATCCGGCGTGGGAGTTCGAGAAGGTTCAACCACCTGCGAGGAGTCTGCGGGATTCTGCTTTCCCACGGAGGCAACGCACAGAACACTTGCGGCAGTGGTCAAGGTGACGCATCTGTGTTTGATGACTGTCTTCCCCTTCTCATCCCCCGAGCTGTGAGAGAGCGAGAGAGCTTCAGCACCGCCCCGTGCCGTGGGTGGTACCGCCAGCGTCATCAATGGCCCATCCGATTGGACAACGTTATTCGAACCAAGTTCCCCAGTCAGGGATCTAGGGAACGCGAACCGTATTTAACGGGATGTTGTTGTGTGATCGGAGCATTGCATTCGATTCTCTTCTGTAAATATGTAGAATAAACCCTTCTGTACAGTGTCCTCGATAACGCAGTCCGACATCGTCATTCGGAGCCGGTACCTGCGGGGCTAAACGAGTTAGTCATCTCCAGGACCCCTCCGTCTTCAACTCTGGTTCCAGCGGTGGGATAGAAGCCCCATCTTTAACACTGGTTCCAGCCCAGGGCTTGTGGGCCCGTTCCCGTTCTCAACACTGGTTGGCAGCAGCTGGGATGGACCGTGCGACATCGTGCTTTCTCCACGGGTGAGCGTTTTGGCTTTTGCTATGGGATTCGCCAGGCTTTAGATTCAGAGAAAAATCTTGACTGGGAATCAAGGGTTTGTCATTTGAGAAGGGTTATTCTCAAGGCATTTTTTTTGAGTTAGCAGAGCCAAAGCGGAGAAAGCGTCACAATGGACCTAATGAGATTGTTGAAGTCGGACTTGCTGTTGATATGCGAGGAACTGTCAGTGGAAGTTCAGAACAAAGTAACCAAAATTGAACTGGGCGAAATCATTCTTAAACACGTCAAGGATAACGATCACCTAGAAGTTACATGGAACTTGATACAGGAGGAAAAAGAAAAAGCCCGTAGAGAAAAAGCCGAACAGGAGGAAAAAGAAAAAAGAGAAAAAGCCGAACAGGAGGAAAAAGCGCGCACAGAGGAAAAAGCGCGTAAAGAGGAAGCTGATCGGGAGTGGGAAAAAGAGAAAGAAAGAAAAAAATGGGAAGCTGAAAACGCTGAAAGGGATCTAAAGCGTAGACAGCTTGAAAACGAAAAACAAAAAGAGGGCGTTGGTGCGAGAGCCGGAACTCCTGAAAGAGCAAGCGATGCAGAATCGTATCGAATGAACAGGTACATGCATTCGTATGAAATTGGTCGGGACATAGGACTGTACCTGGGCAATTTTGAGAGAACTTGTGAAAGAGAGAACTTTGCTCGCAGTACATGGCCACAACGGCTTCTGACCCTCTTGCCATGTGAAGTAGCTGAAGTCATAGCGAGACTTAGCACGAAAGACGCAGCAGATTATGACAAGGTAAAAGCCAGCCTGCTGAAAAGATACCGGCTTTCAGCCGAAGCTTTCCGACAGCGCTTCAGGAGCACAATCAAAAACGATAGCGAGGGCTATCCGGATTTCGCGTATGGCCTTAAGACTAACCTGCTAGAATGGCTAAAAGGAGCTGAGGTTTACGAAAGCCGAGACAAAATCATCGAGTGTTTTTGCCTTGAGCAATTTTACCGAAGCATTCCACAAGCAGTGAAACTGTGGGTTCAAGACAGGGAAAAGGTCGACACAGTTGAAAGAGCCGCTGAGCTGGCAGAGGAGTACGTTTCGCGCAGAAGGTTGAGCACTGAAGGGGGTGCGTCACACGCTCGAAACACAATGCGAGATCAAGGACCTAGCCGAAAGAAGCAGCTTGCTAGAAGTTCTGGACAGTCGGAGGCGTCAAAGAAAGCGCCAGAAAAGCAAGAAGAACAGTCAAAGAGAGAGGGAGCAGACAAAGCCGGGAAAAGAGAGTTCGAGGCTAGTAGGCCACAGCGTTGCTACAACTGCAATCGTGTCGGGCACTTTGCAGCCAAATGTCCAAAGCAGCGTGTTGTGTTCTCGTGCATCGATGATAGCGACGAGAATTTAGAGCTCCTTAGGCCGTACTTGCACGAAATGCAGGTTAACGGGAAACCTTGCAAAGTGCTTCGTGATAGCGCCGCGACGATGGACGTTGTCCATCCGTCCTATGTTACAGCGGACGATTTCACGGGGGAAGTGTCGTGGATAAAACAGGCGGTAGAAGAACACAGTGTATGCCTGCCGATGGCTAGAGTGAGGATTTGCGGGCCGTTTGGAGAGCTGTTAACTGAGGCCGCAGTTTCGAAGGCCGTGCCACTTCAATTCCCATACCTTTTCTCGAATCGATCCGACCAATTGCTACGCGAGAGAGGCCAGAAACTCGGAAGTGGGGTGATACAAGCTTTGACAAGGTCTAAAACTCTCCAGCTCGCGTCTCAATTGAGCCAGATTCCCGAACTTCAGGTAGCTAGAGATGCACCAGCCAACTTATCGTTGGAAGCCAATCAGGAGGGTGAAGAGCCACTAGGGCATAAAAGGCAGACGGATGACCGAGCAGATGAGCGACCAGACACTTCGATCACTGAGTCGGTAAATGAGGCAGAGAGCGCTGAAGGGTCCGTTTTATCTCCAGCTTCGCGTAACTTTGATCGCCTTCTGCAGGTGAACAGGGAGTCCCTAATAAAAGAACAAAAACAGGACCCTACATTGGAAAGATTGCGCCTTACAGCCGAAGAGGGAATCGCGAGACGCAACATAACGATGCATGAGAAAGGAGGCTTACTGTACCGACACTATCAGGACAGAAAAGGCAAAACACTTGATCAGTTGGTCGTGCCTGAAAGGTACCGAGCGGATATTCTGAGTCTCTGCCACGGTAATGGCTGGTCAGGACATCTCGGAATCAATAAAACAAAGGAGCGGCTGTTAATGGAATATTACTGGCCAGGATGTTTCAAAGATGCAGAACGCTACGTGAAATCGTGCGATGCCTGCCAGCGCGTGGGCAAGCCGGGAGAGACATGGAAGGCTCCACTAAAAATTGTGCCATTGATCTCGGAACCTTTCCGCCGGCTTGTAATAGACACAGTAGGCCCGCTGCCTAAAACAAAGTCAGGCTATAAGTACCTGCTCACTATGCTTTGCCCCGCCACAAAATTTCCCGAAGCAGTTCCATTGAAGGATTTGAGCTCCGCAGAAATAGTTGACGCTCTTTTGTCGGTGTTCGCGCGCATAGGATTTCCGGCCGAAATCCAGGCCGATCAGGCGACAGTCTTTACAAGCGCTTTGACGACCACGTTCCTAGAAAGGTGCGGAGTAAAAATGCTACACAGCTCGGTGTATCATCCGCAGTCTAACAGTGTAGAAAAGTGGCATTCGGTGCTGAAGCGGGTGTTACGTGCTCTTTGTTACGAGCACAAAGCCGACTGGGAGGACTGTCTACCGGCCACACTGTTCGCTTTACGAACAGTGCCCCACGAAGCCACGGGGTTCACCCCAGCAGAACTTGTATACGGAAGAACCCTCCGCTCTCCCCTCCGAATGCTGAGAGAAATGTGGGAAGGGACAGGAGAGAACCAGACAGTGGTTGAGTACGTGCTTCAGCTACTGGACCGCCTTAACGATACAAGGGAGTTAGTAAACCAAAATATGAAAACTGCCCAGGAGGCCGCCAAGGTCTATTATGACAAGAACGCCCGCCTTCGAGCTTTCACCGTGGGCGATCGCGTGATGATACTCCGGCCATCGAGAAAGAACAAGCTAGAAGTTCACTGGGATGGTCCAGTGGAAGTTTTGCAGAAACTTTCAGACACTAATTATGCGCTAAAGGTTCCAGGCAGAGGAAAGCAGGTGAAAATCTATCACTGCAATCTGATGAAGCCGTTCGTGGAACGTAGCGGGATCGTCAATCTGACGCTAAATGAACCGGAAGAGCCGGACGGCGAGAGTCCAGATTGGAAGGAAAGCGCTGGCGCTAGCGGCGCCATGGAGAACATCCTGGCTCTTTCTATAGGTGCAGAATTTCTAAGCTCGGCCCAGATCGACGCGCTAAAGCAGTTGTTGAGCGAATTCGCCGATCTATTTAGCAGCCGCCCAGGAAGGACACATCTCCTGACGCATGAAATAGAGCTCACGTCTGATGAGCCGATTCGGTCGAAGCCCTACAGGGTATCACCACGGCAAAAAGAGGTAATGGAAGCTGAAATTCAGCGCATGTTAACGTTAGGGGTTATAGAGCCCGCGGAAAGTGACTATACCTCACCGCTGATCCTGGTTGAAACCCCAGGCAAGGATCCTCGCCCATGCGTGGATTACAGAAAGCTGAATGCGATTACCAAGGATCAGCTTTACCCGATTCCCAACATAGAGGAAAGGATAGAAAGGGTGAGCGGCGCAAAATTCATTTCCACCCTCGATCTCGTGCGCGGATATTGGCAGGTTCCCCTCTCGGAAAGCGCGAGCCGGTATGCTGCTTTCATATCGCCAGCAGGCACCTTTCGACCCTTAATGCTTAGTTTTGGGTTGAAGAATGCCCCCTTCAGCTTCTCGAAACTCATGGACATCGTACTAAAGGATATGCAGGGCTTTGCGCTCCCCTATTTAGACGATGTCGCTATTTTTTCGGACACCTGGGAAGAGCATCTAGAGCACCTAACGAGCGTGCTTTCTAGTTTGCGACAGGCCGGACTGACGTTGAAAAGGGAAAAGTGTAGGTTTGGTTGCGCTCATGTGTCCTACTTGGGCCACGTTGTAGGCCAGGGAACTAGGAGCCCATCCGAGTTAAAAATTGCCCCGATAGCGGCATTTCCGCAGCCACGGACGAAGACAGACATTCGCTCCTTTTTGGGATTGGTTGGATACTACCAGCGGTACATACCGAGCTACTCACAGCGGGCAAGTCCCTTAACTGACGCCTTACGAAAGGGAGCACCCAGTGACGTACACTGGGATGACCTAAAAGAAAACTCCTTCCGGAGCCTGAAGGAAGCGCTCGTGTCCCGACCTTTGCTTCGGACCCCTGACTATGGTAGGGAGTTTATAGTCCAGTGTGACGCCAGCGATAGAGGACTGGGTGCTGTTTTAAGCCAAGTGGGCGACGACCACGAAGAACACCCGATTCTGTACGTCAGCCGCAAGCTGACCTGTAGAGAAGAAGCGTACAGCGCTTCAGAAAAAGAGTGCGCGTGTTTAGTTTGGGCGGCACAGAAGTTGTCGTGTTACCTGTACGGCGCAAAGTTCATCTTTGAGACTGATCATTGCCCTCTAACCTGGCTGCGACAAATGTCTCCCAAAAATGGTCGCTTGCTCAGATGGAGTCTAGCTCTCCAACAGTACAATTTCTCGGTGCGTTACAAGAAGGGAAAACTGCACGGAAATGCTGATGGTTTAAGCCGACTATTTTAAGCGGGAGAAATTAGGACCACCTACTGTGTGTGTGTGTTTTTTTTTTTTTTTTCTTTAACCTTGGCCCAAGCGGTCCGTCTTGGGCGATTTCAAAGGGGATATTTTGCGCTTTCTTGGCACCAAAATTACGCCAAAATTCAGTAATGTTTTATTAAACATTTATTGTCATTGTGGGAAGCCTGGTGGGTCTTTGGCAAATTCCGAGCGCTTGCTTGTGGGTCAGTGCCCTGTCTCGTGGAACAGTCCACTGATGCCATTCTTTGTTGAATGTTCGAGCTTGGATGCCATTTCTGGAAACCAGCCCTTCCACCCGACTCCGGCCTCATCTCTTCCTGCCCAGCGGTCGTGAACGCTGGCCATTCGAGATTTTTCGGGCCGCGGACGAGCTGTTAAGAGTGGACAACGTGGTCCTGAGAGCCGGGTGTGTCTCATCGCAAAGCAAGGAATATGACAAGGCCTGGCGCCGGCGGCGGAAGCATAGACGACGACGGCCGGGGCTGTTGCTCTCCAAATCACCGAACCTCCGAACCGATCGAAGGACGCTGTCTCCCACGGGCCTGGGAGAAATTACTGTCAAACGAGTGCCGTCGTTAGGCAAAGATGCGGCGAGAGCTTGCGGCGGCACAGCAGCAACGGTGAAAGCAGAGATGCACAGGAAGCACGGCGGAAGCAGCTGTATACAGCGGTATACGTTGGCTGAGTCGGCCTTCGGGTCACCGGACTGGATGATGCTACGCAAGGTCACGCTGAGCGAGGCTGCTAATTGAAAGACGCTGTGTCGAAGGAGTCTCGTGCTTCGGCCATCCGGCGTGGGAGTTCGAGAAGGTTCAACCACCTGCGAGGAGTCTGCGGGATTCTGCTTTCCCACGGAGGCAACGCACAGAACACTTGCGGCAGTGGTCAAGGTGACGCATCTGTGTTTGATGACTGTCTTCCCCTTCTCATCCCCCGAGCTGTGAGAGAGCGAGAGAGCTTCAGCACCGCCCCGTGCCGTGGGTGGTACCGCCAGCGTCATCAATGGCCCATCCGATTGGACAACGTTATTCGAACCAAGTTCCCCAGTCAGGGATCTAGGGAACGCGAACCGTATTTAACGGGATGTTGTTGTGTGATCGGAGCATTGCATTCGATTCTCTTCTGTAAATATGTAGAATAAACCCTTCTGTACAGTGTCCTCGATAACGCAGTCCGACATCGTCATTCGGAGCCGGTACCTGCGGGGCTAAACGAGTTAGTCATCTCCAGGACCCCTCCGTCTTCAACTCTGGTTCCAGCGGTGGGATAGAAGCCCCATCTTTAACACTGGTTCCAGCCCAGGGCTTGTGGGCCCGTTCCCGTTCTCAACAACATACAGTACAAAAGAAGCATCAAGGCGAAGTCAGCTGATGTCCGTGTACAAAATGTTTTGTAGTCGTCTCTTCAAATTCAGATGCAGTGACAATTTAGTTTGGCAGCATTTTGCAGTCGGTAGTATTGTTCGGGTAAAATGAATATTTCAATGCATTAATGCGACACCAATAGCATCTCAGTTTCTAGTACAGCCTCTCCTATAAACTCCGTAATGAGGTTATTCAAAAAGTTTTTAATGCGTTACAGCCCTCAAGTTGGGGGGAAGAATTGATTAGTCCATCTGTATGTCTAAAGCATCAGTTGGCGGGTGGGTGAGCGGAGGGAGGGAATACCCGTCTCCACTTTCAAATGAGATAAGGGAGAGGAAAAGTGGGAGAGACAAGAAGAAAATGAGAGGGTGGGAGGCGACGGTTGGGGAGAGGGACAGTACAGTCGCCAATGAGAGTCGGGAGGTTGGAGGGAGTCAGATGAAGGGGGACGGAGTAAAACACATATGTACACCCAGTTTGACTGCTTTCGTGTGCTGCTTTGCGCGCAGATGGGCGCATCAAGGGGCTGAGCAGCTGCTATCCACGTGGTGGCATAGTGCGAGAGAAACTGGTTTGGTTTGGTTTGGTTTGGTTTATGGGGGTCTAACGTCCCAAAGCGACTAAGGATATGAGAGACGCCGTAGAGGAGGGCTCCGGAAATTTCGACAACCTGGGAAACTGGATTGAAATATTGCCACGTACCATTGTAATCTCCGTTCGTTCGCGCAAGGCCGCATGAAAGGGGTTATAATTTTTGTTTGTGACGCGAGAAGCGACCGGACTAATCTCGGTTGATCACAGCCACGAAGAGCGGCATCTACGTGTTTCCAGATTACTCTAGATGAGCTCGACCTGTTATCTCGAAGTTTCCTTGCCGGCTTTAAACTGAACGATGCCGCGCGCAGCGGGCTTTCGTCGTTCGACGACCGACGAGCACGTTTGTTGCTTACGCCGCCGCCGAGTGATTCAGTTCTTTTGCGGGCGCAAGTCAGCCCAAATAAAGAGCTTCGTTTCCAAGACTGGTTGGTGTCTTTCTGACCGCTGGACTGCCGTCACTACAACGTGACAATATATGGAATAAAGCAGTTGTATCGCATTTGCAGTGACCATGTAACCGCCATGCACTCACTCTGGGCGCAATCTTTGCAAATCTCCGGCTCCTAACTTGTTTTCTTCATGTTTGTTTGTGAACCTGCGAAGGAAAAAAAGAAATGTTCTGGACGATTGCGATACTCGATAATGCAAATTTTGAGCGCCGCTGTCGAGGTATTTTCATTTCGCGATATTTTGAGGTACAGGTTTTCAGAGGCATGAACATATGTACTGTCGCGCTCAATATGAGTTGCAACGCGCGGTCATCGACCGGGGTTCGTTCCGTGGTGTGCCTCCTCAAAACAGTGGCTCGGAATTCTGGGAGAAACTTTTTCCTGAGCGGGGGTGCTGTTTTTTCCTGGAACAGCAGTTTCTCCCAGAATTCCGAGCGACTGTTTGGAGGAGGCACACCACGGAACGAGCTCCGGTCGATGACCGAGCGTTGCAACTCATATTGAGCGCGATAGTACATGCCTGTTCATGCATATGTACAGAGGTGTCGCCGGCCGCGCTGGCCGCACGGAGCGGTGTTCAGGTTGGAAGTGGACACCTCTGTACGTTTATAGACCACTCTTTTTTTTTCTACACATACTGGTTAGTCGACTAGCACGCCTCTCCATTCCTGTGCGGCAGAGCCCCTCCACTAGGGGGTGCGTTTCGCGCGGACGGAGCATGCCGCATTCCTCCGCTCTCGCCACACCCTACTCCTACGCTAGCTCTGCCGGTTACTACAGAGGCCTAATACGACGGCTACGACGCCCAACCTAAGGAAGGGGCGTTTAACAGCTGCGCTGTAAAAAGAGAACAGTTATTTATATCTATTTATTTCTACAAAATACCCCTAAGGGCCCTCGGTTCGAGGGTATTACATGGGGGGGGGGGGGGGGCATGTAATCAAAAGTAAACAAATAAACCACAATTTCAAGAAACTACAACGAAACAGGTAAGAGCATATGAGTCATTGCAAGAAAAATTCAAAACATAAAATTAAACATTGAAGAATAAAGGGGAAAAAGAAAAACATGAACACAGCAGCAGACATTAACGTTAATACAAGTTGTGCAATGTCTCATAAACAACGGCATAAAATAAAACGAGAATCGTTAATAACAGAAATACAAGACAGAAACCTAATGCACTAGTAAGTTAACAATGAACCCAAAAAATTTAAGCAGAGGTAGTGGCAGCCAATAGATTATAAAATTTATCCGTATCAGGGACGGTAGCAGCTTGTGAAGGCAGAGCGTTCCAGTCAATTATAGTACTTGGTTGAATAAATGAGCATATTTAGATGTACGAGATGACAAGCGCTGAACATTAAACGGATGGTCGCGGTGGTTAAAAACGGAAGATGCAAAGAAAAAAGTCATTATGAAGCGTTGAGTGATGATAAAATTTATGAAAAAGTGACAAACGTGCAACTTTACGACGAAGACATCCTGAAGATCAGAGCGTTTCTTGAAGGCTGTGATGCTGGTATGACGCGAAAAATCAAAGAAGATAAAACGAACCGCGTGATTCTGCAAATATTCGACGTTATTTATTAAGTGTGCTTGATGAGGCTCCTAAATAGCCAAAGCATTACCAATTTTAGGTCGAATAAGAGTGGTGTAAGCACGTAAATGGAAGTGGGAGGGAGCAGGGTTTAAGCTATGTTTTAAGAGACCTAAAGACCGATTAGCGGATGCAGAGTCAAGTTTAATACGGTGGTTCCATGTTAGATCAGGAAGAACGTGAAGACCGAGGTATTTATACGTGGTTACTAACTCAACTGGAGTGTTATTTAAAGAATACGCTGTTTGAAGTCTAGACGATCGGTTAGTAAAAGACAAATTTTGTTTTAGAAAGGTTAAGTTGCATGAGCCAGGTAGAGCACCATGCTGTTACTCTGTCGAGGTCGGATTAAAGGGCTAGGCTATCTCAGTTAGCATAAATTTTGCGATAAATCACGCAATCATAAGCGAAACTTCTGATTCGGTAAGAAATTAGGTTCGGTAAATCTTTAATAAAAATCACGAAAAGCATGGTTATTGACAGCGGCAAAGTGAAACCTGTAAAAGAGAAAATCTTTAACCCGTTTAATGACAAGAAAGTGAATATTAAGAAGTGTTAATTTACATAATAACCGATTGTGAGGTACCCCGTCAAACGCTTTGGAAAAATCAAGAAATATGGAGTCAACTCGAATACCAGCATCAACAGACGAATGAAGGTCTTGGATGAAACCAGCAAGTTCCGTTTCGCACGAGTACCCTTTACGGAAGCCGTGTCGGTTTTTAAAAGATGTGTTGTTCTAAAAAGTTAAATAGCTGGGAATGAATCACGTGTTCAATGAGTTTACAAATCGGGCTAGTTAATGGAATTGGTCGATAATTTAGTGGTAAAGAACTGTCACCTGACTTGAAAATGGGCGCAATATTAGCTAGGTGCCAGTCACGTGGAACCAAACCAGTTGAAAGAGACGGCAAAAAAATAGTGGGCAAGATGTGACGGATACCCTCAGATGAATTCTTGACTACTTTGTTATTAAATCTAAGGTGATCAGACGCTGATGTTTTAATTTTCTTTAGTAAAGATAGGATTCCAGTTTCGCTAACAATTATTTCGGACATTGAGGTAATAGAATTATTCGTTGTAGCAGGGGCTAAATAAACCTCTTCTCGGGTAACGACTGATGGGAATGCGTCGTTGAGTGCTTGTGCGCATTCAGCCACAGGAACGCTGCCTCCCCCGGCATTGGTTAGAGTTATATCAGGATGACTGGAAGGGTTGTCTGCGAGAACTTACGAGTGAAGAAATTGTGACAAGCAGATTTAAGCGCCGTCTGATATTTCTGATCACATACTTTGTAGCGTTGCCAAGAATAGGAGAGCCTGTTTTTGTTGGCCTGTCTGTAAAGACGATTCTTCTTATTGTTTCTTATTGTTCGGCGATGTAGATGGCTGTTAAGCCAAGGCGCGGTGTTAGTGTGTGGTATTGTGATAACAAGGATGAATTCGTCGATAAGCGCAGCAAGTTTGTTCCTGAAAAGGTTCCAGTTGTCCTCAACTGAACGTGTTGCAAAAACTGAAGGTAGTGCTCAGCAAAAACTGACAACTCAGCGTTTATTACACCGAAGTTTGCTCGGTTGTAGCACCTGATTTCCTACTTGCGTGTTGTTTTTATATGGGGTGTGAAATTAAGCTTTTCGGTGATTATGGAATGATACGAAAGGCCTTCTAAGAGGTGATGGTGGTTCCGATGGTGATGGTGGTTGCGGTGGTGGTGAATCTTTATGGCGCAAGGCCAACTTTGGCAAAAGACTGCCATGACACAAGGTATTTCTGTCTACGCGAGGTGGGATCAGAATCAGTTTACACCAGTCAAGCTGCGCACCAGGTCAGGTGAAAGCTTGTACCCATCCTATCGGAGGGGAAGGGGAGCGAGACTAAAACCGCCACCTCCTCCATGCAAGGCGGACGACACCGCTGAGAGCAGTGAGAACGATGTAGATGTGGACCGAACAAAAGTTGAATGAAAATCCTATAGACAGTGATGTTTCAAACGGGAAAATCTCTTTTTCGGATATTTTTCCAACAAATTAAAGCTATAGGGATAAGACGATCTTGGCGTGTTTAAAGGGATTATAAGAATGATCAAGGAAATTAAGGCACTTTTTGCGGCCAGAGAGTACTTTGGCTGAAGAGAGGTCACCGCCTGGACAACGCGCAAGCCCAGACACAGATATAGAGCAGAATGGGACAGAACTCCGCAGTCGATGACAGTGCCGAAATCCTTTCCATGCGGCCGTCTTGTAGCTATCGCAAAGCGCGCCGAGCCTCTTTTTAACATAGCTGCGTTTCAAGAGAAGGTCAATATGGCGATCAGCACTGAGCCTGGCGGCGCCCACACTTGATAGATAGCGTTGGTCAAATGTTTAGGGGCATCCCCCAAGGTGGAGTAGATTTGTAATAAGGGTGTAATTACTCGTTGACATCCACCCAAGCGCAGCCATACGGCTACATAGATAGCGTGTTCGCACTATTGCTACTTCGTTGTTCGGCGGCATCGCTGAGGGCTCAGGCGTTTACTTTGTCTAAAAAATTTAATACAACGAAAACAGGGTGATTGAATCTCGCGTATTCGCTCACCTAATATGCAATGTGCTTTGGAAATTTTCTGAAATTGACATATATTTAAAAGAAGCGAGTAATCATGAAGTAACAAAAGAATTTTCTTTTCTGGGACGATCTTAACAAAGTGAAAATAGCGGTGCCAACCATATGGTAAAGAAGGAAAACAAGACGTTTCTGCTACCTTGCAGGAGCCTTGTAGTTACTCAAGGGAGCAATTATTTACTGGCCTCCGCCCAAGCGCAGCCATGCGGTTACATAAGAAAATATATATCTACAGCTTTTGCAGGACTTCGTAGTTACAAAAAAATTGATCCTGCTCCGGTGGTCGAACCCGGGACCACCGCCTGTCAATGGAAGATTTTGTACTAGCTAAGCAAACTAGGACTCTAAAAGAGTAGCCATATCCGTATTTCAAATTTATTCCACCCTGGAGTATCTCGTAAACATTGGATTAAAACCGTGTCCACTTCAAGCTGTAGATCAAAGCACCCTCTGCCTACCGCCTGCTGCCAGTCTTGCAATCACTCTTCCAATCAGTGTGGGATACAGGTGCTTCGTACTATAGCTAAGCGTGTTTTCATCTTTTGCTGTTGCCTGCGACACCGCTCAATTCTCACTGACCGATATTTGCTCCAACCGCGCATCGTTTCATGAGGCCACGGCTTCGTCCGCAGGAAGCGCTCACCCAATAGAAAGTCTCTCGATGCCGGGGATAAGCAGGACGCCGCTGGACGGGAATGGCGCCATGAAAAAGTCCTCGTTTCGGTACGGCATTTCCACCACAGGGTCAGCCCAATGGGCTTGATAGCCCGTTAAGTCATCTGCAGTTACAGCTGATTCGCCACCTGCGAACCGAAATGACCCTTTGGAGTCCATGCCACGTGTGCACATCGGCATTGTCGCCAGGCGCTCAGGAAAAGCCCCTGGTGGAGTGCGTCGCCGCAGCAGATAAATCGGGCTACGTTATCACGAGGCAGTAGCGCAGCAGTAGACATGGGACGGATAGACGACATCGACAACAATTAGGGCGCCGTGACATCGTTTTTCTACGCCGCTACAATGACAAAACTTTAACCTTACGGGTTCTGTTTTTAGTCTATAAGCTGCCCCCTTCCACCTCCTGAAATGACTGTCAAGTATGGCTTCCACAGTCACAGATTGTGATAGACACAGTTCCACCCTTTTTGCAGAGTGCAGTTCACAGGTTTTGATTGCTGATTACAGTTGCACAACTACCGGCTGCTCTAAAAGACCGTGAACCGCTTCCGCGTGTCGTCAGTGCGTACGCGCTGATTGGTCTCGATGCGGAAGGCGGGCCCGCAGGGTTGTATGTATGAAGATAGGCGCGTCCCCTTTGAAACGGGGTGGTGGCAGTTGCCAACATGCTTGTTTTTTTATTTTTGTTTAACTGTGATGCAAATTGTTATTAAAATTCGCCATTTTCTTTCAATACGGTTTCCTACACTTCTAGCCTTGCTGCTTGTGAGCCGTCAATCTTCCAATCGCTTTTGGCTGACTTCCACCGCAGCTTTATTTACATTACCATCGTTATCTCTAACCTATAGGGCCTCAGGAAGAGTGAATGTGCCTGAATCGACATCCGGATGGATGCCGTCACATTTGAGTGGAGTTCAATCGTTTATACAGATCTACCACACACGGCACATGTGCCGCAGCTTGCCGACACCTGGCGCCATCTGGCGCTGCCTGGGCGATCAGCGCATGCGCAGTGGCGATTCGCAGAGGATCATGCTAGCGGATCACGGATTGCGCTATGCTAAAACTCTCTAGCGTTCCAGCACTCCAGTAGCATTCCATAGCGCCGCACTTCTCGCTTTAGATGAGCATGAAAACCGCTTTCGACGATAGCTCACTGTTCCAAAAGACTATAGCGGGGTCGAAATTACGATACGGGCCGACGTTATCAACTGCGTCATAAATATTTTAGCAGAGTTTGCCGCGTTTCAGTTAAGCGAGTACCGACGCTGACTGACTGCCGTGCGTAGACGCGACGGCAGTACGCACCAAGGTCCTTGACGATCGCTGCGGCCTTATTTTTGTAAAAGACATCCGCGTTCCCCTCCGAAATCTCCTTCAGTATTTTGGCGAGTCCCACTTGCACGAGCTTGTCGCCTTCTTTCTTGACATCTTTGAAAATGTCCCTGTGTGAAAAATGATTGGTAATTTGCACTGAATTCTCAGGACACAAACGCACACGTCTTGCACTGCAAATGTCCAACACTAGAGAACACCAGCCAATCGGTTCCCTTTGTTTTGGATCAGAGTAACGTTAGCGTTCTTCCAAGATTCATGCTCGAAGTCCTGAGGCACTGTGTATACAGGGTGGCAAGTTTTCTTTACCACAATCTCCCCACCATTTTTTCATCAGGTGTGCAGTTACCCGATCTTCATCAGCTGCTTTCTTTTCTTCCTCTTTCGTTACACTCTGGATGTCCAACTCCTTTACGTCAATGCCTCCACCATTACCGCCCTAATTATTTTTGGCAATATATAGCACTGTGCATAATTTCTCCGCTGCTTTATCCCACTCATATTGGTAATGTCACTGCCCTCCTTGCCTCTTGATGCATACCTCTGATTGTTGCCTATGCTTGGTTACGCGCCCTTGACTACTTTTATATTATCACTGTTCTTAAAAGCATGCTGCAATCTCTCCGTAGTATATTTACTTATCTCGGCTGTTTTACGATCATTGATTACATTTATTAGTCATGCCAGTTCGGCTCTTTGCGAGGTTAGATGCATCCATGTTTTGGCATTTATTACTGAGATATTTCGTCTCCTGAGAGTGCTTGCCAGTATCCTGCTTAGCTACCTTAACCCCCCACTTTTTTTTGCAACCACGTAATGATATAAGTGAAATTAACATTAATCGCTTGAGCGCTATAAGGTGGTCGTCCACAGTTCAACCCGAATATCTGCTCTCCAGCGAGATCCTGAATTCCTCCACTTTTCCTTTTACCGCATACTCGTTGATGGCATTCTTCTTCAGAGGTTTCTTCCATTCAATCTTCAGTTCCAGGCTGATTCCGTACCTTATCATCCTATGTTCACTGCACCTACCTCTCCAAACACCTCCACATACTGCACTATGTCAGGATGCGCGCACGATATGAACACTATTTAACTGAAAGCCTCAACGCTGGAGCCTTTCCACATACCCCGAAATTCTCGACAAGCGCATTTTTTAACGGGAAGTTGTTGATGAACGCAATTTTTTCATATATATGGTAAGTTACCACTGCGGTGCTGCGGTGCTCACCGCTCCTCACCACTTCGAAGCTCCAGCGCGTATCAAGCAGAGGTAGAGACTTTTAGAGCGGGGTGAAGCTATCGGTTAGGGGCATTGGGGTGTAGCGGGAGGGGGGGGGGGAGGCTGGCTGTGCGCAGGCGCAGTACAATAGCGCCCCTCTCCCCGGTTATTGTCCTGCGTCTGCGCACTGGCACCCAGCTATTGCGTTGTGCCCCTAGCCGACAGCGTCACCCTATTCTAAATGTCCCTATCACCGCGTACTACGTGCCTCATGGAGTGACGCGGTTTTCGAATGGCGCAAAAAATAGCCCAAAATAGTTGAGCCACAGCGGCGAGGTTAACTGGGATTTCGGAAATTCTAAAAACTGACGTGCCTATTACTAACAGCCGGCTACAAATCTCTAATTTGAATCGGGCGTCTATCGATAATAGCTGAAAAGTTAACTGTTAGAATTTAGATGATGACTTTACTAGATAATAATGTCACGTAGTGGTGACTGCAGTCCGGCGAACAGGAAAACAACGAGGAAGACTTCGAAACGGAACTCTTTATTTGGGCTGACTTGCGCCAGCAGAGAAATGAATCACTCGGCGGCGGCGTAGCAACAAGCGTGCTCTGCGGTCGTCAAACAGAATGCCCGCCGCTGTCGGCCGTGCTCTTTTTAAAGCTGATAGCGAACATTCGAGATAAAGCTTGGGAAGTTACTCGAACATTCTGGCACAAAGTAGAATCGGCTCCGCCTGGATGCGATCAATCGAGATAATTCTAGGTGCGTCTTGCGTCACAAACGAAGTGCTAAAGCGGCGTGCCGGCAGCCTTGAAGCATGAACAAATAAACACAACAAACAAACGCTACAAAGATTCGCGACAATATGATTTGCCTGTTTTTTGACATCCGCCAACAACTATCCCTCAAACAGCTTCTGTCTACCACAAAAACCCTATTCCTAAAACTAGTGGCGGGCTTCCCTGAAACACTTGGTATAAGCCACAATATGGCTAGATAAGGGTCATGTTTTCAGTTATGCCTCAAGCTTAAGACCACCGGTAAGACGTTAAGCCTTAGGCCGCTGCACCAGCTGTGCACGTGCGCATTTGTGAAGTCTGTGCTGCAACGATCAATGAAGGCCGTCTCATTCTCCGAATCCCGCCGAGGGCCTTCGATGAGGTACGTAACGTTAAGTTAACGCAGACATAAAGCATGCGCCAGCCAAAATATTTTATCCTGCGGTTTAGCTTAGCCTGCGATGACAATAAACGCGTATACGGGAAACGACAGTGAACACAATAAAAGTGGCGAAAAATCGAAATTCCGACGCTCGCTACGGTTCCAAACAGGCCGCTGTCAACATGGATGCTTACTTGAGGGCGCTCGACGCTATTTCGGATTCATGGCTCTTCAAGATGTCCGCGAAGTGCTTTTGGATGGGAAAGCCACTGTTGGCTAAACTAATGGCGGGCTCGAACAGCTGTTGCCAGGTCAACTTTCCGCCCAGATCTTGATGCAATGTCTCGTAGCCTTCCAGAGCACCCGGAATAATCGATGCTTTCCCGCCTGAAATTTCAACGGCACAATGAGATACGTTGTGTAAACGCCTAGAAGGAAACGGAAAGAGCGAAAATGGCAATGCTCTCAATACTATTCTGCCTCTTGAAATCTTTTCGCTTCTGTCAGAAATCTGGCGTCGATGGGGCTTTCTTTATTTTGCAGATTAGTTTTATGGGGGTATAACGTCCCAAGCGACTCAGGCTATGAGGGACGCCGTAGCAAAGGGCGCCAGAAATTTCGACCACCTTGTGTTCTTTAACGCGCACTGACATCTAACAGTACACGGGCCTCTAGGGTTTCGCCTCCATCGAAATTCGACCACCGCGGCCCTGGATCGAACCCGCGTCTTTTGGGTCAGCAGCCGAGCTCGATAACCACCGAGCCACCGGGGCGCGCTGTTTTTCAAATCAACAACCATTTTCATTTTTCTAGCTTCTTTTCATGCATGGCCCACAGTTAGCAAAGCATTGAGATCGCAAAGAATACCGAACCGCAACCACGTAAAATGCTTATTTTGCAAATTAACAAGCATTTTGCGTGGCTGTTGACCACGTAGTGCAGTTCGAAGTATCCGAAAATTCGAATTATCGAGGTTCGAATTAACGAGCTTTCACTTATAGTACGAAAACATCAGCGTCTGCGCCCTATCGGTGGATGTGCGGGCGAGTCTCGCTTCAGTGGCGTGTACAGAAGTGTACTCGCATTCGTGAAACCCTGTCTGCTAAACTAGCGCTCCGACGCTTACTAGACGCCTAGCGAATGAGAGTACCTCGTTTGGTTTCCTTTGGGTTGACATTTTCAACGTTGGAACCTGCCGTTCCCAAGGCGTTCAAGGCCCTTATTTGGTCCTTCTTCCTGCAAAACAAGAGCGGCAGAAGAAAGGACGTACAAGGCTGAGGATAAGATCAGCAAATGTAAACAATACATCATCATCAACAGCAGCTTGACGACGCCTAGTGCAAGACAACGTCCTCTCTGGTATCTCGCTAACTAACGCGGTCCTGTGCCAGCTGAGGCCACCATATCCCCTCAAACTACGCCCCCTCCCCACTGCTATGTTTGCTTGGAATCCAGTTTCTTGCCTTTGCATTACATGCCTGCCCATGAACATTTCTTCTTGATTCGAACTAGGATGTCGTTAACACGTGCTTGTTCTCTGAGCCACTCAGCTCTCTTCCTATCTCGTAACATTACACCTGACATTTTCCTTTCCATATCTCGCTGAGTTGTACTCAATTTAAATAGAATCGTTTTAGTTATTCTCCACACTTCTCCTCCGTAGGCACAGTCAGGGACAAAAGTCCCTTTCCATATCTCGCTGAGTTGTACTCAATTTAAATAGAATCGTTTTAGTTATTCTCCACACTTCTCCTCCGTAGGCATGTACGTACAGGTAGATGCAGCTGATATATCTCTTTCTCTTGCGGGATATTGATAAACTGTCACTGATGATCTGAGAATGCCTGCCAAATGCTCTCCACCCCTTTTCTTATTTCGGACCGAAAGCTATACTTCACGACCAAAGCTGCAGAAGTCAGGCCCTCGCTGAAGCCGTTACCTTTACCTTGGGCTTAAATAAATAAATAAACAATACATTGCCGCAACGGGGATTCGAACTCGTGGCGGCGCGAACAGATCAGATAGCCTAACCTCGATCAGAGCTTATCCTGAGTCTAATGTCGTCGCCAGACGTGCCGACGACCCAGCAAAGCTAAACCATCAGGCAATCAGGCTAAGCATATGCTTTCGCACGTCTGCACGATTTCACTACGTTAAAGGTGCACTGAAGAGGAATCTGAACTCGTCTTTTTGCCGCGGGAACTCGATCTACACGTTCCGAGGATTCTTAGAAACTTCGACTTATTGCCCTGTTCCTTGCTAATTCACTCAGGAGATATATTGAAAAGCGCAATCAATCACTTAAGAGTAGAACGGTTGTTATAAAAATTAATATGCAGAAACCAAAGTAATGTTTGACAGTCTCGCAAGAGAACAGCAGTTTACGATTGGTACGGAGGTGCTGGAAGTGATAAGAGAATACGTCTTCTTGGGGTAAGTAGTGACTGCAGATCACGACCACGAGAGTAAAATAACTGGAAAAAATTGGTACGTCTTTAAAGGCGCACTGAAGAAGAATCTGAACTCGTCTTTTTGCCGCGGGAACTCAATCTGCACGTTCTGAGCATTCTTAGAAAGTTCGATTTATTGCCCTGTGTGGCTGATTTTCCTAATTAAATCGAATTAACGTCCGGCTGCCGCTTTTTTTTTTAAATTCTCCCTCGTACGGTGGGCGGAGTCGACAAACGCGTGGAGTGCCTTGCAGCCAGCTCCGTGGAGGCTTTGCTTTCACTTTATTTTGTTTTTAGGTTTCCGTGAATAAGTAGTTTCATTCGCAGATAATATAGCCGCAAAATAAGCCCGCAGAAATAAAAATACGCGCGGACTATTTGCTTCTACGGACTACTACATATTACTCCGCCGATGGCAGAGCGGCAAGCCGCCGCGGGACTGGCTGAAAGGCACTCCACGCGTTGGTCGACTCCGCCCAAGGCGGGAGCCGGACGTTAATTCGATTTAATTAGGAAAATCAGCCACACAGGGCAATAAATCGAACTTTCTAAGAATGCTCGGAACGTGCAGATTGAGTTCCCGCGGCAAAAAGACGAGTTCAGATTCCTCTTCAGTGCACCTTTAAAGACGTACCAATTTTTTCCAGTTATTTTACTCTCGTGGTCGTGATCTGCAGTCACTACTTACCCCAAGCAGACGTATTCTCTTATCACTTCCAGCACCTCCGTACCAATCGTAAACTGCTGTTCTCTTGCGAGACTGTCAAACATTACTTTGGTTTCTGCATATTAATTTTTACATCAACCGTTCTACTCTAAGTGATTGATTGCGCTTTTCAATATATCTCCTGAGTGAATTAGCAAGGAAATTTCGTCAGTGAATCCCAGATATACTAAGGTGTTCTGCATTAACTTTCCAAATTGTACTTAATCCAGGTCTCTGAATACCTCCTATAGGCACGTGGTGATTAGCACTGGATGGATTGTCTCCCTGCCTGACACTCTTCCTCATTGGGGTTTTATTACTTTCTTTGTGTATGACTAGGGTGGCTGTGCAGCCGCTGTAGACATACCCAACTATTCTGGAAAAATGAATTTTTGAACGGGAACTAGTTTATGAGCGAAATGTTTTCCACATATTGTAAGATTGCGCTATTGCAATAAACATGTCTGCATATCTCCCGTCGGAACGCCTGAATGTTTTTTGCTATTAACGTTATTGCTATCGTCAAAAGCGTTCCCCGTTGGTTTTCTATGGCAGTCTAACTGCTCGATGCGATCGATGAAAACACTAAAAAAGACAGATTTTGCTGCATATTGGAAGAATGGACCATGACATTCAATATTTCTATAACAGTACTTTACAGTTTTCCAATATTCAAAATTTTTGTCCAAGAATGCTGTACATCTATTTTTCAATATGGCTGTTTTACACTGTGATTCCACAATTCCTTCATGACTGCAGATGTTTTGACTGAGTCGAATGCTTTCGCCTAATCAATAAATTCTGAATATAAGGGCCGCCACGGTGGCTCAGTGGTTATGGTGCTCGGCTGCTGACCCGAAAGACGCGGGTTCGATCCCGGCCGCGGCGGTTGAATTTCTTTGGAGGAGAAATTCTAGAGGCCTGTGTACTGTGCGTTGTCAGTTCACGTTAAAGAACCCCAGGTGGTCGAAATTTCCGGAGCCTTCCACTACAGCGTCTCTCATAGCCTTAGTCGCTTTGGGACGTTAAACCACATAAACCAACCAACCTATATATAAGGGTTAGTTATATTTTGCGCATTTCTCAATCACCTGGTTGATAGTGTGAATATGGCCTGTTGTTGAGTAAGCTTTACAAAAGCCAGCCCAGTAATTTGGCTGATAGAAGTCTAAAGTTCTCCTGATTATTTTAGCGATAGCGATTACCTTGTGAATACCATGTAGGCAAGGGACATTAAGTTGATCGGACAGTTGTTTTGGACTCTTTGACGTCCCCTTTCTTATGAAATACAATAATGTTAGCCTTCTTCGAAGATTCAGGTACGGTCGAGGCCATGAGGCATTGCGTATACGGGGTATTCAGTTTCTTTAGCACTATATCCCCACCATCCTACAACAGATCTGCTGTTACTTGGTACTCTTCAGCTGTTTTCATCCTTTGCATTGCTTCTAAGTTTTTGCTTCCTCTTTCGTTACCGGCGGGATGTCCAATTGGACCGCGGCGAAATAACATTGCCTTATTGGAGCACCTGTGTATTTCGTTTCCAGTATTTCGCTACCAACTTGCCGCACTCCAAAAGAAAGGGACGCTCGTAAGGATTACTTCCTGATTACAAATCTACTCCACCTTGGAGGATTCCCCTAAACACTGGACCAATATTGACTCTCTCACGGTGTTCTACGAATGAGCACAAAATTTAAACCCTACTTCTTGGCCGCGTAATGCTTTATGTAGACGAAGGTAAATTCGCGGATCCCGCTTTGCAATAAAGAAATAGTGCATAGAAAGGAAACTGAAGATGTCATAATAGTTAAACTTCCTAAGGTGTAATTCTGAGATGTGGATTACTGAACTCGTAGTGAACAGTTGCATCTAAGTGTAATGACCGTTTTCGACAGATTTTTTCCAACGTGAAATTATTTATTCACTTCCTTCCGCTTCCGCAGTGAACACAGGAACCTTGCCTAAACAGATTAATCTAATCGAAACAATTGGTCCGCTCTTGTGTGCAGCCGAGTAAAAAAGCAGCCACACACGCGGAACGTTGAGCACAATGGCTACAGAAATGCATTCTTACCGACCGCCATATAAGTCACTGTGTTTTGTCTAGACTTTTTTCATCTTTGGTTACTGCTTTTTTCTCCCTTTCATCTTAACATCCTTCCAAGCTCACCTCGATAACAAACTACTTAGCCTTCAATGAACGCGTCAGTTTATGCAGTCTATGTTGTACGCGGCCGTGTTCACAGTGTTCGTTGCATACATCCGTCCTTTCTTCAATCCAGATGAGCTCTAGAGTGCAGACAAAGAAAAAAGTGCTCTCGCAAAGTGCAGAAATCAACGTGATTGATAATCTGTCGCACGAGCCTTAGAATTTACGTCTGCACCGAAAACCACACTTTGGCGTGAACCTACATCCGACAACTCAGTGCTGAGAGTAACGACCAAGCGCCTGAAATCCCTTGCGAGTAGTGACCGCAAGTGTTGGTGTTACGCAGCCCAGAATATAAAAGGGGTTGGTAGGTGTTGGTAAGGGGTTGGTAAAAGGGGTTGGTAGTATGGTACGGTATGGTATCGTATTATATGATTTGGTAGATGCGGTTAAGCGTCCTGAAGCTGCAAAAGAGCTATGGCAAACGGCGTAGTGGAGGGCTCCGGTTTAATGTCAACCACCTTGCTTTGTTTAACGGGCACTGACTTCTGACTTCTGACATGAGCTTCTGCAGGACGTGAGTGTGGACCAAGTAACCAAGGATCTGTCACTGTGACAGAGTATAATGAAGAAAGGGAAACGAAGGTGGCGGCAAACGGCGGAATCGTACAGATTCGTTCCATTGAGAAATGTGCAGAAACGTTACTAATACTGCGTGACTGGGGCAAGAGAGGCCAGTTGGGAAGTGTCTTTGTCACGACGGGAAACTGTCTGGGATGAAGACAATATACACAAGAATTGCCTTCAGTGCATGCGCTTCAATCCTACAGTCTGCATCAGAACCACACTGCGTAGTGCACGTTCTTCTTCGAGTTCTTCGCTGGAACAGTTTTGCGGCTGGGCGTGCGTAATAAGCGAGTGCGGACTGTTTCAAGCGCCAGCAGGTTCTCGTGCGCTTCAGAAGGCTCACTGGTCGTAGTGGAGTGCGATGAAGCCCCCTCCTAAGCCCATCAGGTGCGGAGCTGCCACTCCCATGCAGAGGAGCGTCGACACTGCAGCGTCGGCAAGCTTTCCGCCTTTCTTGAAGGTATCCCTGCACGAAAGATACAACAGAAGGAAAGATTAGAAAAAATTGCCGGGCTGCTGCAGCACGTGAAAAAAAAAGGCCACAGGCGATGATGGTGATTCATGCGACACAATATAAGTTAGAATTAGTGTTCCCCCTGACGATGGCAGGTGGCATGATTCCGTCTCATCAGTAATCACGTGACACGCCGTAAGCCCTTTCCACTCTCCCAATCCAATCCAGCAATCACAGTGCACCTCGCCGTACCCCCTTGCCATTCTTCCCAGTCCTCGACTGTGAATGGCGACAGTGGTTTCCCTCTCGCCACCGTCAGCTCCTACCAAATCGCCCTCTCTCAACCTCACCCGGCGTCTTCATTTCCCTACATCCGCTCCTTCACTCTCGCCCTTTTCTTTTCTCCACTCTCCTCTCGCCCCCGACTTCACACACCAGTGCCAACGCCGGACAATTTTTTGAGCTAATTGGGGTTGTATTGCTAACAACGCATTCAAAATAGTAGAGTTACACGAACGTGCAAGACATATTTCAGAAATCTGTGTCGGATGCTGATTTATCGTTCCCTGTGAGTGCTCTTGCCGGAAACCTTGTAGGGTGTCGCAGAGACGAACATGTATGGTATCATTAGGGGGTCGTGTTTTTAGATAACCACCTTAATAAACCAGCTCTGGCTCGAACCGGCTCCTAAAAGCCAAGGTGGCTTTTCAGCATGGCGTTGTTGGTTAAAAATAATTTATGCGAACTGCTGAGTCGTTGAGCAAACAGTGGAGGCGACGACACAAAAATTCAACTTCATTCCTTACTCGGACGCCCTCCACGTCACATGGAACATTGCAGTGGTTGCGAGTATGTGTTACTGTTATTTACCCAAAGCTTTATGAGCTAGTTCTTTTTTAATTACAAAGTTTACGCCGTACTTTGCAATGCTATAAACTCAGCCAAATCTGCGGTGTTGATGCATGTAGTGCTTGTTTTGCTCCCCGACGTTACGCCCCTGCAACGCAGTGGCAGACTTCTTCCCCTCGGCCCCAGCTTCCGTAGTGCTTTCGTGCTAACACCTACGGGTGTAAAACAGTCGAAGAGGTCCCTGAAACCTGGTGTGCGCATGAGTAAGGCGGGCCAGCAGCACCCTTGCTCACACGGCAAACTTTTGCGATGGGTCAAGCATCTGACAAAATGGAGGTGGGTTTTGCCAGGCGCACCGTAGACAGTGACAACTGGCCAGAGGTTAAGTCAGCCATGTCCATAGGACGAGCTGTGACACCCCGGCAGCAAGCACAATTGAGATGTGCCACTAGTTGGACCGAAAACCCTTTGAGAGGCTATGAAAAATGAGTTAAGAGGCGCTCACCTAATGTGAAAGCGTTTCAGTGTCAGCGGTTAAGGAAGTTGGTCAGGTGACCCATAGGTCCGGTGACCAAAGACAATAGATCATGTGATCTTGTTTTATAGTTTATGGGAGTTTAACGTCCCAAAGTGGCTCAGGCTATGAGGGACACCATAGTGAAGGGCTACTGAAATTTCGACCACCTGGGTTTCTTTACCGTGCGCTGGCATCGCACGTTAAAGAACTCCAGGGGGTCGAAATTTGTGGAGCCCTTCACTGCGGCGTGGATGATGTCACTTCATGTTGGCGACGACTCGGGATCTCGGAAGATGGTCTGGCCTCTAACAGCTGACGATGTGAAAACTTTCAGTCCGATGAACTGTTAAGGACTACAGCGCAATAGGTACACGAAGAAGAGTACGAAATGAACAATTCCGCTGTTCATTTCGTACAGGGCTCGTACAGGGTTCAGTTCATACAGGCGAGCCGCCAGGAGTAGTGACGATGAAGTGTTATGTTAATAACGGTTGTGCCGTTGTCTGATGGGGATCAAAATGTACAATTTTGCTGATACTACCTGGTGTTAATGAGCCTGTCAGAGTGATGCAAGTGTAATTCGGATACTTAGAACTACATATTTAGGTAATAAGACTGAATTTTATGCTGATGCCAAATACAACCTTCCCAGGTTACTTTTTCTACTTATTATGAGGGCTCTTCTGAGAGGAGCCCTTAATTGTATTCTGTATTAAAACTTGATACTAATTCAATCCAAAGAACCCCTGTGGTTATGTAGTGCCGTGCTCAATTAGGCTTTCAACGACACCCATGTAATCCAACTCGTGTTTTCGCTTGATAGTAAGCCAACGCGTCTTTACACAGGGCACCCAATTTGAAAGATTCAGTGTACTTCGTCTTTGCATCGACATGCATCTGCATCAATTTCCAAAATTCCTACATTGCTTCGGAAATTCTGTTACTGCCACACCTTGTGCGTTACAGCTCATATTGAGCGCGACAGTACCTGCAATTCCTCTCTCCCCTGTTTCTCCTTCTAATCACTTCACTCACGGCGCGCCTGAGATGCCGCGGTGGCTCAGTGGTTAGGGCGCCCAGCGGTTGGGGCAAAGGACGCGGGTTCGAACCTGGCCGCGGCGGCCGTGTTTCGATGAAGCAAAAGGCGCCATGTGCTATGCGATGTTAGTGGAGAATTAGAAAAATGAAAACGAAAATTGGTTATTGAGGAAAGGAAATGGCGCAGTAATAGTCTCACATCTCAGTGGACACCCATACCGCATCTTTAAGGACAGAGAGGAAGGCGGAGTAAAAGAAGAAAGAAGTGGAGGGCTAAGGAAGGAAGGAAGGAAGGAAGGAAGGAAGGAAGGAAGGAAGGAAGGAAGGAAGGAAGGAAGGAAGGAAGGAAGGAAGGAAGGAAGGAAGGAAGGAAGGAAGGAAGGAAGGAAGGAAGGAAGGAAGGAAGGAAGGAAGGAAGGAAGGAAGGAAGGAAGGAAGGAAGGAAGGAAGGAAGGAAGGAAGGAAGGAAGGAAGGAAGGAAGGAAGGAAGGAAGGAAGGAAGGAAGGAAGGAAGGAAGGAAGGAAGGAAGGAAAAACTGTTTCTGTAGTGCTTTTTTTGCGGTTTTGGGGAATCTTCCGATTCCTTCTCTCCTTGTCTGTATCCCCAGGAGTCTTCTCTGTCGACGTCGTCCACCTCTAATCAATGGTCGGTTGCCCTCAGTCCAGGACTCCACTGGCCACTGCCGCCCGTTGAGCTCGCTGTACCAGACTTTGTTGGTCTTCACAGCGGTCGCTGGACAGTAGAGTCTCCCATTGCTTTGCACTCGGCTTTTGTACTTTGGGGACCACGTCTATGTTTTGGCATGCGCATTTGATGTGATATAGAGAGGGTTTTTCGTCGCATCAGGGACATTTGTCCGCGCATATCGTAGGGTGCGTTTTGTTTACTATATGTAGGTTTGGGTAAGAGCCTGTCTGTAATTGTCTCCAAGTGAAAGCTTCCTCTCTGCTGAGATATTTGCGCGGTGGGGAATAAACCACTCTTCTGCCTCTATAGTTTTGTTGTATGGCCGAGTATTCTTTGGGTGCTGGCTCGAGTTCCGTGGTCTCGTCGGATGCTCGAAAAGTAATGTATCCTCGAGCTATCCTGTCGGCCTCTTGGTTCCCTGCCAGCACCGCGTTCCACAATAACTACACAATTTTGTGTGTGGTCTTGTCGTGTTGTTCTTCGTGGTTTTTAATTCTGTCGCTCGCTGCGAGGAGTATACGGAGCGCGTGACGACCTATCCTGCTATTCATGTAATTTCGGCAGGCTGTTTGAGAGTCCATGGGTATCGTTAGCGACCAACCCTCCGCCACCGCTAGAGCAACGGCTACTTCCTCGGCCTCTGCAGCTGTGCAGTCTCGCATAGATGCGCTGGTCGTTTCGCGTAGAGACGAATCGACCACCGCGGCCACGGCGATTCTGGTGTCACCTCCTCTAAGACGCGTCTGCATGCACGGTCGTGTCTTGAGGAGCGTATGTTTTCTCGATTAATTCGACCCTCACTGCTCTTCTGCCTCGGTGGAGCAGGGTCCATGTTTCTTGGTATTGGGGCTACCTTGAGTGACTTGCGAAGCCCGTGGGGGTCGTTTCCGTCCTCATCATTTCTTGCATCTGCTCGCGGTATCCGAGTCTCTGTAGGAGCGCTCTTACAGTCGTTGTCTGCATCAGCGTGAGTTTTTGCGACTCAAGCTGCGCCTCTTGTAGCTCCTCAAAGGTGTTTTGCAGTCCCAGGGTAATGAGTTTTTCAGTAGACGTGTTGTGCGGTAGTCAGAGCGCTGTCTTATACGCTTTGCACAGCAGGGCATCCCCTTGTTGTACTTCGCTTTTGTTGAGGCACTGGTAGGGTAGGCTGTACGTGATACGGCTAACTACCAGGTTTCTGACTAGTTTTATTGTGTCCTCTTCACGCATGGCATGTCGCCAGTTGGTGATGCGGGTGATCATGCCTGCGACTTGTAGCGTTGTTCTTTCTTTCTTTAACTGCGCAAATGTGCCGTGTGGCATATGAATGTTATAGGTACTATCGGGGACAAAAGTGGTATACTCTACGCGACGGGAGCCGGAGCAACGGAAAACTGTGTTGCAACACCATCTACAGGCGGCATCTGGGATCGAGACAGCCAATGCATGACCTTCATTATCAGCAGGCATGTCGATTGGCTCGTTTCAATGTTTCGTGCTTTAGCTCTCCAAAATGCCGCACTTTTCTGTTGCCCCGGCTCCCGCCGTGTGGAGTACATGTGCAAACGAGTGGCGGCTACAAATGCCAGCAAGGGCCGGTACTGGGGCCCATGGGTCCAGATTCGAGTGTCTGGTGGTCGGCTTGGGAGGCCCTGAATTCCGAGGTGTCGCATGCGTGCATCCCGAAGTCCGGGGCAAATTAGAAGAAAGTGGTTTGAGGTTGCTTCTGTAGCAGAAGCGGAGCAGAAGGGGCAGTTCAGAAGCGGGGTCGGCGATGTCTAGCAGGCCCTGACGGTAGTTGTCAGCTCAGCATCCACCCGGATTCTCCTCAGCGCCACCTCCTTGCGACGTGTTAAATCGCCGGGAAGGTTGGATCCACGCTGTAGTATTAAAGCATGCGTGGAGCGGCGAAAAAATTCCTTGTTAGACAGGAAGGCGTCTCCTGCGGATAGTTGCAGTAGAGCAAGCGGGTAAGGCACTTGCAGTGAATGGGACGCACTGTCCGCTTACCTAAGACGGTGCGTGTTGCGTCGAGACCACAGAACTCGGACTGGGCATAGATACGAGTGTACGATGATGCACACGTCGACAACAATGTCCAGGGGACAGACTACGCGCCGTAGAGCCCCTACTGCTTGTGGTGAGTTAGTATATAGGAGAACACAGCTCGGTGGGGTAGAGAGGAGGTCCTTTAAAGCGGACAAGCCGTCGCAGATGGCAACGAGCTCTGCTATCACAGAGGGAAATGGCGCATCTACGATGTAGGAACATGTCTGGCGTGCATTGGGTACAGCTGGACAGTGGTGTGCAGTATGCGATCTTTAGAGCTTGCGTCCACGAACCTTGAAGCAGAGCAATATATTTCGCAATTTTTCACTCTCATCTCACATACTGCGTTGAATCATGGGACTATACCTATCCTTCATATCTAGAGCCACTCATCATTCTGCAGAAACGTGCTCTGCGCATTCTAACCTTTTCAGGTTACAGAGAACACACTGCAGCACGATTTCCGGAACTGCAGATTATGCCATTCACAGTCGCACGGGATTACAAAACAGCTTGTGCTATGCATAAAATTCTGTCAAGCAATAACCCGTTTCCCTCCACCTTCTTTACACCCTCAAAAAGGCACACACGAAGTGAGGATCATTATAATTTTAACTTACCCGCCGTTTACAACACACACAGCAGGCGATTATTAACATATATACTGGTACAAAAATCTGGAACGCTCTTCTAGTAATGGTTAAAAGAAGTCCAAACTTCTGTCGCTTGGTAAAGGACATTATCTATAAAAATAACTTTAAATCTCTAGCAGAAATGTAGTCTACTAAAAAGTGTATTACTTGGTTTGTATAGAATGAGCTAATACTCTTGTATCTGTATTTATGTATTATTCAATGCTTGTAAAGAACGTCCTCTGTTGTCTTTTCTTTCATTCATTGGTTGCATATGATTGCTTCAGTTCATCGTAGTTTTGTGTAACATCTTCTATTCATATAAAATGTACACTTTTTTATGTTGACGCCTGGGTACGCTATTCTGTGCACTTAATGCATGGGCTCGAACTAGCAGTTTGCTAAGGGCCCAGATGCTTTTATCACCCTGTTTGTACAACCTTCATCCAAAGTGAATAAACTGAAAACTGAAACTGAAGGGCGCCTATGGATTCTGCAGAGAGAGGAGGCTCTGTTTCTCGCACTGAACGATGAGCGATGCGCGTGACACATAGGGGTCGGTTGTCGATGACGTGGGGATGCTGCCAAAGAGGAGGTTCCAAAGCGGTTGTGTGGAGAAGCGGATAAGTAGGGTCAAAATAATTTGCGAGGGCAGATGCCGCAGGTATTGCTGATCATTTGAGGCTGCGCGCATTACGGCGCTGCTCCACAAGCTCACCAGTCGTATTCAGCTGAGCTTCCTCTTGTAGTGTGTGAATAGGGGTCGAGCGAGGAAGGTCAGTGATAGCTCGCATGGCGCCTCTGTTGACTGTTTCCAATCGGTCCCAATCTCTTAGGGTAAGGCGTTGGAACTGGGCTTGATAAACGAGCCGAGGCTGAAACACAGAGCGGATTAACGTTCAAGCTATATTAAAGCATGCATCACCTATTTTCTGGGCAATTCGACGGAATAGGTGCAGCGTACTGGCGGCCTTCTGTAGGGCAGATCGTACCCAGGGTGCAGCAGAACCAGAGTTGTCCAGGTCGATACCTTGCACTCGCATCTACGAGGCTGTAGTAAGGAGTTCGCCGTACAAGGTCAGCTGTATCGGTGCGAGCAAAAGGCGGCGTCTACCCCATCGGTTTGTGATAGACCTTTTCAACCTTTTCTTTTAAACCTACAGCGCCAGGCCAATCTTGATGCACCGCTGAGAGGTATTGACCAGAGCAGCCTGAAGGCCTAATTCTTGGCGGGTGAGGGCCGTGTGTACTCACCAAACGGTTATATCGTCCGAATACATCAAATAAAAGATATTAGTAATAGCAGCCAGTTGCCATGCCAAAGGAAGCAGAGCGATGTTAAATAATACTGAGGCAAGCACGGATCCTAGAGGTACACCCCTCTTTACGGTGAAATGGCTAACACGTTCCTTGCCGATGCGTATGGCGATGGAACGGTCTTCCAATAACGAAGCTACAAAGTTGCGCACTCGGGTAGGGAGATGAAGCCAACGTACAATGGCCAAGATCGCCGAGTAGCTGACGTTGTCTTACGCCTTGTGGACGTCCATGGTTAGAAGAGTGCTGATTTTGCGAGATCTGCCTCCGAGCAGCACGATGCTTAATAGGTGGTCCAATCCGTCCTCAGTGCCCAAGTGTGGGCGAAAGCTAATCTGAGCTGGGTGGTACCAGTGATACCAATCCAGCCACCATGAGCGCCGCGTAGCTATCATCCGTTCTAGCAGCTTACATAGTGCGGACGTAAGCGCTATCGGGCGAAGGTTGCTTAACCTGCTAGAATCCTTTCCGGGGTTAGGGATCGGCACTACCTCGGCATGTTTCCATGATGTTGGGACGTCTCCGGATGCCCAAATTCTGCTCGGGGCTTCAAGTAACTACTGCAATGCCGGGCCTTCGATATTTTTCAAAACCTCATATGTAAGCCCATCTGGCCGAGCAGCTTTACGCAGTTTCGTTTGAGAAGCTCAGCCTTGATGAACTGCTTCTTCATTCCTTCAACGTCCTCGTTTCTTGGAAGCGAGCCCGCTTCCGGAGGAAGAGTATTCGGATAGAATAACGGCGGAGGTGGTTGGTAAAAAGCTGGAAATGAAGTCCTGAAGACCTCTGAAGCAAACTGACTTGGCGCCTGTCCCGAAACAAGACATGCTGAACTTGCTGGGTCTTTTGTACGCTTGCCGATTCCATGAGACGAAATGTGCGCCCTATCGATTCAGTAGTCGACGATGGGCCAAGAGACACGCATCAATCCTGCCATCGCTGGCGAGAAAGGCGCTTCTCATGTCGGCTTCTCATGTGACTTTTTACACGCAAACGGGCTTCATGCATTTTTGTAACGTATTCTACTGTTCGTCACTAACACAGCGTTTTATGCCGCGCGGCACACTCAGCGCCACAAATAAATAAATATCAGCCGCAGCTGTTAGCCGGTGTAAAGTGTATCGGCGTTGCGGTGAAGATGGGTCTCGAGTGACCGCCAGTTCCGCCCGAAGACGGGCTGCCCAGAGCCGAAGAAGGTGCAAATGTGGAGGCGGTCGGCTTTCCTCCACCCAGCTAGAATGAGTGGCAGTTTGAAGCGCTGCACACAACGCTTTCTGCAGAGTAGATGGAGCTGATAGCAGGCAGTCGTTGAGTGCAGCCCTAAACAAATCCCACTCTGTGACATGGCAACAGCGTTTACGGCGACGCTGGGAATCAGGATCCAAACCAATAAGCAAAGGGTGGTGATCGCTGCCACAGCAGTCTATTTCTCGGTCCCAGGATTCACGGCGTGCACCACACCACCTTGTTAAGTCCGGAGACGAGGGATGAGACTGGGGATGATGCCACCGGTGGGTTGCGGTGCCTGAGGAATTCAGAAGCATGAACTGTGCGCCATTAAAGGTCTCCAGCACTACATTTCCCCGCACACTAGTGCAGGGTTAACTCCAGGTCTGAGGCGGGGCGTTAAAATCACCGCCATCCAAGATAGAACGTCCCGGGTATGCGCCGCAAAGGTGAGCTAGCCATCCTAGCTGTAAACGAGGCGCTCTGCCACTGTAGGGACGTATGTAGCACTAGATAAGAATCACGTCAGTGCGAAGAAGGCGAACCAGCACAGCAACAACTTCTTGCCAATTGTTTCACCATCACTCCAGTGCAACTTCAGTCTCAGGGTAACAAGCGGCTACGCATACGGCGGCCTTTCCAGGCGTCCTGGAGGCAGTAGTGCAACTGCTGTCTATGATAGTTGGACAGGAATAGGCAGTAAAGCCAGAAAGCGGAGGCAGAACAAGTTTCTTGTAGAAGTAATGCCACGCAGGAAGATTACCTAAGCGCAGTTGTTGACGGATCTCGCCTTCCTTGTTCAGAAAACCCTGGCAGTTCCATTGTAACACATATCGGTGGGGGTTCAACGTTGAATTCGTATTTGGGAAACCGAAGAAAGGTTAGCTATCAAACCTTTGTCAGCTGTTGCAATTGTCGGGCAACGAAGTGGAGCAGCTCTACAGAAGTCAATTGAGCAGGTTGTGGTGTTGACCAAGGGGCAAGCGATGTGTGCGCATTTGACTGCGTCACAGAAGATGAGCGAGTAGTATGGCGACTAAATGACTGGGCAAGTAACGCTCGTTTCTGGGAGAGACGTTGCACCTGCCCCTGCAGAACTGCAAGCCGTTTATCCAATTCGACAATTTCATTTGAAGGTTGGTCTTCAAGAGCCGATTTTTGAGGTGATCTAGCAGAACATGCTTTGCCCCGCTTCAATGCTTGGCTGTGCCTTTGTGTGGCGGTAAGACCTTTATCAATATCACGTTGTGCGGTGGTGCCATCTTCGCTAAGCTCCAGTAGTGCAAAGAGGTTCGATGTAGGCAAGACACCATCTCACTCCTTCATTGGTTTCGGGCGAGCACCCTTGGAACGTTTACGCCGTGTCTCTATAGCGCGGCGCTTCACTGGGCAGTGTTGTGATTGGGGGCCCAGCCAGCGGAGACAGGCGAGCAGGGCTGGCGCCATCGGGCTACGCTGATCAAAGGCGCTGTTTTTCGGAGAAAATGCAAGGAAACGCGGGACTGGGGGCGGCTTCTGGCGATGGCGTCGCCATGAACAAAGGCATCAATCCTCCTCGTCTGTGATGTGGAATGCAACGTTCCTCCCGAACTGTGCTCTCCCGTGGACCAGCGGGGGAGACTGCGAGCGGCGGCGGCGCCGACCCATACCCCGCTTGCCCCTCAGCAGCGACACGGCTGATTGTACCTCCCTCCTGAAGAGTCCACCGGTGCGCGCCGTCAGATCTCTTGCTTCAAAACGGCAGGCTCGCCGCACAGCAGCCGACGACCTTTGGGCCTGGTCGGGCCGCGAGAAACCACGCAGTCCGCGACCGCAAGGCGCCGGGATTCCTCCTTGCCTCTGCGTGTTTCTGTGGTGTGTGCGCGGTCACGTGGTGGAGGGCGGAGCCTTTGTAGAGGCTCCAGGCCCATTGGACACTAGGCCAGAGACCGGATTCCCTAGATAGCGGCCTGGGGAATATGAACTGTACTTAAGCCGCAAACTGTTGTTTGTCGAGAGCTTCTTTCCTGACCGTTGGTCTCTCTGTATGTATTGCAAATAATGTAAAGAAACCCTCAAGTTTGCTGAGACTCCTGAAGCCTTCCATCCGCAGTCTGCCCACCTCATCCTCATGCAGATGAGGTCCTTGGTCCGGATCCACCAAGCACATCAGCAGTCTTTGGAAGTAATATCGTGATCATATTTGCGACTAAGGCCGCAGCAAAGTTGCACGGAATTGGGAGCTCCCTCAGAGCTGTCTGCGGGATACGGGCCACACGCTCTCATATATCCTGGCCGGAAGCAACGATCACAGTAAACGACTCCAGGTTTGTAGGGGTGGTGCTGCAAGGTGCCTCCATAAAATGAGATCCGAGTCGGAGCAGACAGGGGTCCCTGCAGAGTGATAAGACAAATATGTCCCGTACCCAGTAGCGATCAAAATTTTGGTATGGGCTAGTCGGTGGATGATCTTAAGGAAAGTATATGCAGAGAAAAAAACAGGGACCGCAGCGCCAGTCCTGTTGTTTGTGTCTCCTCTGCTGTCCCTGTTTTTTTTTCGCTGCATATACTTTCCTTAAGATGACCCAGTAGCGAGCTTCCACCACCTTATGTGTGGAACAATCTAACGAAGAAGTAAGTTCCTTGCGTGCAACGCCTGGGTCGACACTCGACAAGACATTACGCCGAAGGTCTGAGCAAGATGCCAGGTAAGCTTGAACAATCACGGCGGTCGAAGCGGAGGCAGCAATGTCTTCAGTTCGCGGAGGCGGTCGACGTCGGATAAGGAGCGCACCCAAACGGTCACGGTGTTTGTGGGGCGGTGAATTGCGAAGTCATGAAATCCACGTGTTCCAAGGCACTTGTTGAAGGTCAGTTGACGGAGACGATGCGACAAAGTTGCAATATCGAAGCATTCGTGCGGCTTAACCACCCCCTTGTATAGCGGCGATACGCCAGGTTGCGACGACAGCTGGCCTCTCTTCTGTGCTGTTCCTTGGAAGGATGTTTCAGAGTGGTATGTCATTTCGACAGCATGTTTGGTAGGAGACGTAGACCCTGGAGGACTAAAGTGTTCCATCGTAGCCCTAGCTCGCTGCAGCGGCGGAGCGGCGGTGCCACCCCAGACCTCGGCGAAGTTCGTCGACTACGGGTAAGGCGAGCCCGCGATTAGATGACGGCTAACCACCGCACGCAGCAAAGCTGCGGCGATGGCTATGCAGAAAATCACTGGTCAAGTGGTCAAAATTGATAGAGCGCACTGGAAATGCGTCCGGTCCAGGCTACGCTTCATCTTCTAACCCTTGAAATTCAAGGTTAGACGGAAACCCGTCTGGTCGAGAAAATTCATGGCGGGAAATAACAAGCGCTGAACAATCGTTAGACACAAACAAAATGAGACATATCAGCTCCCCTACGGCAGCCTTGTTCACAATCTTGTCAACAAGGCTCCCGTAGCGGAGCCGAAACTTCTCTTTTTGTTTATGTCTAACGATTTGTCGGCGCTTGTTATTTCCCGCCATCTTCTTCCCTTGTAGCGTTGTTGCTTTGAGCAGGGTGAAAGTGTGAGCACGGCGCTGGTGTGATTGAAGAAACAAGCCTAAGAGTCTTATTGTTGTCCTTTCCGGTATGGGTGTCCCTTCCAGGTACTATACCTTGAGTTTCAGGTCCTCGTTGGTTGGGACGGTCCGCTTTTGCTTGCCTCTCCGGACTCGCAGCAGTTTCGATTTCTCGGTCGAGCATGTGAGTCCTCTGTCTCCGAGGTACTGCTCTACAAAGGAGGCCGCTTCCTGTAGCCTCTCTTCCTTCTCTGCGAGGGAGCCCATGTTTGTCCAGACTGTTATGTCGTCGGCATACATGGCATGCCTAGTTTTCAAGCATGTCCTATCATAGCTATGTGGAAAAGTATGGGTGAGATAACTGACCCTTGGAGTGTTCCCTTGTTTGAAGTGCTAATATTGTCCGATAGAAGGTCTCCTAAGCCGATGGTGGTGGTGGTGGTGGTGAAAACATTTATTAAAAGGGACAGGAGGATGTTTGGATCAGCCCTTAAGGGACTGATCTTTACAAACACTAGGTGGAGGTCCCTAGTATGGGACTCCAGTGGCGGTGGCCGCCACCCGGGCGCGCCCGACTAAGGCTTGTTGGGCCTGTAAGTCGTGGCAGCCGAGCAGGGTCGCCTCCCAGTCCTCCCGGGTTGGGTTGGGGATGGGGGGAATAGCCGGGTTGGAGCGGCAGGCCCACACCATGTGATAGGTGTCAGAAGACACCGCACTACAGTACGGGCAACTGCCATTAAAGGAAGGGTCAAAATGTTTTAGTGCTGCCGGGCACAGAAATGTATTGGTGAGAAGGCAGAGAAGGAGCCGCTCATCCGCCTTCTTAAGGCCTTTACATCGGCGAGGGTAAAGGCGATGACTGTCTTGATAATAGGTTGTAATATCTTTGAAGGTATAGATCGGATTAGGATCGGGTTCCTGATCGGGTGGGGAGGAGAAAACAGCCCGGTGAGAGAGCGCGCGGGCGGCTGCGTCTGCTGCCTCGTTTCCTGCCAACCGCTGATGAGCAGGGGCCCTTATAAGGTAACGGTGTGCGGGGTCCGTATCCCGTATGCAATCCGTATGGTGCGTCCGCAGTCCAGGTCGTCTAGGCCCGTAAGCATTGCTTCGTGGCTGACGTTATCGAATGCCCCTTGATGTCTAGGGCCGTTATGAAATTTTCACCCGTTGTGGGTGTGTTTCGTACCACATCTTCGTGTATTTGGTGGAGTGCGTCCTGCGCCGAGAGTTTTGGTCTGAAGCCGAACATGGCATGGGGTACTCCCTGTAATTTTGCAGCCTTAGAGTACCCACCCGCTCCCAAAGCTTGCCAAGGCACGACGTGAGCGAGATGGGCCTGAGGTGTTCAATTTGTAACTTTTTACCAGGTTTAGGTATCACTATTCGGCGTGTTTCCAGCCTTCGGGAACCGTCTCAACCTTCCAATGTTTGTTAAGAAAGCCTACGAGCTTTTGTATGAGGTCCTCGCTCAGGTTGCGGATCAGGAAGTTATCGATTCTGTCCGCACCTGCTGCCGTGTTTCTGGTCGTGTTCCTTATGGCCACGTAAACCTCTTCCACAGTTAAGGGGTGGTCGATTCTCTCGTTTTCGGCCCGCCGACACGCCCCGGAGTAATTTCCATTTTTAACGTGCACTGACATCACACAGCACACGGGCGTCTTTGCGTTTCGCCTCGATCGAAAGGTAGACGCCGCGGCCGGGTTCGAATTCAAGAACTCTGGCTCAGTAGCGAAGTGGCCTAATGCGGTCAAAATTTAACCGGAGCCCTCCACTCTGACGCCTTTCGCTCGCTCACCTGTTTCAATACCTCCTTCATCCCTTTTATCACGGCGTAGTTGAGGTGTCCACCGAGAAGATGACTGTTACTGCGCCTTTCCCGTCATAAAAATCATTTTTGTTTTGTAAAAACGCGAATGCAGATGAGAAAACGACGGTTACGCTCGCTGGTAACATGTACTACTCCACCAGCCACAGCTTCCTTGTTTTATGGTTTATGGGAGTTTAACGTCCCAAAGCAACTCAGGCTGTGACGGATCGTAGTTGAAATTTCACGTGCACTGATATTGCACAGTACACGGGCCTCTAGAATTTCGCCTCCATCGAAATTCGACCGCCGCGGTCGGTATCCAAACCGCGTCTTTAGGGTCAGCAGCCGAGTGCCATAACCACTGAGCCTCCTTGAGGTATTGTAGATGACATACGCTGATTATATAACGTTAACGTCCATGAAGAGGCTATGTGTGGGGGACAGGGTGTCTGTTACAGTCGACGTGGTCGCTTCCGCGGACGCGGTTGCTGCGACTCGCGTCGGTTATTTCTGTCTTTTCTCTCACAACTTTCAACTCCCCTCTGCCCCGCCGCGGTGGCTTAGTGGTTACGGCGCTCGGCTGCTACCACCACCACCACCCGAAAGACGCGGGTTCGATCCCGGCCGCGGCGGCTGAATTTCTTGAAGGCGAAATTCTAGAGGCCCGTGTGCTATGCGATGTCAGTGCACGTTAAAGAACCCCAGGTGGTCGAAATTTCCGGAGCCCTTCACTACGGCGTCTCTCATAGCCTCAGTCGCTTTGGGACGTTAAACCCCAACCAATAAACCAAACCGAACCAATCAACTCCCCTCTGTGCGTGGCCGAGATTGTGGCTCAGCTCGAGCCAGTGGGAAAACCTATGCAATTTCCTTTTGATCTTTCAGTCGCAACACAGAGGCTATGTGTAGATAAGGAGAATGAGGTAGACGCGTCTCGTGCTCAGACTCAGCAAGCAGCCCCACCTGGTTTCAGTCGCACGTTCCCGGCTCAATAAACCCCTGGTTGTAACAAAAAATACGCTTTGACTGTGTAAAGTGCGTAGAGGCGAAAGCGTTTTCCGCACCACTTTGGCTGCCTCTGTGGCGCTGGTGACGTCACACCTAATTAAGTACTAATTACTAAGGAATGACAAATTACAAATAATTGTCAATTACTAATTACTAAATACTAATTAACTCCTAATTAACACCATGGCGTCCCTCATAGCCTCAGTCGCTTTGGGACGTTAAACCCCAATAAACCAACTAATGGCGCTTAAGCTTCACCTTTAGGAGTGGAAGGCGACAGCGTGCTGTAGCGCTGCCAGAGACTCCATGGAACGCCACCACCTGTTCCGGCGCGATGCCTTGCCCTTTGAGCGCAACGCTTTTTGAGGAAAGGAAATGGCGCAGTAATTCTCTGTCATCATCTGCTGCATCATTTGCTGGATTTCTGCCTTAAATTTAGTGAGATCCTCGTTGCCTGTTTGCGACTGGGCTTGGGTTTGTAATGTTTGTGGCTGCGGAGGGCTGTTCGACTTAAGGTCTCGTACTGCCTTCGTGAGCTCTGCTATTTGGCGCTCTAGCTCTGTCTGCCTAGCGCGTGATAGTTCTAATTCGCGTCTCAGCGCTGTTTTCTCCGCGTCCTCCTGTCTAGGTTGTTCGCGGTTGCTGTTTGTGTTTGTGTTCTGTTTGTTAGTTATCCCTACCGAGTGCGGAGCAAACCAGGAGTTTTCGGCTCCCCAGCATGTTCGGTTTCAGAGCAAAACTATCGACCCAAGATGTACTACTTCAAATCAAAGAAGAAGTACTTGGGAACGTCCCCAAGAGCGGAGAAAACATAATACTGGCATTGGACATCAAGGGGGCTTATGACAATGTCAGTCACGAGGCTATCCTTACGGGCATGAACGACCTGAACTGCGGAAGGAGAATCTACGGCTACGTCAAAGCCTTCCTCTCAAACAGAACGGCAACGATTGGCCTGGGGGAGCTCAGATCAGACAAATTTCTTACTCCAAATAAAGGAACACCTCAAGGATCGGTCATCTCCCCTACGCTCTTCAACATAGCCATGATTGGCTTGGCAAAACAGTTAAAAGCAATCGACGGCATACACCATGCCATGTATGCCGACGACATCACCATCTGGGTCAACACAGGCTCGCTCGGAGAGAAAGAAGAGAAATTACAAAGGCAGCCACCTGCGTAGAGAACTACGTCAGAGCAAGAGGGCTAGCATGCTCCACCGAGAAATCAGAGCTCCTAAGAGTTTGGAGAGGAAAACAAAATCGCACAGTCCCCACTAGCGACGACTTAAAGTTGAACGTCTACCTCGAGGGGAAGTCGATACCGGAAAAAACACTCATCAGAATCTTGGGGATGTGGATACAGTCAAACCAACGCTGCACTCACACTCTCGCCCTACTCAAAGCATCCACTCTACAAGTGGCCCGCATGATCACGCGCATCTCACACAGACGTCATGGCATGCGAGAGGAGGACACACTCAAGTTGGTCAGAAGCCTGGTAGTCAGCCGAGTGACATACAGCCTCCCCTACTACAATCCCATCAAGAGTGAGGTACAACAGGCAGACGTGATTCTACGCAAAGCCTACAAAACCGCACTCCACCTCCCTCACAGCACTTCAACCGAAAAGCTCCTAGCCCCAGGACTACACAACACTTTCGATGAATTGAGAGAGGCACAACTAGTCTCCCAACTGCGCAGACTACAACAGACCCCATCTGGCAGGGAGCTCCTAAAGAAACTGGGCCGCGCCGATCAAATTCAAGAAATACAGAGGACAGAAACAATTCCGGACGAATATCGCAACACACTAAAAGTAACGCCAATACCCCGGAACATGGATCCCAACCTACACAAAGCACGCAGAGAGGCAAGGGCTGAATACCTACAAAAGACATTAGCACCCCAAGAAACGACGGTATACGTGGACGCAGCCACATACACCAGAACAGCGGGGCAGCACAACAGCAATGCGGCAACAACGGTGATTGACTCAACCCTACGCGAGATCACCAGCGCATCACTACAAGACTGTACGATAGTCGAGGCTGAGGAAGCGGCCGTCGCTCTAGCGGCAGCGGAGGGCTATCGGTCTAAACGGTCTCTAAAAATCCTTACAGACTCACAAACAGCATGCCGCAACTACCTACGCGGCAGAATAGGGCACAGAGCGCTCCGCATACTCCGCTCTGGGGGCCACATAACACAACGAAAAACAAACGAAGAACCAATCAGGCATACGATAGTATGGACGCCGGGACATACGGGAGTAACAGGGAACCAAGAGGCGGACAGGATAGCTCGAGGGTACACTTATTACCGAGCATCCAACGTAGGCGACCTCGAGGGGAACGAACCTGTACCCAAAGATTATTCGGCGATACTAAATTATTACAAGGGCTGCAGAAAGCGGTATCAACCACCGGACAACTCCCTTAGCAGAGAGGACTCTGTCGCGTGGAGGCAGCTACAGACGGGCTCCTACCCGAACCTACACGTACTCAACAAAATATATCCAACACAATACAATGACAAATGCCCTTGGTGCCAAGAACCCCCCATGCTGTACCACATAACGTGGGCATGCCAGAGGATAAGCGTGGTACCAGTGATAACAAACCCGAGTGCGGAGCAATGGGAGGGAGTGCTCTCCAGCGATCGCCGGGTCGACCAAGAAGGCCTGATTCGGCGAGCAAAACTGGCAGCAGCATCCAGCGGAGCCCTGGACTAAGGGCAACCGACCTTTGAGCAAGATGGACGAAGCCATCTCAAAACCGCCGAACACAATCCGAATCTAGAGCTAATAAAGTTTTCACTCACTCACTCTCTGTCATCTCCATCGACACCTGAACCGCATCGTACAGGAAGGGAGGAAGTGGGAGTGCAAGAAGAAAGAGAAAGAGGGGCGGTAATGGAGAAAATGAAAATTGTATTTGAGGAAAGGAAATTACCAGTAACTGTCTCACATATCTTGGCGGACACCGTCAAAAGCGTGACACCTCTGCTGACAAGCTTCTGCTGACAGCCGGCTGTCAACAACAATGAGGCATTAAAGGCTTTCGCCTTAATATGTTCGTAGTTAACTTGCAACTGTAAAAAAATATTGAATACTTGTTTCTTTAGGGATATTGGTAAACTGCCATTCAGGATCTGAGAGAACCAGCCATACGCGCTCTCTCGTTATTTCCATCTTATGATGCGGATCAGCGCTCCCTGCCTGCCCTAAGTAAAATAGCCTTATTCCCTTACCACTTCCAGCACCTCACTATCACTTGTGAAGCGCTGTTCCCTACGGGGCTGCTGAAAAATACTACCGCCCCCCCCCCCCCTCCTGGGTCAGTGGACACCTAAAAGGAAAGGCGTTGGAACGCACTCAACGTTACACACGCCAAGCCGCGTATACTCCGTCCGTCCGTCCGTCCGTCCGTCCGTCCGTCCGTCCGTCCGTCCGTCTGTCTGTCTGTCTGTCTGTCTGTCTGTCTGTCTGTCTGTCTGTCTGTCTGTCTGTCTGTCTGTCTGTCTGTCTGTCTGTCTGTCTGTCTGTCTGTCTGTCTCTCCGTCTGTCCGTCCGTCCGTCCGTCCGTCCGTCTGTCCGTCCGTCCGTCCGTCTGTCTGTCTGTCTGTCTGTCTGTCTGTCTGTCTGTCTGTCTGTCTGTCTGTCTGTCTGTCCGTCTGTCTGTCTGTCTGTCTGTCTGTCTGTCTGTCTGTCTGTCTGTCTGTCTGTCTGGTTCAGCAGTAGTTAAAGCGCAGCTAATTTTCTGCAATAAAGACCTCTTGTAGCGCGTAAATGTGCTCTGAGAGGCAGCACAAAACATGTGGAAATAGTGCGCGGTGATCTACACGCTTTTAACGCGACAGCGTTAATGAGCTCGTGTCGTGGAAAATCAAGCGTCGCCGCAGGCGTCGTTGACCGTGAGCGAAAAATCCCGAGAGAAGCCACTTAGGAGGCAGGTGGGCCACTCAGGTCACGTGACCTTGCGGCGCCATCACCACCTGCCCACCGGAATGTCAGCGAACTGCACAGCGTGACAGGTGGCAGATAAATTAATGATTGGTCGCTCGGGAAGAGCAACCTCTGTCGTACAAGCCCCACCTGAGACAGCACCTGCCATCGTAGGTCAGTGGAGCATCGCTTAACCACTGCACCACTGTTCCAGGAGAGATGTGAAGACTCCCATTCATCTATGAATGTAAAGCAGAGAATGAGCCTGAGCATATATGGGAATTAACTAATTACGCTATAGCGTCAGATCCGTAAGGCGGAGCTTAAGTGTCCCCACCAAATTTTTGCGTGACTCGCTTGGCCTCAAATCGTCTGTTGTCTAGCCCAGATGAAAAGAAATTCTGAAGTTTGGTTAAATTTGCTTTTAGGTTTTACACTTTTAAACGCATGGTTGAAATATTGTTTTGTATATATTACGTACTTACGTATCCTCTCTGTAAGTAAAACGTCTGAAAACTTAGCCATGCTCTTTTTAATCGTACCATCCGTTGAAACACCATATGCTGTATATTTTGCGGCATTTGTTAACATTGCTATTTACTCGAATCTTCAAGGTGTCCGAACAAAATCCGTACGAAGTAATTCCACAGGGTAATACATATTCACCAAGTTATTTAAGCTCTAATTTTCTTAACCTAGCGTCGTCCAGCTGCTAATAGGGTGCAGCTGTGCTGACAAGGTCCTTAGCTTCCGCCATACAGTGAGCCGGTTATCTTAGCTCTACAACATCGTTACACCAATGGCAGGCTGCCAGACGAACCAACAGTAGCACAGATCGAGCCCTGTTACTGCCAGGGAACGGTGTGTCCGATTGCACTCGTTTTCACCCGAGCACCTAATAGATTGGCTTCTTCCTTCTTTTTCTCCCCGCGTGATTCCGCAAGGGGCGCTTACTGTACGACGTTGGAGCACTCGCTCACGTCGGAGACGGTCGCCCACTGGCCGTACTCGAACTTCTCTGGCATGAGCTGCTGCCTGAGCTCCGCGTACGCCTCCCAGATGGCCAGCAGGGTGGAAATGGCGACGACCGCGATGAAGGTGCAGCAGCAACAGCCGCACAGGCCCAGCGCCACCGTCGTCGAGCTGTAGCCTGAGGGAGCCTTGGTCTCGCCGCCTGTGCCCGTGGGGGGCGCGCCGCCTTCGGCGACTACGGTTGCCGCCGGGCTGCCCCCCTTGCCTTCGTCCCCCCTGCGCAAGCGGCAATGCGGGACGCTGAGTGCGTTGAGTTTGTTCGCAGAAAGGGAAAGGGCATTTCAGCGCTAGCTGTTGAGCGAACTGATTTAAGTCATTGATGACGCCACACACGGCGGCGAATTAGCGCCACTTAACAACCACGAATTGCCGTATAGCCTGCATGCCAGGTGTTTCAGAGAAGATTTGCAATAATTCTCAACTATAGGCTTTCTCAGGAAAAAATACGGCTTTTTAGCATAGCGTTACCAGTGCTGGCGGACACGAGAAAACCGGTTTGTAGACTGAAGTAGTAAGCTAGTTAACTGGTTAACTAATTTTTTAATAATTAACTATTTGACTAGTAGAGGTAGGCGCCTAGGCATAATTAGATGTTTGCAACTGGTCGTAATATCGAAAACGCGATTACACTTGGCGTTGTGGTTCGATAAAATTTGGCTTTTATTGCGAAAGCAACACTAGTTGCACTTTCAGCCCATCGCGTAGCGAGGCCGGTAGCTACCAAGCGCGGCCTAACTCCTGCTCCTGCCACGCGCGGCGCGCTTAGCCGTCTGACGTCACAGCTGCAAGAGCGGGGCTCCAACTTGCGCCGTCGCGTAGCGAGGCCGCAGCTACCAAGCGCGGCCTAACTCCCGCTCCTGCCGCGCGCGGCGCGCTTAGCGGTCGGTTCGGGTGTCCACAGAGATGACAGAGAATTACTGCGCCATTTTCTTTCCTCAAAAAGCGGTGCGTTCAAAGGGCAAGGCATGGCGCAGTAATTCTCTGTCATCTCAGTGGACACCCGAACCACAGGAAGGGAGGAACGCCACCATCCGTTCGGCGCGATGCCTTGCCCTTTGAACGCAACGCTTTTTGAGGAAAAGAAATTCTCTGTCATCTCGGTGGACCCCCAACCGCACCGTGGAGGAAGGGAGGAAGTGGGAGTGAAAGAAGAGGGAAGCTTCTAGACAATCATCTGTTAGCGTCAGCCGCTCGTTTTGGCGACCGAGGCACGCATAAATCTCCCAGCACGTGAGGACCCTCGTGTGATGAGTATAATGCCATGTAAAACAAATGGGCAAAACTTTCATAAACATAAGCTTTACTGAGCACTACCAAGACACACCGCCAGCCAAACCAGGCGCAGCCAGGGCTATTGCTTTCGCAACTTACCGCGCTTAACCAAGCTAAGCCTCTGCCAAATTTTTTGACTTCTTAAGTGCACTGGAAAGGTTGCTTTGCCTGCATCCTTTTCGAAAGTGCATGTATTTTAGCACGATGCAACCAAATTTTGTCGAGCCACAGCGCCAAGGATAATAGTGTTTTCGGTTTGGTTTGGTTTATGGGGTTTAACGTCCCAAAGCGGCTAAAGCTATGAGAGACGCCGTAGTGGAGGGCTCCGGAAATTTCGACCACCTGGGTTCTTTAACGTGCACTGACATCGCACAGTACACGGGCCTCTAGAATTTCTCCTCCAAAGAAATTCAACCGCCGCGGCCGGGATCGAACCCACGTAATCGTGTTTTCGAAATTCTAGAAACTGATATGGCTATTACTAACGACCGGCTGCAAATCTAACTAGGCACATAACCCTACTAGTTAATATTTAATTATTAAAACTAGTTAACCAGCTTACTACTTTAGACGATTCACCGGTTTTCTGGTGTCCGCGAACGCTGGTATAGTATGCTGAAAAAGTCATACCTTTTCCTCAAAAAACATATTTTTGAAAATTATTGAGAGTCTTCCCAGAAATGATTGGTATATAAATGGATGGGTGGGTTCGGGGTTGAGAGGAAGTGTACTCTCCATCAAGGTCCGGGTTTGGGCGTCAGGTGCGGTTACCTACCTTGACCTTCGCCAGAGTAAACAGTCCGTACCACAGAACCAGCAGCTTTGTACAGTTGCGGCCAATAATCATGGGACAGCAGTAAAAATTCACCCCGAAAAAAATGTGCCATTGGTGAAAGTTCGCCCATTGCTTGCGGGGAAAAGACGTCACCATACCACTAGAGAAGTCGCTTCCAAATGCATCAATAGCGTCTAATGCCATCTCTTTGCCATTACGCAAGCAGAGGTCCCTATAATTTTTTTCGTCACGAAGCGCGCCTCGACGATGAAATTCTTTTCACGCCTTATGTAGCAAATATTGGGATGCACATACTTCATACATATTCCAGAAAATGCCTGTGGTGTGCTCCCGTATAAGGTCCCCCTCCTTGCCACACCAAATCACAATTTGTCCAGAATGGTCCCTCCCCTCGGGACGACCCTTTACTTCAACTCCGTCCGGTTAGAGAGGCCAAGGGGATCCGCAACCTGGCCTTTTTATTCACCAACAACGCAGACCGGACACAGCACTCGCGAAACTCCGCATGTATGGCGACCAGGTAGGCCATGCGATGAGTGTGCACGTAAGAACCTCATGTGGTCGAATTTTCCGGAGCCCTTCTCAACGGCGTCCCTCATAGCCGAGTATCATTAGGACCTTTAACCCTCATAACCCATAAACCACCTCTTTGATCCCACTGTTTACCCTTCCTCTATGGCGTGGTTCGGGCGTCCGTAGAGATATGTTACACAGTTCCTGCGTATTCTCTTTCCTCAAAAACCAATTTCCAATTTTACGAAGGAACGCATCACCCGTTCGGCGCGACGCCTTGCCCGTGGTGCCACGGCTCAGCGCTCAGTCACACTGACTTCGCGAAGCGGCTGGCGTAGTGTAGCTCTCGCTACAACAACGCGGGTTCGATCCCGGCCAGGGCGGTGGCATTTTGGTAGAGGCAAAATGCTAGAGGCCTGTGTACTGTGCGATGTCGGTGCACGTTAACCCGAAGTGGCCGAAATTATCCGGAACCCTCCACTACGGCGTCCCTCATAGCCTGAGTTACTTTGCGACCTTAAATGCGATTAAACCAAAACCAAACCAAGTAGTCTCCTACTACGCAAGTATGGTTTGGTTTGTTTTATTAGGGTTTAGCGTCCCAAAGCAATTCAGGGTATGAGGGACTATGAGGAGTGAAGGGCTCCGGAAATTTTGACCATCTGGGGTTCTCTAACGTGTACTGACATCGCACAGTACACAGGCCTCTAGAATTTCGCCTTCATCGAAATTCAGACGCCGCGGCCGGGATCAAACCCGCGTCTTTCGGGTCAGCAGCCGAGCGCCGTAACCACTGAGCCACCGCGGCGGTCTACTACACAAGTATGAAGTGCCCCACAAAGGCGCTCAAACCACAGTAACACTTGAACAAGGTGGTTTGGTAAACATTGAAGGAAGAGAAGATAAGGCGGGGACGCCCGCTTGGCTTTTGAAGCGAAAAGCTTCACTAGGCTAGTCAACACCGAGGCTAGCGTGGGTCCCGTCGTCAGAAAAAGCCACAGGTGCGCATACGCGAACTACGTGACGTCACGGTGGACACCCGAACCGCGCCGTAAGGGAAGGAAAATGAAAAGAAAATTGGTTTTAAGGAAAGGAAACGACGCCTGTCTCTCTCATATCTCGGTGGATACCTTGAACCGCGCCGTAAGGGCCTTAAGGAAAATGAAATGAAATGAAAATTGGTTTTAAGGGAAGGAAATGCGTGTCTGAAAAGGCGCCTGTGTGCTATGCGATGTAAGTGCTCAAGATCCCCAGGTGGTCGAAATCATTCTGGAGTCCTACACTGCGGCATCTCTTCCTTCCTTTCTTCTCTCAGACCCTCCTTTTAAGGCGAAAGCCTTTAATGCCTCATACTGTCGTTAGCAGCCGTGTCGGCAGCCGTGTCGGCAGATGTGTCCGCGTTTTGACAAGTGTCCACCAAGATATGTGAGACATTTACTGCGTAATTTCCTTTCCTCAAATACAATTTTCAGTTTCTTCATTACGGCCCCTCTTTCTCTTTCTTCTTTCACTCCTACTTCCTCCCTTCCTTGCGTTGCGTTCAAAGGGCAAGGCATCGCGCCGAACGGATGGTGGCGTTCCGTGGACTCCCTGGCTGCGCTACAACACGCTGTCGCGTTCCACTCCTAAAGACTAAGCTTAAGCGCCATTAATTAGCAGTCAATTAGTGCTGAGTGTATAGTAATTTGCCATTAATTTGTCATCAATTATGTGTGACATCATCCAGAGGTGACGTCACCAGTGTCACATAGGCAAAGTGGTGCGGAAAACGCTTTCGCCTCTACGCACTTTAGACAGTCAAAGTGCACCCTGAATTTTTGCATACAGAGACAAACAATAATTTCTTACCAATTATGCGGGAGAACATCACGTTCCTCTCGCTCGTAACGCCTCCCAAGGCTTCGACAACCTCGCGAAATACTTGCATGGACCTCGCCTTTGAGGGCCAGGCATTGTTGCAGAAAATCGAACTTATATCTATAAATTTCTCCGACCACAAAGCATCCTTCATGGCAATCAAGAACTGTTAGTGCAGTGTTTCTTGATGAAGGAAAATGTGTGAAAAATAACAAGCTGCCTGTAATTGTCCATAAATGTCTTGCTGCAACTCTTTGCCTTAGTATATCGAAAAGCTGGAACAGCTGATGAGCTGCGCTCAAATTTCGCATTAGGAAGTGACGTAATCGTCGGCATTTTTTTATTTTTCTTAGCAATAAATAGCCACTAACAACAACAACAGATGAAAAAAAAAGCATACATGCGCAGCAAACTTTACGTTACCTCTAGATTTCAATCAGCCATTTTTTGAAGCGAAAGCTTCACTACGCTAGGTAAAGCGAAGGTCACCATGTCTGGAGATTTCACCTTCATTTGACCTTCATATAAAGCAAAGGAAACGAAGGTACATAACTGGCCCCCCTGGGACCATGGACACCTCAGTCGCAGTTTAAGCTACGAAACCGATGAAGATGGTTTGGTTTGGTTTGTGGGGTTTAACGTCCCAAAGCGACTACGGCTATGAGAGACGCCGTAGTGAAGGGCTACGGAAATTGATGAGCGGGAGCTTCTAAAGCAAAGGAAAGGCGCATAACTGGCCCCCTGGTGGTGGTGGTGAAAACATTTATTAAGAATGAACAGGAGGTATGTTTGGATCAGCCCGTAAGGGACCGATCCTTACAAGCACTAGGTGGAGGTCCCTAGTATCGGACCCCAGTGGTGGTGGCCGCCTCCCGGGCACGCCCGACTAAGGCTTGTTGGGCCTGTAAGTCGTGGCAGCCGAGCAGGGTCGCCTCCCAGTCCTCCCGGGTTGGGTTGGGGATGGCCCCCTGGGATAGTGGACACCTTAGTCGCACTAATCTGGACTTAGCAAGGAAACCTATGAGGAAACTGCAGTGGTTCTGCGATGAAATCGGCGGAGCACGGCCCGAGTATGGGGCCGTAGGGTGACTAGCGATGGAGCCGCGTTTGTGATCTTTCGTTTGCTTACTTATGCCTCGTGTTGTTTATGTCATGCCTGAGGTCGCGACGAAATGAAATGAATTCGGAAATCTTTACAAAACATGGCCCTGGTATGGGGTTGCGGAGTCCCTCGTGTCACTGTGAGCGGATCCATAACTCGTAGCTTGTGTAGGCCTTGGCATGCTTTTGATTTCTCAGCTCGTCAAGAGCAACACAAGCCCGTCACCTTTGCAACTGCCGTTTCTCCTAGCGCTCTTCAGAAGAACAGGGGAACAGGGTGATTATGTCTGCAGCCACCTGAAGCAAGCGTTTTGAAAACACTTGGCTGTTTACACAGGAATTTCTTAGCTTGCGCACATGGGCTATATGCTCCCGCATGTTCGAGAAAACCAAGCAAATCTGCTAGACCCGGTTGGTGGCTACATGGGCTTACGTAGAAGCTCATCCGGTTCACTCGGGTATACCAGTCGGTTTAGTTTGGTTTGGTTTGGTTTATGGGGTTCAACGTCCCAAAGTGACTCAGGCTATGAAAGACGGCTCCGAAAATTTCGACCACCAGGGGTTCTTTAACGTGCACTGACATCGCACAATACACGGGCCTCTGGAATTTCGCCTCCATCGAAATTTGACCGCCGCTGCCGGGATCGTACCCGCGTCTTTCGAGTCAGCAGCCGAACACAATTACCACTGAGCCACCACGGCGTCCTAAATGTGAGGTATAAAGAAAGCGCACACGCATTAAGAGCTCCTTTAAAAATAGCTTCTGTTAGCAAGGACTGACTTTGCCACTTTGCAGGTTTAACGGACGCTATGCATGTAATGTGCAAACAAAGCAAGGACAACTGTATGCACTGACCAATTAGTTGTGTCTAGGGCAATGTGCTGCCACAAAGCCCAGACAGCATCATCAGAAAATATTCAGAATGTATTTAGAACCTTGAGCATTTTTACTCACTTCATCACATCCCGAATTCAAAGGGCGGGATTATACCATTTTCCCCTTCGATTTATGAAGGTGGTGAAAATATTTTAATGAAATGGTTTAGGAGGTTGTAGCCGTGGTTGGAGCTCTCAGTCCGGAACCCCATTGGCGTAGGCTGCTGTCCGGGCTCTTTCGATGAGTTGCTTTTGACTCTTTCCGTCCGTGCTGGACAGAGCTGCCTCCCACCCCTCCTGCGTTGGCTGGTTATTAACAGTGATCGCCTGATTTCGTTGGCAGGCCCATACCATATGGTACAGGTCCGCCTTCTCCCCGCAGAATTTGCATTGTGAGTCAAATGACTCCGGGTCTATGGCATGTAGTCTTCGTGGGTTGTTGTAAGTGTTGGTCTGTAGCTTTCGGAGGTGTTGTTCCTCCCCTTTATCTAGTGTCTTAGCCGGCGGAGGGTAGACCCGACGGGATAATCTTAAGTGCTGAAGTATGTCATTGTAAGTTAGTAGTGGGGTAGGAGGTTCCACGGCATCCGCACTGGGTGCCCGGGGGAGAAATGCTCGGGCTGAGGCATGTGCGCTCTCGTTCCCTGGGATGCCCTGGTGACCTGGTACCCATATTAAGTGTTTGTATGTGGGTTGGTAGCCACGGATGTAGCTATCTTGCAGGATTTTAGCTGCTAGCGGTGCGACCCTGCCCCTGAGGTAATTGCGATACGCTGTCTGTGAATCTGTGAGAATGTATATTGAGCTAGTGTGTGTTGCAGCTAGAGCAATCGCCACTTCTTCCGCAGCCAGTATGTCCTGGCTAGCCAGTACTAGTCCGTCTACTGTTGTATTTTGGTGCACTACCGCGACGGCCGTCATTCCCTGCTCGGGACCCGCAGCATCGACATAGAACACGCCCTCGCGCCCGCCGTAGTGTCTTTTCATGGCTTCGGCTCGTGCTTGTCGTCTTGACTGGTGAAAATCAGGGTGCATATTCCTGGGTAGTGGAGCTGCCTTGAGTTGTCCTCTCCATGAGGCTGGGATGTCGGTTTTGGTGTCTAGCTGTCGGGGGCAATTGATGTTTAAATCACTCAGGACTTGTCGGCCAGTTCGAGTTGTGGAGAGCCGTACCACCTGCGCCGTAAGGTGTGCCTCTATCAGCTCATCGATCGTGTTGTGCACACCCAGTCGCAAGAGCCGGTCCGTCGATGTCGCAAGAGGGAGTCCCAGGGCCTTCTTGTAGGCAGTTCTGATTATGATGTCGAGGTTTTTGATGTCACGCTTCTTAAGGCGGAGGTAGGGCGCTACGTAGACGACGCGGCTTACAACGAAAGCTTGCACCAGTCGCAGAGTATCGTCTTCTCGCATCCCTGATTTGCGCGTCGTTATCCTGGCGATCATCCTGGCGACTTGCTCGCTCACGAGCCGTAGTTTCTGGAGGGCAAGAAGGTTGTTGCCGTTGATATTTATGTACAGACCCAGTATCTTCATGGTCTGAACTTCCTTGATGGGTGGGTTGTCTACGCGGATATTGATGGTGTCTTGATTCTTGCGTTGACGGAAGACTATCAGTTCGGATTTTTGGGTGAGCACGTTAGTCCACACACCCGGGCATAATTTTGAACTGTTGTCGCCGCGGTTTGTAGTTGTTCTTCAATCATTCCCATACTTCCCGTGGTTGTCCAGATGGTTATATCATCAGCGTACAGGGCGTGGCGTATGCCCTGTACCTGATTGAGAAGAGGTGGGAGATTTAGGAGTGCAATGTTGAAGAGAAGTGGGGATAGTACTGCCCCTTGCGGAGTGCCTCTCGTGCCCATCTTCACTTGCGTTGTGTGTTTTGAGCCGGTGCTGATGTTGACGGTTCTGTCCGTAAGGAAATCGCAGATGTACGAGTAGGCTCGCTGTCCGCAGTTCATGCATTGGAGGTTGTTGAGGATTGTTGAGTGCTTGACATTGTCAAACGCTCCCTTGAGGTCAAGTGTTAGAAGCGCTCGGTTACTGTTTGTGCGTGCGGGATCAATGACTTCACGTTTGATTTGCAGAAGCACATCATGGGTGGACAAGTGTGCCCGGAATCCAAACATCGTGTGTGGCAGTAGCTCATTGTCCTCAAGATAATTGGAGAGACGGGTGTGGACTGCCTTTTCCATGAGTTTGCCTGCGCACGACGTGAGGGATATGGGGCGCAGGTTTTCAATGCTGATTTTCTTGCCGGGTTTGGGAATAAAGTGTACATTGGCTGTTTTCCATGCTTGTGGAATGGTGCCGGTACGCCAACATTCGTTTATGTAATCCGTGAGTTGCTGCAGAGCCTCCGTGCCGAGATTGGCCAGAAGTCCGACAGTAATTTTGTCTTGTCCCGGGGCTGTGCCTCGGCGCATATCTGCTAGTGCTGCAATGATTTCCTCTGAAGTGAAATCTCTGTCTAGGTCTTCGTTCGGTTCCCCACGGTACTCCTTATTGTAGGGTTGTGGGTCTCGCGCGGTGCAGATATAGCGACGCGTCAGTTCATCCACGAGTTCATGATCCGTGCCTTGAAAGCTGTGTAGGGCTCGATGCAAATTTCTGTGTTGTTCACTCTTCGCTTTCGGAGGGTCAATTAGGCATCGCAGAAGGTTCCATGTAGCCTTGGTGTCTAGGCGGCCTTTGAGGGATTCGCACTTCGTTAGCCAATTGGTGCGAGCGAGGTCCCATGCGTATTGGTCTGCTTGAATAGTAAGCTTGGCTATTCGAAGTCTTAGTTTCCTATTGTGTCTGTTTTTTCCACCGTTTTATATGACTACGTCTTGCTTTCCAAAGGTGTAGGAGGTGGTTGTCAACAGCTGGGTGGTCCTCCGTGGTGGCAAGAGACTTTGTGAGCTTTTCTTTAAGGTCGAGAATGGAAGCCGCCCAATCTTCGTAGCTGGTTATTTGTTCGGATGTGGTTAGTTTGGTGTCCTTTCTGAATGTCTCCCAGTCTGTTATTCTGGCTTGCCCTCGTGGTTTTCTGTGCTTGTTGCTTTCGAAGATGGTCTGCAGCAGGTAGTGATCGCTGCCTAGGGTCTCTCCTGTATTGAGCCACTCATAGTTGCGGGCATTGCGGACGAGCGTGAGGTCGGGAGAAGTATCCCGCGTTACGCTGGTGCCGACTCGCGTCGGGTGCTGCGGGTTCGTGAGTAGGGTCAGGGCCATGTCAGCGATGGCGGATGCTAGTTTTCTGCCTTTCGTGTCTTCCCTGGGGTATCCCCATAGGGAGCTAGAAGAATTAAAGTCGCCAACTATAGCTAGGGGAGCTTTTTGGGCTTCTCTTAGGGCTTTAAGAAAGATCACGTCGAAGGCTACGCGGTGCTGTTTGGGGCGACTATATATATTCAGTATATAGGTGCCCTTGCTGTTTCTGTGCTGTGGCAGTATTTTTATGAAGGTATATTCAATGTCGCTGTCTAGATTAAGGTCTACAGTGATTGCCGTGCATGATTTGTGGACCAAGATGCATGTCGAGGGATTTGTTTGATGTGTTGAGTATCCTCTGATCTTAGCCTCCATATTCACTTCTTGCAGGGCTATTATTTGCGGCGTATCGGGATGAGAGTCTATGTATTGCTGTAATGTTTCCCTCTTCCGTTTTAGTCCCCTGCAGTTCCACTGTAGGATAGTAAGTTTATGTCTACATTGTGGAGCCATGCTGAACGCTAGAAACTTGTGCCTCATCATGTGGTGCGCCCTCAGGTTGTAGATCTGGCTGAGTGCTTGGCAGACGACGAGTTCCCATTTTACCCTGCAGCTTTGTGCCTCTGTTGTGAGAAACATCTGATAATTCCTGAAGTTTGCGGTCAATTCTGATCTCCTGCGATTGCATCCTTATTAAAACTGGTTCGAGGTTTTCTATCATGGGTTTAATAACTGATTCGAACATACTTTTGATTGTCGTCTCGATCATAATTTGTAATTTATTTTCAATGAGGTCTTGAATTGTTTTTTCCAAGCGAGTGATGCGTTCCTGGGTTTGGGGGTGCTCTGTATATTGCTGCTTTAGTGCCTGCGATGGTGGTGCCTGCGGAGTTGGTGCCTGGTGGGGTGCGTCTGGTGTAGTTGCTTGCCTCTCGGGGGTGCTAGCATCTAACTGGTGTGGAGACGGAGGGTGTAGCTCTGCCCTATCTTCTTCCATCGGACATGCCTGTTGCGTCGATGGAGGTAATGTGTTGTTTGGATTGACTGCGATGACTAACTGCTGTTTCAATGTGCTATTTTCTGATTTTAGTTGTTCTATCTCTGCTTTAAGTCGTTTGTAAGCCAACGCTTCGGGGGAGGAGGCAGCTACATCTGCCCAGCTCACCTTGATGCCGTTGCGCTGCTCCTTGTTATGGGGTCCTGTTGTCTTCTCGGCTGGACGACTGCCGTTGTTGGGCGACACATTATCGGTAGTCCCAGGTCCATTGCTTGAAGAGCGTGAGCCGGGTGGTGCTGAGTTGTCGCTGGACTGGTCCTGGTGGGTCAGTCGGTCCCCGCTGCTCGATGGACCTCTGCTGCCAGACCGGTTCCGAAGCCTGGATCTTGACCGGTGGTTGAATTCTCCTGTCTTGGGCTTGGTTTTTTGTGATGTTCGGTACTTGTACTTGCACTGATTCGACCCCATGGGATGTGGACCTTCGCAGACCGTGCACTTGGGTTGGCAGTCGTGGGATTCTGGAGCATCTTGCTGACCGCACTGCGGACATCTTGACTTCGAAGGGCAAGGGCAAACATCCGCCCGGTGTCCAAGTTTCCCGCACAGTGCGCAGGCTGGCGTTGTTTTCTTGTATAGGCGTACTGGAACCGCTTCACCGTAGTAGAAGACGTGAAACGGAACCTCTCTTCCTTCAAACGTGATGGCCGCCACGTTGGAGGAACCTAATTTTCTCACGCTCACCACTGGTGCGTCCGGGGAGCGAAGCGCGTTCGTGATGTCTTCGTTGGAAACCCTCGGGTCCACTTGTATTACTCCTTTGCAAGTGTCGTCGGAGGGGCGGAGGTAGGAGTACCCTGCCTGTGCCTTGTCCCCAAGCTGAATTTCGTGAATTGCCAGGATCTTTCTGATTATTTGGGCGTCTCGCGCCCCGACGACGATGATGTTCTGTTCCCATATGGGCCAAACGCTGAGCTCGGCTGAGCCCTTGTCGACGCCAGCAGCAATGTGCAAGGCGTCTCCGACCGCGTTGCTTCCCCTGAATTTGCTGAGATCCAGCGTTCCTTTAGGTTTGATTATGATCACTGCATCTTGCTTGTCCAGACGCGGCTGCGGAGGAGGCTTCCAACGCTTGACTTGCGTGCGGGGCGTCTGCTGCAGCGGCGTATCCCCTGCCGCGGTGACGCGTCCATCTGGCGTTCGACCTTTTTGCCGTGCCGAGTGGTTGTCACGGGCTGATGCGCGTTCCCACTCTTCTATCTTGCGTTGGATAATCGCCTCCGTAACCTTGTCGAAAACTGGGGTTTTCGCCTGCGGCATGGTGACAATCTGCATCCCCTCCGGGTCGTATCCCATCAGGGTCGTCATGGTTTGCGGCAGAATTTGCCCGCGGAGCCGCGGCGGGCAGCTGAGTCGTGGCCTAACTGTTAGGCTTAGCAACTCGCGCGATCCGCTTGGTCTTCAAATTCTCGAAGGATTTGAGAAAACGGTCCCACCTGAACAAGGGTGGGTGGTCTCCTCGTTGTTCTGGAAGTGTAGCCAGATGGTGTCGCAGCGCTTCGGCAAATGCTTCGGGAAAGGATCATAAAATTCGGCGGAGCCGACGTGAGACACGTCCGCTCTTCCCGACTGCTGAGGCGCGTCCCTTCGATTTATGAAGACATGCCACTGCCGTGTCTCCAAGGGACAAAATGAACTGTATTTCAATGATAGCAGAATTACCCTAGTCACAACTTCCAGAAAAACCTCGAGAGCATGAAAGGGGCAACTACGAGGGGACTAGACTTTAGAGACGCCACCACCTCGGACTTCGAATCATCAGTTGCTCGAGGCAAGATGGCCACCGATTCTGTCTGCCTTATTACTCCCGCTTAACCACACAGAAAGGCTTCACACGAAAATGTGCACTTACTCCGGAGCACTCATCGTCGGTGCGTTGAGTGATGCTCCCTGGGCCGGGACAAGAACGACCTTGTTGCTGCTGCCCTTGCTGACGCGGCCGCCCACCGACACCGCAACCGCTTCCTTTTCTTCTTCTAGACGACACCGTGTTCTCGTTTACCTCAGTGAACACGGCGCATACGCATGCGGGTGAAATGGCCAAGGTATGGTGGTGAAAGCCGAGGAAAACCGTATAGTATTTGCGCAGGGAGAAAAAGGCATGAGGCGGCGAAGTGGAGTAGTGGAATGACTGGTACTACTACTCTTTTTCTTTCTCCTTCTTCCCTTTCTTCTTTTTCGTCTTTCACACTCTTTTTCTTCTCCAACTTTGCTTTTGTTATTGACGAAGATTGGAACGAAGTTATGTTGGTGGTGATGTTGATCTATTCTTTTTTTACATTCTTATGATATCCGTTCTTCTCTATGCACGATAAGAAGAGAACTGATAGAGGAGAACTGCAGTATCGGAATTATGTGTTTCAAATAAAGCGAAATTCCCCGGATAACTGATATGCGTCTAGATTCTGCATGATGCATTGATAGGCGCAGGTTGTGGTTTATTTCGTCTTTAAACTGCGCATGCGGGCTCATACAATGTCCATTCCCAGCTCTGGCGTTCGTGGAAAGAGATATTCGTGATCCATGGGTTCTTTCTTTTTGCAAATTCTAACAGAGTACCAATCTGTTATTCCAAGTATGCAGCAGTTCCATGATACTTTCCCGTCTGCTTCTGCTCTACCTTCGCATTGCAGTGGCCAATCAGTACAACGCACAGTGATTTTTCTTTATGCATTGTCGATTGTACATCTAAAAAGTTTAGACGATTTTTTTATAGAAAATGTATTTGCACATGCATCCTCTCTTTTAATTTGCAGCTCTTATGTTAGATTCCGATTACTACCACGCACTCGAATGCTGAAGAATTTGTCGCCTATGCCAGCCGGAGCATTATTGACTGAACGCTACGCATGCTCTCTCTCTCTCTCTTTAATTCCGACGAGCTGGAGTCATTCCATGAAGCGGGCCACCCAGGGCAAGCAAGGCGTCTTTCGTCAGCTGATAGTATTCTGAAGGCCATCTACTGCCAATAACGGCGCAACGTTGTCATTGACTGACCGTCGTGTTTTAAGACGAAAGCCTTTAATGCCTCATCGTTGTCGACAGAAGGCTGTCAGCAGAAGCTTGTCAGCAGAGGTGTCACGATTTTGACGGATGTCCACCGAGATGTGTCAGGCAGTTACTGCGTAATTCCGTTTCCTCAAATACAATTTTCATTTTCTTCATTACGGCCCTTCTATCTTTACCTTATTTCACTCCCACTTCCTCCCTTCCTCTGTGTTGTTGTTGTTCTGACTGAGAGAAGGATGAAAAGGAAATTGCACGGGCCTGCCTACTGGCTCGAGCCAAGCCACCACCGCTGCCACGTGCAGATAGAGGAGGAGGAGGAGGATAAACTTTATTTTCGTCTACAAATGTATCTGACGGTGTGGGGTTATAGCCCCATCAAGTGGCCATGAGCCCGAGCCGTTCGGCGACTTCTAGGGCTCTTGTCACAACCCGGATCTGTGTGCAGATAGAGGAGAGTTAAAAGATCAGAGGAAAGAGAAAAAGGAAAGAAAAGCCGCGCGTCGCAGCAACAACAACTGCGTCTGAGGACATCATCGTCCGCCGGAGCGGACGCTGCTGAAAAAAATTACCGACGATTACGTTACTTCCTAATGCGAAATTTGAGCGCAGCAAATAAGCTGTTTCACCCTTTCGATAGATTGAGGCAAAGAAATCGAGCAACACATGTATGCGCTATCACAAATTTTTTTTTTTAATTTTTCACACGTATTCCTTTAACAAAGACTCCACTAACAGTTCTTGACAGTCATGAAGGAAGCTTTGTGGTCGGAGAAATAGACTGATATATGTTCGACTTGGTACAGCAATGCTTGATTCTCAAAGACGAGATCTATACAAGTGCCTCGTGAGGTTGTCACAGCCGTGGGACGCGTTACGAGCGAGAGGAACGGGATGTTCTCCCGCATAAGTGTTAGGAAATTGCTGTTTGTCTTTATGTCAACATTAAAGTCCCCCACTACTAACATCGGTGTGGATCGATGGACGGTTAATGCGAGTTGCAGGAAGTGCACGACGTCTTTCGTGAGTGCGGTAGGGGCGAAGTAGGCAGCTACTACCAGCAAGCCGTTGGGCAACTTTGCGGCGCACAGTTCGCCAACTTCATGTGACGTGCCAAACATTTCGACTGGTATTGCAGAGAGACCTGTGCGCAAGTAGATAGCGACTCCCGCCGCTCTGTTGTGGTCTCTGCGAGCACCACAGCAGTATAGGAAATGATTTCGAGAGGCTCTTCGGGATCCATCCAGGTTTCAGCAAAGCAAAGTACAGAGGAATGGCGCAGAATGTGATCGTGGTGTACGTCCTTGGCATGTGCGGCAAGGGAGCGTACGTTAAGAATGTGGTTGTGAATGATGAATCAAGTGCTGCCAGCGAATGACGCGTCCATTGGCTGTCTGCGTGTGTTACTGATGTGTGGTTAACATGTTAAGCTTCGCCTGTAAGAGTGGAACGCGACAGCGTCTTGCAACGCTGCCAGGGAGTCCACAGAACGCCATCGCCAATTCGGCTGTACGCCTTGCTGGACGGTAAATTTATTTTTTGAGGAAAGGAAATGTATCTCTCTCGCATATCTGGGTGGACACCTGCACCTCGCCGTAAGGGAAAGGGGGAAGATGGGAGTGAACGAAGCCGCCGTATTAGCTAGACGCGCCTTTGTTCATTCCAAACCATTCAGCTGGCATTGCGGAGTGGCTAGCGTGCTCGTATCGCACTCCGGAGACCCTGGTTCGATTCCCCAACTCGACCAATTTCGTTCTCGGTTTTATTGATTTATGCGGTCTAACTAGAAAGGTTAATTAGACTATTTCATATTTATATTATTTTATTTCTATCCATCGTGTTCTGTCATTAACCTGTCAATTGTTGGAACTGTCTAGGATGTTCGACACAACGTATATGAAACGAGCAACGTCTTACTGAGTGGGGAAGTGCGTGGTGGTGGAGGGAACGCGGCTTCGTACTTATCTGTTTTTTTTTTTCAGCAGCGTCTTTTTCCGCGGACGCTGTTGTCGCTGCGGCGCGCGTCTTTTCTTTTCTTCTGACCTCTTCATTCTCCTCTATATTAATTAGGCTAATTGATTAATTAAGCAATTAACTAAACTCAGTCCAACTTAGTTGCAGCATCACTATACGATCCCTTTGATTGGTTGCATGGTTACTAGCCAAAGTACAATTGGCCCCATTTGAAATTCGCGCACTGTGACGTCACGAGCATTTCGACCAATTGAAAAGCGTGACATTGGGGGCGGAGCTGGTTACGAGGCCGACGCCGACGCGAAACCCAGGAACGGACGCCAAAGAGCTGCGCTCTAAAACAGATAGCGGCCGAAGTCCTCTACAAACGGATGGCGGGTTACGGGTGTCCATTGAGATATGTGAGACAGTTACTGCATAATTTCTTTTCCTCGAATACAATTTTCATTTTCTTCATTACAACCACTCTTTCTCTTTCTTCTTTCACTCCCACTTCCTCCCGTCCTGTCCGATGCGGTTCGGGTCTCCATCGAGATGACAGAGAATTACTGCGCCACTTCCTTTCGTCAAAAAGCGTTGCGTTCAAAGGGCAAGGCATCGCGCCGAACGGGTGGTGGCGTTCCGTCCCGCAGACTCCCTGGCAGCGCTACAACAGGCTGTCGCGTTCCACTCCTAAAGGCGAAGCTTAAGCGTCATTGATTAGCAGTTAATCAGTATTTAGTAATTAATTAGTAAATGACCATTAATTACTGATTTCTCATTACTTATTCATCAGTCATTAATTTTGTGTGACTTCACAAGTGCCACAGAGGCAGTCAAAGTGTTGAGGAAAATGCTTTCGCTTCTACGCACTTTAGACAGACAAAGTGCCCCGTGAATTTTTGTGTGGGATTCTCATCACTCCCAGTTAGCCGTTTGTCAGCATAAACTTTGGTAGGTTTCCCGGCCCGATCACCTCTGACGCGGCAGGAGATAATTACCAGTGATGAAGGAATATTTGTTGAACATCTTGAATATTGGTTTTTGAGGAAAAGAAATGGCGAGGTATATGTCTCATGTCTCGGTGGACGCCTGAACAGCGCCTTAATTGAAGGGATAAATGAGGGAATGAGAGATGATATGTCACGTGGCTGCCACATCCTGATGAAGGCGCAGGTAACTTATAACGGCTAAACGAACGCATTGTGATTACAGACCCGGGCAAATATTTCCTTGTCATGCACATCAGCCTCAGCATTCTGGAGAATTCTTTAATGCGAAAACATTACTAGGTCCATTACTAGAAGAGCCGGTGTGTGTGTGTACTCACAGATGGTACAGAAAAATTACGAGGAACTTTAGCGACTAAAGTGGTGAAAGGCGAAAACCTGAGTGCTGCATTCTGCTACGCGATTTCTCACTTCACATTCTGTTGGTGCATGAATTAACTGTCAATTAATGACGCTTAATTTTTGCCTTTAGGAGTGGAACGCGACAGCGTGTTGTAGCGCTGCGAGGGAGTCCACGGAATGCTGATGTGCTTGGTGGTCCGGACCAGGGTCTTCACCGCATGAGGATGAGGTGGGCAGACTGCGGAGGGAAGCCTCCAGGAGTCGCAGTAAGCTTGGAGGTTTATTTTTTTTATTTACAATATAAACAGAGAGACCAAAGGTCAGGGAAGAAGCTCTGTACACATGACAGATTGCGGCTTAAGTACAGTTGATATTCCCTAGCCACCTAGCCAGGGAATCCGGTATCTGGTCGAGCGTCCAATGGGCCTTGAGCCTCTACTTAAGCTTCGCCCTCCCCACGTGACCGCGCCCACAACACGGAAACACGTGCTGGCAAGAAGGAATCCCGGCGCATGGCAGTCGCGTGGTTTCTCGCGGGCTGACCAGGCCCAAGGGTCGTCGGCCTCTGTGCGGCGATCCTGCCGCAGGAAACAGGAGATCTGTTGGCTCGAACCGGTGGACTCTTCACGAGGGAAGGACAATCAGCCGTGACCACCCCCGCTTTGTCGGCTGCTCAGGGTGCACGCGGGCAATGGGTTGGCGCCGCCCTCGCCTCCACCGTCGCCGCCACTCGGTCTCCCGTCGGTCCACGGGAATGCGCAGTCCGGGAGAAACACCGCACTCAGCATCCCCGGCGAAGGGGGATCTGACGCCTTTGTTCACGGCGACGTCATCGCCAGTAGCCGCCCCCACGCCGGCGTTTCTTGCGCTTCCTCCGAACAGCGCTTTTGGTCACGGTAGCTTGATGGCGCCTGCCTGGCTCGCCTGTTTCCGCTGGCTGGGACCTCGATCACAATAAAGCCACCACCCGATTGGCGCGATTCATTGCCCTTTGAACGCAACGCTTTTATTGCGAAAGCAATATTGCTAGCACTTTTCTGCCGTAGGCGGAGCGTGACGTCACGACCAGAGGAGAGCAGGGTGATGATGATGAAGTGGTTATTTATTCAACATTTGATATGGAATGTAAAAGAATGTTTGCTGAGTGGTGTCGCCGGCGTGCAGCACGCCCTGTACGCCGATGACATCACTCTGTGGGCCACGCAGGGCAGCACAGGGGATATTGAAACCAGCCTGCAAACAGCGGCGACGATAGTAGACCGCTACGCCCGCCGCTGCGGTCTTCAATGTTCCCCTCAAAAATCGGAATTTGTGCACCTTCGCCCCTCACAGAAGTGCACAACTAAAATATCTCTTTCTCCCGAGAGTGGTCCCATACGCGAAAGTGATGAGATACGGGTACTCGGACTTTACATCCACAAACACAGGCGGCCAGACACTACATTGGCCAAACTCCGTAAGGTGGGGGACCAGGTGGGCCGTATGGTCCGCCGGGTTTCCGACAAACGCGGAGGGTTACGAAGTAAGGATGCCTTGCGGCTGGCAAACGCCTTCGTAACTAGTCGAATTCTCTATTCGACTCCTTATCTCCACCTACGGAAACAAGAGGAGGATGCCCTTGAGGTCATCCTTCGCAAAATTGTTAAACGTGCCCTTGACCTCCCCATCACTACTTCAAACAGCCGGCTTATGGCCCTTGGGGTGGTGAATACTTTCCGGGAGCTCCGGGAGGCGCACCTTACAAACCAGTACACGCGTTTGTCGCTAACGGAGTCGGGTCGCCGCCTTCTTGCTCGACTCTATATACAACACACCCCTCCAATGGAAGACAGGTTTCGCATCCCGGAACTGTGGAGACGTGCCCTCCACGTGCAGCCTCTTCCAGCAAACATGTCACATGAAGACCATAATGGTCGGCGCCTGGCACGAGCGGAAGCGCTAGCCCGATATTATGGCAACAAAACAGGTGTATACTACGTGGACGCCTCCGGCCCTCACCACGGGAGATGGTACACGGCCGCGGTAGTTCACAACAGCAACACAGTTAACGGCCTCACTTTCAGAGCCCGCAGTGCAACACAAGCAGAAGAGGTCGCGATTGCTCTCGCGGCCTCACATTCCAATTCAAAATACATAATTACCGACTCGCGAGGGGCCTGTCGTAACGTCGAACAAGGCAGCACTCCCTTCCTAGCCTATCGAATATACCAAAATTGCATACGGGATACGGACCCCGCACACCGTCACCTCATATGGGCCCCTGCTCATCAGGGGTTGGCAGGAAACGAGGCAGCAGACGCAGCAGCCCGCGCGCTCTCTCACCGGGCTGTTTTCTCCTCCCCACCTGATCAGGAACCCGATTTTAATCCGGTTTATACGTTCAAAAATATCGCAACCTACTTTCAAGATAGCCATCGCCTTTACCCTAGCCCATGTAAAGGCCTCAAGAAGGCGGATGAGCGGCTTCTTCTCCGCCTCTTCACCAATACATTGCTGTGCCCGGCAGCACTAAAACATTTGACCCCTCCTTTAGCGGCAACTGCCCGCACTGTGGTGCGGTGTCTTCGGACACCTATCACATGGTGTGGGCCTGCCCCTCCAACCCGGCCATTCCCCCTATCCCCAACCCAACCCGGGAGGACTGGGAGGCGACCCTGCTCGGCTGCCACGACTTACAGGCCCAACAAGCCTTAGTCGGGCGCGCCCGGGCGGCGGCTACCGCCACTGGGGTCCCAAACTAGGGACCTCCACCTAGTGTTTGTAAGGATCGGTCCCTTACGGGTCGATCCAAACACCTCCTGTTCTGAATAAATGTTTTCACCACCACCACCCCCGGCATCTGCTATCGCGACTGGAAGCACCTGAGCTGGGGCAGCGAAATAAAGGATAGCAGGCAGAGAGTAGAAGTGAAATGAAAGGGATGAGGGGGCAGTAGAAAGGACAGGGGGAGAGGGAGAGCAGGGGCCCCAATTCGTCTCTTCGGCCGTAGTCGTTCCTTCGCTCGGCGCGGCGGCTACCACGTGACGGCCTGCTCTGCCCGCCGCGTGAGGGCGCTCGCTAGGAGAGGATAAACGGGGCGCCGCAAGCGCGCTCCGCTTAGTCATGTCTGAGGAGTTGTACAAGGCGTCGCTGGAGCGACGCGCTGCGCGCATACGCCGGCGCCGTGCACAGGAGACAGATGAAGAAAGAGAAAGGCAAGAGCGGTTAGCTAAGCAACACGCCTATGCCGCAGAATGGCGAGCCCGGCGGCGTTCTACAAGTTCTCTTTCTTTCAGTCGCAACAACAAGGCATCGCGCCGAACGGGTGGTGGCGTTCCTCCCTTCCTTTAAGGTGTGGTTAGGGTGTCCACCGAGATGACAGAGAATTACTGCGCCATTTCCTTTCCTCAAAGAGCCGGTAGCCACGCGTGACCTGTAGACGCGGCGCACTGCGTTCCTTCAGTTGGAGGCGCTGCGCGCTTTCGCAACCTACCAGGCTTAACCAAAGCTAAGCCCCCGCCAATTTTTTCAATGTGATCTACAACATTTCCATTGACACTTCATTGCTCAAGTCAATAATTAAAAACTTAGCTAATTAAGCCAACTAATTAGTTAGCATTGAAGAACAAAAAAAAATTCAGGGGGCACTTTGACTGTCTAAAGTGCGTAGAGGCGAAAGCGTTTTCCGCACCATTTTCAGTGCTTCTGTGGCACTGGTGGCGTCACATGTAATTGAGTACTAATTACTAAGTGATGACAATCACTAATTAATGGTTAATTACGGATCAATGCTTGAATACTAATTAACTGCTAATTAAGCTTAAGCTTAAGCTTCGCCTTTAGGAGTGGAACGCGACAGCGTGTTGTAGCGCTGCCAGGGAGTCCACGGAACGCCACCACCCGTTCGGCGCGATGCCTTGCCGTTTCAACGCAACGGTTTTTGAGGAAAGGAAATGGCGCAGTAAATCTCTGTCATCTCGGTGGACACCTGAACCGCACCGTAGAGGAACGGAGGAAGTGGGAGTGAAAGAAGAAAGACGAAGATGGCCCGTAATGAAGAAAATGAAAATTGTATTTGAGGAAAGAAAATTACGCAGTAACTGTCTCACATATCTCGGTGGACACCCGTCAAAATTCAGGGGGGGGGGGGTGCACTTTTTTGACCTAAAGTGTGGTCACTGATGTGTGGTTAAGATGTTAAGCTTCGCCTCTAAGAGTGGAACGTGAGAGCGTCTTGCAACGCTGCCAGGGAGTCCATAGAACGCCATCGCCCATTCGGTTCTACGCCTCGCTCGTCGGTAAATTGGTTTTTGAGGAAAGGAAATGTATTTCTCTCTCGTATCTCGGTGGACACCTAAACCTCGCCGGAAGGGAAGGGAGGAGGATGGCAGTGAGCGAAGACACCGTATTCACTAGACGTGCCTTTGTTCATTCCAAACCATCGAGCTGGCATGGCGGAGTGGCTAGCATGCTCGTCTCGCACTCCGAAGACCGGGGTTCGATTCCCGAGCTCGACCAATTTCTTACTAGGTTTTATTTATTTATATGGCCTGACTAGAGAAGTTAATTAGGCTAATTGGGTAATTAAGCAATTAACTAAGCTCAGTCCCACTCACTTGGAGCATCACTATATGGTCCCTTCAATTGGTTGCATGGTTACTAGCCAAAGTACAATTGGCCCCGTTTGAAATTGGCGCACTGTGACGTCACGACCGTTTCGACCAACTGAAAAGCGTGACATTCTCTGTCGACAACTGCTGCTTACAACGATGAGACATTAAAGGCTTTCGCCTTAAAATACTGCAGACTAGGTCACGCCACTCTAAACAATTTTCAGGTGGTTTCAGACTGGTCGGACATCCCGTGTTTTTTAAAAGCTTGGTTACATTTAACTGGGACGCCTGGTATATATTGTGACGTAACCGTTGGAGCTCGTAACCTAAAGGCTTTAATGGGGGTTGACCTGGACGAAACCGGAGAGCAAGCCAAGATTACAGCACCCAGAGCAGGCCGGGACCGAGCTTCTTCTTTCACTCGCCGGTGCACGAGACTTGCGAAGAGCAGCCGCCCAGCGGCTGCTTGTGGAAACGTGGCATTACCCCCCGACCAGTTTTTATGACGCTCCTGCTGAAGACCTCGACGACTGGCTTGAGCAGTTTGAACGCGTGGCCAACTTTAATCAGTGGAGTTCTGCCATGAAGCTGCGCATCGTATACTTCGCGTTCGAAGACGGCGCCAAATCCTCGTACGAGAACCGGGAGACCGGTCTTAAAAGCTGTGATGCCTTCCGCCAGCAGCTGCCCTATACGTTTGCCAGCCCTGACCGCCGCGACCGAGCACGCCGCCTCCTGGAAGCCCGTATCCAAAAGCCCAACGAGAGCGTCGCCATGTTTGCCGAGGACGTGACCCGTCGTTGTCGGTGGGCTGATCCCGACATGACGGAGGCCGCGAAGTTGCGCCACCTGATACAGGAGGTAAAAGAACATCTTTTCTCTGGTTTGGTGCGGAATCCCCCCCCCCCCCCCCCCCCCCCCCAGACCGTTGCCGACATCATCAGCGAAGCAACCCTCATTGAGCGAGCCCTGCAGCAACGTTGCCGAATAACGAGTCTGCATGCGTTCAGCCTTTCAGCACGGTGGCCGCTCCGTGCAGCGCCGGTGAACATTAATCTTTGCGAGAGTTGATCCGAGACGTAGTTCGCGAGGAGCTCCGGAAACTCCACATCATCTCGCCTGATCCGACAGCCGCTGCCCTCCATGAAGTCGTGCGCGAGGAGATAAATATATGAAATAAATAAATATATTAAAAATCCCCTGTGTCCCTTGGTTTCTGTGGCTGTTGGCTTCTCTCATACATAACAAGCCCGTCATTCCCCTTCCCTTGTGTGCTTAATTGCTTATCGAGGGCCTCGGTTCTGGCAGCCTTGACGCCATAGGAAGCATAAGAGGGTCCTCACACAGCTTCCACCCTCGCCGTTCGATGACGTTCTACGTCACATAAGCGGTAACCTCCACAATATTTCCCTTTCCCCGGCGGACCCTCCCCCGTGGGACCTAGAGAACCTCAATACCTGGGAGGACTGGGAGATCATGCTGCGCTCGGAGGACCCGGCCGTGCAGACTATCGCCGCCGGCCGTGCTGCCAGTGTTATGGACCTTAGGAACATAAACACTTGAGTGCAGTGGGGTCGTGCGGGGACCCTGGGGCGTGCCTCGAATTCCTGTTGAAATAAAGTTTTTTCTCTCTCTCCGCCGCTTAAGAACATGGCTGGCGCTGATGAACACTCTCAAGGTTAGCTTATTTGTAAACATAAATACCCCCGAAAGCAGAAGAATTGACAGCAGTCGCCATAGCTCAGCGGTAGATCACCGGACGCGTAATTTGGAGGTCCTGGGCTCGGATCCCACCGGCGGCATGTGGTTGTTTTTTCTTCTGCTTTTCTAATCAATTGGCGTTAAGCGATAACATGTTCAGTGATATTCTAAATCGAATAGCAGCACAAAATAAATCAATATATTATAAATTCTCTGTGTCCCTTCGTTTCTGTGGCTGTTGGCTTCTCTCATATTTATAACGAGCCCCTCATTCCCCTTCTCTTGCGTGCTTAATTGCTTAGCGAGGGTCTCGGTACTGGCAGCCTTGACGCCATAGGAAGCATAAGAGCGTGCTCACACAGCTTCCACCCTCTCCGTTCGATGACGTCCTACGTCACATCAGCGGTAACTCAGGACGTGATACGTCCGCCGCTTAAGAACGTGGGTGGCGCTGATGAACACCCTCAAGGTTACAGTGTTCATCAGCGCCGATGAACACTCTATCGCTTAAAGCCAATTGATTTTAAAAGCAGAAGAAAAAACAACGACATGCCGCCGTTGAGATCCGAACCCTCTACCGGTTCTCTACCGCTGAGCTACGGCGACGGCAATCAGATCTGCTTTCGGGGGTATTATTTATTTTTACAAGTGACCTAACCTTGAAAGTGTTCATCAGCGCCACCCACATTAAGCCATAACATATTGTTACGTGGCGGCCAGCCGAAGAATGAGACGTGGTGAACGATGGCTATGAGATGATTTAATGGCCGCTGGCCTAGCGCGAGCGCTCCGTCCCGCGCCACTACCAGCGTCACACTACCCGCGTCACACTGAGCGCTCGCGCTATAGGCCAGCGGCCATTAAATCATCTCATAGCCATGGTTCACCACGTCTCATTCTTCGGCTGGCCGCCACGTTACATTTGGTGGAGGTGCTGGGGTCCCTTCATCGCCATCCTGGTCACGGAGCTTCGGTGTCCTGGGCCTGCCGTGGACGTCGGCCGTGAGTACCTGGTCAGCGCCGCATGGCCGTGCCCCAGCCCGCCGGACCTGAACCGACCTCGCCGCTCACCCCAGCCCTGTCCCCCGCCCGGACCACAAGACACGACGACCCGAGACCCGACCGACCCGAGACCCGACCTACCCGAGACCCGACCGACCCAAGACCCAAGACCCACACGTGAAGACGCCGCCCCCCTGCCCCTGCCGTCCGGTGCGTCCACGGACCTCGGCCGTCAGCTCCTGGCAACCTCCGGCCCGGATGCTTCGTGGACCGGGACTCATTCTCTCATCGTTCTCATCGTGGCGGCCAGCACTGCACCATCTTGTATATACTGTTCAAGACCCTCCACTCAAGACCATCGCCATTTCGCCGTCTATTCGTCACCGATCGGGACGATCGCTCGGAGGCCCCGGGTAGTGTGACGCGGGTAGTGTGACGCTGGTAGTGGCGCGGGACGAAGCGCTCGCGCTAGGCCAGCGGCCATTAAATCATCTCATAGCCATGGTTCACCACGTCTCATTCTTCGGCTGGCCGCCACGTTACAATATTCAGTAATGTTCTGCCTTGATCAACACCACAAAATAAATAAATGTAAAAAAAAATCCCCTGTGTTCCTTCCTTGCTGTGGCTGTTGGCTTCTCTCATATACAGGGTGTCCAGGCTAACTTTAGCCAAGGGTAAAAAAAATCTGAGGTAGGCCAGGGAAACCACTTACATACTGCTACCAACCAACTTGCGCATCATAGGTATTTTTTTTGTTTTGCAATTAATTATTTAGCAATTAAGATAATTTTTCTAAATGCGTAAATATTGACTTTAGACAGCAGATGTGAATAGCTAAGTTAGAGAGCGCCTTCAGAAACCCCCATTCCATTTATTTGCGATAAGGAAAGCCTCGCGAGTATATTTTTCCGACCTCCAACGAAAGCCCCCGAAATACAAAACAAATCACCAAAACACAAATGCGGCGAGTTTTATTCGTCCCTAAGAGGCAAAACAAGATAAGTAAAATACTTGCTTCAGTCGGAGGGAATGCCGTCGCATTTGTGTATTGTCACTTTTCGCCATTTCATCGCAGTCACAATGCTCGATGCGTTCGCTGCAACTTGCACCATCACGCTTGCTAACTGGCTCGAGCGGGCGCCGCAACCACTGTCGACATATCGGCCTGCCGGAGCAATGAGGTCGTCGCGCCTTGCCTGCAGCTGATTTCGTTCACTCTAGCCACGGTTCAGAGGAGCACAATATATATATATATATATATATATATATATATATATATATATATATATATATATATATATATATATATATATATATATATATATATACAGGGTGTCCCAGCTAACTTGGAGCAAGATTTATAAAAACTAAGAGTTCTTCAGAACTGAAATTGCGTGGATGTTAGGGTTTATCTAAAGTTACAGTACTATTATTTCGGTCCTCCGATTTGAATAACTAGTCGAGATAAAAAAAATTAACTTCTTAAATATAGCTTGTAACGTTCAGGCGTCAATAGGAATTTTGTGGAGCTCCAGAAATATTGTCCAACCCAGGCACTTCCAACGAGATTGGCTTAGCGTGGCCGTTTTTATTCGGGAAAAACGGAAGCCCGCGGAGTTTAAAAAATACTACGTGACTGCGCGCTCCGTGCGCCCGGATGCGCCGCGGCTCTCATCCGTGCTTTGTAACAACCATCACTCGCTTCGTGACTTTCGTGCTGCCAAAGACAGGGCTTCACGTTGCGCTTGGTTCCAAGATAAGTGCCAGTGGCAGCGGGCGACAGCTGAAAGAAAGCGCGTCTCCCGTTTCTGTGGCGACAATTGCGCTCTCGGGTTCGATCCCGGCCGCGGCGGTTGAATTTCTTTGGAGGAGAATTTCTAGAGGCCCGTATACTGTGCGATGTCAATGTACGTTAAAGAACCCCAGGTGGTCGAAATTTCCGGAGCCCTTCACTACGGAGTCTCTCATAGCCTGAGTCACTTTGGAACGTTAAACCCCATAAACCAAACCAAACATTAGCGTAGAATGCATGCGGAGGAACGATGACAATCTCATGAGTTTGAATTTGGGAGCAATATCCCAGCAAGCAAAGACGCATATAACAAGCCTGATAACGTCGTGTGAATTACGCCGAAAAACAGGAGCCGCGCTTTCTTTCAATTGCCGCCCGAACCCACTGGCGCTTATATTGGAACCAAGC